>NW_028275163.1:21009949-21632942 GCF_013281855.1 Momordica charantia | reverse complement strand
GTGAAAGCTTTTGAATTCCTTGGTAAAATGGTCGTCTCATCATTTATTCCAAACGAAGACACATACGCAGCTCTTATAGTCGGAAACTGTAAATCCATGAAGTATGAGGCTGCATTACAGTTAGTGAATGAGGTACATGCTAGATGTTGGATTCTTAATGATCGATGTTACTCTGAGCTTATAGAATGCCTTTGCCAAGCCAAAAGGACTCTTGAGGCTGCAGAGGTTTTTTGCTACATGTCTAAAAATAGATACTCTCTTCATCCTTCTTTATTTGATACATTGATTAAGGGAATATGTGACATGGGACACATCGGGGACGCATTAGCGCTGCTACAGCTGGCATGCTATGCTGGTACTTCTTGTAAAACTGCCACATATGCTTCTATAATGCAGGAGTTGTCTAGATTGAACAAGGCAGAGATTGCCTTAGTAGTCTTATCCCAGATGCTGGTGTTGGGTTGTAGCCTTAATTTGGAGACATATTGCATTCTCATACATAGTTTTAGTGCCATGAATCAAGTAAAGGACTCTATATTCCTTTTCAACCGTATGTTTGATGAGGGTCTTCTACCCGATTCAGAAAAACTTTATAACTTATTGCTATGTATAGCTGACCATTCTCAGCTGCACATGATTTCAAATACAATTTATAAACTGATTACACATACCGACCTTGTAAATACCGCAAGTTACAACTTACTTATCAATGGGCTATGGAAAGAGGATAGGAAGTATGAAGCGTGTCAGTTGCTGGATTCAATGTTGGAAAACGGGTGGGTACCGGATGCGATGACTCATGGATTGCTGATTGGCTCTCTAGCTAAAGAGGAGATTGGAGATAGAGTTTTAATGAATGAGAACTCTACCATTGAAGATAATATAAGCAGCATACTTGTGGAGGGCCTAGGGAATACGTGACAACCATCCTCCATGGCATGCCATTTGATTCATCAAGGGTTTTCTTATAAAGTTGAATTCTGCTCTCTTTGATTGTTCGACAGTTGAAGATTTTTCTCAAATTTCTCCTGACACTCATTCTCTTATAAATGAGATATGTCAAATGAGGAAATGAGAAACAGGTAAGGGGAGAGTTATGAAGGCAAAGTAACTGCGATCTCATAGTGCTGAATCCTCTCTCTGAAAGCAGCAACAGCAGGAACAGTTTTGAATTAAAAGGTGAGTTATTTCTCCTTATTATTTTAAATAGACTCCCAAATTTTTGTAATAATTTCTCCTGTTCAGTGTGTCTGATTAATGGAAGTGGAACTGGGTATGGGTAGCCGTAAGATAGCATGTAAGCTACCAATGCGTTTTTTCCCATATCAAGTTCGCCACCAACTGTAGCAGCATTGCTCGGCAAACCTCGTATTTATGCAGAATCTGTTAGTTTAGAATTAATAAAACTGCTTAAATGTCATCAGTGGCACATTTATCTTTCTCTTATTAACTCCAAAATTTTTTGCTTCAGGAGCTAAGCAGCGAAAGAAGTTACAGTGATAGTTGAAGTTATATTCATTGAATGAAGGAAGTCAAGGTACCCATTTCAAATGAAGGATGTCATGGTCTATTTAGTTTCATTTTGTGCCTTCATCCATATATAAAGTAATGAACTGGAATTTATTGAGACCAACATTGCAAGCTTTGGGAATACCATGCAATTTTAGTAATGTTTATACGGTTAACCAATTAGAACTTTGATAAAGTCCAGTTTATTTATTTATTTGTTTCTTTTTTAATGAAAAACCAAGCTTTCATGTAATATACCAGAGGCGGAAAAAAAATGAGCCCCATGAGACCCTCCAAATCCGTTTACACAAAGAGTACCACTGCGAGCCCAGCACGGAGGTGCCTCTGAACACGGTGCAAAGTGTTCACCCTTCGAAATAAAACTCGCCACGTAAAGAATTTGACCTTCTTGAGCTTAGTTAAAAGCTCCCCACCTCTCCCTCTTGACTCACGCGAAGAGCAAGATAACTAACTAAAAATACGTACCCTCCTCATAATCTATCTCCAAATATATACTCCCCTAACTAAATAATACGCCCACGCCCCATTCATATATAACTATATTGCATGTTACGCTTCCTGCTTTAGCTGTCTACGTGATTTGGGGTCCATCAGATTTACATTGCTTTTTCAAAATTCTGGTCTGAAACTATGTCAATTGTGGAAGCTTGGATTAGAGCCGCACTTTAGTATGCATATCTCTCTGTCTATTTTTTTTTCCCTTGTTTGATTCTTCATCTCTGAATTTGATCGACTTGAACCGAACATGTACTAGGTGCCTGTTTGTTACCACCACACATCAGATCTGCAAGATTGGAGGGAAATTCAAGAAGCTATACATACTTCTCCCATTTCACTTTACATCATTTGGTACTGCCTCGTGGTTGTCGTCTCATCTCGAGATTGTTCAGACTAAGGGAGATAGTGTTGTTTCGGAGGCAATGAAGACATCCTAAGTTATAGGAAGTGTTTTGTTTCGGAAGAAATAATCATGATGTACAAATATAAAAGAACAGAGCTGGAGATTCACAAATGGCACGAGAAAAGAAAGTGGAGAAGCTTTTGTATGACCATTATTACCAGAGGAAAACTTGCATGAGAAGACATTTTATACTTTATTTTGTAAAGAATGTTCTGAGGAAAATTGGACCATCTCTAGTTGAAGAAAGCACAGATTTTATGAATCAATAGGGGCGAGGACCCGTCCTTGGAAAGTGTGGTTCTAAAGGAATAGTATAATTTTTTAAGATAAAAACAGTTGGGAGATTGCCAGTTTGTGACCTCTATTTGGCATTCCCTTTCAGTTTCATTTTGAATTTAAAGATTTTCTTTTTCTTTGAAGTTAATGTCAATTGAGTATGCTTTTTTAATCTCATTTCCTCTGCACTTTACATGGAACCAATGAAAGATTAGTATTCCTTACTAAAAATAAAGTTAATTTTTTTATTAGTCATCTTGTCTCAATAAATTGAATCTAACTTTAAAATGATAATTTTATTCAAATTAAACTTGAATAAGTGGTAAAATTAATATGTTTGACAAGATTTTTACAGAGTGAAGAGGCATTAGATTAGAGAATTTTATCTTTATAGGTTGAGCTTAGTTTCAATTTAGACTATGTAGTTAGGTTAAACTTCACAAATCATCCCTCTTTTTTACCACTAGAAAATCTATTCATTTTACTCAATTTTTTTACAAAGACATAAATCCTAAAAAAGGTAGAAACAAAATTTCTAAACCCTAATAGAGGTAGATTGTATGTTGATTAAGAGATACCAGTTTGTTATTATGGAAAACTTGTCACATGTTATGTATTCATTACAATAATGATAGGGATAATTCGTGAGATTTATTGTATAATTCGTGAGATTTGACTAAATTATGATTCATGAGATTTGACTAAATTATGAGACCAAATTGAAATTAAGTCCAAATTATAAGTATCAAAATAAAACTTCTAAAACCAATATAAAGATAACTCAACAATCAAAGATACTTTATTCCTCCTTTTGAAGTCGGAATTTTAAATATTCACTCCAACATTTGTTGTACTAAAACAACAAACCCTTGAAACCACATGGATTAAATGAAAAATTAGCCCAAACCATAAGGCATAAGTATAAAGTAGTAAAATTCTCTTCACTCGAGCCCTCATTGGTCTCAATATATACTCTTAAGCAATCTATCAAAAACATCAAAAAGAACACTTTCAAATGGTTAGAAAAATAGATCATCTCTGAAACTTCCTTCTTCTAATTAAACCCAACTTTTGTTCAAGTACATCACCAGTCAAATTTTTCTTCCCTTCCCTATTCAGCCCAAAGAAAACTGTCCTAAAGTTAACACTACTGGGAGCAATCCCACTGCTGAGCATCTCAGATATAATCTGCAGAGCTTCTTCAGATCTTCCTTCTTTACAGAGACAAGAAATCAGCATAGAATAAGCTCTAAAATCAGGAAATGGCCCATTTTTCTTGATATAATGGAAGATCTTCCATCCTTCACCAAACTTCCCCATGTTCATGAAGCCATGAATCACAGCTGAGTAAGTAGCAATGGTTGGTTCACAGCCCTCCTGCATCATTTTTGCAACTATTTCCAAAGCTCTTCTTGTTTGATTCTCCTTGAAGGAATATACTATGAATGATGTGTATACATGCACGGTTGGATTTACACCGACCTGTTTCATTGAGTTCATCTTTGCCAATGCCTCCTCCATTCTTCCCCTTTGTAGAAGTCCATGAATGAGGCTTCCATAGATGTAGTTTTCTAGTTTGGATCTCTCAGCTGCCCCTACCTCTTCGAGTAATGTCAACGCATCGTCTAATCTCCCAGCGCGACAAAGAGCTCGAATATGCATAGAGTAGATGAGTGGGGTTGTGAAACCGATGTTACGGAGGTAATCTATGCATTCTTTGGCTTCTGAAAGCCTACCAAGTTTGCATAAACAACCAAGATAAGCTTCTAACAGTTCCTTATCAGGGATGTACTCAGAACGAATCATTTCTTGGAACAGGGCAATGGCTTCGTTTACCTTCCTCCGTTTTGACCCACAAAGGGTTATGATCAAATACTTGTAGGTATTGGCATTTGGTTTGATATTGCTTTCTTTCATCTCTCCGAAGAACTTCAATGCGATATCTGTAAGACCCGCTCGACCATATTGCATAATCACGATTGTCCAAGTATCTGGAGTTATGATGCAACCTCTTCTTCTCATTTCATAGAAAAGACTTCTCATGTGCTTGAAATCTTTCCCAATCCCGGCGAGTTTCATAGCCATGTTGTAAGTTTCTGTAGTATGGTTATAACCTGGTTGCTTTCCTACCCAAGCAAAAAAATGTAGTGCTGCACAACCTTCGATACTACATTTACGCAATATCTCAAGGACTAGTTCTGGGGTGAACACCACTCTGCTGTTTTCCAATGCTTTCTTAATTTGATTCCCATCTGTTGAAGATGACAGGATCTTGTAAATTTCATCAAGATCCTCTTCTCTGTAGTTTCTTGAAAGTGTCTCCACGTGACATGCAATACTCGTCGGTTGGCTCGGTTCCGAATGCTTAAAGTTCACCTCCAAACAAAGGTCCTTTATCTTGGGTGCATCATCACCTCTATTTACCTCAACTTCTTGCGGAAAGTGTTCAGCAATACTCCTCAGTCTCTTTACTTTCTCTAAACTAACAATATCTCCCCTTTTCTCCATGTAAGACACAACTGAATGAAATAATCTTTCGGGGACAGCGATATTCGAGGCCTGCATCTCATTTAGAACCTTGACTATCTCATCTGTTCTTGAAACCTTAAAAAGCTCCCTGATGAAGACAGAAAAGGATTTCCAAGTAGGCTTGTCTTCCATGGTTCTGAAAACTTTCCATGCTTCAGATATAAGGTTTTGGCGCACATTGCCGACAACCACGGTCATGATTGCCACTGCATCTAATTCAATCCTTTTTTCCAGCATCTCTTTATACAGCTCAAAGCCTTTCTCATACTCAGCCAACCTAAAGAGATGTTGCATCAGTTGGGTATAAGTTGAAGTAGTAGGCAAATACCCAATTTCTTTCATATTGTGAAACAGATCAAGAGCCTTCAAAACCTCATTTCGCCTCAAATACCAATTAATGATAATCCCATAAACCTTACCATCAACAACATTTTTCCTCTTCATGATATCGACAAGTTCCAAAGCATCCTCCACCCGATTAGCGCGACAGAGTCCAGCAAACAGAATCTCAAAATATTCAGGGTCTAGAATCATACCTTTACTATTGAGGGCATGAATGAACTCCAGAGCTTCTTTCACCCTCCTGGAAATGCAGAAACTCTTGAGAATGTAATGATAAACATCATGTTCCGAAACCTTAAACAATGCTACCATGTCCTTTGCAATCTCAAGAACAGAGGCTGTATCCCCTGATGCAGCAAGAGAACTCAACAGAACCTTACACATTTTCATGTCAAAAACCCCAATTCCTTTCTTGGCCATCTCTTGGTAAAACTCCATGGCAAGTTCAGGCTTCCCAGCAGCAGAGAGAGAACAGATTAAAGTCTTGTAAACAACCCCATCTGGTTCACATCCACTTTCCTTCATCTTACCATAAACCATTAAGGCTTTTCCTGTTAATTTTGCATTGCCATAGAGGGAGATAAGAATGGTCCAAGTCTTGATATCCTTCTCCAAGGAGTTGTTCTCCATTTCCTCCACCAACTTCTCAATGAGCTTGAAATCTTTGGCTTCACCAGAAATGGTAAGCATTGTGTTGAAAATACTGGTTGTGCACTGAAACCCATCTCTAGATTTCACCCAATTGAAGAATCCAAGAGCCAAATGTGGGAACTTAAAACTCCTCTTCAGGACTTTCTCCACAACCTCAGAACTGAACATGACATCCAAACTTCCCAATCTCTCCTCCATCGAAACCAAACCACTTTCAGCACGAATGACGGATGAAACCTCATGAACAGTCGCGCTAACATCATTTTCTTCCGAGAAAACCAACTGGGTACCCTCAGTTTCTTGCTCGGCATTTTTACAAACATCTGGGGCGCAGTGTAGCTGTTCTTCCCCTTTCAAAGAGTCCCCCTCGCCACCTTTTTCCAACCCCAGATTACGAAAAGACGTTTTATCATGAACATAGCTTTCGGAACCCAAAATCTGAGTAATCTCGTTGAAGAGCGACCTGAAGCTTGAAGTATCAGCCGTTTCCGGGGACTGGATTTTTTGGGTTTCACCTGAACGAGAGGAATTTCTGCGTTTTCTAACAAGGGTCGAGAAACGAAGAATCTGTAGCTCTGAAAGCTGAAAGCGAAGAAAATTCAGAGTTGAATTCAAATTGGAAGATTGGAAGCGGATTAATCTCCGCATGGTTACGGGGAAAAGATGATTCCGAATCCATCTCCGGTGAACTAATGAAAATTCGTTGTTATTAATAATTATTATAATTTAAATCAATAAAAATTCATTTATTTGACAAAATTGGCGCTCGTGGCCTAATGGATAAGGCGTCTGACTTCTAATCAGACGATTGTGGGTTCGAATCCCACCGAGCGTGCACAATTTTTTATTTGTTTTTATATATTTAAAAAAAAACAAATTACAAATTTAACAAAAATTCAATGTACTTTTTCTTAATATTATTATATTATAAATGTAGGGTAAGATATTTCAATTTATAAATTACTTTCAGTAAAAATGAAAGTATGTACAAATTACTCAAGTAAATAAATATGTATGTACAATACTTTTTTTCTTTATCAAAATTAAAAAATTGTTTTAATAAGAGTTATTGTCTCTCGTAGTATGCTTTACAAGTTGCAGGCATCTTACAGTGACAAAAGAATTTAAGTAATGAGTATCATAAAACTTTCATGTGGTGTAATATTATTGATCTTTTCATTATTATTTAGGAACTAAATTTGAATATATATATATGAGAAGACAAAAAAAATAAAAAGGTAAATATAAGAGTCAAAACATTAAAAGTCAAACTTCCTTCTATTCAAAAAGGCGAGCTGTCAGTTCATGCACGCTTTCACCACCCATCGTACATCTTCAGGCTGTGCTAACGCCTTTACGCCGTCGACGATAATACTCTAATTAATAAGGGACCAAAATCTCGATCGAGAAAAGCTTCTTCCGTTTTCTGTCTGTCTTCATCGGCCATCTTGATCTGGTTATAAGGCAAAAAGAAAGATCTCGAATACGACGGTTTTTCAGGCGTATAGAGAAAAACTTTTTAAAATTAGAATATCTAATTTGTAGGTTCAAATATGATGCTATCAATTTTACATTCTTTTAGCATAGACTGGAGATTCGAAGTCATTATTTTTAATTGAAATTATACTCTAGAGCTAGCGAAAGTGAGCATAATTAAAAGATAATTGACATATATCTCCAATCAAAAAGTTTGACTTTCATCCACTAGATCCAGATGCTGTATTAAAAAAAAAATTGGGCTATACTTAATTTCAAAAATAAATATTAACATTTAACAGATTTTTATTCAACATTTTCATAAAATTATGACGTGGCAAAATTGGGCCCCACTCTCTTAGCCGTGGTGCTCAAGCAATAAACGAGACCGTAAAATCAAGAATCTCGCAGAGAGAAGGTTCGCGATTTCGACTACACAAAATGGGATGGGTTTGGAGAGACGAGCCCGGCGAATCGGATTTACTCGCCGGCGACAGCGGTGGGTCGTCCGGCGATCGATGTTCTACCAGAAAGGTGGTGAAGTCGCAGTGCAGGACCGAGGAGGTTGAGCCCGGAAAGTTCGTCAGGAAGTGCGAGAGAACCGAGGAGATTCTCAGGGACTGCGTCGGACGGTATGTGCTCCTCCGTCTCTCCGATTTGTGTTGTCGTGTCGCAATTTCTTCTAACCTAACAATGTTATCTTTCGATTTAAGAACTGTATTTTCTTCGGTGGAGTGAAGAAATGAAAATTAGTTCATTCTGCTTTGTTATTGGAGAAAAGAATTGAACTTAGGTTTCATTTCTGTGTTAGTTTTGTTGATTTGGAATCAAATGGGTGCCTTCCGCAGTTCCACATGGTCATTCATAAATTTGTTTTCTTTGTAGTGTATGGATATACATAGTTGTAAATTTAGATGTACTTTGTGAAAGACTTATTCTCTTGCGACCTGTTCAGTGAACTTCTGTCTAATTCGTGGAACCACGGAGCCATTTGAGGGTTTAATTTTTTATTTTTTTTTGGCCGTAAATGGTTGTTTTAATGGAATCTTGGAGGGATGGACACTGAAATTGGTAGATGCTAGGCTTACCGTTCTATTGAAGGTGAGTGATGATATTTCTTGGGCTATTTCTATTGAAGCCTGAAGGCGAGTGATTAAATAACAACTTACTTTTATTGCTATTTCACAAACTCTCACCATTTTGTCTAGTCCACATTCATTTTCACTTTGGGATTCCTTCCATTCATCCTTCTTCCAAATGATGGAAATTAATTAAACGAAAAACCTAGATATTTTCAAATGAACCAAATGAATTAAAATCTTGCACCGATTTAACATTAAATCTTAACAATCATCAAAGTTTCTCTACTAGTGCTAGCTCATATTTTTAAAGCTCATCATCAAAAGGAATATGAAAATTTTACAGTGTCCCACAAAGGGGCCCAAAATTTTTTTCATTTTTTTAGCCACTCTGGTTTAACATTTATTTCTCTTGAAGTTTAGGGATCTCCATATTTTGGGAAAAGAAGAATTAGAGGGAGAAAAGGATGAAAGAAAGAAGAGAAGGAGAGGATAAAGATAAGGATAACTGGTTTAGGTGGAGAAGGAGAATGAGTGAGATGAAGGGCCATATGAAATTAGAGGGTTGAAGTGTGTTCCTTCAATCCATTGTTAATTGAGGCACAACTTCTACACAATTAGGGTCAGAGAATATAGTTAAGATCATTGAATATACCTTAGACTACGACTCCTTCGATTTACAATCTCATTGGGGTTTGTGATATAGAAAGGAAAATTTATGTTATCTGGACAAAAATTTATGAAGATGACTGAGGAAAGTATTTCCTGGACTGCGGTTCTGCTGGCCGGATGTTTGATGGTTGAATGACATGATTGTCAATTATTGGGTAGTGCCTTGAGCCTCACCAAATAGAATTTGTACATCCATAAATTGAAAAAAATATTGATCTGTAGAATTTGGCTTGAATCCGTAGGCAGTGGATGACCATTACAAATGAAAAGGGAAGTTTTTGGAAATAGGTTTTCTGAGGCTGTCTAAAGGAAGCTACAATTCTAGGTGCAAAGTTATGATTTCTGACATGTAGGCTTAAGAGTCCTTTTCTCTGCTGTGTATAAGTTCCTAACTGTTGAATGTATATGGTCAATGTTGATTTTCTTTGTAGTTCATTAGGAAGTCATTGTTTCTTCTCCTTTATGGTTTTTTTTTTTTTTAAGAGGAAAAATGAACTGTGAATATCTAGAGAAATTTAAGGTGCCAATTTGTAAGCGTGAATCCTGTTAACCATTGGATAAATTTTGGTCTTAAGCTGCCAACTCTTCCTAGTATAGCCATCAATCGGTTGGATTGCCATTCCATTATCTGTTTTGGGCCTTCTCCACGTACAAGATGTGCTTCAGCCTGTTTACTTTTAGCATAATTATGGATCTTGTTTATAATGATAATTATATATCTCATGATCAAGGATAATTGTGTTTGCGTGTCTTTGTGTGTGTGTGTGTGTTTTTTGCTTATTTTAGCTCATGAAGGAAATTCACATGTTCGTTTCATTAGGGTTTTTTCCTTGTGGGATAAAATCCTATCATGGTTTCTGTTACTTTTTTGATTTTGTAACACTCTTACGCTCATTTGTTATTTTTCTTAATTTTGATGTTGCTGGTAATACTTATTTATTATTTTTGCTAAAAATAAAACTTTGTTTACTCACGACAAAGATTTGTTACATTGAAGTTACTTCAATTGCACGGAAACGGGATGATGGTGCTGGGCAGTTTGGTTTCAAACTCTAGTTGGAAATTTATAATCCTTTTCTCACAAATAATTTAAGTCGCAGAAACTGCCGTTTTTAAAGCAAAAATTCAAGGAATTTAATTTTTTTTATTATCATGCTAGGTTTGATGTTGGGTTCTAGTTGGAGAGGATATAGTCACACTCTTTGTAACGTCTAGTAACCTGAGTAATCTAAACCTTCAAAAGCTTTAGAGACCAATAATAATATATACTTTTTGAAATGGAATGATTGATGGAGACTTGGGGTCTGGCAATGCAGATACCAGCAGAAAGCCTTCAAGTTCCATTTATAGTAAGGGGATGATGTAATATAATGTAATGGAGCTTAGAGAGGGGAAATCCTCTTCATGCTACTTTGGCCCGTTTGGCACCATCTTTGGGTGTCTCTAGTCTTAGGATTCAGTTTTTGGATTGAGCCATGTTCTTTTGCGCTTTCTTGTGTTGTGAAATTTTTCACATAAAAGCTTAATTTCCGGGTCACCGTGGTGCGATTGATAGAACTCAAAGTGTAATTCATATATAAACGAAGTGCTAGCATGGAAGTAAGTGCTCTCTCAGCCCCTCCAGTCTATCGAAACTGCGAGGAACTTGCTACTCCCTCTAGAGTTACCCATCTTCCTTCGTTTAAAAACTATTTGCTTCTAGTTAGCTACTCAAGTGTACTGACTGCTTCCCTCCATTTAGAGCCTTTACATTTCTGAGCCGAGGAGGGGACTATCAATGATATGACTAAATAACAGTTGCTTCATTTCTGTACAGACCGGTTGAAGTGATACAATCCAACAAGGAATTTACAGAAGAGGATGTTATAGATCAGGTGGTCAATAGGTCATTCTCGTCAGGAACATCCGTACATCAACCATTTGGTTTCCCTGGGCTCCGTAGTGACATCGAAGCCATCGAGCGCAATCTCTTCGGTAGCATGAAGGGGTTCTTTGAAGCAGCTGAAGAGATCAAGAATGGTTTCTTTGGTGTTCTTAGAGATCCACACCAATTCATCGAAGAGTCATCCTCCCCATCAATGAGACGAGGAATACCCATCGAGGATCACGAGCAAAGGATCTTCTCTAAACCCAACGAGCCCGATTCTGGGCACGTTGACCTATCAGGATTGGCCAGGGATGTCTAAACACCCAAAATGAACCTGATTGCCTTTTTTTAGATGTTGGATACAACAGGGACAGTTGGTAGTCAATAGAATAAACATGTTCTACAGCAAGTTTGCTCTGATAAATTTACTAAAGTTGGTTGATTATGTGTGGGAATATAACTTGGATAGTGCATATAGTTGTTGGTGTTGAGAACCAAGCAAGTAATTAGTTTTAAAAAGCTATGCTTTTTCTAATGCCATAAAGTTGAAGGGAAGAATCTTTTAAAACATTCACACCTGCAGATGGTCATTGACCTAGTATACATGTTGAATTAGATAATGATAGATAGTACCCATTTAATCCATAAATCTGGTCTATTTTATCAAAGTGTTGTATTCCATGTAATATTTAGATTTAGAAAAGGTGAAAATTAGCGGATATTAAAAAATATATAAAAACAAACCAAAAGAAAAAAAAAACTATATAGAAATCATGGAAATTTATAGGACTACATGACTCGTGGTTAAAAAAGTTGTCGAACTTTTTAGGCGTAAATATTTTTGAAGTTGTAATTTTGTGTTTAATAAAGACAATTTTTATAATTTATATACTTATTAGACACAAAATTTAAAGTTTATGAAGTTTATTAGACATTTTTTAAAATTTTAGAGATTTGTTAAATACAATATTGAAAGTCTACGGACCTTTTAGACACAACCATAAAACTTCAAGACTCAAACTTCTAATTTAACCTTGAATTAACAAAGGATAATTTAACACTTCTTGAAAAAGCTATAGATTATCATTATTAATATTAATATTACCAAATTCGATGAAGAAATGTTTGCAGCAGCACCCTGGAAAGATAAAGGACTGCAGCGAATGCTTGTGAAAAGGCATTTAGGCATTTAAAACTAATAGTAAGATCAAAATTGCAATGGAAAATTGAAAGTTTACATGGAAATATGTTGGGATGAAAGTTCACCCGATCTGCTGCAGCGAATGTTTGTTAAAAGACCTTAGAAACTAATCGTATGGTCAAAATTGCAATAGAAAAATGAAAGTCTACCTAGAAATATGTCGAATGATTTGGTATTAGTTAAAAGAAAGATCCACTATTTCTTTAACAAAGAAGTGGCTCACCACTTTGATTGACCAAAATCCAAAGCACTATAATTGTGGAAATTTCATCCAAAAACTTGATTTGGTCCACAAAATGACTTGCACGTTTGTCTTTAATTCAAGTCTTCATATTTTAGCTATTCAATTCCACACACACAAACAATATAGAAAGACAGAGACCTTTGTTCTAGCCAATCAATTTCATATCCCTAAGAAAAAGAGAAGATATTGGCATTGCCTTCCTAAGTTGACTTACAAATTGCACATCATTTTAATTCAAAATGTATCTTATAAAAAAATCCAAATCTAAATGCATCTTTCTAGCGGGGAGAAGTCAATTTGATCTTAGCTCAGGTTTAAGGTTCGATTAAAAAAAAATCTCTCTTTACTTGTACTTAGGTGGTTAATCAAATTTAAATTTAATTTAAATTTCTTTTAAGAACATCACAACAAAGCATGTAGCGATTTTGCACGAGAAGCATGTCTCCGTGCAATTTGAGCTGAAATAGATTCCATACTTACCTCTCGAAGCTGCAACGAGTTAGCACGTACTCTCGCCTATCGTACACGAAGCGAGCTTCACATTGAATTCCAGTTGGAGGAGTGCCCCTTGCGCATCTACTTTTCTTTTATTTTATCGTGTTTTAAATGTACTAAAAAAAACTATTGGAGCAGGGATTGGAATCTATGACTTTATAAAAAGTAAGATAACTTTGGCCTCGTTTGATAACCATTCATCTTTTGTTTATAGTTTTTTGAAAATTAAGTTTGTTGGCTCACAATTCCCTTTATATTTTTCCAACTTTCTTATGAATACATTACATTCCTAACGAAATCTCAAAAGCTAAAACAAGTTTGTATAAACTATTTGTTTTAATTTTCAAAATATATATTTTGAAAACATTTTTAAAAAGTAGAAATATTTAGGTGAATGTAGTGATTACCAACTTAATTAATTTCAAAAAAACAAAGTAGTTACAAAACAAAACCTTAACTAAAGCTATAGTTTTTTATTTCATCAAATGAACTCTAAATTTAAATTAATGGTATGGTAAAAACTAATACTCATCATTAATTAACTTTTCCATTTTTTAAAAATATTTATGACTAAATGAGACCATTAATGTAGGTTACCTTTTTCTTAATCTCGTTAATATTAATGAAAATAAAACGTGAAAAAAAAACCAAATGAATTGATTATTTATTATTATTATTTTTTGGGTTGTTGTCAATTGCAACGTTTTGGAGTTGATCGAGTCTTTGTTAACTTTAAGTCTAGTCTTCCACATAATACAAAATTTATAGAAATTTCACTAAATAGACTTCATAAACTAATCGTCACTATTTTTCAAAATAAAAAAAATATATCCATGTCACTAAATTCAAATCAAAATTTATATTCAATAATATATAAAACAATATATGTTTAGACATACCAAAAAAAAGAAAAAAAAAATATATATATATATATATAATATTTCTTATTTTTACACAGATAGAAAATTTCTTTTATGTGCTTGGTTCAAATCTACAATGTGTGACAAAAAATGACAAGAATCAATTTTAATAAATAGAAAAAATTATTGGACAGAGAGTTCAATCCTATTGTGGTCTCAATTTTCATTTGTTCCGAGTGAGGTCCGTTGGGTAACGTTTTTTATTTATTGTTTTTTGTTTATTGTTATTTTTTTAATAAATGATTTGGTAACTACTTTTTATTTGCTAGCTTGAACATAGCTCAACTAGTCAAGACGTCTATTTCCGACTAAAAAGTTATGAGTTCAAATTCTTATCCGTACATATTGTACTAAAAGAAAGTTATTTGATGTTTATCATTATCTTTTTATTGGAAAAAGAAATAAAAATATATTTGATCATCATTTCTTATTTCTCATCTTCAAAATTTTACCTTTCTTTATATGTTATAAGAGATTTGATTTTGTTAATATTTATTATGCATTTTATAAGTCAATAATGATAGAATAAAACTTTTATTTATGTTTTGAAAAAAAGAATTGAAATGGTGAACAAGAAATAAGAAATTTGATTTGCTGTTTTCAAAATTTATACAATATTTTTCAAAAATAAAAACACAAATACATATCAAGTACTTGTGTTTATTAGAAATTGGAAATCGGAGACCAGAAATGAAAATGTTATAAAAACTTTCAAATGTCTTATTTTAATTTTTGCTACATGAATAATTGAAAATAACCAGAAATTCAAAATAGATTTTCATGCAAAAGTTTAGAAACTCCAACCAAATCATCCGAAAACTAAAATATTAATATACAATTTGTGAAACTCGAGGACTAAAATGAAATACTATAAAAAAAAAAATTCTTAGAAGTATAAATTTATGGCTTAGTTTAATTGAATATTATATTATCCAGAAATGAAGAAAAATAATAAGTCTAAAGAGAGAGTTGCCGGCAGGCAGCGGGGAGAATTCTGCTCTCGATTTTGGTTGATTATGATATTTTTATATTTTTAATTTTTTTAATTATAGTTTATGTGTTTATTTTGGTTCCTAGATTTAAAAAAAAATTCTAATCATTTCATTTACGCATTAAATTTTTTGAAATGTATCCAATAGATTTGTATTACAATGTTTTCAATGTGTATAATTTTGTGTTAAAATTTTTTAAATAAAAATTAAAATAGTCACTTTTTAAAAAGAGATCAAAACGATTATTTTAAAAGTATGAAAACTGAAATGAACAAAATAACTAAAATAAATATTGAAAGTATGGAAACTGAAATGAATAAAAATTTAAGAGTCAAATGACTAAAATAAATATTTTAAGAGTATATGGATCAAATAGCATTTAATTTTTTTAAAAAATGATACCTTAAAAATCTATGTACTATACTAGTTTATACTTGTTGGTCGAATCCTCTGTGGAGAATTCTTTTCTTATGCATTTTTTTTTAAATAAAAAAGTTCAAACATATATTTATAGAAGCAAGGCAATGGAAGGAAAATAATATATACATTTCGGGTTTTTAGATTTTGTATTTTTATTAAAATTATCACCACTTTCTCTCCATCGAGTATCTACGTCATATTTGAATTATTTCTTGTTACTATTTAATTAGAAAAATTCTCAATTTAGCATAAGTAGATAAAATACCTATCTTATTGGTTCAAATTTTTTTTAAAGTTAAAAAGTTGAAATTAAAAATCATTAAAATTAAAAAGTAAAGAAGAAAAATTATATTTAGTCAAAAAAACATCATCAAAATAGATAAAAAAAAGATCATAGCCGTCCACCTAGAATCCAACGATGGACAGGCTGCAAAATCTTAACGCGTTTTGATTTTTTAATTTCTTTTAATATTTCGAAATTCAAACATAACAGAAAAACCGGTAAAGCCCTTTCTCTCTCTTCTCTCTCTCTGCTTCGCTTTCCTTTCAATTTCTCTTCCATTTTTTCATTTGGATTCTCCAATGAATTTACATTCTCTGGGGAAATACCCGCAAAATCAAACCCTTAATTTTCTCCTTACAAAAATTCTTCTTCTTCTTTTTCTGCCAAATTTTGCTCTTCCCCTGCTTTTACCCGATCAAACTGCTGATATTTTGTATGGAATTCGTCAATTTAACCAGTCTTCATTGTTGGGTATCGTTGAAATTTCTGTTTTGATTAGAAAATTTCAGTGGGGTAGGGTTTGAAATTGGTGGGATTGAGTTGAATTTATGTGGGGTTTTCTTCTGCGTTTTTTCATTTTCAGCGATTGGAAGATTCATTGCCCTATGGGGATTTTGTTTGCTCTGTTTTCCTGTTCTTCTTCTCGGGTGTTCATGCGCAAGTTCTAGGGCATAATCTCTCGTTTTTTTTTCTTTTTACCGTAATATTGATTGTTGATTCTGATTCTGTAACCCTAGTTTGGGGGAAAACGCCATGGATGACGGATTTAGGCGTTTTTGCGATGTTTGTTCTTTGAGATTTTAGGAAGGAAAATCGAGTAACATCGTGTTGTTCAGATGGGTAATAACTGCGTTTCGAGAAATTCGAAGGATGGGATTCTCTACTCCATTTCACATTCAATTTGGTGGTCTCGACCGAATGTGGGTGCTAATACTAAAAAAGGGATTTCTAAGAAGGCGGCCAAAAACCCAAAATCCAATGAAATAATAGTTCAAAGCACTCCCCCAATACCGGTGAAGATTGTCGATGAGAGGCCCAAACCGTTAGAATGGGAGGCTAAACCAGTGGAAGTTGTAAAAGCCAATGAAGATATCGTCATCATCAAACCCTTGGAACCTCTGGTGACCACGGAAGAAGTGATCAAACCAGCTGAAGGACCACCAAAATATGATGAAGAGAGACTGCCGGTCGAATTGGTAATGCCGAAATCGGCTGAAGAACCACCGAGATATGATGTAGAGAGAACGCAGGTTGAATTAGTAATGCCAAAATCGGCTGAAGAATCACCAAGATTTGATGTGGAGAGAACGCCGGTTAAGTCGGTAATGCCAAAATCAGCTGAAGAACCGCTGAGATATGATGTCGAGAGAACGCCGGTTGAATCGGTAATGCCAAAATCAGCTGAAGAACCGCTGCAATATGCTGTCGAGAGAACACCGGTTGAATCGGTAATGCCAAAATCAGCTGAAGAACTGCTGCAATATGCTGTCGAGAGAACACCGGTTGAATCGGTAATGCTGAAATCAGCAGACGAACCACAGAGATATGATGTAGAGAGAACACCGGTCGAATCGGTAATGCCAAATGAAGATAACGGTAGTAGTGGGAATAATAATGTTTCTGAAGATTTGGGGAAGGTGAAGAAGCCCAAGAAAATAGTGAGTGCAGGCCTGGCGGTAGAGTCAGTTTTGCAAACAAAAACTGGTCATCTAAAGGAGCATTACAGCTTGGGGAGGAAACTTGGACATGGGCAGTTTGGGACAACTTTTCTGTGTGTAGAGAAGTCAACTGGAAAAGAGTATGCCTGCAAATCCATAGCAAAAAGGAAATTGGCGACGATGGAAGACGTCGAGGATGTGAGGAGGGAGATTCAGATAATGCATCATTTGGTCGGTATCCCCAGCATTGTTTCCATTAAAGGGGCTTATGAGGATGCTGTTGCTGTACATGTGGTCATGGAGCTTTGTGAAGGGGGTGAGCTTTTTGATAGGATCGTCAAGCGGGGTCATTACTCAGAAAGACAAGCAGCCGAGCTTGCTAGAACTATAGTAGGTGTGATAGAAGCTTGCCATTCTCTAGGAGTCATGCACCGTGACCTAAAACCAGAGAATTTCCTTTTCGTTGATGGACGGGAGGACTCACCCTTGAAAGCTATAGATTTCGGGCTATCCATCTTCTTCAAGCCAGGTATGGTGAAGACTAGTCAAATTCTTTAGCAATTCTTTTGTTCCTTTTTTAATTCTCAAGCATAATGACAAGCTTTCTACTTGAAAATAGTAAGCTCCCGATGAAAGCAGGAGACCCAATACAGTAGCATGAAGCTAAGAAAGAGATATAATCATTCTATTATGCAACTTCAAAGTGTGCCAATGAGGAAGCTTTCATTTGATTGTTTTTTTATGTATATTTACATGTTTAATTTGATAGAGATGACTTTACAGGGCAAATATTCAGTGATGTGGTTGGGAGTCCTTACTACGTTGCTCCTGAAGTTTTGTGCAAATTATATGGCCCAGAATCTGATGTTTGGAGTGCTGGTGTGATGCTTTACATACTTTTAAGTGGAGTGCCTCCATTTTGGGCAGGTAAAAAGACTGATATCTAACAATTGCAAATTTGCGACTGATTATTGAAAAATCCCAGAACTATGTTCTCACAACTCTATTTATTTAGGTTCCTTTTCACTATTTTCTCACAACTCTATTTATTTATGTTCCTTTTCACTATTTCAAAACAGAAAGCGAGCAAGAGATCTTTGATGAAGTTTTACATGGAGAACTTGACTTCACATTAGAACCGTGGCCGAGTATTTCTGAAAGTGCCAAAGATTTGGTGCGGAAGATGCTAGTTAGACACCCCAAAGAGCGGATAACTGCTCATGAAGTTCTATGTAAGTTTCTACTTTGTGATGATTCTTTTTTTTTTTTTTTTTATCAATTAGAAGAGTGATGGTAGGAAAATCCTATGGTGTAAATATATAAGAGTATAAAATAATAATTTTCTAAATGCAAGGCATACAAAACTTCATAATACGCTTAAATCAAGTGAGAAAGGTACCGGCATGTAGGAGCTTTCTTAGCTGCTTAACAGAGATGAAAGAAGTTTTTTACCACTTCGAATGTAAAATAAGATGACTATTTCTGGCCTTTCTATCAGAAAAATACAATAGAAAGAAAATGAGGGATGTAAACTTTAAATAAGTCAGATCAAGGTTCGAAATATCCATTCATTTTTCACTCCCTATCATTTTTTTATAGGATATTTTGCAGGTTGGGAATCAAATCTACTGTGTTTTTGGTTGTTCTTAGAAGAACGCTTGGAGGTTCTAAGTTTGGTTAAGGGCTATTTTAAGAATAACTTAACCAGGACTTTGGAAAAGTAGTTATCTAAACAAGTTCACTGTACAAAAAAATAAAAAACAGAATTTGGTTTGAGAACATTTCTTTTGACATCGTTCCCAAACAATGTGTAGTTTTGGTACATCCATTGCTCCAAGCACTAATAGTGTCGGTTTCGGTCTTCCAGGCCATCCTTGGCTTCAGGTCGATGGCGTGGCTCCAGACAAACCTCTTGATTCTGCAGTCTTGAGTCGTTTGAAGCAGTTCTCAGCGATGAACAAGCTCAAGAAAATGGCACTCAGAGTAAGTTTTTTGCACAGTTGATTCCAGAAGGCATTTGTTTCTGATGGTTCAAAAGCCTAAACTGAAAATGTACTTTATGTCCCTTTATTGTTACCTCTTTTTTTTTTCAGGTGATTGCTGAGAGCCTCTCCGAAGAAGAGATCGCCGGGTTAAAGGAAATGTTTAAGATGATAGATACTGACAACAGCGGCCAAATTACTTTTGAAGAACTAAAAGATGGACTCAAAAGATTTGGAGCTAATCTTAATGAGAATGAGATACAGGATCTAATGCAAGCTGTAAGTTGTGAAAACAAATTAACTGTTTCCATTTTAAAATGTATTCATTCTGCTGTCTGACATGATTCGCTCGTTCCATATCTCTTCCGTAACGATACTGGTTTCGAAATGCAGGCTGATTTCGACAACAATGGCTGCATAGACTATGGGGAGTTCATAGCAGCAACACTTCATTTGAACAAAGCTGGGAGAGAAGATCATCTCTTTGCAGCATTCCAGTACTTTGACAAGGACGGGAGCGGTTATATCACGCAAGACGAACTTCAACAAGCGTGCGAGGATTTTGGCATCGAGAACGTTCACTTGGAAGATATGATCCGAGAAGTCGATCAGGATAACGTAAGGCAACACATCTGCTTTATTTTCTTTTACATACTTGATTAGTCTGCTGCTGCTATAAACAAATGCAAACTCAAAATCCTCAAAGACAGTCAAATGGGACGATCTGTTTTTTCATTTCTAAATGATCTCTATGTTTTGTTCAACTTCATATCCAGGACGGTCGAATCGATTACAACGAATTTGTCGCGATGATGCAGATGGGCAATGGTGATTTGGGGAAGAAGGGTCAACAGAATACTAACTTTAGCATTGGCTTTAGGGAGGCACTTCCTGTATGTTAGCAAAAAGCCAGTTAAATTTTCCCTCACTTTTTCCCACAATTTTTTTGTGAATGTATAGAATGTGTATAATGTATAAACTATTATTGCTTGGTGCTGATAAATAACATGTATATTATCTACTTGTTTTAGTGTGCCTATACTATATATCTAACTTCTGTTCTTAAACCTACTTTGAAGGTTGTATCTAAATGAGTTCCCAACTTAAAAAGCATCTTTCCTCGTCTAATAGGTCGCTAAACTTTCGATTTTGGTCTTAACTGTGCATAAGTTAAGACTTCTGTGAGGCATAAAATTGAAATTTAAAAACCTATTAGACACTACACAAAGCATACAAACTTAGGCACAATTCTAAAACTTGAAGTATCAAACTTATAATTTAATTGTATGTGTGATGCAGAATTTAGAACGAGATGACAGGTCGGCTTCTGATTTGAAGTGGATGTTTGATTAGTCGAGGTGATAACTTACCAACAAAACCTTACATCGGTAAGTTAGTACTTAGACCGAGCTAGCCAGTATCAAGTCGAGCTTAGTTATGTTGTGTATAGATACTGCGTGCCTTCGTGAGGAATAGGCTCTATCTTTTATAGGGGAGTTTCGAGAAGTGTTGTAGCACCGTTTCAACGTAGAGTCAAGGGTGATTTCGCCTAGCACAACTCATCCTCAACCTAATGATTATTATTATTGTGATCCTAATTTTTTAAGTACATGAAGCAGATTAAAAGGCCAACTTTTATTTAGATAAAAGAATTCATTTTGTTTCTTTACTTTTCTTTTGCACTGAAATCAATTATTAAAAAAAATGTCCCATCAAAATTATTAAGGGAATGATTCTCTACGAGGTTCATGTACTTGCCTTTTCCACACACACGAGAACAAATTCGAGTATAAATCAAATATTAGAAATGGAGACACATTCTTTGATTTTTTTCAATTTTTTTTTTCATGTAGAGATACCCATTTCTTATCGAAATTTTCATCGATAATATTATATATAAATAATATATAAATATAATTGAGACCTCGTAAAAATATAAACGAAATATGAGGAATGGGGACACACACTTTGATTTATTTATTTTTTAATTTTTTTAAAGAATAAGTAGCGATATCGATTTCTTATCGAAAATTTCACTCTATAATCGCATAAAATTAACATTGTCATCAAAATTGAGGTTTCATTTTGTTTTTTTTAATTGAGAAAATAAAACTTCATTAAAATGTTGACTATTCAATCATGAAGGTGGATCAGGGCCTAGCACTATTCTTCCTCAAAATTATATTTTACTCAAATATGTACCTTTTTTTTATATATATATGTATACATAGGAAATAAAATTATTGAAAAATGGCGAGGATAAATTATGATAAGAAAATTATTGAAAAATGACAAAAGAATCAATGTGGGGAAATTTGTGCTTAGCAAAAACCAGTTAAGCCAACAATTATGGGACCCTCTCGCCATTAGCTTCATCTCCAACATCTCTCTTCTACAATTATGCTCTCTCTCTCTCAAATTTACTTTTTGATATGTGAAATCTTAAAAGGAATTTACTCGATGAGTCTGAATTTCTTCTCTTACGACAAGTATTTTTCACGAATAGTTTTAAGAATTTCTTTCAATCCAACGCCTTTCCGTATCTCGCTTGTCATCCTTTTCGCTGTATGTGTGTCGTCAAATTTGCAGATCTCTTACACAAGTTGAAAGAACAACAACTCTAGAGTTGGGATGCAAGGTAGAGTATTTCTCTTGATAATATATCCCTAACGCATACTGATCATCTCTTTTCCTCCAGCTATTATGCTGAAAATTCTTGTTGAATCAATCTCAACTTTCAAAAAAATGAAGCTCAACTTCAAATGTAGTGAAGATGCTATTGCATATTGCTAGGGGCTTCGACGTAATCAACATCAGAAATAAATGAACTAACTTTGACATGACAATTCATGACCTCCTTTTTAATCGGTCAAAATATTAATATCTCTCATAAGTCATAAGTTCGAATCTTCACTATTAACCTAAAGTTCAATAGATTAAAACATTATACATATATTCTACATTTCCCAAACAGAAATAAATAAATATATATATATATAAAAGTCTTTTATTTCTCACTTTAGACTTTTTTTATATCCTCTTATCTTCCTCTTCCTTTTGCCTTCGTTTAGTTATTCTTTTAGAATATTTAAGAGCCATTTTACAACTAATTTATCAACTTTACAATTAAAAGACAAGTTCCCTTTAAAATATTATATATTTTTTTAAAAAGAAAAACATGTCTTCAAAATTAAATTTATATTTTGAATTCCACTATAAACTTTCTCACAAATAGCACATCTCACTTTCTCAAACATCTCTCTTTAACATGTTTCTATAATTTTATATTAAGATTTTTAAAAAATAAAAGTAAATTATGATTTGATTATTATTGTTTAGATAGATTTAACCATAAAAATAAAAACATTACCAGACGAAATTGAAATTGAGTTGAATATAATATTTTAAATTCTAACAGCAAAATAATATTAAATAAAAATAAATTTAAAATAGAAAAAAAAAAGTCCAAGGAACGGGTTTGAATGCAACGCACCACCCACAAAATCCCATTTTTGAGAGGAAAAAACGTGAGAATATGATTGGGCCCCACCGGACGGACGGTCAGGATTGCATCGTGCGAATCTACGATTCCCTTGTTTAAATCCTCTCCGCACGTTGTGACAGCTCATGCTCCGTTGGACTCACTGCCGGGGCCCACCTCCTTTCTCCTAACGTGGAGACCAATCATGTTGCTCGATCCTGCCACGTCAGCGAAGGAGGGTGGGCCCCTGCTGTGACTCCCCAACATACAGTCTCTTTCCCCATGTTCTCAAACAGTTTTTCATTTCTCTGGTTGGGCTTCAATCATTGGCTAATTCGTGAAATGACCCTTTTGCCCCTCTTTCTCCTTTGGCAGCTGTTTTTGCTTCATCATGTGATTGGTTAAATTGGGAGGTTAATATTTTGGACATCACTATTCATTCCAGCTCCTACTTCTAAACTAGATTCTCTTGAATGTTCGATATATACCAAGTTTAATAGCACATCGATAGTTTAAGAGTGATTAGACATTGAATGTCGATTTTCACAACAAGATGCGTAAGGACTCGTAATGTCTTGTACATAGACAGATGGGTGTGGTGGATAGGCGCTAGTGTGGTCAAATGGGTGCGCTAGACAGGTGCAAGTACTATGTCGCATATTTAAATGGTCTGCAAAGTGGCAAGAATTAAGTTATAAGGCAACCTCTAGGACTCAACCGTCATGAGAGTTTCCTGATCTGTTGAGCACTGGCAGGTGCAGTGCAAACACCCCATCACGTTTTTAGGTCTTTTGTAAAGTATTCTACCCATTGCTCGATAAAAGTAACGTTACAAAACAGCCGAATTCATCCGTCACGAAGGGCTCGTAATATTGCTTCAACTACCATGTCCCAGTTTATAAACTTTAACCTAATTTCCTTTTGAAGCTCGTGCGATTCGTGTTATCAAGTGGAATTACATTACAAGACAAGACGACCTCTAGGACTCATCCGTCACGAGGGTTTCCTGATGTTTCGCACTAACAGGTGTAGCACAGGTACCCTATCACGTGCTTAAGTCTTTTGTAAAGGATTTTATCCACACTCAATGGAAATTACGTTAGAATGTGGCCCCCCATGACCCATCTGTCATGAGGGCTCCCTAACATTATTGTCAACTACCATCTTTCAGTTTAGAAATTTTAACTCCTTTTGAAGCTCGCATGGTCTACATTATCAGATGGGCTTTCTCATCTTTTATAATTATGTCTACTTGATTTCTAAACTTAGAGTTTTGTTTGACAAGAGTTTCATATATTTTTTTAAAAAATCATGCTTTGCTCCCTCACAAGTTATTTGACACGATTTTCACGTTTCTTATAAAAAGGGATTTGAATTTTAATCCAAATCTAAAAATAATAATAATAAATAATACTTTTTTTAAAATTTTGGCTTAAATTTGTAAAAAGTTGGTAGAAAACAAAGAAATAAACATAAATGTGGAAATAATGTTTATAAACATAATTTTTAAAAATTAAAAAATAAACAATAAAATGGTTTATCAAAGGAGACTTAAAAAGTGTTATTTAATATTTTTCTAAACTTTTGATTTTGATTTTAATAAGTTTTGGGAATGACTCATTTATAGCAGTGTTTTTGATATTTTTAAGCTTGCTAAATTTAGAGTTTGTTAATTTAACTATGCTATTTTGAAAATCAATCAAAAATAGAATTTTGTTTCGAGAGGCTTGTTTTACTAGCCACAAGTACATGCATGTGCCGTTGAATTGTTGTGTTAACCTTTAGTCACGAGTGCATGTGTCTTGGAATTATTGTGTTAACCTTTGAAGGCGAACGGTTGAATCACTGTGTTAAAGTCGAAATTTTGCTTTCCAGTGGCCTTTTGCACCGTACAACTTTGTTTCATTTTAATTTATCCAACAATTTGAAAGCGAAGCCTATTTTTACCACTATGGTTGTCTCGATTTCAAAAGGCAATGTAACTAAATAGGAAAAGATCATTATGGTGGTAGAGACAAACGTGTTATGAAAACAAAGTTGATTGGCTAGTGGCGCCTCATCGAATTCCTGGAACAAGTCTTATTGGAGCAAAAATGTATAGTGGCGTCTGTATCAAGCAACCAATCGACCTTGTTTTCCAAAAGGTTTGCCTCTACCGCCACAGCAACAATAATCTCTTTCTTTTCAACTACATTGGCTTTTGAAATCAAGATAACCTAGGTGAAAATAGGTTTTGCTTTCAAAGCAGTGACTTTTCCGCTACACAACTTTATTAGTTAAGTTCTCGACGATAATATTGTTTAAATATTTAGGTCTCCCCACCTTGAAATGTTAGGTTTCTTTCCTTAAATTTATAGGGGTAAGTTTTTAGTGTTTTTTTTTTTCTTTTTTTTTAGTCGGGTTTTTCCCATTTCTTAAAACTATGTTAAAAAAAAAATTCAAACATTTAACAAAAAGTCAAATTCACTTTGACATAACTTTGTAAATTTTTAAGTACTTGTCAATAATTTGTTCATCAAATAACCTAATAAAATATATCTATGTAAAAGAATTTTTTTTAATTACAAAAAGAGTAAAAAGATAATAATTAATTTTTTTAATGCAAATTCCAAAATAAGACAAAATATTTGAAAATTTGAAGAAAAAAAGAAAGCATAAAATTAGGATTTAAACCTAAATTATTATTCTAGCCATCTAATTTTATATTTTCTTTCTAAAGAAACCTTAGATTTCTCCCTTTTCAACTTGAGACTTTTTATTTAAAATGAACAAATTAATTTGTTCTTTAACAAAATTGCATCAATTCAAGATCCAATTCATAATATTTGAAAGTTTAGATATTTATTTAAGATTTGAAACCTTGGTTTAAATCTATCCATTATATTGTCATATTCAAACTTCAACTTTTCAAATTTTGAAAAATTTGCTTACATAATCAATAAAATATACGTTAAAAGTTTTACCAACGAATTTTCATATTTGTATTTAATGAGTCTCTAAACTTTGAAAAGTGTTTAATAGAACCTCAAATTTCAATTTTTCTCCTAACAAGTTTTGTGAACGAACTTTACCGAGTTTAATACGTCTCTAAATTTTCAATTTTATGATCCTTAAATTTTCAACTTTATATTGAAAAGAACCCTGATATAATCGACATTTTTTTTAAATTGACGAACTTGTTAGACACAAAATTGAAAGTTTATGGCCTATAAAAAAAAGTCTATTATATGTCTAATAGATTCATTAATTCTAAAAATGACATCAAAGACCCATGAGACAGTAAATTGAAAATTTATGGGTCTATTAGATATTTTTTAAAGTTTAGTGGTCGGTCGGACACAAACCTAAAAATTTGAGGAGTAAACTCTTCACTCAACTTAAAATTAATTATGTGATATCAAATTTTAATTAATTGGGTATACAAAAAAAAAGGTTGTTAATAAATAATTGTCATTAAACAAGTCTAATGATGTAACACATCCTTCTCTAATTTGTAAAAGTCAATTATAAGTGCAATCTTATCTCTAATGATATGACTAATTGATTGAAACCACAAAACTAAAATATCATCTCAATTTTTGTCTTAATGAATGTGTTATAAGGTGGATTTTAATTTTAATCCTTTGGTAATGTTAATTAGTCTACCAGAATTTTGGGATCAAAGAAAAATATTTGTAAAATACAACTTTACATATTGTTTGAAGCCTTATACTTTTATGTTTTTATCGATCTTCGCTCCGACCAAATTTAGCACAACTCGATAGTTAAGGTATTTTTACCTCTTTTAAACGATCTAAATTTGAATTTCTGACCCAGCATTGTAATATATTGTTCTTTAAAAAAAAAAATTTCTTGCTATACTAACAAGTCAATCTCTCACTCTTTTTTTTTTCATAATGGTAGGTTTCGAAAAATTGGCAATTACATTAATATATTTTTTAATACAATAACATGTGGGGTAGAGATTTGAACTCACCGTCTTTTAATCAGAGATAAATATCTTAAACAGTTGAACTAAACTTAAATAGGCATGACAGTCATGAAAGTAAAAAATAAAAAAAAAAAATTTAATTTGATCTTTAATACTTCTCCATTTTAGTGTATATTTTGTTTTATATCGAAAAAGTTCACTCAAAATTTAAAATAACTGGACCTATTTCAGCGATTTGATCATTGATTTAATCAAATATATCTAAATTGAAATATACATATTTAATTTAAATATTATTTTGGTCGATGTACTCTCAATTTTGGTTCATTTAGATCATTGTATTTTCAAAACAATCCCAACTTTTATTCATTTTAGTAACTCTACTTTCAAAACGTTCATTTTGATCTCTGTACTTAAAAAAAACGATAATTTTTTTCTCCTCATTTTCATTTTTATCTAATTTCTTTCGATCATAATTTTAGTATTACACTTCACCCACTAAACTATTATTGGATATATATTCTTGTATTAAAGAGTTTCTATTGTGTATAAAATTTGTGTATCTTAAAGTACATCAACTAAATTAAACCCAACGACTAAAATGAAAAAACAAAGTTGAAAATAACAAAAATAAACCAAAGTCAAAACAAGAGAGACCGAAATAATATTTAAACCTTAAAATTAATATCCTCTTTAATTCATTAACTAGAAAAAGAAATCCTAAGATTTTGATGTAAATTTTCTTAAAAAGAAAAAGAAAAATTTGTATTCAACCAAACCAAACCAATGAATCATTTCAAAAAAAAAAAAAATCTTAAACTAAATTTTTATTCAAATTATGAATATGATGACTGTTAAATTTCAAATTTTCAAAACAATAATTTAGTTTAAGACATTTTCTAAAATTCACATCACTCAACTAAAACTAGAAGGAAAAACTACCAAGAAAGAGACTGTTTCCAAGAGCTTTTTTTTTTCCATTTATTTTTAAAAGAATGTGATTGGGTGGCTGGTAAAAATCAAAATCATTGTCCACTTGGAATAACAATTTCAATTATTCTAAATGATCATTACCTTATTCCTAGAACGGAATATAGACATTAGTACAACAGGTGGTTCGAGAGACCTCGAACGACATATCGCTTCAGATGAAACGGTTAAAGCGTGAGTCTCTGCTGCTCCGAAAACTAAGGATGAAGAGAGGTAGATAGGAAATGGGGTCTTACAGAGTCTTCTAGTTCCGGCTATCCCACAGTGGTGTGGGACTTCATAAGAAGATTCGCGATCTGAAGCTCTGAGGAAATGTATGACATTGAACCAGGCTCTAAAATAGTTTTCTTCAAGCGAGCTGTCTTTCGAGATTTTTGGGTTGCATGCCCAAGGTTTGTTCAGTTTCATAGTAAGAGGTCCTTAAACTTCAAAAAAATGATGTCTCTGTAAATTTATTACATACAAAATTTTAAAAAGAAACACTTAAAATTCAGAGACTTAAAAGTAAACACAAAATTCCTATAATTCTATTACAAATGAAACAAAAAAATTTAAGGATGTAGTAGACAGATTTTAAAGTTTTGGATGTAACCATAGTATGAATATCTATTAAACATTTTTTAAAATTCTTACAATAAACTTGTAATTTGATCCAATTAAATCATAGTGATAAAAGATTCAAGAAAAAAACTTTGAAAAATGAATACTTCTTTTTAGAATATTACTTCACAAATACACGAGTATGAGTTCAAATCTAAGGCCTCGAGTTAAGGAGGTTTAGCTATTATTTTGATCTTTATATTTTTTATATTAGTTCCTATACTTTCAAGACATTCATTTTGGTCAATGTTTTAAGTTCATTTTCGTCCTTATACTTTTAAAAAGGGGCTATTTTGATCTTTTCATTTTTTTTCTATCTCATTTCTTCTATCACAATTTTATCATTTCTATAAATTTCTTAAAATGTAGCCATAAATTTGTATTAAAAAAACTTTCATCGTGTATAAAATTTATGTTGAAATTTTGCAAATAAGAATCAAAATAATCGCTTTTTACAAGTACATGTAACAAAATAGACGTTTCAAAAAGTATAGGACTAAAATGAAACAGAGTTGAAAGAGATAAATCATTTAGATCTTTTTGAAGGTTTAAAAATCAAAATGAACCAAAGTTGAAAATACGATCATCAAAATAGTATTTAAACCTAAAAAGTACCACATTACATAGACGATTCAAACTTCAATTACCGATACTAACATCGAATCACTTGAATTATTCTCTAATAAGCTTTAGAAAAAGGAAAAAATAAAACCCAAAAAAAAAAAAAACCAAACTTTTTGGTTGTTTAACAACACTTTTGAAAGCATCTCATTTTCATCCCATCAAAAGAAAACCATTATTTTGGATAAACTTTGTCATTTCCCCTACTGTCAACCTTTACAAAACCAAGTGGCTTTTTGGTCATTTTAGTACTTCCCATTTTTCTATCCATTTTCCATAGAAAATTGAAAAAAAAAAAAAAAAAAAATCCCTTCTAGTTTGCAGCACCAACTTTCTCTGCACTCTGTCTCTCTCTCTCTCATCACACACACCATTGTCACCAACCTTGTGTAGCTTTCATGGTGAATTCTCCCAAGCACTAAAGCCATTCCAGTGCTTCTAATCTAAAGCGCTTTCGAATTTCGATCTACTTTTCATCTCTTGCTCTGTTTCAGTCTCCCAGGTCTTCGGCTTTGAATTCAATCTCTGTCATAACCCTGTCCTAGAATTCTCTGATTCTTATTGGAATTTGGGTCTCTGCTCCCTCCCTGCTTCTCCTGTTAAAAAGTCTGAGACTCCCAAACCAAACTTGTATTGGGACGGGCGCATATGGACTTTGTAAGTTTTTTTGCGCTTCTTCTCCAATCCATTGGAATTTGGGTTTTTGTTGTTTCTGGAAATTCTGTCGATCTTCTGCTTCTGTTGATGTTAATTTGGTGTATGGGTTGATGGGTTTTGTGTTTCTTGATTTGGGTTTCTGTTTTTGTTGTCATTTCTACTTCCCTCTTCAATGCCTGCTACTTGTTTGATGAAAGTCCGCACAGAATAATTGTCTTTTGAATCCTTTGTTTGGTTGTGATGAATGATGTCTGAATCATAGGTGTGGGAGAGACAAGTGAATCCGAGCGTAAATATTTGCACATGGAGCTGAATTGTTTTTTCTTTATATGGTTTGTTTGAAACTGTGAATCATGTCGGACGTGGTAATGTAGAGCTTTTTGGGCTGTCACTTTTGGAATGTACTGTCGTTGCCATAGAGGTTGATATGATGGGAACGCCTTTTTTTGATTTAAAAGTATATGATTTTTTGGGGTAATCTGTCTCAAGGTTTTGACATATCAAGAGGTCATTCGCTTATTCAGTTTTTGTCAATCGGGAAGGTGTCCATCCGGCATTTTGAATTTGTTTGGTTACATCAAGGAGGAGTCGATGAATGGCATGACATGCTAAGAGATCTGTGATCTTTCATTTGTGCAGCAAGCCTCATTCAGGCTAAATCTGTAGCTTCTTTTGGTCTTTTTCTGGTAGTCTAAGAGTTGCAATGTTTTATTTACACATTGACTTATAGGCAACATAAAAGATACTTCCTTATTGGCTTTCCTTTTTTCCACCTTTGGTTCAATGTTTAAGCCAAATTTTATCAGAGTTCACTTAATTTTCTTTTATCTGCTATTGGGTACTTATTACTATCTGTAGATTGATGCTGCTAGTGCTAATAATATTTTCACTTGTCAGGTAATGGAATCTGAAAATGGAGTTAATGTGGAGGATGAGAGTTGTGCAGTTGAGAAGCCACAAGTGGATAATTCAGTTGTGGATTTGGCGAAAAAAAGTGAGAATGTTGACTGTGGTCATAATGCTCCCACTTTGAAAGATATTTCGGGACCGGTGGCAGTAACCGAAGTCCTTAGTTCTTCCAAAGCTAAGATTCAGGCCTCTGTGACTGTTCCCAAGGGCAAAAATGTAAAAGGTTCAAAGGTATTTTCATTGGGTGATTCTGTAATTAACAAGTTATCACACATGAATGATACAGACTCTTTGCCTCTATTTTGTTTTATTTCCTAATGAATTTTTAGTTCACTACAGGAACCTGGAACAGCAGGAGGTCCTTCAAAGATTAACAAACTGGCAAAGGAGAAACCAACCATAACAGGCTTTGCCCCATCCCCTCGAACAAACAGGCGAATCCTTTCTCAGAGTCTTTCATTTCCTGCAAGAGGGGTCAGTACCGACGTCATGGACAAAAGCATTGACAAATATCCAGTTAAAACGGTTGCCAAACGCACTGGGGAAAATGGCATTAAATCAAGGACCCAAGCGTCTGAGGATTCTCAGTCGAAGAATCCAAGCAAGAATGCTCTAAACAGAGTGATCTCTAGGGGAGTGAATAAAAACGCTGGTAGTAGTGCCCTGAGATCTTCATTGGCAGCAATTCCTGGCAATCGCTCCTCTATTGTAAGACACTATTTTTCCATACCTTTTCCTTGCAAATTAGTCTCCTGCTCCTCCAGCCTGATTTAACTAATTATATTACATTTTTTGTTTCTAATCAGTCTGAGAAAAATGCATCAGTGAATGCGACTAGCGATTCTCCTCCGTCTGAATCGGCTGTGTAAGCCAATGCCCTCTGCTGGGAATGTCTTAACAATTTTACTATCAAAGAGGCAATCTATTAACATCTAGTTGTGTTCTGTGCAATTGCAGATCTGTTGAACAGAAACCAAATCCAGGAAAAGCAACATTCCTCCCTAAACAGGATGATGATGTTCACTCCACGTCTTCGTATGGTTCTCGTTCTTGAGGCTGCTACTAATACTTGTTTATTTCTGTTTGTTCTTAGTTTCATAATAAAGTCATACTTTTGTATTATCATCAGAGGTGCCACTCCCCGTGGAAGGAGAAATAGTTGTCCTGGTTTTGCTTTCCGGTTGGACGAACGTGCTGAGAAAAGGAAGGAGGTTCGAATGAATATATTTTTTCTGTTTCTCTTGTTTGTTCGTGATTCTAGATGCAGAAAACATTATGTTTCCTGTCCTTTAATGGCAGTTCTTTTTGAAGCTAGAAGAGAAAATCCAGGCAAAGGAAGTTGAGAAAACTAATATGCAGGCTAAATCAAAGGTATAGCAGATTGCCCATTTTGTTGAACCACCAATGGCTCTTCTTTCGTTCAGTGTAACTTCATCTTTCAAGTACCCGGCACGCCCCCGGTCCCTGACTTTCCCTATTGCAGTTATTTTACCTGAGTTCATTTTCTGCCTCGGATACTTTGCAGGAAAGCCAGCAGGCAGAGATTAAGCAGCTGAGAAAGAGTATGACATTTAAAGCAACACCCATGCCTAGTTTCTATAAAGAACCTCCTCCAAAAGCTGAACTAAAGAAGGTAATTGAATTATTAGTTGATACTATCAGGCTAAATGCTTAAGGGTCATTCCCTTAAATAAAAAGGAAAAAACAAAGAAAAGGAACCAAATGCTAAGTGCTCGAACAAGTTCTATATTTTCTGTACGAATCCAGTTTGACAAGCTTATATTCTTATGTTTCTCTCTGTGCCCCTTGATTGATTATGTAACCGTATTTTGCATTACTTTGTATAGATACCAACTACCCGTGCAATATCTCCAAAGCTCGGTAGACATAAGAGCTCGACTGCTGAAGCGGGCGCCTCTGTACACAGTCCACGTCAAAACGGTGAACCGAGCAATTCGCCAAGGGCATTCCGAGCTAAATCCGATAAAGAGACTATTAGTTTGAAGAAGCCAGCTAAAAAGCCCCAAACCAAGCTCCAGCCGAACGAAGCTCCAGCATCTAAAACAGAAGGAGCTGCCATCAAGTCAAAACCAAAGATCAGCAAACCCGAAAGACAGCACCCGAAAGCAGACATTTCAGAGATTACAAAACAGGAGGAGCAGCAGCCAGCAGACCATCCCGAATCCAACGAGGTCGAGGACCTGAATTCTGGATTGAATCCTCCCAACGAGGAACCAACAACCTCACCCTCACCAGAAATCATGGCACCTGAAATTGCAGTTGGAGGCTAAAAAACGCGCAAGGTTCACTTCCAAGACATCATATTTAGAGGTTTGAAAATTTTTATGGTAAGTATTGTGAATAGAATATTTGTCTGTTCTTATGTCAAATTTATAAATTTGGTGTCTACAGGTCAACATGAGTATTTGTTCTCTTCTTTTTTTTTTTTTTTTTTTGCTTCTATTTCATTCACAAGTTCTTGTTAGATAGATATATAAATATATATATATGTATCATTTTAGTGAATTTTCTGTACAATTTATGCACTATATAGATGTTCTTTATAATTTGATCACATTCATTTATAGTATATATTATGCATTTGATTATTCATCCTCTGGCATTCTCGTGCTTTGAGAAGGAAAACCTGTTTGATTGGATCAAATCATTTTAAAACTACTCGTTGATCAAAACTTGTATTTTGTTTTTTATTTAGATTTTTTACCATTTAATACACTTGTGGCCTGAGGTTTGGACTCAGCGTCGAGGTTTTAGAAGGGACACTTTAGTCCTTGACGTTTTAAAAATAGTTTATAGATGGGTCCTGAGCTTATTTTGATTGTTAGTTGACGGAAAAGATAAAGTGGTCGACCCATTTGATAACGTTTCTATTTTCAATTTTTAATTTTATTAAGAAATCACAACCATTCATGTTTCTTATTTTTCATTTTTTTAGAAATGTTCTCAAAATTGTATTGAAATTTTGAAAACAACAAAAACAAGTTTGTTGTTTCTTGTTCATGTTTCTAATTGTTTCAACATAAATAAAGATTTTGTTTTATCATCTTTGAATCCATGAGTCTTTGCTCATGCAATATTATCTTTCTTTATTAAAAATGAAAAAACATGTACAAGAAACAAGAACGTTACAAAGTTGTTCTCAAATTTAAAACGACTTCGTTTTGAATCTATCTAGAATGAAGGAGATCTTTTGTTCCAAATTTGTCCGGAATGAAGGAATGTCTGATTGGAATGAAGGAGGTCCTTTGTTCCAAATAAACATATATGGTCTAGAAGTTCTAGATTGGAAGATTGAAGCTTTTGATCTTTAGTTCTTTCTTTCGTCATTCTTCTTTATTGGCAAATTGAACGAAAGATGCCAATTCACAGCTAACGACATACAATCAATTGATACATCATCATTTTTATTAGTCAACTAACCGTCAAATAAATAAACACAAGTTGAAATCGTGAATCTAAAATTTTTTAAGAAGAAATGAGAAGGAAAAGAAACAAAAGAAAACGCTGTCCACACTTCACCAGCCTGCTTTTTTTTTTCCCTCTTTTTTGAGTTTGCTTCACCAGAAATGTTAGGCAACATCAACATGAAGTAGAGGTTGACTTCTAAACCAATAAATAAATAAATAATGAAATGTCATTTTTCAAGACTTTCTTGAATTTTAGCCCTTTGAAAGTTCTTAATTAGCATTTTTATTTTTCATATCCAATTTTTAAAAACGTACATTTTGGTAATTGTATTTGTTGATGTTGGTTTTTGCCAGGTGTCAGAAGTCGACAAGAACTGTACTTATATGAGCTGTGGATGAGTGAGCTATGCCGAGAGAGACTTGCAAAAACAGGAAGAGCCCTTCAAAACTCAAGTTAGTATGAGTTCGAACGGGATAGATTAACTTCAAACAAAATTGCATGCTTAATCGAGCAAAGTGAGAATGTGCGATGGTGTTTTTTTAGCAAGTTAGTGGAAAACTTTTCGTCGTGAGTCTAGACCACTGAGCTCGATCCACGTGGTTTCAGGGGTCCCGCCTCTCAACAGTACTCGTGTCTTATTAATATTGTAAATAAATTTTGAGAAGGAAAAAAAAGAAAACCCACTTTTCAACATTTGTTGTTTATTTTTCCTTTAAAAAAAAATAAATATATCTAGTAATTGTTTGTTGTTTCTTATTTTATTAAAAAAAATTTATCAAATATGTATAGAAATTTAAAAAACAAATATAGGGCCAATTTTAGTAACATTTTTATTTAATTTCTTTATTTGTTACTTATTTTAGGCTAAATATATATTTTAGTTTTTTTTTTCAATTTCTTCCCTTATATCTTAACATTTTTTTAACTTAATTATTCCTACTAATAAAGTTTACTAATGATGTATTTATCTAACATGATACTTAGAAAGTTGACAAAAATTCAGAGAATGAATTGTGTCCAATAAGATAAGCAAATTCAAAACTTCAACAATTTAGAAATTTAGAGGCCAACTTAATTTCCCATCTAAATTTCTATCAACAGTAAATAATCATGTCATCATGTCATGTAAGTTTATCACGAGTCAATTTTAACATTGACCAAGCGGAAGAGATATAATTGCAAATGTTAAAATATAAAAGACTAAATTATAACTTTTAAAACAATAGGGACTATAAAAAAAGGAACACTCAAATATTAGAGACTAGAGCACGTACTTAGCTACATTTTGTAGGTAAACAAGGAATTGAAGTTCGTGTCGGACATTTTCATCAACATCTACTTGAATTCCACTCTATCAAAGTCTAAGTCCTTATGCGCTGGTCGTTACTAGAAGATGATAAAGATGAATCACTAACATGAGCTTAGTTCAGTGGTAATTAAAACCTATTTCTGAACAAGATGTCATGAATTCAAATCCCCACCTCCATTTATTATACTCAAAAAAATTAAAAATAAAAATATAATGAATGAATCGATATTTCCATAGTTTCTCAAAAATCAACAAAATTAATATATATATATATAGACATAATACTAATATTAAAAATTAACTTATTTAAAATTTGTAAAATGGTTATTTGTTAATTTTGATATTTCTAGCTATCACATCAATATTTTGTGGATATTTCAATAGACGTTTACATAAAATCTAAACTTCAGCATTTCTATTGATATTGACATTTAAAATCTTAGATGTAAAAGTAGTCCTTTTTAAAATTTTATTTTTTTAAGAAGCGAGAAATTGACCAAAATATAGCTCAATATATTGGTACATAATTGATTGAGTTATATGTTGCTATAGGTTTGAAATCTTCTCTTCATTTATAACACATTATTGTCATTAAAAAAAACAGCAACTAGAAACTATACAATTATTAGTAGAATTTTATTAAAAAAAAATTATTAGTAGGAGAGAGAGAGGAAGAGAGAGAGAATTAGGGTTTTTTTTTCCATTGAAGGAAAGAGAGAATTGTCCAAAACAGCTGTGAAGAAAAAGACAGGGATTCATACTTCATGGGCCCACCCCACACCCAACCGACAACCTAATTCCTATTTACTTTTTCTCTTCAATTTAAATTATTTCATGTGTGTTATTCTTATAATAATCCATTTAAATACTATTTTTTGTTCGTATGGTTTCGAGTTTAGTTCATTTCATTTTAATTTACGTAATTCAACACAATTGAGAAGTATAGGGTATGGCGTACACCGCTCTCCAGTCTTTCCACTCCTCGATCCTATCTAGTATGTTCTTCCGAATCAATAACATAACTGCAATCAGCCTCACTAACGAGTTTGCAATTTATGTCATCTTGTTCTTGTCTCCGTCCCTTCATTTTTATTTTTATCTTATTTATTTCAATCATAATTTAAGTACGACACTTTATTCACTAAATTCTTTGAAATATAACCATAAATTTGTATTAAATAATTTCTATTGTATATAAGATTTATATTAAATTTTTTAAAATATGACATTTTAGTTCAGAACCCAAACTAATCCAAAACTAAACGTACTGAAATCAAAATAATATTTAAACCATCCATAATTTATATTCCAAACAACCATTCACATTATTAAACAAGTTTTAGAGTTAAAACCTATAATAATCTCTTAATACCTTCCAAAAGATTCTCTTAATTATATATATATTGTTAGTGATTTCCATAAATTATTTAAGAATTTTGGTTGGTTGAAATGAAGGGAAAGTATTGGGAAAGGGAAGAACATCCATGAAAAGGAAAGAGAAAGCAAGAGACAGACAGACAGACAGAACAAGTCTTTACACATATATTTTCAATGCATACATTGGGAGAGAATCAAACATGCATAAATAATTAAAGAAAAATATTAACCCAAAAAATGAAACCCAAAAATAAAAAATAAAAAAGATATGTAATTACAGTGTATTCCTAACAAAAGGAAAAAAAAAATTACTCAAATTATCCTCTGCGGATTTTCTCGAGAAAATTTCTGCATTTTCTTGCTCCCCAATCACCTTCCCAGTCCTCTAAGCTTTACACACAGCCCCATTTTACAGCTGCATCACAGATGGAAAGATTATCAATTCACTTAAAACTCATCAAAGATTCATAAAGAAGCCTTTTTTCTCTCTTTTTCAAATAACGTTGATTTTGATCCTTGTATTCTCAATTTCTGTTTCTTTTGAAGCGTTCGTTCGATTCTCTGTACTCTTTAGAAGTGACCATTTTGAACCGTTAATAACTTTGTATCAAAGGATTTTCGTAGGGTAAAGAATTGGTTAAATTACAGACATTAAAACAACAAAAGTTGAAAGGAATGGGATCAAAATGAATCAAAATGACGGAAATAGTATTTTAAATCTTTTTTATTACCTTTACATTAAGTCAAAAATATTGTATTTTTTAATATATATATAAAGAAGAACAAAGAAGCATGAAATTGGAAGGATTAGAACTTACCACTTGTGTAAATGATTATCAATTTGACTTTATTTTTCTTGTTTTGGGTGTGAAGTTGAGAGCTTTATTTTTCATTGGCATGAAGAGAAATGAAAGTCTTGTCCAAAGGCACCAAGCATACTACATGTGAGTTCCATCAGCTTCCCTGCAATTGGTAAAAAAAAACGCTCAGACTCCATCGATATCAACGGTAAAATCGATCCCGTTGATTGATTCACCTGAATTCTCGATCATATTCAGACAACTGTTCAAGTTGAGGGGAAGAGGGAAGAATAAAAATGAATTCAATAATCATTTGGGGAAAGAAAAACAGAACAATATATACCACATACAGGCTGTTTCAAAGCAAAGCAACCAACAAAATTTGGGTGGTGGGGAAAGGAGAGAATGTGGACTCTCTCAAACTTATTAGTGGGGTTTGGAATGTCATGACAAAAGGCCAACTAAACCAAAAACAATTCAAATAATTAAACGACGCCACCTCGTCAACCCGATCATAGTTTAACTGGTTAAAGCATATATACTCGACCAAAAGAAGTTCGAATCCCCACATGTTGAAGTCTTTAGTATGTAGCGTAACATGTAGGGTTTCATAATCATGAGACAATATCTAATCACCTTGAGTTGGCCTATTGGACGGTCTAAACCATAGGAGTCACATACCTAGAATTCAATATTATACGACTTCTTCAGTGGATTGAACTGTTGAACTGTAGCCACCATAGTTTAAACTCAGGATGGGAAAATCAGCTTTTCCGAACAAAGTTAGTGATGGCAGTTGATCCTATATATGAATCTAAGCAACAAAATTCCACTTCACACACTTGACCAAAACATTGAATTCATGAACAAGTTCATCATCTTAGCACCAATATCTTCAGCAGAGACTCAATAATCAAATTCAACAAATGAACTCTACAGAAAGAAAGTACCTCTTCTGGGTTTAGTGGCAACTTTAAGAGCTGGATTTGATTTCTTCTCAGCTTTCTCCTCCTCCAATGGAAACAGAACCCCATCAATCCCCTGCACAGAAATCCGGCCATCTGTGTATATATCAGGGTCGAACAGATAAGCCGAGCCTTCGCCTTGCCCGAATTTCACCGACCCATCAGCCTCCTGTGCCACCATGGCGTGGGGCAGCCGGAGGGTCTGGTACCGGACCTTCCCGAACCGCCTCACGGCATTGTACATGCTCTCCTCCGTCTGATACTCTGGAATCACGTGGTAGTATATGATCTGCTCGGGCGCCCCCGGTTCGCTCAGCTGCTCCGTCGTCAGCTTCGCCATAGCCTCGTCATTCGGGGCTAATACTGTAAGGACATACCCTTCGGAGACTAATCGCCCCATTTCTGTGGCGAGGGAGGTGAGATTGACCAGAATGTCGGCCATCTCGTTGTAGCCACCGTAATGTAGCAGCGTTTGGATGAAATCCTTCACCTGACGCTCGCCGTCGAAGTGGTGGTGGGGTCCTCCGGGGCCCGGCGCAGGCGCCGGAGCGATGGAAGGGCCGGGGGCTAAGGCGTCATATATTGGAAGAACAGGCGGGGCACCGACGGATACGGGTGGCGCCGGCTTCTTCAACCGGTGGGTTCGTGGGTCGACTTCCGGCGCACCTTCCGGCAGGACGGCGGAAATCGCCTGCAGATTTCTCCGGCGGTTGAAATCTTCTTGCACGGAGCGGGGAATCAATAGCCGTTCGATCCCGTGGATGACTCCGTCGGGGCGAACGACGTCGTCGGGACGAACAACCTCCGCCGAACCAACAATTTTCCTGCCGGCATCCGAATTCCTCAAATCCACATGGACGTCCCCCAATGTCCGGTGGCGAAGCGGCGACGAACTCCCCTCCGGCCACTCAACGGACCCGATCCTACGAGGAACGATATGCGACATCAAAAGCGTCTGAAGCGATTTCAAATTCCTGGGCTCGAGCAAGAACCTCTTGAACTCAGGGTCCAACTCGCGCTCCAGGGCCTCGTTCCTGGGAGCGAAAATGGTGAGATTATGCTTCCCAACGGCGTCTTCAAGAGTCTGGAGCAGAAGCGCTTTCTCAACGAGCTCCGCAAGCTCAGTGTAGTGGGAATCGAGAAGGGCGACGAGGATAGAGTTGGAATTGATTTGGGATGCGGCGGCGGCGGAGGAGGAGGAAGATTTCGGAAGTGGGTTGTGGCGGAATGCGGCGGAGGAGAGGGAAAGGGAAAGTAGAAGAAGGGGGAAGAGGAGGGAGACGCCATTGGAGAGGGAATCCATGGCGGTCTCACACTCAGAGGAAATGGAAATGGAAATGGAAATGGAGGGAGAGAAGAGAGCGGGAAATATTGAGGAGAGCAGCGTCGGTGTCGGTGAGAGAGTAATAATGGAGGGAGGAGAGAGAGAGGGGGGGTGGGGTTGGGGTTGGGGGGTAGGAGGAAGAAGACGACTTTTTTAGGGCACAGAATTGAGAATTTGGGAATTTTTAGAAATTGAGAAATTGAGACTTGTGAGTGACTGAGAACAGGCTGTTCGTGGGGACCACACGGCAGCGACATTTGGCACGCACCGCCCCCTCACCTTAGACACCGACGAATCGGAAGTCGGATTACGGTGGTAACCTAAGTGTTACCATGATCATTCAAGTCGAAATAGAGTATGGATGTGGTTGAAGCTGACGAGATTAAATTTATAAACTATTCTGGGTGGTTAATTGATTAAAAGGAGATTAATTTTGCTTCAGACACTCCCAAATAAAAATTAGAAAAAAAAAACTTGTAATTTAACCCAAATGTTTAATAATTTGATAATTGTGTGTAGTTTCTTTATCATATTACATTTACAAATATAAAGATGTGAAGAAAAAGCCTAAATAATAATCACCAATTAGATCTATTTCTCAATACTAATTAGGATTAAGATATAATCATATAAATATGATAAAAAAAAATTAGGACTTTCTATATAGTTCCATTAGTCTATTTCTAGTTCATTTAATTCATAAGTGGATCATTAAAAATACATTACACAGAAAGTCAATAGCAAACCTAGAATACAAATGTAAAAATTCTAGAGATATTTCCACCTCATATATACTAAAAATAATTATAATAACTAATTTTTTTCTCGTCGGTCCGAACATAACTCAACTGGATAACACACCTGCTCCTGATTAAAAGTGTGTGAATTCGAATATCCACCCCACAAATTGTGTTCAATTTTTTCTCGCTCAATTGTCAAAGGATGTTATTTCACATAAATTTTAAGAAAATGGCATCTACCTTCCATTAACACTAAATAAAAAAATATGTTAGCAGAAAAAAAAACTAAATAAAAAATATAATTGAAACCTTTTAAAATTCATGTATTAATAGTATGCCCAAGGTTCAAATTACATAGATAAAATGTATAATTTAACATATAAAATAATCTCTAGAGAAAAATTTGTCTAGAAGTAATTATAAATTGAACAGAGTCATAAAATGAATTTCATGAAATTTTCAGAAAAGTGCAACATCAAGTCCAATAATTTTTTTCTTTCAAATATAAAAAATGTGAAGAAGATATTAAAAGTGTGACAAATATTTTTAAAAATAGGCATATGTTACCAATAATGACAATCTATAATTTACTATGGACGCATTAAATTCCCATCTACATTCATGTGGACAACGACATTTAATTCTTTAAAAACAATCTCGATTTGTTTTGATTTTTTGCTTCTTTTTTTCATTGTGCATTAATTAAAAACAATGATAAGAAACTAAATCAATAAATAATATTCTAATTTTTAAAAATAATAAAATTATAATTTAGCCCCTAAACTTATAGAATTTATCTAATAAATTCTTTATATCAAAAGTTTAACCATACACTAGATTAAATATCGTTGGTATATTTAAAAAAAAATCAAATAAGTCTCTAAACTTTTAAGTTTATTTTTATTTAGCTATTGATTTTTTAAAAATAGTTTAATAATCAAAGGACTTATTTAAACTAATAAAATTGAAAATTCGAACACTTTATGAAAATTATCTAAATACTCTTTTAACACTTATTATATATAAATTGAACACTTACTTTATATATATATTGAAAATTGTAAGTTCCTAATACTTCTTAAACTTTTTAATTTTCATGTCGGAAAAAAAAGTTAAAAATTTTTAATTTTATATTTAATAAGTTTCTAAAGCTTCATTTCTACCTAATAAGTCTTTCAATTTAGTATTTAATTAGTGCATAAATATAAAAGTTTAAAGCCTAAATTGTAATTTAAGAAAAATAAAAATAAAATTAAGAGAGAGAGAGAGAGCCGACAGAAAGAGCACGTGGGAAGAAGGTGGATTAAATTAAAAGGGAACTGTCGGTGACTTTCATTCCACGCCAACTGACGCGTGTCTTTCAAGCGCCTTAAAGCGCGTGAGTGGAGAAATTAAATTAAATTATTTATTTGTTTGTTTGTTTATATTCCGCCTTCCGGTGGCGACGTTTCACCGGCCGGGAGGTTACTTGTCGCCGTCAGCCGTCGGCGGAGGCTCACCTTTTACTTTACTTTCCCCACCATTTTTTTTTTCCTTTTTTTTTTTTGGTTATAATAATTTACTCTTTGCTTCAGTTTAATTTCTATATTTTTAAAATTTCGATTTACTTTATAAGTTGTTTCTAAATCTTTTTCTACCCACCTGAAAATTAATATTATTTTTATTAAAATGTAAACTTCAATACATTTAGTCAAAATTTTTTCATTTCTATGTATGTGGAAAATATGTTATGTATATATGTGTAACAGTTTTTAAGGATTGCGACGATTTTGTAAGATTTGACCAACCCATTAAGAACTAAGTTTATTTAATTTATATTTAATTATTTTAAATTAGGCTCAAACTAGATGGACAATATTAGTAATTTACCATTTTTTTTTAATTTATATTTGATTGCTTCTTGTCTTCTTTAGGTTTTGTATTAAGATAATTAGTGTGATTTACAAAAATAATTAATATGGTACATTAATTCCTTCGTTCTAAAAAAATCACGGATTTGGTTGTTTGGATATTTTTTTCTACTAATTTGATCTTATGAATTGAGAATTTTCCTTATTGGATTTTAGGTATTTATATGATTTGCATTTTTTTTTTAGTATTACAATTCAGGTAGGGTGAAAAGTAGGAATTTCAGCATTTAACATGTGAGAAAGATTACTGATAATTTGATGCATTAAACTATGTTTAGTTGAATATGGGTATTTTGTTAGTTGGTTTTTTATTATTTCTTTTTATGATTTATGGGTTTGTTTTTGCCTCTTACTCTAAAAAAGTGAATATTTTAGTTTCTATTTGTATTCAATGTTAAAAAATTTAGTGAAATGAAAATAAAAATGAAATGACTAAAATGGTCACTTTTTTAAAATAGATTTTTTTAAAGTACTGTGTCTAAATGAAAAGTTAAAAGTCTAAAAATCAAAATAGAATGAACCAAAATAGTACTTAAATCTATATTTTCAATCTAAATTATAATTTTAAAATGGGTTGCTTGTGATTTGTGGATGGGTAAAATAGTAATTTGGTTGTTGAAATTTAAATAAAAATAAAAAATAAAAACCCTTTTTGTCAAAGGAATGGCTTGGTGTGGTATGTGGTGTGGCAATAAAATTTCTCCCAAAATCATTTTTTTTCATCCCTAATATTTTTTTAAGCTATAATTTCATCCATGTTTCAAAAAAATTCAACCAAATCTCGGTAAGAATTTATAAATTAAAATTGTTGATCATTAACCTAACATTTAAAGAATATTATTTTTTTCGAAGGGACGCTTTACCCTATTTTAAAACTTGAATTAACTCTCCTCAAATTTAAAAATAGTGGAGTTGAATATGACATTATAAAAAAATAAATTTATTTCTTACCAATTCAAAAGAAGATTTTCTCGATAAGATGTCTATAGAAACACTTTAATTGTCACATTATTCATTATGTTTTTAATGAGATTTTTTTTTTTATTTTCACTTGAAATATGATGTATGCTTTTAAAAACATGATATATTTGGCCTAAATGATAATATGATGTGCCATTAGATCTTCTAAAAAATAATTGATGTGCCATTAGTTTAATCATAATTAATTACCTATGCATATTTTAAAATTTTTTAATGAAAATTTGAAGATATTTGTCTAGAAACTAAGTTTTTTTTTTTCAGAAATAACTTAAAAACTAAGTTATCCCTTTAGAATGTATTAATAAAACTTTATAATATAATTTTTAATTACTAAGATAAAATTAAATGTTACGTTGAAGTCTTGGTACAATTTCTTTTTTACATATTAGTAAATCAAAATTAATCTTACCTTCTTCTATTGATTTTTAAATTATCAATTTAATTTGTATAATTTGAGTTTAATTTCAATTTGGTCTTGATGACAGATCAAATTTCACAAACCATCTTTGCCCTTACGACGCCCTTGCCATATAGACAATTTTTTTTACGTAACAATCCTCTATTTGAGTAATTATACTAGTTGATTGGTATTAAGCTCTATGACTAAGTAAAAGATAAAAGAAAATATGTTTTTAAGAGGATGGGCTCATGAGATTTAACTAGACAACTAAACTAAAACTAAGTTCAAACTATAGTGACCGAATTAAACTTTTTAAAACTATATAGACCAAATTGAAACTTTGTTAGATCTCAAATTTATAATTTAACCAAAAATTAACATTGGAGTATTATGGGCCAGTTTGGTAACATTATTCTTTCTTGTTCTTTTATAAGCATAAACGTTTGATGTAATCGTTCATGTTTCTCATTTCTCATTTTTTAGAAACGTCAACAAAATCAAGTGTCTCTTTTCTTGTTCCTATTTCCAATTTCTAATTTTTTTCCAAAACGTTAAAATATATATATATACACATACATACTAAATGTACATAAAAGGAAAAAAAAAGTGGAATAAAGCCAAGTAAATGCCTTTTAAGCCATTACTAAAGGGAAAAAAATTATCATAAATCATAAAGTTACGAAAATACCCACATACTCAAACTAATACAAACCAACCAATAAATTATCCTTAACCTAATCTAATGAAGAAATACCTAAAACCCATATATAAAAATTGGGTGCTTCCAAAAGTAACCTAAAAAAAATTAATAGGGATTTATAAAAGTAGCTAAAAATAACAAAATTTGGAGACTATCTCACACGTTCACAACGATATACTTGATATATATACATGTATATACCTGATTTGATATATCGTTGATCTAAAAAAAAATATAGAAAGGTAAAATTGAAAATCAAATTTCAAATATTTTGTCATAACATTTTAGGACTTGTATTCCAAATTTTATTTATTGTTTTCAAATTCGTTTGATAGATTTATTTTATTAAACTATTTTTTTAATTCTGTAATCCAAATGCTAAAAATTTTGAAAATAACATTTATACATTTTGAAAATAACATTTATATATTTTCAATATTTTAATACAAAATTACATAAAAAGATATAAAAATTTGACAATATACTCTTTTATGTTATAAACTTATTTCATTATTAAAATTAAAATAATAATATATAATATTATTATAAATTATATAATATCATAAAATAATAATTATACAAAGTTTGTAAGATATTTGTTAATAAACTAATTAATTTTTTAGAACAACTAATTAATAATATTTATTTAGTTGGTAGCTATCACTAATTTACAAATATATTATAAAACACAACAATATTATAAATTGAAATTCAATTTTCAAATCTGCTGTGTGTTCTTTCGAACATGGAATGCATATTTTTTTTTTTCATTGAATCACTTGTTTTCAAATTTCAAATCACCAACTAAACATATCCTTGGTACCCGTAACAAAATTCCTACAAAAATGCTCAAATACAACCATAAAATTGAAATTGAGCACCTAAAAAAACAAAATGCCAAAAACCAATAAAATTAAATATCCAACCCAAAGAAAACCCCCCACAAAAAACAATCTTTTCCAATCACAAGAATATTCACATCCAGACACAAATCTCCAAAAGGAAGAGATATTATTATTTACCACAAACAATAGCCATAATAGAAATGGGCAGAAGAACAAAACAGCATAGAAATATAAGAAAACTCATAAAAAAGAGTGTTGGTTTTTAACACTTTTTTTATATCAACATGCAAAAGAAAAATGAGTTCCTTCCAAAAGGCCAACCATCCAGACATGGTTTCAATATATAATATGTATGCTGTTTGCATAATCAAATACTGTATTTTATGTATGGAAAAAGGAAAAAGAAAAATTACATACAAGATGTCCAGATGGGAAAGCGCTTCTCCCAAACTCCCTCCCCTCCTCTCCTCCCCCCTCTTTCTTTCTTTCTTCCTTATTGGGTTTTTTCAGTTTCAGACAACAATCAACAACAGTACTCTCTACACATGCAAATTCTTCAGCCATTTTCTTTTTGTCTGCAAACGCCGCATCTGTTCCTCAGCATATCACGTCTGGAGAATTAAGAATATATAGTTTACCTGATAATTCATCATCAAAGTGGGGAAGGATACACTCATAAGAATGAAGCAGAAACACAAGAGGCAATGCTATAATCAATCAGAAGAAGTCACTAATTAAACCCCTTATAAGTATACGTTCTTTGTCTATTCGGGCTATGTGTTACCTTACGCAGGTGTCTCGGAGGATTTAGATCATTTCACGTATCCAATATGAGACAGTTCTTTTTCTTTGCTCCTTTTCTTTTCTTTATGGAGTCTTTTGGTGTTTGTCTGGTGCGTGTAATAGATCTTGTTGTCCTATCTATCGTTTCGAGACATGGGACGGATTCTTTGGCACGTAACTTCCTCCACTACTTTGGAGTCTTTTGGTGCTTGTCTGGTGCATAATAGATCTTGTTGTTCTATCCGTCATTTCAAGTCATGGGAGGGATTATTTGGCGTGTAACTTTCTCTACTACTTTGGCGTTTGTCTGGTGTGTAATAGATCTTGTTGTTCTATCCATCATCCTTTGGCATGTAACTCTCTACTACTTTGTGGAACTGGAGGTTTAGGTTATAGCTAGGTTTTAACTTTCATTTCACACCTCCCTATGAATTTCAATATCTAGGAATTTTTGTTCCTACCTTGATCTTTTAATCTTATAGATAAAAACTGGAGACCTTTTCTATAATTTTAGGTTGTCTCCTTTGTATAGCTCCTTCTATAGTGGGCTTTTACCCTTTTTTTCCCTTCCTGTCCCTTTGAATTCTTTCATTGTGTCAGTGAAAGTTTGACTTTCTCATTAATAACAATAATAATAATAATAATAAACTCAATACTAGATCAAATCTCAATGCATATCTGCAAACTCTCTCAGCAGAATCTCTAGTCTCTACACACACACTGCATTGTCATTAAACTCCCCATTTTCACTATTCCCTAAACAACCAACATTTTGTAACTAAATTAGTCCCTTAATTCTCTTCTGTCACCAATCAGAAATTGTCTGTCTAAGAAGATTACCACCTACTGAAAGCCTACAATCTCAACAGGTGGCCCACAAGAAGTTTTCCTGTCACAGCCTCTTAGTTGTCCAACAATTCCATGTGACAATACATAAATCCTTGCTTTAAGGATCTTGGTCTCATAATCCCCTATAATATTCATTATTATGTCTGAGACTGCTCTACAGTACAAACTCTAACCTGATATAAATGTATATTTGTACATGCATACATCATACATATATACGTGCGTGTGCGCGTGTTATAGAACCCAACATGGGTAAATGGTTCTTTCACACTTGGTAATCGTAAGATGGGTGAACTCTTACTGAATCTCTGACCTCTCTGAACCTTCACTCATCTCTCAATCATGACCACATATAATCTCTCTCATCAGCTCTCACCAGTCTTTGACTCCAAACTCTCTTACCATCTATCCCTCTCTTTGGTGTCAAATCGAAAGAGGAACAGTAACCAAATTAATTTTCAACCCACAAAAGGGAAGAATGAAACATTTCTGGAGATGTGGTAGTCATACACCTTGGATTAACAAATCTAAACTTACTGTTCTTGTTTCAATCTCATATTTTTAATAGAACTTAGGAATTCAAAATGAGTGAAGGCAACTTTACTTTTGGTCTATCGTCTGAACTTTTGTGTTTGATCTAAATTGATGTGGAAACTATGAGATCAAGGTCGACAAAGCCAAAGGAACCCAAGTTTAGACTTCATAATTTGCATGAACTTCACTTTAGATTTAAATAATCATTTTAAATTGTTTTCTACTATGACGACTATACTTGATCTAACCCTATATTGTGTAATGTTAAGAAAACAAATCATAATATAAATATTGAAAATTTGATTAAAACTACAAAATAATGTAACCATATAGAAATCAACTAAATGGATAATAACAGATGTACATGAATGATGAACCAATAAGATGTAGTTAAAAATAACTCTGTCAATATATATTTTTGAGTTTGACACATCATCACAAGCTATTCAATCCATTAGACAACTTCATCTTCTAATGAAAGATTGATGTGATTTAGAATATAAATCAACAAGAGAAGGTAAGAGTCCGAGTCCAGCCTATGTAACCTTGAGTGTAAGCTCTTATTGTTAGTTAAAAGTTACTAATCAATATCGTCAAACAAAGATTTATACATTTATATATCTATAATGAGGACAGGATATTGAATGAAATTCTGCCATGTCTCCATCATTTCATCAGATTCTACGATTTCATGATGTAACAAAATATGTATGCTAATTCAGCTTTCCCCCAACAAAATAAAGGGCTTTCCATGCGACCAATCTCCTTTCACTTTGGAAGAGAGATTAAAGAGACTTTTATAGTTCTGAAGGAGGCAAGGCTACCTGCTGTCATTCTTTGAAGAGGGTTGGGAGGTTAATAAGGGAAATTTGCTCAATATGTTTAATGATTTCAATGAAAGGGGCATTGACCAGACATGACCTTGAATGAGTCTAATATTGGCTGCTTCACGAAAAGCAAAACACTCTAGGGTGAAGGATCTTAGTTGGGAGACAAATTCTTATAGTAAGTAAAGCTATCGAAGATTATATGGTTTCTAAGATCATATGTGTTATTGTTTTAATCGATTTCAAGAAGGTTTACAATCTTATAGATTGAGAATTGTGGGAAAAAATGTTTGAATATCAACGGAGAACATGGGTTGAGATTTGTTGAAGGTTGCTGAGTTACTTCATTTTGGTTAACGGTAAATTTTTTGTCTCGAGAGGTGTTAAGCAACTCTTTATACCTATTTCTAGTCCATATTCTTAGTATTCTATAGGACATAGTTGATGTTGGAGCAAAATAAGAAAAATAAGTTTCACAATTTTGTTCCCTTATGGTGCTCAAGGTAGCTCATACAAAAAAGAGAAGAAAAGAAAATTTTGTGTGTAAGAAGAAAAGAAAAGAAAATTTGAGGGGAAAATTTTCTAAGTTCAAAAATTGAAAACAAACCACATATTTATAGCCCATTTCTGGTTATTCAGATAGTCTCTCCCTGCAGGGTTGTGTCTTTCGATAAAGGGTATATCTGAAGGCTATGTCTTCACAACTTCTGTAAAATATATTAAAAAGTTTTATTCATGAAGCTTACTTTGATATTACTATCATCTTTTGCCTCAAGAGGACCCTTTGTAAATCTAAATGAAGTTTTGAAATTTTTTTTAATCAATTTCCAATCTTAGAATTTTTTTTTTATAATAAACAATGATTCATTCCAAAAGAAGAGGAGCCCAAAAAAAGAGGCATACAACCTAGGGGCATTTCCAATCTTAGAATTGATACCGGCTACACATTAACACATGTTGTATGAGCAAAGTTAATAATATCAACTCTTCCAAGCTTGATAGGTAGACTCACTTGGTGGGATGTGATATTACTTCATTGCCTTTGACATAATTGGGCCTTCTTTGAGAGCATAACCTTAGATTGTTATCTTTATGGAATCCAGTGGAAACGGTTTCTTTCTGGGTTAAAGCATTTTTTCCTGGGGGGAGTTACTTCAATCCAATATGTTCGAACTTCTAAGCATATTCCTCTTCTTTTCTCTATTTAGATTTCCCTCTTTGTTTAGTAATGAGCTTGAGAAAATTATGGGGGATTTTTTATGAGGGATGGAGGCAGGCAATTCTCATCTAGTTAATTGGGGCTCAACCTTTTCTAAGGTGTGCTAGGAGGGAGGTTTCGAGATTGTAAATTCAACTCAAAGAATCTCGCACTCTTGACTGGGCTTTCACAACATTTGCCTTGGAGTTTCATGCTTCGTGGTGTAAAATTATTATGAGCAAGTATGAATGTCACCCTACCAGATCAGTTACTACTACGGTGATTAAGGGCATGTTCAGGAATCTAAGAAAAGGCACAAAGTCTCCCTCGTTTCATCATACTCGTTAAATTCTCCCTTTGAATGTGGATTATCCCTAGATAATTATCCTTTGATTCCTTTCTATTTTGTAGAATTGGGATAACAACTTATCGATATACAATTTCCATATGAGACTTTATTTCCTTTAATATTTAAACAAAAAAAAAATATTGTTGTTTATTCTCTCAAAAGAAAAACCACCAGATTAATTTTTAAATAACAAACTGGTTGCAGTGTGTATAAGGGGCATGAAACCTATTTTGTTACTCCAAGAAGATGCAAATTAACAGGAACATAGACTGCCAACTAAATGGTATAGTATTTTTACCTCCAGAAATAAGATGCTGACGACAGATGCAGTTGCCAAAATTAATATTGAATGATTTAACGCTCAGAGGACGTTGCAGTGCAAGATGCTGGAGCACTGCTATCATTTAAAGAGTTTTCGGTGTTGCTGTCTCTTCTATTGTGGCCACCCTGCTCATTAGAATCTTGATTCGTAACACCATCCTCTCTGGTTTCAAGACGTTGCATCATACGTGATACACTGGCAATTCCTGCATTTACTTCTCTTCGTACTTCAGAACCAAGTTCTGACATGGAAGCATTGCGTGAGAATAGCCGCTCCTTCCACCCTCTTGTACTCTTTGAAATTGATTCTTTGTACCTTAAGTACCAGAAAGCTCTTAGAACAGCTAATTGTAAGGGCATCACCTAAATTCGTGCACATACAATCATGTATATATTCATATCATATGCTTATAAGTTGTAACTTCTTTATGCATGCAATGTGCGTGAGCTCAATGCCGAGTCTGGAAACTTCACCATATCCATCAAGAATTTAACACACAAAATTAGGCTTTTTCTTAACCCATACCTTGATGACACTGCATTAAGTCTTGATTTTAGAGAGTCTGAGAATGACTGAAATTCCGACGGCCCAGCTCTATCCAGATTTGGAGGTGGAGAATCACTAGTGGAGATTCTATGAATGAAGGATCATTATTTAAAAAATGCTTAAAACGAAGACGTCATGAATAGAATCATTTTGAAACAATTGTATACCGAATGCTAGAGGAAGCTCCTCGTCGATTGGCTGAAAAGTTAGATCCAGATGCTGAGCGAGAAACTTGATCGGTCCGAATGGATGCAAACTGTGGAATCTGCTGTGATGATTCATCCCCATGATGTGTTAGTGGGCTGGATGGGCTAGCCACAGTAATCCCAGCTGGCTCAGTGTCTCCTCCAGAGCCCGAAACCTGCCCAGAAGGAGGTCCACCAGGATGAGTAGAGAAAACCAAGAAGTGAGGACGTCCATGAGATGAAGACCGACCCCTCTGCCCTTCTCTTCTACCAATATGCTGTGTCCTCCCCATCGCAGCAGCTGCAGCCAGGTGTTGGATAATACGCTCTTCAAGCTCGGCATTATTAACACCTAGAGGTAACTGCATTAGAAGGAAACATCATCACCGATACTTTCTATATATTCAAAATCAAAACTTGGAAAGTGTAAAAGAAGGTAAACCGACATGTTGCAGCTCAATATTTCCAAGAGCTGGATGATGAAACACGGTAGTATTCCTCACTGGAGAAACCCGTATATTCCTCTCTCGTTCAACTGCCTCCAACAACTCTTGACTGTCACATCATAGATAAATAAACAAACTCCATAATATTTAAAACAGTAAGAACTTCAGATACATGATATGGAAGCTGAAAACTAAACCTGGTGGGATCCTTCAGGCTGATAGATTGCCAACACATAGGGCATTGAGAACTTCTTTGGCACCTGCATATCAAAAGATCAATTCAATTTCACAATTATAGTTTCTTCACCGGTCCTTATGAGCAACATTGTTGACAATAGCAGGTAATCAACGGCAGAATTATCTGATTAAGTCACTTCTCCAGTCACACGCGGAGGCGTAGCTATAAATTTTCTTAGGAATGGGCAAAATTTTGAAAATTTAGGGGAGAGGCAAATTAGAAAGAAGACTTTAAAATCTTAATGTTTTTATACAAATTTCTTAATCTAAGACGAACCAATTGTCCCTCTTCCTTCTTTCTTCGCTCCGCCCTTCGAAGTTCCAAGTGCCCACTACAACAATTCAATCCATAACCCTTTTAAGTTCAACAAATGCAAGGGTGAGGATCAAACCTTCAACCTCAGAAAAGGTAATAAGTGTTAATCCACTAAGCTTAGGCGCATAATACTCACTAAACAACTGTTTCTTGTCAGGTGTATGTAAAACACAGTCAGAATTTAAAAGAAGAACGCAACATTTCAAAAATAAAATCAATAATATTATACCACTCAAGGATGCATTGGAGGTGAAACTCATGCTTGCAACCAGTAACCTAAAGACAAGAAAACATAAGAATCATAAGAAATGTCAATCCAATCAATGTACCAGAGTAATGTTCATAATTAACATTCTCACTGTAGCCATAAATGGGTATTCTCTTTCTTTTTCCCCCTTTTTAGCATCAAGAAAAAGAAAGTACAATCAATAAAGATAATGGCTCAATCATTGTACCGTTGAAGGATCGCTTTCACAGAACTCCTCAAGGCATATACTGCAAGCATCATCACACGCATCTTGAATCCCCCCTTCCACAAATGCAGCGGCCGACGTCAAACGATTCTCAGAATCCATTTCTTCCTCCATCTCCAAAATCTAAACTATCAACACCACAATTATTTAAAACTCGAATTACAGAGACAGCCGGATCAAATCTGAACAAAGACCAAAACGATTCACAAGTTTTATTCGATCAAATCAGACAAATCCGATTCAACAGCTAGAACAAGAGTCGATTTCCCAATAACCTCAAAATGGTTGGTATCAAATTTCCCAGATAAAGAACAAAATTTGAAAGCAAAAGAGCGGGAAAATGGTGTCGCAAGGAATAAAAGAACGAAGATCACATCAAACAATCTTGAAAATAGCTTCTGGGTTTACCTCGATTAAGAAATTGGAAGGTTCCCAGAAGATGGGTTGAGGAATTCAACCGAAAAAACCCATAAAAAGCAGCAGATCAAGCTCCGAATTCCCCCTCTTCCAGAGAAAAAAGCCTCTGCTAGGGAAACATATCACCAAATCTCAACACCCCCAGAACCCACCGAGGAAGAAAGACGAAAAATGATAATCAGAGAAGGGAAAAAAAAAAAGAGAGAGAGAAGAGAAAAGCAAGGCACAAGACGAACGCCCCTTTACCTTTAATAATGGGATTGTTGTTGCTTTAACCTCTCTCTCTCTCTCTCTTCTCCTTTCTTTTTTGTTTTACTTTTTTTTCTTCGTTTCCCATTAAAAATCTTTTTGTGTGTTGGAAAACAAACCCACCAACAAAGCATTGGAGAGAACCTCAAAAGTCTCATCTTTCACACCCACTTCCATTATTCATCCAAATTTCCAATTACAATTTCAGAAAGAAAGCACATTTGATTCTTGATCTTTGGGTATTATTAACATTCTGTTTTTTTATATTCAAGACATTAATTGAAATTATTCCCCCATCATTTATTGCAAAATCATATCTCTCAACTCTTTTTCTATAATTCTTTTAGGACGAAGCAACATGTCTCAACCGTAACTACTGAGTTATGTTCATATTGACGTTTTCTATGAATTTTGTATAATCGATATTTTTATCTTATTATAATTAAAATGACCTAATTTGGGTGGATTTTTATTTTTTCGTATTTTTTTCCAAAATTAGATAAATATATTTATGGATAGGTAGATTTTTCAAATTATAAAGTGAACCAACAAAATTTGATTTTCCTTAGAGGTATTTTCAATCTTAACTAATTTGTATATAATACCAAAGGATATTTCTTTTATTGTGTTAAAATTTGAGATTTATTATGAAATATTGATTTGGGTTTTTTAAGAATGATTTAGGTTTATTTTTAATTGTATGGATATTGTTGTCTTATCAATATTTGTATGCTATTTCTTAACAAAATTATCATATTTGATTTCAGAAAAAATTGGATGAGATTAATACTACAATTAGTAGATATAAAAATGTTTTTTTTCTAGATTAGGCTTTTATTTATTTTTTATCTATATTAATTTCAAAATATGACACATTTAAATTAAGTTATTTTTAAAATTGGATTAATTATTATATATACATAAACGACAAAATGTTGTTTTTGTTTTCTGCTACTTTTCTTTTTTATTTCCAAAATATTTATTGTTTTTCCTAAACTTCAAATTTTTTTTTTATTCTTGCTGATATTTTACCATTATTGATTTTTCCTTTTTCCTTTTTTATTTTTGGCTCTTGATATGTATATTAAGGTTTTGGCAACGCAATATTAAGTAGGGCAGATGTTACTGAATAGAATAATAATAGCAATGACCGAAATAATTATATTTTAAGGATTTATTAAATTATTATTTTATTTACATATTTAGACAAAATTCACCCCAATATGAGAATCCATTATTTGAAGTGACATGTCAAGTAATTAAATATGTTAATAAAATAATAATTCAATAACACGTCATTTTTTATTAACAGATGTTAATCATTTCTCAACGGAGGCTAACCATTTCTTAATTTAAAATTGTTTTGGTCCCTGTATTTTTAGAAAATATCGTTTTAGATCTTTTGGTCTCTCCATTTTTATCTCATTTTTCTATCCCGATTTCATCACGACACTACCATTTATTAATAAATTTATTGAAATGTATTCATGACTTATATTAAATAGCTTCCATCTGGTGTATAGAATTTTACAAATAGAGACATAAACAATTACTTTTTAAAAGTAATACGAATCAACGTAAATTTTTTGAAAGTATAGAGACGAAAATGAACATAATTTTAGAGTAAAATGACGAAAATAAATATTTTAAAAGTACATGAATCAATCAGAACCAATTTTAAAAATACACCGGTCAAAATAGTATTTCAAATATATAATTATTAATGAAAAAAATATTAATAAAAATAACTAGTTTTAACATATAAAGCATTAGTAAATAATATCCATTTGAAAACATTCACCTGAAATGGCAGCCAATGATTGGTTTGACAATGCCAGCAATGCATGACTTGTCAGTGTCATCACTCACAAGAAAAGCCACATTTAGAAGGGAATCATATAAAATTTCCCAAATCAAATCAATCTCAATCTACCATTTAAATAACAACACATTTAAATTCTATTTTAATTTCAAACATTTGTGAAGTTTTGCAAATATTTTTTGTTCACATCCTCATATTTTAAAATGTGTTATATATTGTTTGATGTTTAAATTTTCTATAACAATTCAAATGGATCACTTCTTGTAGTTTAAATTATTATATTCGACATTTTTTCGTGTAAAGTGATACATTTTAACTTTGACATTGATATAAAAAATAGTGGTCTGAGAAATTTTTTTTTTTAATACAACAAATTGGGAGTACGCGAATTCGAACTTTCAACTCCAAATGAATTAGTAGTTACTCATTATCGTTGAACTATGCCCGTGTTGTCAATATTTATGTCTAATATACCATATAAAAAAATTCAACAATGAGAATCAGAATAACAGTAAATTTATAATATTTAATTAAGTTATTTTATATTTAAATACATTATATTTTTTGTTATTGGCATATCTCTACCAAAGAATGACTTTAAAGAAGAATTACTTTCACTTTAGTTTAAACACAAAAGGTAAATGAACCAAATATGTCAAATGGGGTGTGTTTGAAAATTTTCTAAAGCACAAGGACTATATTGAAAACATATATATGTTTCTTAGCTATTAGTGTACAAAGTTGTTGTGTCATATCATGTGAAAGTTTTATAGAGGAGGTAGTGGATATGGTTGAGGTGGAATATAGATATTTCTAAAAAATCATAAAAATTATTTAAATGGACAAATAAGCATTAATGAATTAAAATTTTCATTATTTATATTATGTTACATTACCCTGCCTTTTGGAACCTCTGATTTGCAAAGATTTTAAAATCGTTTCCTCTGGGTTAGTAAAGAAAAATGAGGAATTTAAAATCATAATAGAATTTGAAATCACGTTTCGTTAAAAAAGAGAGAAAAAAACTTTTCGTTTCATGTACATTGGATTTGAAATTAAAAGGTAACAAATTCCAAATTTATCCCCATAAACAATAGATCTTTCATTTTTTATAAAAATTTAATCACTCTACCTTTGTTTCTAGGTAAATTACATACTGTTGCCCCCTTCTGCGTACAAAAGATCATCATTCAATCAAAATATAGGTTGATTTTTCTATTTTTCTTCACATGTTTTCAATAGTTTTGTTTCTTTTAATTTCAATTTTTATAACACTAATTTGAGTTAAAGAAATCAGTTCCAAATAAAAGAGATTAGTAGTTTGATACATTTAAAATCTCTTTCATTTTTTTTTAAAAATATTTTTATTAGTTGAAGTATTAAAAAAAAGTTGGGATATGATAATTAAAAAAGATTAGGGAAAGTTGGATTGTGGTTTAAGTTTGTTTAGTTATAATAAATATATTGATTATTTTGATAATTCGTCTTTTAAGTTTTTAAAATATATATATATTTCAGGAGAGACATTTACCATTTTTTTTGTGTGTTCTGTTTTTTTAATTTCATTTGCAAATTTTAATTTATTAAGTTAATTTGATTAAATGATTTTATTTTTAATAGGTGGTTGACATTATTATTTCATATTAAAATATTATTATTATTTATTTATACAATATCAAATTAATTTGATTCCAAACAATTTCAAATCATTTCTATCTTTTGAAATCCTTAAATTTAAAATGATTTCTGTCCATTTCCAATCATTTCCATCTTTTGAAATCCTTAAATTTAAAATGATTTCTATCCATTTCCAAATGTCGAACGCAACCCTAGTTATATTCTATTGATTTTTGAGTGAAGGTACGAACACCTAAAATATTTGTCACATTTGCAATAGCAACATCTTTTGGGTTTGGTAAATATGACAAAATATTTGAAATATGATTTTTAATGTTTCCGTTGTTCCAATTTCACCCTTCTAGATTTTTAGATCTATAAATGTTATATCAAATCATATATGTATATCAAGTAGTATATCATTATTCAGTTCCAGTGCTCACTAAGGGTACAGTGGACTTTTGTTTTCTTCTGCATTGATTCAACCTCCAAATTTTGCCATTTTTACAATATTGGCGAAATATTGGCTACTTTCGCAAGTACCTATTAAATTTTCTTTCTTTTACCCGCACCCATTTTTTATATTTGTTAATTTTGTTGATATTGTAGAAATGTCGACTCATCTTCATATTAATGTCAAACACATAGATTAGACATATGGAAATGTTAACATATTGACAGAAATGTAATACCCGGATAATTTTTTTTTTTGGAAACATAAATATGGTAATAAAAACAAAAAAGAAAAATGCATGGCATTGGAAGGCAATGGAAGCACCTGAGGGAAACATTTTTGCAGATTGGAAAGTGACCCATGAGAGAGCTCATAGTGGGCAGAGGACTGCTTCTTCAATGCTTTTGCCTATGCTTCCAAGTACATGTAAGTTTCCCTATTATTATTGTGAAACTTTATGTTACATTTTTCTTTTCTTTACAAAAAAAAAAAAGAACTAATAATGCAATAGAATTATCTTGGTCTTATTATCCATTCATATTTGGATTATAATCTTAAGATTGTCGGGTTTATACTCTGTGTTGTTGCACATTTTGGATTCATGTGGTAGAGACTAATGATTTAAAAGTTCGAACTTGTGCTAGATTTGTGAGTCAAACATCCATGCTCTATAAGGTCTTAATTTTATTTAATCAAAGTTGAATGGGTTGGAAAGTTACCCTCTCATCTCAAGCGAATGGTCAAAACAGTCAATATGCGAACCAAAACTCATCCATGTCCATGTGAGTGATGTAATATTAGAAGAAGATAAAAAAATAATTAACTTGTGTGTTTCCTTATTATTAACATTTAAACAATCTTAATTTATGTATTTATAATTTTCATTTCAGATATCACTTTTGTTTCAACTTATTATATATAAATGATGTATGTTTCAATGTATATGTACCCATGATTTTTCTTATAAGGGGTTTTTTTCTTGGGAATTATACCAAATAAATCATACTTTTCTATAAATTTATTATATAATATATATCATAATGTATAAAGAAAATTTATATATCAAATTTTTAAAAAGAATGTACCAATTAGCAATATGTATTATTTTTCATGGTTGCAGGTATATAAAATTTTTCATACAAAATAAAACTTTGGATTCCAAATTCAATCTTTTTTATTCAGATCAAACACAGAAAATAGTTTTGAAATCATTATGATTTGCTATTATGTGTGAATACGAGTTTTAAAATTCGTAAACCTTTTATTAATTATGAATAACAAATTAATTTAATATATTATTAAGATAATATCGGACAAAAGGGAAAAACTATTTTCTCCCTTTAATATTCTAGAAAATATAACATGCCCACGTATTTCTTTTTTCCATTTTTAATTTACAAGATATATATCAAGAAAATGAAACGAGAGAGAAAAATATTTTCCCGGAAACGAAACACCATCAAAATGACAAAAAGATAAAAAGAACAAAAACGTAAAAATAAAAATAAAAAGAAACAAATAAGTGCAGAGAAAGTTGGAGCTCGAAGAAAAGAAAAAAAAAATCAATGGCAAATTTTTCCTTTCTTTTCTTTTCCTAGAAAAGTGCAGAGAAAATTTGGAGAATGGAGAAGAATCTGAGAGGGAAAAATCGAGTGAATATAAAAATATATTTTTTTGTTCTTCAAAAGTTTATTTTGAAGATTGAACTTGATCTCTCTGCGACGGACTTCTCCAGAATCCGGTGCCGTAGAAAATCTCCCACATCTCCTTCTCCAGCTCCATCACTTTCCTCTCCGTCTCCTCCGATTTCTGGCATTTTGGCTCCGACGAGTGCAGCGTTTTTCCGGCGGACAGAATCTGAATATCCGTCTCGTCGAGGCCGCTCGAGAACCGGCCGCGCCGCGACGGAAGCTGCCCCTTCTTCTTCAGATTATGGCGGCGCTTCGTTCTCAGGGCGCGGCGGCAGAGGCCGGCCGGAAGCTTGTAAACGGCGAGCACGAGGACGTTGAGGACCACGAACGGGCAACAGCAGCACACGGCGGCGCACTCGGCGGCGGTTCCACCGGCCACCTCCGCGAACCGGACGCTGCCGGAGCCGGATTGGCTCGATAGCAGAGGTTGCCGCCGGATCGAGGGCGGCGGCCGGAACATAATCGCGTTCGACATTGTTGCGGTGGAAATTGTTGATGTTGACTTAAATTTCGCCTTTATTTCCTGTTTGGCCTGACGAAAAATCGCCGAGAGAAAAAAAAAAAACCAGAGAGAACGAAAATCAGAGGGAAAAATCAAGAAATGGATGAGGAATTTTCTCTTACTCCTCTCTCTGTAATTCCTCCATTCTTCCGCACATCAAAACAAACAACAAAAACAAAAACAAAAAAAAAAGTCGCAAATCACCTCAAATTTGAACGTTCCACCACCGAAAACCTAAAGAAGAAAATAATCAAACGAACAAACAAACAACGAGCAGCGAGCGAACTCGGCGGAATCCAAAACAATTTTCTCTGTGGGAGAAGGAATCAAACAACAAAACAGAGACACCGAAACCAAATTTCAAGTCCCTCCCCCCACAAAGAAAACCTCTCCGGAAGCTAGCTGAACACAGAACCAAAAGCGGCCATTGTGAAGAACGATCGGAATCGGAAACGGCGACGGCGACGGCGGGGAGAGTGAAATCGCCACGACCAGAGCAATCCAACCCCGGAGGAGACAGTATATGAAATCCGGGGAACGGCGAAGATTACGGCGGCAAAATCTGATGAATCGGAAAGCTTCTAAAATTCTAATCCTCCGAGAGATTGAACTTTTTTTTTTTGCTTTTTGCTTTTTTTTTTTTTCCTTTTTCTTCTGGTTGTGAATTTAATCAGATCCTATAAAAGGGTGGAATTTCTGTTATGGAATGGGAGGTGGTGGGAAGGACAAATTTTGTGTGTGGGGTTGATTTGGTAATTTCACGGGGAGGTCTTTGATTTAGTATTTTATGCTATTTATGTAATTTCCTCAATAATATATGGGAGGGGAATGATGAGAGAGAATACTCAACTATTGTTTGAGTTTAGTTCCAAAAGAGGTTATATATTTAATCTTTGTCCTTTTTTTTCCTTCGAAAATGGAATATTTTCAAGTTATAATATTATCCCGATTAAATTATAAGTTTAGTCCTTGATTTTTAAAGTTTTGTTTATTAGGTCCCTAAACTGTTCGTGTTATGTTCAATAGGCTTACTACCATTTCTATTTATTGATTGTTCGAAAGAAATCAATATGTATTTAATAGTCTGGCACTTTTTTGGCATGATTTGTTCTCTTATCCATCGGTCTAATGACTTGATTGTGTTGTGGCTCTTTCATTCGGGTTAGGTTTATGGTTGGATGAATTGTATTTGATGATTTGACCCCAAAGAAAATAAAAGGTGGGTAAGATGAGATAATTTATGAATCTATTAGACATAAAATTGAAAATTTAAGAGTACATAAATACTTTTTAAATTTAAGGATTTATTAGACACTTTTTAATTTCAAAACTCTTTTTTTAATAGCATAAACTCCCGAACTCATTAGACACCATTGTGAAATATCATTAACCAAATTTGTAGTTTAACCCAATTTAAATATATTTGAATATACATCTTTTTTTAAATTATAACTTACATAAAAGACAATGACACATATGATGTGAGAGTACACCAGAAAAATAAATATAATTTAACTAGAATTGTACCACACATATATTTTTAAAAAACAATAATATGTATTATATATTGTTAACGGTTGTGGATTCTAGTTAACTAATAAAGGCGTTTTTAACCTTTATAAAAAGTCGTAAGTTTGAATTATTGACACGTATTTGAGTTAAAATACTAAAGAAAGAAAAAAAGTATGGCTCGACAAATAGTTGTTATTTGTATTTTAGATATGAATGAATATAATTAACCAAAATTTGTATAGATGTCTAAATGTATAAATAAAATAGGCTCGCTTGCAGTTATAGAAAAAATTAACTGTTACTTGTAAATATAATAAGAAACAAAGCAATAACTCGAACGAAAAAATAGAAAAGTCGATTGTACCCCTCGACCTGTCAATATATTTATTTATTTAGTATATCGTATGGGGGTGGGGATCGAACTCACAACCTCTTGGTTGGAGATATATGTCAATTATCGCTGAGCAATGCTCGCTCTAATCATCGACTTGTCAATATAGTAATCAACAATTACTTGTAAATATAACAACTTTTAAATATATTAGTGATATTTATATTAGGTATCTTAAAATTAAATAACATTTAGAGGAGTAATCCAGATATTCATAAATATCATTAAGTTTATTGATTTTCTCGTTGTAAGATTTTTAACGAGATGAAGAGCCAACACAAAACGACAGTGTATTTCCTCTTCTACTTCTGTTTTTAAGTTATTGAAGACTTTACATTTTTATTTGTCTAGATTTTATTGTTCTTAGTGTTTGTCGTATTGGTAAGCAACTTTGAAGTGTATAACTTATGTTCTTATTTACGAAGGGATTGTGTTTAGTTTGGATTATCACTTGCCCTCACAACCCGTTTTTGGTATCGTAATTCATACATTTGATATTTTAATTTTAAAAAAGGAAAGATACAATTTGATGATTTTTTTTAAACTTGATGGGTTAAAAACTTAAAAGGGAATATCTTGGACCTTAAATTAAAAAACACATTTGATCATTCTATTTTCGTTAAGGTAATGATTTCGTTGCCAACATAAGTTTAGCTTAGCCATAATGACACCTGTCTCTAACCCGAATGTCACAAGTTCGAATCTCCCACTCCCACTTGTTGTAGTAAAAAAAAAAAAACGATTTTCTCCCTAAACTTTAATTTGCAACAATTCACTCCCAACAATTTAAAATTTGTAACAATTTAGTTATTAACGTGTAAAATCTCATAATGTAGTACTTGTACTTGTCTCTTAACAATTTATATATATAAGAAGTTTAACAAAAGTTTTAATAATAGAGACTAAATCGTTATAAACTTTAAACATCGACTAAACTACTACATATTAAATCTTAATGATTAAATTATTATTAATTTAAAAGTACATAAACTAAATTATTTTAAGCTAAAGTTTAAAGATTAAATCGTTAATTCATTGAAAAATATTTTAAAACAAAAAAAATTATATTTTCTGACAAGCAGTTATTGAAATCAAAATTAGCAATTTATCACAACAGTCAACAACAACAATATCGAAAAGAATATTCATGACATCTTTTATTTATTTTTAATAATTATTAATTGAGTGAGGGAAAAGGACAAAAAAGTCAATGTAGTATAAATTTATACACGTAAGATGATGTGGGGTCGTTGGATCAATCTAAAGAGTCGCCATCCGAATTCCGAACGCTGAAGAAGCCAAGCGAGCAATTTATAAAATAAAATAAAAAATAAAATAAGGTGGGGCCAGAAGCCACGTGTCAAAATATGAGAGGTCTGCACGGTGATTGATGTGACGCGCTACAGCAAGTGATGGGGAAAGCGCGTGAAGATGCTGGCAGGTGCAGTCGAATACGTGTCGGCCAATGGGAGATCTCTCGGAGGCTGAATATTCGTATAATTTATACATTATTAGTTTTATGTATATTAACTTTTATATGTTATTTTGTAGAACAATATTTAAAAAAAATTAATATTAAATATAAATTTTATTTTCAATTTTAATATTTTAAAAAGATAATTATATGATTTATGTTATTTTGAGTCAAATTTATTTATGGTTTTAACAAAGTTATCTAATGTATGTTGGTACTTAAAAAAAATGTTACTTTAAAATTATATATTTAAATAATAAATATTATTAACAATAACTTTTTTAAAATATTAGAAACAAAGGGATATTTAATTGAAATTTATTTTATATGTCAATGTAATATGTAAATATACTTAACTGCATAAAATTGTTTATTAGTCGATGAATATATTAAATTTTTAGATTATAAAACTTAAAATAAAAATAAAATATTGATGAAATAAAAAATATAAAATAATAATAATAATAATGTAGGGCATAAAGGTAAAGACCTGAGAATTTTGGAAACTCGTAATTTAAGAGAACATCCAAAACACTAGTATATTCAGATATCTTGAGATTCTCGAATATCTTACATTGTAAAACAAACGTGGAAATCTAAATGTCTATGCAATGAAAATCTTGGATTTCAATTCCTATGAACAAACGATCTCTTATTATTTTATTTATGAGAAAATTATGAAAATCACACACAGACGTCTTTTTTTTAGTATAACAAATATGACAGCGAGATGAGCCTCTTACTTAAAAAATAAATAGACGTTTTAATAATTGAATTATGCTTATGTCAACACTTTAGTATAATTCACTCTCAAACTTTCAACTTGATCCATCATCTAAACTTGCAATTTGTTATAAATAAATCAATAAATATAGCAAAATAGGCCGACTAGTTATAGCCTATAAACTCTAAGAATTTTTACAATTTGTCATAATGGAACTTAATATTTTTTTCTTATAAATAATATTTTAAAAACTACGACATTAGTCATTAAACCGATGTAAAAAATTGATGAAAGCAAGTACGATTGCTATTTAAACTTCGCTATAACTTAAACTTTTAAAAATTAACCAACTAAATATATATAATCATCAAAGTTTAGCAATCTAGAAAAAGATATATTACATTACTTTTACTTACTTTAAATATAAAGTGTCAACTTCTTATCGTGTAAATAGAAATATCTGTCACATTAATAACGGTAAAAACAATTCGACAATTTAACTAAACTAAATAGATAAGGCAAAATGGAACTAAACTCCCACGATAAAGATCAAATTCAAATTTAATTGGTAGTTGAAATTTTATATAAAAATAAATAAGAATAATTTTATCGAAGGAGGGTCCATAGCTCAGTGGTAGAGCATTTGACTGCAGATCAAGAGGTCACCGGTTCGAACCCGGTTGGGCCCTTTTCTTTCCATCTTTTTATTTATTTGTTTTTTTTCCCAAATTTGTCCCCGCAGGAATTTCAGATAGAATTTTGAGAATTCGGTCAAACTAACTAAAAATTGTTTCAATATTTATTAATTCAATTCCACATTAATAGTTTTTTTTTCTTTTTTTGTGTTAAATTACAAGTTCAAATTAAATTTTAGTTTTAAAAGTTTCAACAGACTCTATTCCACATTAATAATTTTTTTGTGAAATTGCAATTTTAGTCCTTATGAATCGGGCATACTTTGTAGATTCACCTCTATGGATTTAATTATTTATATTTAGACCCTATAGTTTAGACTTATTTTAATTTGGTCCCCATGATTTTAAAAGTCTAAATTTGATCTCATATTGTTATCATATTGGCATTATTTGACCTGACAATTATTTAATATCTTCTATTTGGTTGATTATGTTAGTTACATGTATTTAAGTTCATCGTTGGGTAAAAAAATAACTAATTTAAAGAATGAATTGAAATTTTAAAAATTACGACCCCGTCGCTTAACCATTTCACTTTTTGTTTTTAAATTAGGCTTGTTTGCTTATAATTTCTTTAATATATTTTCACCTTGTTTCAAAATGTATACGAACTACTAGGCCTAGAAACAAAAACAAAATTTTGAAAATATTTTTTTAGTTTTCAAAATTGACTTAAAATTTTATTTTTTTGAAGTGGATGTAAAAGAAAATACATGAGTGAAAGTAGTGTTTACAAATTTAATTTTAGAAAACACAAAATTAAAAATAAAATAATTATCAAACGAAACCTAAAACCAAATTGAAACAAAGTCCAAGCCATAGGGATTACATTGAAACTTCTAAAATCATAAAGACCAAATCGAAACTATGCTCCAACCTGATTTGGACTTAACCACAAAATTTGTAATTTATCACATTGACATTTTTTTTTTCAGGATAATGAGTTGATATTTTCTAAAACTATGTTAGTTGGATATATTTAGGTTTAGGGTTAAGTGAAAAAAAAAAGTGGATCTTTCGAGCGAGTTAAAATGTTGAGGCACGTTTTGTGAGGTTTAACCGATCATAGCGATCAAATTGAAACTATTAAAATCATAAGTATAAAATTGAAACCAAACTTAAACTATAAAAAACTAAATTGAAAACTTTTAAAATTATAACGACCAAATTGAAACCAGACCAAACCATAAGTACCAACTTATAATTTAACATTTAATTCTTATCGACGTTTTAACCCAATTACCAATTTATCTTTGGTCAAGGGTTCATAGCTCAGTGGTAGAGCATTTGACTGCAGATCAAGAGGTCACCGGTTCGAACCCGATTGGGCCCTTCCTTTTATAAATTTTTTTAATTTTTATTTTTTGTCAGTTTTTTCCCCTTATAAAAAAAACTCTATTCTACATTAAAAAATAATACTTAGATCACTCATAAGGATCTATCTCTAACCCGACCACCAATGAAAAATTGACAATTCGTTATTATTTTAAAAAATTATGTCTTTGCATTTATTTTTTTAGTTGTCAAACATTTAATAGTGGTGTAAATAATATTGATCATGACCAATAAGGAGGGATGTATTTTCCAATATCAAATTTTTATTTTTGATTTGATACTTAAGATTTTAAAAGTTCCAATTTAATTCTTAATACTTCATCAGACTTTGTTTCAATTTAATTCTTATAATTTTTAAAGATTCAACTATTTCTTAATTATAATTTAGTCAAACATTTCACATTTTCTCTAAACTATATTTTACTCTAGGGTAAACTAACCTACTTCTTATATTTTTTACCCAACCATAAACCCAAATACATGCCATTAATATAGCCAATGGAATAGAAAATATCAAAGAATTGTCACATCAAACAATGCTAACATGATAACGACATGTGACCCGATTTAGATGTTGAAAATTATATGGACCAGATTGAAATGAGTGTAAACCATAAGAGATTACCTTTAAATTTTTAAAATTATAGAAACAAAATTGAAACTATAACCATCCTATACAGACCAAATTTATAATTTTCCACATTGATATTTTCCTTATCTAATAATGAGTTGATATTTCCAAAGACTACGTTAGTTAAATGTATATGAGTTTAGAGTTGACTAGATAATAGAAAGAAGTAGATGAATTTTTTGGATGAGTAAAAGATCGTTTAGAGAAGATTTGTGGGTTTAACAGCCGAAACAACTAAATTAAAAGTTGAAATTATTAAAATCATGAGTATGAAATTGAATCAAAATCGAGACTATATGAATTAAATTGAAACTTTTAAAATTATAAGTACCAAATTAAAACTAAACCGAGATAGGAGCAAACTTTGAAGTATAACATTTAATCTTTATCTACCTTATACTAAACTTTGTATTAATATTTACCGGTTCAATTCTAGGTCGTGTAAGGGTTCATAGCTCAGTGGTAGAGTATTTGACTGCAGATCAAGAGGTCACCGGTTCGAACCCGGTTGGGCCCTTTTTTAGTTTTTTTTTATCCTTTTAAGTTACCCTTTTTTTTTTTGGCAGATTTATCCTCTTTTTACGTAATAAATTAAAGATGCAGAATTTCAGATATATTTGGAGAAATTGGTCAAACCAATTTAATTTTTTTAATATTTATTAATTCACTTCCATATTTAATAGTTTTTTTTTCATTTACTTACTGACAATATTTTTTGGAATAAGTTTTCTTAATTATTGAATATTGTAGATGTTTTTAAAAAGAAACCCATAAAACTTGTGCTCCAGCCAATTTCCTTTTTTTTTCTTTTTTATATAAATAAAATCAAAAGAAAGAATATCTTTTTATCAAGAGAGAAAAAACCTATTTCATTTTTTCAATTAACTGAATGAATATCTTATCTATTAAACTATACTCGAAAATACCATGTAAGGATGAATTTGTTGTCATTTTCTTCATACATGTGATGTATTCTTTATTGTATTTCATGTGAAGGAATAATTTTGATAATGGAAAAGATTAATACACCCTTGAACAAATATCACCTAATTTTCATTGTAATTGCAAATTTAAGACTCGGTTCATGATGTTGTTATTTTTCTTTTAAGTAAAAAACAAAATTGCATTTTGTAACTATTAATTTTTTTTATTATTATTACTTTGTTATTAAAAAACTAAACATAAATGTTTATTGTAATCATTTATTGTTTTATTTTGTTCTCTGAAACATTAAATTAGAAAATAAAAAGGTTACATAAAAGTTAATTTAAAAGCATAATATTAGAAAATTGATGCTATATATATATAGATACACACTAAAGTGAAATATATATGTCAATTTGAGCATAGATCAAAATCCTTATCTCCTATCAAAATGGAGTGAGTTTGAATTCCCACCCACTTGTTGTACTAAAAATCCAGTAATAGTAATGATAACAACATTAATATTATTAATATTTATGTGCTTGAAAATTTGAAAACGCGAACCTATTGTTCGTTTTTTTTTTCTGGGATCGTTTTTTTAACAGTAGCAAGAGTTATCCAACACTAAATTAGAAACAAAAAGACAAAACATGAGAAACAAGAAAAAGAAAATAAGGAGAAAAACATTTCTTTACCGACCTATTGATACTTTAATTTTAATCATAATTCAATCTCCTAACTTATTTTGGTCTTTAAAATCGTATTGAGTTTTAGAATTTCTTTAAATTTGATTGTCACAACTAGTCATCTAAGTGACAACTTATCTAAGATTGTATAAAAACGTCCGAGACCTTAGTTTTCTCTATCAACTTATCTAAGTGTATACGGTAACATGTTTAACATAGACGTTTTGTCCCCCTTCTAAGTAGAAGAGAAAGCTCTATAACCCATCCGTTTTCTACATAAGAAAAATGAACGGAATTATACACCCGTTTAGTTAAATCCATAAAATCATCGTCTTTGTCGAGATAGAAACTGCAAACTCGAGCTTTGTTTAACCCTACGGTTAAAGTTAGTCGAGTAGAAACATCGCTTCAACTCCAACAATTCCTAAATGAACTAAAGATAACAACAATAATCATTGTATCAAAATCTATCAATAAAGATGTCAAAGCATCACATTACATTTATTTTGATAGAAACTTGAGTTCTCCTTAGTTCTGGAGTTATCTGTGACCAAATAAAAATTTGGTTGAAAAAAGAAAATGAGAAAAAACAAAAAGGAACTAAAAGAGCCAGGTTGAACTAAACTCTGATCCTGACCCCTCCAGCCAAGTTTGATGAATATGCAACCAAATGGACTCATTGGCAGTATTTGAATCCTGAATCCCAAAAGCTCAAAATCTCAGTGAAAAAAAGAAAAAAGAAGCAAGATTAGCTTTTTCAGCAGCAATCTAACATCTCTTACCTTTGAACTTAGTATGGCTGTTGTTCGACAGCATAGTCGCTTCTCGCCTACAGAACGTCGTAAAGTAGGCCAACATAAATGAATCAGAAAGCATAAGAAACACAAATGTACAGGTCTATGAATGATATACTTGATCATTGAACAGTAATCTCGACATTTTCACTGTTTATATCATGGATTCCAAATATTCAATATACTAGAGTTTTTTGATATATGGTTGGACGGTTGTTTCATGGGATTAATCTTTCATGGGATTAATCGATTTATGTATAAGCTAGTTTAGAAAAGCCAATGGTTATAACTGCTTTTGAGGTCATGAGGAATGATGCTTTATCATTAGTCAAGTTCAAATCCATGACTTGGTTGATGCAAAGGAATTTTTTTGGAAGACAAAAGGTATTAGAGAAATCGAAAGGAAAGCAGTCGAACCAGATAATTCCCACTTGTCGAACTTCACAAGCCACGAGTCTGAACTGATCTTCGTAGGCAAAACTCGATCAACCCAAACTCGATACTGTTTTCCTTGAGAATCTCCATAATGCTTCCGTATTGAACTCAATCTGTCTGAAAGAGAGAGCTCGAGACCAGAAGGATGAACAAAAACACCAGATGAATTCTGAAAAAGGAAAAAAAAAGACAAAAATTAATCAAGAGAGAGTTCAGAACTAAGCAGAATTTTACACAATTCAGGTTTAAAAAAACTGGACGAAGTTATCCTGCATTATGAGTTCTAGAAAGACATGTTAAACAGTAGATAACATTAAGATACTCAATAAAAACTCCACTCCACTGGCATGTGCAAAGATGTTGCTGTTGACAAAAAAAAAAAAAAAATCAATATGTGATCCAGAAAACGTGACAACTAGAAATTACGGGGCTATTTGGTAACGTTTCTATTTCTTGTTTGTAGTTTCCAACTTTTTAGAAACATAATGTTTCCACCCCACAACAATATGTATCACTTCTGAATATATATATGCAAATTATGGTCACAAAATGAGAAAGTAAAGATGAAAGGGATAGACATACAAAGGCTGCTTTCAAGCGATCCAGATACGCGCAAGACTCCTCAACTTCTGCACACCTCCATTTCTCGTAAAATAAGTAAAACTTCACAATTTCATGACCGATACTTTTAGTTTCCACCTTAGAATCCAAGAAGTCTTTGACATCTCTAAGAGAAGTACTTGGACCAAGGTTAAAATGACCAATAGCTTGTATGATGCCAGCTGCACACCTCTCTGTAGCATGAATAATCTTGCTGTTGTCCTTGGCATTTTCAGCATGCCATTGCAACAATTCCTCTTGGGCATTGCTGACCTACATAATGCAAAATATTTCATAGGTAGAATTTGGAAATAGAATTACCTGTGATGACAACAAATTGTAATGCAGATGAACTACCATGACACCGAATACATCAGGAATGCTAAATAGCTCGGCATCATTTCCCGAGTCACCACAAACAAGAGTGCTAGTTGGTAGTTTTCCAGCAGTCTTGAACTTTTTGTGCAGGTAAGCAAGAGCTTGACCTTTTCCAGCACCTCGTGGTAATATATCTAGATCTATCCCTCCACTGTAGATTATTTTTACATCCAACTGGTATAAGAAGCGCAAAAAGAAAAAAAAAAGAAAAAAGAAAAAAGGCTTCATGGTTAAAATTAAATGATAGGCAAGGCATGGTTTCGCATGTTAGTCAATGAATAAAAAGTTGTGCAGAAAACCTTACCCCACGTTTCTCTAGAGACTCAGAGAGAGCCTTGGTAACAGCCTGAGCCTTGTCTTTTTGAATATAGAAGCTAGCCTTGTGTGGTCGTTGTTCTGTCTCTGCCTACGGAAACCCATAATGTTCAATTTTTTACATGACTTATAACTTCGTGCACAAATCATTGATTTCAAAGTCCAACGATCAAATTGGTAATCTTTTCCAGCCAACAATGTTTAAAATATTTTCAAATGCTACTACAACTAAGCAGTACCTGTGGAGTAAGTTCAGAAAATTTGCTGGCTTCCTCAATGACTATGCTCCTATTCCACTTATGATTTAAAACTTCAACCCAACCCTCATCCGGTACCATTTCAAGACCATATGTTATCTCGGTTCCCACAGACATTATGGTTATGTCAGGAGTTAACATAGGTTTCTCTTTTCTTAGCTCTTTGTACAGTGTAAGGGATCTACCAGTTGAGAAAACAAGCAGAGAATCGTGACGGTAGTTGGCTTCCCATAATGCATTAAACCTCAACAGAGAAAGATTCTCAGAATCGTGATGATCAACCTTCAATGGGAGAATTTAACAAATGAGAGTGCTGCCAGGAGGAATAGTGTTATTCAATAATAAACAAAATATTAGAGAGCTAACCATCGTATGATCAAGATCTGAAACTATCATGAGACGTGCTGAAGCACTAAGCCTGTCCATGATTGCAATCCTCAGCCCAATCCTATAGTTGGGTCAATCTAGGGTACAACTCAAAAGGTCAATAAAGTTTTAAGAGTAGGAATATGATTAAAGCAGAAAATATGCTCATGTTAATGTTCATCTCAACAGGGATAAGAAATGCATAGAACTGAAATATACTCAGGTGAGAAAACAATTTATAGCTTCCTGATACATCTTTTTGTCTTTTCTTTGGGGGAGGGGGGGGGGGGGGGGGGGGGGGGGGGGAGGATTTTTCTTTGTTGTTGAAGATTCTCTTGTTCTTTTGAGCCAAGAGTCGAAACAAAAGGCTCCAACAAAAGTGAAGCCAAAGGATCTTCTTGTCTTTTTTGAAGGGAAGCCTCACCATCATTAACGGAATAACAGGTTTTGTGTCCTTGGGAGGGGGGTCCAGTGTCAACGAAATGTGGAAAGCAACTCCATAAATTTCCAGCAAAGGAGCAGTTGAAAAAAAGGTAGTCCTATATTTCTGATCTTTCTTGAGAAGGGTACACCACCCCGGAATAATCACAGGAAGGGAGGCGCTTTGAATCTTGTTATGGGTCTTTATACATATTCTTTGTGGCTAACCTCCCAAATGTTTAGATACATGCTTAAAAAAGTAATTTTGATAAAAAAACATCCAGAAAATTAACAGACAAACTTCACCATTTCTTTTCTTCTCTTCCTCATCGACTCAAATACTAAAGTAACACAGTACACACACAACACTTGCATTATGCATTGAGTCTTCAATTACCAGAAAATTCCTTCAAGGGTTGTGCAGAATCCAAGCAGCCTCTAAACTTTAGTCTTTAAGATTCAACCCCAGATAAGATAAATTTCACACAACATTTACTCAATCAACCAATTCTTGATCCATCATCTACACAACACCAGAGGAAAGCTAGCTACAGCTACAGGATCGATTCTATATGGCTCAACAGAAGCAAGTTTAACCATTGAAATGATAGAGTACAGTAAGGTAACAAAATCTCCACTACTCAAACGATGGTATGCATTCCATATTCTTTTAAAAAATCATGCAAAATTTTATGGAACAATTGGCTTAACGAAATAACTTGGGCATCCATTATCATTGTCCATTTAATCCCCTGGTTAAGCAAAGGATCTCAAATGAAAAATACAAACTAGTTGCAGAAATCCATAGGATTTGGTATAAACAACTGCATCAACTAAAGCAATTAAAAAGAATATTCGCAACAATGAAATCCCAAATAAATTTTCTCCTATTCCGGCATTTTCTCAGTAACCAAACAATCGATGCAGATCAACGGCAGTCGCGATAACTAGAACGAGAACAAACACGACCAGAAAAAATCAAATACACTTACCCCAGCACTTGAATCACTCCACCGGAAAAAAGAACGTTACCCCCCACAAATTCACGCTGAAACGTCACGAAACAGGCATGATTAAATCAAAATATTCCCGAATTCACAGAAACCAGCAAATGGGTGCGATATGTGATGATCGGGATGGATGCGGAGGTAGTGGGTGTCGATTAAAATTTCAAAATATCATTCGAAAACGACAGAAACCGAAAGTACCTGTAAAATTAGGAGGTGACGGATTAGTGGAATAAGTGGAGAAGAGTGAGGATAAGAATTGGATCCAAATTCGCTGGCGCTTCTTTTGTGGTGGTGAAACGAATACTCACTGAAATTTTGAAGAAACTTTGAAATATTAACGAATGTCGCACCAAATTCGATCCTGAAAAAGAATGGAAAAGAGAGAGAGAAAAAAAAGAAAAAAGAAAAAAGAAAAAACCGGTTTTGGAAGTTGGAAGCTTGTAAGAAAATGAACGGTGTTGTAGTAATTAGATGTTAGGCAGTGGGTCCTTCTCCTTCCATCTATAAATTTTTGCAAAAGTTTCCATTTTGTTTTTTTCATTACAATAAAGGAAATAGTACTTGTCAATTATCAGTGAAGTATGGTCATGTTGCAAGTTCGATTTTGTATGTAATAAGTTCTTAATCTATTCGATATTTTAAAATATCCGTACACTCGTGATAATATGTCCGATATAATTTCAACTTTTCAAATTTATTTAACCTATAGTACCAAAGTAAGATAACTTAACTTTAAATTTTAAATTTTAATATCGTCTGGCTCAACAAAATAAAGTACGATCGAAATAGGATTTTCGGGATAAGAAATAAACAAACCATGGATAAATCCAAGCGACTCATTCTTAAATCCAAACGAATGCGTTTGCCCCCGATTCAATTGGGGGATCGAATTGATTATAGAAACATGAGTTTGATTAGTCGATTTATTAGTGAACAAGGTCCATTGCTTTGAATCGAGAGGAGAGGAACGAAAGAAAGGGGTTTCCATAACAGGGCTCACCCGTCTTTGTTGCTCCCACGGGATGGTTCAGATGGGCATTTGATCCAGGAGCCTCTTTGCTGGTACTTCCTTTTCGAAGGTCATATGCAGCTACAGTAGGTTCTGGTGCTTCTGAGTACGGAGTGCATTGCCTTGATGTAGAGGGATGATTAAGCTTCACTCATTAGTTGATAGCTTCGATCCAGTGAGTGAAGGTTGAGGGAGAAAGATCTGCTTTGCCAGAAGATGGAGATATTGGCTAAGGTAAAAAATATGGAAGAAACAGGTATTTTCATGACTCTACCATCCAATCAATTATGTTCCACATCTTGACCATTCTGGAGTTGGAAGTTCTTAAAATATGGAAGATATCTGTTCTTAAAGTCGGAAGTTCAAAATCTCACACTACATTGTACCCAAAATATATACTACATATGGTCACAAAAAATTACTCACGTAAGAACCAAATTCTCAAAATAAGTTAGTTCATGTCAGGACAAAAATATTTCCCACTCAAAATCATCGAAGTCATTTAACAAGTGTCTTTTGAAAAAACCAAAAAGCACAATGTTTTGCGAGAAAGAACTTATCAAATACTTTTCGTCCAAATGCTTGTTAGAGAAGCATTGAAAAATACGTTTAAGAGTGTAGCTCTTAACGTTACTCAAAAGTGATGTATTATTAGTCATTTTCTACCGAAATCACTTTTTTCAAAAGTATCAAAATTGAAACCATATGTTAGGCACTATGCCAAAAAAAGCTTTCCCAACCCTAAAACAAAATGTCTCCATCCAAGAGGGCAATGGATTAGACCAAACATAAGTCTTTTTTCATGCAACAAATAGAGCAAGAGAGTGGACAACTTTTAAGCAAAAAAGAAGGCCAAATTTCCACTTAGGCTATCATCTACGGATCTAAGTGTTGTCAAAATATTATATTCAAAATTTTACGTGCGAGGAAGCTCAGAAAGAAGGAAAAGACGTACGTAATTAACAATGATTCTTTTATTGAAGGAAGTTAGTACTAGCATAACACCGTAAATAATGAAAAATTATTGGAAGAGGCCGCTACAATGTAGCTGATAATTTTACAGTATTAGAGTTATGAGAGATGACCCACAAAAATACCTCGAATCTATATCTATATCAAGTGATTATTAGATAAGGTGCAGATTTTCAAATTTACATATAACCATTAATAAGGACAGCCACGTTATGGCGGCCTCATTCAGTAATTTTTCGTCAATAACGATTCAAAATACATCATCATATCTTCTTTGGTTTTGGTATTCATTTGAAAAGGCTTGCACAACACCTATACAACATTATCCTAGTTTTTTAGTAAAAAAGAGAAGAAAAAAAAAGAAAAAAACAATCTTACAAACTATCATTAGAGTTAGACATTTTATTTTAGTACAAGTTGTATGAGTCGAAATTCGGACTCACAACCGTTTGGTAGGAAATAAATACTATAACCAGTCGAACTACGTTCAAGTTGGTTAGAATTGAACTATTCAGAGTCGTTCGAGATTACTTTTCCAAGGACTAGAAGTATAAATGTGTTTGGTAAAATTTGATTACTTTTTTTTAATTGATGTAAAATTCCCTTTTGATTTACTATTCAATTGCAAAAACTTTTAAACTTAGCTTTCCTCAAAATCTACTGCCTTCTCTAAACAAAGGTTACAAAATTATAGCTATACTTCCTTTTTACGTTGGTTCCCTCCTTATGTTTCTTGTATGTCCTCTTCTTCTTCTTCTTCTTCTTCTTATTCTTTTTTTTTAAATTATATTAAAATTTTGATGGATTATTTTGGGCTTTGTATTTTTAAAATATCTATTTTAGTCCATAAATTTTCTATTTTTGTTAATTTTAGACTTTGCACTTTCAAAATATCTATTTTTGTTCTAGTATTTTTAGAAAGTAATCATTGATCCTATTTGCAATTTTGACACTAATGAAAATCTTTTTATATAAATTTATGGCTACATTTTATAAATTTATTGAGTAAGGTGTCATGCTAAAATTATGAACGAATAATAAGAAAAAAATGAAAGTATAAAAACTAAAATAAACTAAAGTAAAATATGGAACAAAATAATATTTAAATTTAAATATAAAGTATCAATATAAAATTAATTAAAAAAAGTTGTTTAATTTAATTATTAGAGTCACAAAATTTAATATTATTTTACTAAATACTATATAACCTTTTTTTTAAATAAAATTAAAATTTAACCAACAGTAATGTAATTTAGTTCATATTTGCCGATTTTTCTAAACGCAAGCCCCGGTTTACTCGATTTCTCCTTTACATATTTCAAAAGGGAAAAAAAAGGCTCTTTGTTTACCTACTCAACGGCAATTACAAGAACGCATGAGAAATTGACTCAATTGATCTGAAAAAGTTTCCATTTTGCTCAAATGACCTAAATTATAAAAATTGACTCAACTGACCCAGTTTTAACTTTTCTGACATTTCAGAGAGTCTACAATTACGAATATACCCCAAATGAATTGAACTACAACAAATCTGGCACAAAATCACTTAGGTTGGTGTAATTAAAACCATGGGCGAGTTCCACTTGATTCATGGCCATGAATTTATTAAAGTACCACCAACTTAATAATTCCCCTGTACTATCATTTATTATATACCCACACATTCTCACCGAGTGCAGAGAATAAAAGTATGTTTCAGTCCGTATTGTTCAGAAGCACATCTTTCACGTGGTTTTGAAGAACTTCGATACCTTTTCCAACATTTTTCACATCTTGAATCAATTAAAGGAAGTCAATTTTTCATCTCTGACACCTTGAACGAGGTTAGTTTTTTATTGGTTCATAATATTGTTTTCAATTCGTCTAGAATATGATGTATTTAGTTGGAGTGAATGGAATTTCTGAATTTTTGTCAGTATTTTTATGGGTAAAAGAAGTTACGTAAGTCAATGATTCATGACGGTGTTTATTCGTTTAATGATCGTGGTCAATGGTTTTATGATTAACGGCCGTGGTTTTAGGTCGATTGCATACAGATATCCTTGATCGGCTGACGACCATGGTCCATTTTGTCGATTCTTGACCGGGGTGTTTAGGACCACGGCCGTGGTTGTGTGATTAATGGTCGTGGTCATGAGTAAAGACATTGACACAAGACAACCACGAGCTTTAATTTTCAACACCACGACCTTGAATGCAGACAACCACGGGCATGAATTCACTACACCACGGCCATGAATTGATAATATTAAAGCAATTTTCAACACCACGAACTTGAATCTAAATAACCACGAGCTTTAATTTTCAACACCACGGCCTTGAATGCAGACAACCACGGGCATGAATTCACTACACCACGGCCATGAATTGATAATATTATGGCCGTGGTGCCTGCATTTATTTGAATTCACTACTCCAGTTTTTCATTACCTGTACCTCTGTTTATCTTAACAACCCTCAAATCCAGTATGTCAACAACAATGGTTCAGAAATGCATTCAACTGTATACGATTAAAGAAATGGTCGTACAATAATAATAAGAACGTTGAACTATACAAAACATACTTCAGAACTATTACAAAAGTACTATTCAAATGATTGATTTGTTAGCCCAAAGCTGAACGGCAAATTGCCGCCTAAAAAATGACATCTTAGACTGTGTTAGGGTATCAAAGGAAGAGGCAGTGGCATCGTACTCAAAAAATTTGACACAAAATATACCGCAATCACCGCCCATGTCCTGCTGGGGTGCTGATGCGACTCTACGGATGCGCCATGGCGTGAGTGGTATATTCGGCTTGTTTAGATGAACACCGGCCCTACAAATAAGTGCTGGTATAATAGTGACCATCGGCTTCAGCTCTGCTTCCAACTTGGACAGTCGGGTCATGGACATGAATGAGTCCCACACGATGAGCTCACCCTCTTCGAAGTCGATGCATATCATTACCCAGTGCTTTCCACCGATGTTATACGGTAGATAAACGGCATCAACATCCATCCAACGCTTCTCGTAGTCCGAGTGAGTACCATCGATGTAGCTGAGCACAGTCCTCACTCTTCCTTCCCAGTCATATTCGGTCGCAACCCTTGAAGCAATGGCGTTATGAGATTGCATGCAGGCATAGACACCGTCCGTTCGTCTAAGAAAATTCTGTAACCAATACGACTATTAAATAAAAGGTGTATATGTGTATATATATATATATATATATATATATTTATGTATATTGCGCTGTTAGAATAATAAAACTTACCGAGAGTACTCGGTCACCGGTGGTGAACTTGCGGCGACACAAGTCCGGTCGCAATTCGAGTTTTTTACGCACGAACATGACCAACGAATCGATTACCTGCGAGGACCAACAATATATTTCATTTCGGTTCGAAGTGAATGTACGAACATCCATATAACCGATTTCATCTATGGGAAGCAGTCATACCTCGCATGAACACCATTTTCTTGGTGTTAGAATATCCCGAAACCATTGCTTGCCTCGTTTTGCGTAACATGTTGTCTGCGTTGATCGTGGGTTATTGGCATCATCCAGCCACTTCTGAAATTTGGAGTCCTGTTCTTTCAGTATATCGGCGACGGGATTGTAAACCATGACCTTCTTTCGTTTACTTCCAACCTTAACTTCGAAGGACCCTCGAAGCTTTCATGGTGTTCTCCTCTTCCGTTCACCCCGACGAGGTGGGGGGGATTAAATGGCTGGGATAGAACGAACATGTCCTCTGAATGATCGTCTGCCACGTGTGATGAGCTCTCTAGGGGTTGTGACTGGATGTCAAGGAGCTCATCCGATTCCGTGTCCGAAAAGTCATCATATAGTTCGTCCTGTAAAACAGTTTAGTCACTAATTCAAACTATAGGTACCAAGTGAAGTGCATCAAAACTTTATAATTCGTACTTACCTCGAGTGTATGTGGAACTGGTATCTCCTTCGGATGTTCTGTAACTTGCTGTGTCACACCGGCTAATGCTGTAGTTTCCAAATGGTTGGTTTTTAGAACGTCGGACTGCTTCGTTTCTACAGTTTCAAAATCTTTCAAAGTCCCACCGACATCTCGATGCTTCGCTTCCACGGTTTCCATAACCTCCAGTACATTCAACGCGTCCCCAACCTCACCTCCTCGGCCCGTAGGCTCCGCTTCCATTGCGTCGGTGCCTTTGTTAGCCTCATTTACACCGTCCTGCGGTTTGTCTGTGTCCTTAGTCGGACTCTTACTACCACCAACTGGTCCTGCAGAATCTCCGTCACCAATGCCGTCGCCATCTCCACTATTGTTCTTTCGAAGAACCGAAGTATCGACTGGTATACCCTATATGCAAAAAGCATAATATCAGAGCACATCTAATTGAGACATAAAAGTATTAATATAGTACCCACCTTAACTAAACGACGCAAGAACTTCCGAATGCTTTTCAAGTCACCTTCCATGCCAGCGACGCGATCGTCCATAGAAGTGACTACATGTTCCACATTCGCAAGCCGCGTATCTATGGCGGCCACCTGCTCAGTCAAGATCCTCAAGCCGGACTTGCATTTGCAACGATGCTTCTTGCCACTCTTCGTCTTCTTCTCACTTCTCACATCCGTATTCATGTTATGGACATCAGGATCGGCATGGGTGGCATCATGCTGCGCGTCACGACCTTCCATTGCAGGTTGCACTTGCTCGCTTGCTTGTTCCTCGTCATCTAAGGCGTCAGTGGATGATGGCTCGAATTCCCTTTCCATGAACCTCTCTTCCGCTTCCGTTGCGAAAAGTCTGATAGCCACTTTAGCCTGTACACAAAACATACTACTAAGGGCACGTTATATGAAGCTAAACACCATATAGATGTAGTGAAGGATCTTACCGATGTGGACTGGAATATCTCCTTCTCCATGACAATCCACGCAGGTGAATGTCCGCAATTCCACCTAAGTAAGCGTGGGACAACATCCGGTTTTATAGGGTGCGCAACCCGACCGGTCAAACAAGATATTGTTTCATATCCCCAAACCTATATCAACACCACGTAGAACAACATCACATAAAATGAACAGAATATAATATAAACTAAAACTAAAACAATCAATGCAAATACCTGGAATGCCCAGGGGAAACCGTACAAACTATATGTCTTCCTCAGCCCCCCATCTTTCCCCTTCTTCTTTAGGGCACGCTTCAAACTTCTTATAGTCTTCTCGAAAGACATCTTGGCCCAATCGTAATTACAGCACACCTCTAGGTCATCAACAACCCCTAAGAGGTTATTATCCAGTTTCAAAGTCCTATCCCTCCCAAACAAGACAAGCTCCACCAATAATAACATTGATACCTTGACCGCATCAATGTCATCCTCGAACGCCATCTCCATGTACTTCGTCTCGAACTCACTTAGTAAAATATCGACTTTGTCATTGAAGTACAACTTTCTAAGTCTCTTAGGAGAAGTGTCCTTACGAATCGGTCGCCTACTATATTTTAGGCCCGTGATTAGACAAAATTCACTAAATCCAAAGGAAATTCTATTACCAAGCACGTTCATAGTAATTACGTCTGCTCTATTATCCTCCAACTCCCTAAGCAATAGGTTATGTATAAGTGGCCCATTAAGTACGAGCTCTACGTCTAGCAAATGGCCGAAATTTGTCTTCCTAAACATACTAAGTTGCCTAGGGGTTAGTTTACTCTTAATAGCCTTCACCATGCTCCCTAAGTGGGATAGGCAGCTCAAACTGGCTGAACGATGTTAGAGGGAGGAATCTTAGGTACCATTTCCATCTTATAAACCTGAAAAACAAATACGATATATACAAAACTTATTATTCAAAAAGCCAGAACCCAAACAGAGATAGGAACAAATGAAAATAATAAAAGAAGAGGAAGGAACCACATATTCTGTCCAAATTCACGGGCTTACCACGGCCGTGGTACGATGATATTGAATCTGTCAAAATTCTCGGGCACGACCATGGCCGTGGTATGACCGTGAAATTGGACAGAGAACATAAACTACTGTCATTTGAAGGAGGCTCTTCGTTTTCGAAATTTTGGTTCAACCACGGTCCTTAACAAGCACATTAATTTGCCTAGAATCGATACTTCCTTCGCCAACCATGGTCATGTTAATGGCCGTGGTTCAACCAAAATTTCGAAACCCATTAATGGTCGTGGTTCAACTAAAACAGAAGGAGAACGCTTAACAAAAACCCAGACAAACCAACGCAAACACAAAATTTGAACGACTTCTACAGTAGAAAACATAAACCCTAAGGCCGTAAATAAAAATTTCAACCACAACCGCGCAGAGAAAGAAATACATCAAATCAGAAACCAAAACCGCCGATTTCAAGCCCTAGAAGTACCGCAAATACTAAATAGGCGGCCATTGAAGGAATGAAAGACGAAAAAAAATCGCAAATATGAGTACAAAAAAACTCTTTTCTTACCATAAACAGGGTGCAAATACAAAAAAAAAATGTGCTAACCTCGACGTTTCAGATATAGGAAGCGATTTGGAGCACGAAATTGCAAAAACCAGTATAGAGTGAAGTAGAGTAAATCGGATGGGCGAACACAAAAACAAAAACGGAAGAAAAGAAACGAAGATGAAATGAGAGGATACCAACGGTTACAATTTCAATTGAGGGGTATAATTGTCATTTAATTCACGGCCGTGGTCGTACCTTTCAAGGCCATGGTAAAGCAACCAATTTAACCACGGTCAACCCGCGCCCATTGGTTGTCTTCATGAACACCACGGCTGTGGTTGTATTTTTCACGGCCATGGTCAGCTAACAAGAACCACGGTCAACCCCACCTCATTGGTTGTTTTCATGAACACCACGGCCGTGGTTATACTTTTCACGACCATGGTCAACTAAACAAGAATCACGGTCAACCTAGCGCATTGCTTGTCTTCATGAACACCACGACCGTGGTTATACTTTTCACGGCCATGGTCAGCTAACAAGAACCATGGTCAACCTCAGCTCATTGGTTGTATTCATGAACACCATGGCTGTGGTTATACATTTCACGGCCATGGTGAGCTAAACAAGAACCATGGTCAACCTAGTTCATTGCTTGTCTTCATGAACACCACGACCGTAGTTATACTTTTCACGGCCATGGTCAGCTAAACAAGAACCACGGTCAACCTAGCTAACAATCACGGCCATGGTCAGGCTAACAATCATCGAACCATGGTCGTGTTAATTCCATCACGAACGTTCAGATTGAGTCGTGGTACTATAATTTAAAAGGGGGAAGTGAATATACGATTCTTAGCCTCAACCTAGACTAATATACGAACGAAAATATTAAAAAAAAGGGGGGAAATTGCGACTTCTTATTTGCGTTCCAGATTGAGGCTAAAATAGTAATTTACCCCTTCAATATTATATTCCAGATAATAAATTGGGTCAGTTGAGTCAATTTTTTTAATTGGGGTCATTTGAACAGATATAAACTCTTTGAGGTTACCTATGCCAACTTGCCGGAACGCATTTCATCCTCCACAGATTTAGGTGAATTCGGGAGAATTTTGAGGGAAGTACTGCCACAATGTCACATTAGAAGCACAGAAATCGGAAATTTCTGATTCAGTTGCCATTCTGTCATCAAGAAAAGGCGAAGAAATTGGATTCCGCCACCCACTCACCAAGTAATTGCAGTTCCAACTTTCCACTGCCCCACCAACAACCAATTTCCGTGCCAGTTACCGAAGCAGGGAGCGAAAAAAGCCACTTCCATTCATAGTTTTGCGATAAAAGAAGAGCAAATCGAACGCCCATTTTGTCTCATCTTCCAAAGGAATCATGGGTTGGAATCAAAACCGTCCCACTGGTTCATATTGCTTCGCAGTTCGAAGGCAACGATAGCCCAACTACTGAACCCTCCACCGTCTGAAGCTGAGAGATCAAAATGGCTGTTGTCCGCCCTCTTTCAATTCCAGGGCTGGCGTTCAATTCTCCATCTGCCGTTTATAATTCCCACTCCCCCCTGTTTTGTCATCTGGGCAACGCCCAAATACTCGATAGGAGCAAACCCAGATGCCAAAAGCCCGAATTACTCTCCGTTGAGTGTTACAGAAAGCGATGTATGAGAGATTCCGGGTTCAATCGCAAGAACTTGGGGTTATCTAAGACTGTGCAGCCGGGGAATATGAAACCCAGAAAAGTTCAAGCTAAATTTTTGGGCACTGGCTTTTCTGGGGCGAATTCGAGGAGTGAGAGGTTCATTTTGAAATCAAAACTGGCTTTGAGCGATGATGAAGCAGTGGAGCGAGGAGGCGAGGATAAGAATATGTATGATGCTATTGTTATTGGGTCAGGTATTGGGGGTTTGGTTGCTTCTACTCAATTAGCAGTGAAGGGAGCCAAGGTTTTGGTTTTAGAGAAGTATGTGATTCCTGGTGGGAGCTCTGGGTATTACCAGAGGGATGGGTATACTTTTGATGTTGGGTCTTCTGTAATGTTTGGTTTCAGTGATAAGGTCTGTTTTTGGGATGGAATTTAGTTGCGATCCTTGCATCTCTTTTGTTCAACTCTGTTTGTTCATTTATTATTGTTTTTATTAGTGTTTAAAGTGGTTCAGAATATGACTGAATTCAGATGCAAAGCATGCTATTACATTTTGGTTTTAATAGTTTTTCATGCCCTTGACTTCTTTTGTTCACAAAGTGAGAGAGAGTGATGTTAGGCCTCTAATTGTTGAACTATACATTAGAAAGGGCAAAATCATGAGAGAAAACTAGTCTACTCAATAATTTATCCCTGAACAGACTTGGAAATTTGTTAGAAGTAGACTTTAAAGCATATATGCCTGGGATGGAGCAGTATACTTGTGTAAAGAGCCATGTATATACACCAACTAATGTGAACTTCGTCGACTATGGAAGAGAACTAGTGAGAAGGGTTAGGTTCTTAAACTATAACTGGAGAAAGAGGTAAGTAGCACATTAAAAGTATATGGGAACGTGGTTAGTTTAGAACTCTTTGGTGTATATGCTCTCTCGATCAATGGAAAGATACATTGAAGTAAATTAGAAATAGTGTTCTTCTACAAGATCTCGAGAGGGATTTTCCATATTCTGATTATTGGAATTTTCCTTTAAAATTATATTTCACTCACTTCATTAGTTCATTTCATTTGGTTGATGGGTTGCTCCATTTTGCACTTTTGGTATATATATATTTGATTTCAAAGCGGTTGTCTGAAAATGCAACTTTCATCTTTTATTCATGGGTTATTTCACAGGAAATTTTGCTGTAATTTTATCTTCATTTTGAGTCATTTAGTTGGTAGTTTTCTTGGGTCTTTATTCAACAAATATGCTGGGCAGGGAAATCTAAATTTGATCACCCAAGCTTTGTCAGCAGTTGGTTGTGAGATGCAAGTGCTACCAGATCCAACCACTGTTCATTTCCATCTACCAAATAATCTTTCGGTACGGGTTCATAGAGAATACGGTGAATTTATTGAAGAACTTGTCAGCTATTTCCCCCATGAAAAAGAAGGAATCCTAAAATTCTATGGAAATTGTTGGAAGGTCAGTTTTTGATTGAGATGACTGCATCTTCCTCCACATTTTTATCTCCACAACCATTGACTTACATGACAAACTTGATTACATGGGTAGATATTCAATGCTTTAAACTCATTGGAATTAAAATCACTGGAGGAGCCAATATACCTTTTCGGACAATTCTTTCAGAAGCCTCTTGAATGCCTCACACTTGGTAATGATTTTTATTTCTTTTGATTGAATATATATTTTTGAAAATTGCTGAGTAAAAGTTTTGAAGGTAGAAATAACCAATATGCAAAATATATGCGACAAATAATCGGATTTTGGATGGGGATCCCTCTTCCCCAGCCCTTATTTTGTCTTTTTTCTCCTTTTTTTTTTACAAAGTTTCTTATCCAAAAAAAAAACCGGATTTTATCTGCATCCATTTTGCGAGTTACATTCATACCATCTCCTCCTCAGTTGCAGAAAATTTTCACTCTTAAGCATCAAATATCCTTTCCAGTTGTGAGCCAAACTAACCCCCTCTGTAGCATAATTTCTATGGACCAATGATGGTTGCCATCTAAGAAGAAATGCTTTCTCGCTTATTCATCTTTAAGTAGTCAGTTTTGTCTTGGCTACAGCATATGATAATGAATCATGATTAATATCACCCTTTCATTAATTATGTTGGTTAATATACATCTTCCCTCTTTGAAAATATATAAATCTATCCACATTGCAGCATACTACTTGCCTCAAAATGCTGGAGACTTGGCTCGGAAGTACATTAAGGATCCCCGTTTATTGTCCTTTATCGATGCAGAGGTGAGCTTAGAGAATTGATTAATTGAGATATTTGCTGTAAGTTTAGTATTTTCCATTCTATTTACATATTAATGGGTTTTTTTTCTCCCTACTCCATGAGTCCATATATTTCTCTTGGATAAATTTATTTGTGGTGCTTCTGCAGTGTTTTATCGTTAGCACGGTGAATGCTTTACAAACACCAATGATAAATGCAGCTTTGGTAAGACTTATAAAGTCTATTTTCATTCTTTTTCTTCAATTCGTCCTGATTCATGATATACTGTCGGCTTCAGGTTTTATGTGACAGGCATTTTGGTGGGATTAACTACCCTGTTGGTGGCGTCGGTGGAATTGCAAAGTCCTTGGCAAAGGGTCTGGTTGATCATGGCAGCACGATAATGTATAAAGCAAATGTGACAAATATAATAACCGAGGATGGCAAAGCTGTGAGTTAGATGTTAAGGTTTGTGTTTATTATTGTGTCCACTTTTATTATTTGCTTGATTTATATTGTAGGTAGGTGTGAAGCTGTCTGATGGAAGAGAGTTCTTTGCTAAAACTATTATATCAAATGCTACCAGATGGGATACCTTTGGTTAGTTTTGCACTCAAATTCATAGAAGAACTTATTATATTACTTGGTTGAATTTCATCTGTCTCTTATCTCCTCGAATTTTAATAATTACTGTATGTATGAACCCCGCTTTGTTTAAGGAAAGCTGTTACAAGGAGTGGACCTTCCCAAAGAAGAGGAAAGCTTTCAGAAACTTTATGTAAAGGCCCCATCTTTTCTTTCAATTCATATGGGGGTAAAAGCCGAGGTTCTACCCCCAGACACAGATTGTCACCATTTTGTGCTTGAGGTAGTTTGATGCTTTGATTAGTGCTATTTTTTCTAACAGTTCCGTTTAACTTTTCATGGGAATTGCATCGAGACCATCTTACCGTTTCTCTCTTTATTATTAGAGTGATTGGACAAGGTTAGAGGAGCCATATGGAAGCATCTTTTTGAGCATCCCAACTGTTCTTGATGCATCATTAGCTCCAGAGGGACGTCATATTCTTCACATTTTTACCACTTCTTCCATAGAGGACTGGGAGGTGAGTACAGCATTTTAGTTAATATTCTGACTTTAATTACTCTAAAACCAAAAACTTAAGCTGTTATATTATTTTATCTTTTACATGTATTCTTAACCCTCCCCCTCACGTATGGACTCATATATCAATTTGATTTTCTTGAAACCAAACATATGAACTATTAATATCAATTAGGAGGAAATAAAACATTACAAGGGTTTGAACACTGATTCTATAGTAAATTACTTCTAAACCTAAAAGTTTAAGTTGATAGGCTAAGATATATTTAATCCTTATATATATTCTTAACATACTTACCTCCATCTGCCCCTTTCACCCTCCATATGATTGGTTGTGGTGCATGTTATATGTAATTTCACAGTTGAGCTATTTTTTCCTATACCAGGGGCTCTCTGTAAAAGACTACGAAGCGAAGAAGGAGCTGATAGCGGGTGAAATCATTACTAGACTTGAGAAGGAGCTATTTCCAGGCCTTAAATCATCTATTGATTTTATGGAGGTATATGTTTTGTTCTAATGCTGCCTGCTAAACAGTCTTGCTGTTTTTTAAAACTGGACCTCTCTTTAGAGTATACTGTGCTGCGTTTTTAAAATCTCGAATCAAAATAATTAGGTGAAGTAAGTTTTAGGATTGTACTTGTTAAAATAATCCATAAGTTTGTCTCAATACGAAAAGTAAATAACGAAAGCAGTGTGTTTTACTATCCAGTATTCATATGAATGGCATTGGAGTATGTTGTTCCTTCTGTTTATGTTGTATAGCAAATGGACCTGACAAATCACCTTTCCAAGAGAAATTATTGTATTTATTCAATATGAATCTCAAATATTTCCATATGCAGGACAGTAAATCTCATCGGTTTTATTTATTTATTTACTGTTTCTTGATCAATGAGGCTGTATTTTTATGTCTTAATTATGTCTAATTTTGGTACTTGCCTGTGATATTTGAGTTGGTGGATTGGAATAAACACTTTAAATTTAATATTATTGAAACATTATTTTCCTCTAGTACAAAGCCTTCTAATTATTTGTCTGGTTAAAGTTGCTTATGCCTTCTCAAAAAGTTGCATAAACACTATTAGATTGCATCAACTTAAAACCACACAGTTACTCGCTCTTAATAATGTGTTGGTTAAAAATTTATGGAATGGTGACAGGTCGGGACACCAAAGACACATAGGCGATTCTTAGCTCGTAATAGTGGTACCTATGGACCGATGCCACGTAGAACTCCCAAGGGATTACTTGGAATGCCTTTTAATACAACTGTAAGTTTATGGTTGAAATTAAGCCTCTTGTTTATGTGGATGGTTAATTTACATCCGACTGAAGGGACACTGATTACGACCTGCAGGCTATAGATGGCCTGTATTGTGTTGGTGATAGCTGCTTTCCCGGACAAGGAGTAATAGCTGTAGCCTTTTCTGGAGTGATGTGTGCACACCGAGTAGCTGCAGATATTGGTGAGCTATACACCTCTCACCTCTTTCGATTTTTCCAGATTGTTGATGATCATTTACCAACTTGCCTAGTTTACCGAAAAGAATTTTATCTCATATCTCTGAGTTATAAATTACTTGTCTAATGAACTACACAACTCATAACTTCGAGTTCCGAATATCTGTTCCACGGCGTCTAGTTTCTTCTCAGTTTGGCTAGAGTTCTACCGCCCCTAATTCTTACCACCTTGACAGGTCTTCAAAAGAAGTCCCCCATTTTGGATGCTGCCCTTCTTGGACTACTCGGTTGGTTTAGGACCTTGGCCTGAGTTTTGATGTGAGAATGCAGTCTGTCCATTGCACCGTAAAAGTCTTATGGGGTCAGCTGTGTAACAAAGGCTTACCATTCTTTAGAAATAGAGCAGTAGCAACATCATACTCGTATATTTACGATTAATGTAACAGATTGTGACGGTAATCAATCTGTCAATGAATAAGAAAAAGAGTTTGTACCAAGAAAAGAACCTCTGAACTGAATGTTTGTTTTATAAAAGAAAAAGAAGAGTTCTGCCAACATTTTATGTTCATGGATTTGGAACTAAACTCTACTGTTTCAGGCCACTATATTTAAATGTTCTAGCTAGATGCTGAAGTGAGAAGCACCTCCAGGAGCAACCCATGTTGACGATGACTAACATGTTCCCGTTGCCTTCAATGCTATCACCCGTCCCGGAAGGTAAGTTTTCCTTTTTCTTTTAAGAGTACAATAGCAGGGAAAAGTTGCCAAAATGGAGATTTTTACTATTTGTTAGACCTTGGAACTCAAATTGAAGCACAAGTAAACCAATGCTCTGATTGCTCTTGTAGCAAATCTTCCTCTGAGAGTATTTTGCACTTTGTTTATATTAACTTCCTGATTGTAGCTTCATCCTCCTCAACGAAACGTAAGCCAATAGCCGATACCCGAAAACCATGGCGACTAGAGCTGTAACTTCCACTACTCCGTTGTCCATTCTCATACCGTTCACGGCGGGTATGATGTGGTTGTACTGCACCTTTAGAAGGAGCTTGTATGTGTGATAGTTGAAAGATACAAAGCGGATCCATGATATGAACACTGGAACTTTCTGCAAAAATTTCAGGAAAATGTCTTCTTTCTGGACAAACTAAAAATGAAGTTTGCTCAAAGTATATGAACTAATAACTGAATTCCCAAAATTATTTGGATCAAAATGGGGTCAAATCCAGAGATCAAAATAGTGTATGATTTGTTTTTAGTTTCTAGTTTCTAAAAATTAGGCATATTTTCTTGCAGTGTTTTTCACCTTTCTTCTAAATACATTTGAATTTTTAGTCGAATTTTTTTTTTTCTAAAAAAATAAGTTTTCAGAAACTTTATTGTTCTTATTTTTTTAAAATTTGGGTTAAATTTTGAAAATGTTTTTTAAAAAGTTGATAACGAGACAAAGGAAAACATAGGTGGAAATAGTGGTGGCAAGTTTAATTTTCAAAGACAAAACTAAAAACAATGGTTATCGGGTTCTTAGTTTCTATACTTCAAGCAAATTACGTTGTATATAGACTAAAATCAATGTAAAATCTAAATACTAGAATAATATGATCTTAGAGGTCTCGTGTTCGAACCTTCAGGTGAGCGGTGAGCTTATGAAGCATGTGCCTCCGACTCTCAATTATTAGAAAGAAAGAATAGTATGGTCTACCAACATGTAGGAAGAAGAAGAGTAATACCTGTACGAAGAATCCACCGGCGAGCATGAAGGTCATGACGGTGACGGAGGCGAAGGTGGTAGCCTTCTTGACATCCATGAGCGTAGCTCCGATGGCCAAGCCGAGGCCCTGAGCAGCGACGATGGAGAGGAAGACGGTGATCATGGTGAGGAAGAAAGGGGCAGGACTGAGCCTGAGGCCAGCCATGAAGTAGACAACAAGAAGGAAGAGAATGGGGAGCAAGAGATCAAGTGGAAGGTCACTGGTAGTTCTTGCCAAAAAGTAAGCACTCAATCTGTACATATCAGCCGCTCTTTCTTTGCTCAACATTGCTCTCTCTTGTGGGAATGTGAATATTGCTGTGAACACTGGGAAGAACCCCCAAAACACTGCTATGAAGAACAGCAGCCCAGCCTTCAAACAAACAACAAAAAACACCCATTTTCTTATTTCCACTGCAAGTTTTTTGTTCTAACATATGCTACCTCTACTATCTACATGTTCGCCAACTAATACAGTTAGCCAAACGAAAAATTTTAGCTCGTTATTGCGTAAATGAACGTGTTAGTACAACAATGACTGTCATCGACAATTTGTGAGGTTAGAATTTAAAAAACCATAAAGATCAACTCGAGTATAGCTCAATTGGCTAAAACACAGATAACATTTGCGAGGTCAGAATCAACTCGAGTATAGCTGAACTGATAGAGGTACAAATTTAAGTATAGTAATGATTGGCATAAAAAATTTGAGTGATGGACTAAATTGTAGGGACCAATTTAAAACTTTAAAAAGTTATAAAGACAATTTTGAAATTAAGACTGTCAATATGAATATAGTTCAATTGGTTAAAATACAAGGTCATATTTTGTGAGGTCAGAAGTTAAAATCCCTCGACCCACTCATTGTTCATGAACTAAAAAAAAATTCAAAAATAAAAAATCAACCATTGAGCATAAATTTGCAATTTAAGCCCGTTTAGTTTATGAATGAGAATCAAGGAACGAGAATACAAATTTTCATTTTAACGTAAGAATTGAATAAATGGGTAGGATCCATCCAAATGTGAGAATCCTAAAATCTCATCAATTATATTCTCATTTTACTCTATACCTTTTCAGTAATTATTAGCAATTTTTATCTTTTATCTCTCTTCCATTAATGAAATCATATTTTCTATTAATGGTTCACAATTTCACCATTTCTTTGTTTATTTATAATACTAATAAATTTTCTTCTAATAAAAAGATTATACAACTTTAAAAGTTGATTTGAATTTATTATGAAATACTATAATTTTATGTTTAACTATTATTAATCAATATCAATAAAATTGTTAAAATATAATTTATTATTATTAAATATTATAACAATAAAAGTTATTAATATTTTATATGAACGTAAATTTTTTTAGTGGATGTGATTTTATTTTAATTATTTATTATTTGTTAATATTAAATGTTATTAGAAAATATTAATAAAATAAAATTAGCACACTGGTTAAAATACTAAACTTATTTTTTAATAACCAATATCAATAAGCTCTGTTTTTATTCCAAAAAATTATAAGTAAAGAACATGAATTTCTCATTTCCATTTAATTCTCAATCAGCTCGTTAATATTATTATTATTATTTTTTTGCAAAATAATATTATCTTATTTTCTCCTGAGTTTCACTTTCACCTCTGTAATATAAGCATGCAAGAACACAAAAAAACTAAAATCCTCTGCAAAATTCTCAAAATTCAAGCTTCAAATTTCTGCAACAATGGAGGAGTTCGAAAATTACCTGATCTTGCAAGCCTTTGGGAGTTCTACTGTCCGATTGCCACCACAGTAACCCTAGAATTATGGCGGTGGCCAGAACTTGAGTGATTCTCAGCCAGCTGAAGTATTCATGGCGTCTTTCTTTGATTCCTCTTCGGAACAGTATGGTGTATTGTTCCCACCAGCTCGCTCCCCATTGCCTTTTCGAAGACGATACCTTCGATTTCATCTCTTCGTCGAGCGTCAGAGGCGCCAGCATTTTCCTCTTTTCCTTCTCTGCAACTCTCGTCTCGTAAGCCTCCACCAGATACTGCTTTAAATTCTCCAAATCAAAACTATTGTCGTTTGTTTTAAGGGCATATTATTGCAGGTATTGTAAGCTGTAATTAGATTTGATTTTGGTATGGAAATTTACTTCTGTTTACAACTATGTTACTTTAGTATCTTTGCTTTAGTTCCTTTGTTCATTTTGTTGTTCAGTTCTGATAATCATGGGAATAGACTGTTCTCAAATAGTTGATTGGAGTTTGATCAAATCCATGGCTACAAGATGATATAAATAAACATCTAGGAACGGAACTTGAAAATTATAATTTTAAGTAGTTGATATAGTTCAGACGATTTTTTTTTTTTTTTTTTTTATGAGATTGAGATGATCTTCAATTCTGCTATAGAAATTCTTGGTAACTGGACTCTAGTACAATCGGGTTATTTCAAAGTGGATTATAATCATATTAAAATCAAAGCAGAAGAATTCATAATGGTGGCTTGATTTCCCTAAACATACCTCCTGCACTTGAGCTGGAGAAGGTCTTTCCTGTCTAATTTCAGCCTCAGAATTCTCTATTTGCACCCTGTCCTCTAACTCTGATGGAACAGACACATCATTGAGGTTACCGTTTGCAAGGTCAAGTAAGAACTCAGCAGGATTCATGGTAATAAGTGGGGAACACCCTATAGATGAGAAATAATTCATTGCTTCTGATGCTTTGCCATAATAGATCAAGCTTCCCTTCCCAAGAAGAATTAGCTTGTCAAATTTGTGAAATAATCTGCTAGATGGTTGGTGAATTGTCGTCACGACAGTCTTCCCAGCCTGCCATGGAAGAAAAACTTAGTCATTCTACATTGGAGCTAATCAGCAGAACAAAAGAAGATTGAAGATATATATGCATATACTTCTGCTATCTCTTGTAAAATCTGAACAATTCTCAATGCTGTTGTAGAATCCAAGCCAGAGGTTGGTTCATCAAGAAACAGCAGAGAGGGGTTGATTAAAATCTCGTTGCCTATACAGACCCTACGCCTTTCTCCACCTGAAACCCCACGGACAAAGGAGCCACCAATCATTGTATCCTGGCACCTGCAGATGGCTATGTTGATAAATGCCTATTCCCAGAAGAGTGTAATATCCTGTGCTTCAATACATTTTTAGTCGGAAGGAACTGCTAAGATTTACCTTTCAAGGCCCAGCTCATAGATGACGTCAATTGCACGCTTTTCCTTTTGCTCTTTAGTCAATGTTTTTGGCAATCGAAGCAGAGCTGCATATCTCAGTGTTTCTTTCACTGTCAGGTGGGGAAATAGAACATCCTCCTGCATTACGAATCCTATCCTGCAATGGCATTTTATTTTATCATGATCAAAGTATGTTGTATCAATATCTTTTAATCACTCTGTCTAGGATTATTGCCTGCTTTTCAGGAACTTATTGTATGGTTGATCATTGTAAGTAATGGAACCGCCAGCAGTAGACCGAATGAGCCGGCCTCCAAGCAGATTGAGTAATGTTGTCTTGCCACTTCCTGAAGGTCCCATTAAGGCCAGAACTTCGCCTGGGTTTACCGAACCGGTAATCCCATTCAGGATCTCCTTCTCTGCACTTGTCCGCAATCCCTTTAGAATTACTTTATAAGTAACGTCCCTGAACTGCAAAATTTTTCATCCACACAACAGAATGAAGATGAATTGAGCTATGTAAAAGTTGTTGAAGATTCAACTCAATTGAGAGAAGGCTATATTTTAGGCAAAAGATTCAACTCAAGTGAGAGAAGGCTATATTTTCCAAAAGGTATGCAAATAGTTTCACTTTTTAACCCTTCTTTAATTCCCTCTAGAAAGCGATATGCTTTGACTAGCTTTTTTTTTTTCCTTTCTTTTATCTTTCTGGTTCTTATTTTGTTCTTCAGTTAGGTGGAAATTGGATGAGTCTTGTACATGAATTGTCATATAAAATGAAACTTTGTACAAGACTGAACCTGACCATGCTATAATTTGCATGCTAGCTTAGCCATGTTCTATGGGGGTTGTGCTTTTATCTCTACATCAATCTCCCTGTATTTTGCCTGTCCAAATAGATAGACATAAATTCATTTGCTATCAGAAAAACAACACATACTACTTTGAATACTCTCTTTTTTTGTTATCAAAGAATGGGTGGCCATGTATAGGAGGATAATCATTTTATTTCAATGATGAAATTTCACTTTATTTACCTTGAGGTGAATTGGCATAGTTGGTTCTGTTTGAAATCTGGCCTTGCCTGTTCCTGCTTCTACATCCTCCGCTGTTATATTATATGCATATTAGAAGTTAAAACGGTTGAAGTTGGTAATTTACCTCAAGATACTTCATTATTTTTTAAATATAGAAGTACCATTATTATTTTTTTAATATGAGAAACCAACTTCTATTGAGAATGATTGAAGTGGGAAAAAAACGTACAAAAACATGGGTGATAAAAACCAGAGAAATATATTGGTAACTTGCAAAAATAAGAAATACAAACGAACACCCCAAGTAGTTTGAGGAACTTGGATGTCTCCCTCCTGAGTAAACTCAAGCCTAAACAACTCAACCATTGGTTGCTTTCGTCCCTGCTAGCTTTCTCTATTCATAACCACATTCCTATAACAAATTCCTTAACTAGTGACTAACGTACCCTTAGTATTCTAATAATATTTTTGGTAGCTAACAATGGGCTAAACGTAACTTAAGTAGTGCAAGAGGTTCTAAAATAATCTATTAAGTGTAAGAAAAGAGTAAAAAAATCGTCAATTGCATATACAGGGAAGGAGTCAAAGGTAGGTAGGAAATTAGGGCCTATAAATATGAAATTGAAGTCCTCAATGGCTTGACTTTACCATTAAATAAAACAAAATATTTCTAAATTTATGGGCCCTAGTCACTCTGCTGATTTGATTATAAGTACCGACTAACAGTCTTTTTCTTTTCAAGTTTGGTGTCAAACCCCAGTCAAAAAAAACATATAAAGTATTCATCGGCCTGAACATAACTCAACTGGTCTAACTGGACATGACATATTCATTGACCAAAAAGGTCGGAAGTTCAAATCTCCACCTCCACATATTGTTGAACAAAAAAAAAACATGTCAAGCGTCTTGGATTAGGCCAAATCAACCACCACCTCCCCCCCCCCCCAAAAAAAAAAAAGAGAATAAAAAGAGAGAACAAAGAGAAAATGCAAGCCAAGACAAACTGGCTGTTGCATGGGGTATTTTAAATTAAAAGAGGGGAATACATTCCAAAATTGTACTTACAGTACATGAAATTGGGGGGAATTACTAAGAATAGGCACACAAGTTTCGGAAAAAGATTAAAAAAATGTAATTTTCTTAAACGTTATAATCGTTTATTTTCCCATGCTTTGGAAGACTAAAACATATGTAATTTATAATTAGAGAGAGAGCGAGAGGGCAGAAGGTCAGACATACAGATACAGCCGTAAGATTTTGAGTACTTTTATTGCACACCTGTTTTTAGTTTTCCCATTATAAGGGAAACCCTGACACTTTCCCTTTACCAAACAAAGGGGGACCAGAAAAATGAATAAGAGTTTGCTAAAGGACTGAACCTTTTTGTTTACTTTCTCTGAAACTCTTTGTGGCTTAATACATTGTGTGGACCATATCAAAAAGTAAGAAGAAAACATGAACAGAAAAAGAAAGTAGATGAAGAAGAAGAAGAAGACAGCGACGACAAATCTTCGAAAATAGCAGTATATCTATATATATTGTATTTAAATAACTTCCTTTCATGAATAATATTCATTGTACTGTTCTTGCTTCTGTGTAAATTTTCAACTCAAATTATTTCCATAGAGCTCAGAAAATCGAAGTTGCAGATTGATTTAGAATTAATTACTTACGTATATCTTCATCACTGAATGGCTTGGAATCTGCAATTTCATCAGGTGGGAGAGTGAAGCCAGTGAAGGAGAATGACAAGCCCAAGCTCGCACTTGAAGCTCTACTCAGAGCTGCACCACTGCCCAAGTCATCCAAATCCAGCTTCAGTTGTGCACTCCTAGACTTCCTGATGTGTGTGTTTCTGCCCCCGCTGCCCCCACCCCCACCCCCGCCACGGCCCGGTGAAGGAACTGTCAGCATCTGCCTGCTCGACTTCCTCGACATGGTCATGCTGCCACTCTCAGCCACCACCCCATTGGCCTCGCCGCTCGACGTTGGAGACTTGAACGCCGCTGTCACCTTCTCCAACAATTGATCCGATTTCGTCCTCGCCAGGCCTAATGAACTTGTTTTCTCCATGTTGCTCAACCTTCCTACCTAATGAAGAGAGTGCAATGTGAGACAGTTAAGTTTTGACATTCATCATTGTGAAACAACATATCCATACATATATACATATATATATATAAGTTCATATTGTGTTTACCTTTTTTGTGATGTTGAAGGAGGAGAGTGGAGAGATAATAGTGAAGAACTTGGAGAGAGAGAGAGGTGGCTCAATCTATTGCACCTTCAATGGTGCACATTCACTTCTTATATAAAGAGCAATAAGAGGAGGAAATAGTTTATTTCTTAGTACCAAAAGTACCCTTGTGTTATCTAGTATATAACAATTGTGCCATATTTGTGGCAATGATGTAACTTTAGACATGGTAATTAGTTTCTTAGACATTTTATACCATGCCATCAGGCATCAATCATTCTCAAATAGCCCTACCATCTTAGCCGTACACGTGTTCGGAAGATTCGTTTTTTTCGTGTGCATAGAGACCAGTTTCATTTTCAGGCAATTTCTATCGAATTAAGGTAGTACATAGCCTCTAGTATAATATCATATACAACAATCAATATATTTATATATATATATGATCGTAGAAAAATAAGCTAAGATATTAATGATGTCGTGATGACATTCGAGGTTTTTTCGTGTGTCGTTTTGCTTTCTAAGTTGGGGTTTTCGGTCAAGTTAAGGGAAAACTTTAAACATTAATGAAGTTTTTGTAGAGTATTTGGAGAGCTCGTATTATTTATTTATTATTTATTTTATTTGGAGTTGGGTCCTTTTTGGTGGCCAAATGTGAGGCCATACTTTGCTCTTACATTACCTCTTTACAAAGGAATTGAACAAAACTTTTGGAAGTTTGTTTTGATCCACTGATGTTTACATTTCTTTCTTTTGATGGAATTATGATACATTATCTTGTATGTGTATATATACTAAATAATATTGTTCAATAAATAGCATTTAATAGTATATATACAAAATTCAATACTTATATGAAACAATTAAAAAAAAAGTGTAAAAAAACATCATGATTTTTTAACTTTTGAATTTTTTTTTGGATAATACTTTTGAATAATTAAGAGTAGTTCTATTCACTAAATTAAAACTTTGGTAGCAAAAATAACTTTATTATAAAGTAAAAATAAAAGAAATGGTAAATGCAACCATGTCCAGTTATATAGATTTACTAACGTAAGCTAAACGACATCAATTTTTAAAATTTTTTTAAATAGTTAGTTTGATTTATTGGCCAGTATAACAACAAAAATTGGCCACAATTTTGGATAAACATAAAAGAAATACTATATTTTGAATATCCAATACAAAAAGGATGCCCACCACAACAATTTTTCAAGTCTTTAATTATCAACTCAAATATAAAAAGAAAAAAATAATATTATCCACACATGAAATAAGGAAAAATATGACCAGTTTTGAGTTTTGTAATAAATTTTTGTTTAGAAGATAATGTAATTACTAGTTTTTTAAAACCAATTCTTTTAATCTTAGTCAAATATAAAAAAGAATTCAGTGTTTTTTTAGAAATTATTTTAAAAATTCGTTGCAATTTTAAAAGTGCTTTTAGGAAATATATTATATATAGAACAGAGAGCCTAGGTGAACAAGCGTATTTTAAAAAAAAATAAAATAGTTATCATATAATTAAGAAAATAATTAAATTTATTTAATAAATATTCTATTTTCATTCTTAATATTGTCAAACATTTTTAATTGTCAATAGCTCGACTAGCTAAAGATATACATCCTTTTATCAAAAGGTCCGAGATTCAAATCTTCACTCTAAAAGATAATAAAAACCATTATTCATAAAATCTTTAAATTAAAACAATTATAAAATAAGAACAGAAAGATAATTAATTTTATTAATCATACAATTTCCTACTCAAAGAACTACTAAATCTTCAACTAATAGAACCATTAAGCAATAAAATTTTTTATCAAAGTTCATCAAGTAACATGAATATAGTTGTACATCTACTTCTTTTCTTAAGGTTGAAGGTTCAAATTCTCACCTTATAATATAAATCATAATTATAACTAACAAACAGTTCATCAAATTTATCATTCAAGAACTTTCATGTTTTTTTTTTTTTCAAATGATTAAGAAACCAAACATGGCTTTAATAATATTTGGTTCATTATTTTGTGTCATCAAGAAAAAGGAATGAGTTGTGCCATTATGATCTTATCCTCTCATTATCTAATTCACACCTCCCCTTCTTTAATGCTCAATATTATTATTTCTAAGTGTCTACAACTTTTCCGAACCACAATCTATTGATTGATTAAACTATACTCAACTCTAACTTAGCATGATTAGAGGTTCAAATTTGAGAGAGCGAGAGAAACGTATACGAAATTGTTTGGTGCACGAACGCTGTTTATACACTGACGAATTCTAAATAAGTCTTGAATTAACCAAAAAAATATATATAAGATTTAAATTTTTATGTGCGGAAATACTATACATATATATTGATATCGCATCACACATGTTAATTCAAGACTAGTTTAGTGGATAAAGACATCTATTATCTTTCTTGATATCGAAGCTGACACAATCATCTACGCTGCACTGTTATACTAAAAAGAAGAATTATGAGAAATTTTACCGAATAAATGAGGTTGACCTATTAGTGACTAATAATTTATTAATTAACAATTACATAACACTTGCAAAGATTTTACACCAATAAAAAATATGTCTTTAGTAATAATTGAGTTGTATATGTATAAAGCTTAGTGAATGCATATTGGGTTATAATAAAGATATAATGTTTTGACCTTCTTCATAATTAATGTAAAAAGCAATGCATTGAAAGTTAAATTTAAAATGCTTATTATTTTAATTTTTAATTTTTTTTTAGTAATGGTGGGTGTAGTGAAGAGGAATATTATAAAAAGAAAAAAAAAAAGAAAAAAAAAGGACAATTTTGGCAGCTAATGGTAACAAGTTAGATGTATTTTGGTTGGGTGATTGCTCATCCTCCATCCACCACAATTTGCCACGTTTCACCCTTAAATATATTTATTGATTTTTTTATTCTTTATTTTCACATTTTTCTAGCATGTTTAAGTACTTTTGAAAAGTGTTATTTTTTGTTTCTATTTCAAATCTTTCAACACAAATTATATATCTAACGAATCCATTCAAAACTATTTATTAACCTCCCCCATTTATATATATATATATTCATGCATGAAAGGGAATATATGGAAATATAGAGATAATTAAAATATATATATATATAGATATAATACTTTTTCAACAAAAAGTAACATTAAAAAAATGTTACATTATTTATTTTCTTCCATATTTTGTTAAATATAATTTTATTTTGTTCCTTCTCATATCAAGTCAATTTTAAAATACGTATAACCGTTTCAAAAAGAAAAATCTAAAGGTGTATAATAAACGTGAACATATATATAATTTAAATAAGCTGGTTGATATAGATATTAATATATAATACATTTATTATGAAAGGAAAAATAATAATAAGTATTTTATTAAATTAATTAGTCACCAACAACAAATAGAGAAAACAAGGGAAAATGTTTAGGGAAGAATAACAACTGTGATTAATTTTCTAAAATTTTAAAATCAGATAAATCTAGAAATTTAAAACTAATAAAATATTAAATTGAAGTTTTGTGGTTGTTTCTGTTAACTTATTCTAGTTTAATTTTTTTTTGTTTTATCCGTCTTAATACTTCAAAAAAATTTAATGCATCATTTAACTCTGCGTTTAATACAAATTATTTAACAATTACAGAAAGATTGGATCGAACCATATATCTTTCAAATGGTAATAAGTTAAGTGCGTTATTCTATAAGTTATTCTCGAATGGGTGTCACAGTTGAATCGGCTCAAAATAAACTCTTTCATATAATCTTAAAATAATATCATCAATATGACATGTCAAATGTTAAATTGACAAAGTTAACCATAGAAATCATGCACAAACTTTCTCACGTTTGAAAGTTGAGAGTATTCGTTAAAATTTTTTTAAAAGTACAGAAAAATTTATCGAATATATATATATATTTTTTGTTAAATGAAATAAGAAATGGATAAACTAGAATTTGAGAGAGAGAAAAATAGTTGAAAAAATATTTGGAGAGAGAGAGAGAGAAAGAGAGAGGAGAGACGAAAAGTACTAAGTGGCAAAGAGAAAAAGGCAAACGCATTAATAACTCTCAATCTTTTATTTATTTATTTTTGTTTTTATAAAAGAAAAGAAAAAAAAAACTATAAGCAGAAGGGCGGTGCCCGACTCCTCAGGCAATGCCACGTGACAGGGACGTGACCTTCTACTCTGTCATTGCTCCTCCCTCTGGCCCCCCTCCCTCTCAATTTCTTTTTTATTTTAATTATTTTTTTTGGTTAAATTACAAGTTTATTTATCGAAATAGATTGCATTTGGATGATTCGAATATATATATATAGAAACAAGAGATTAAATAAAAAATCGATTTAAGTTGTTTCTCAATATTTTTAAAAATATGTTTAATAATAAATTTAGAAGTCAATTCAATATTTATAAATTAATATTAATTTATTTATTAATATTTTTGTTATAATTTTCTAGAATTGTATAATTTATAATATACTCAATGAAATCAGTTTATAATATGAAATAGTATGTTATCAAATCTTTCTTTGGCATGTAGTTCTACCTTTCAATGTTCTACATTTCTTTTGCATGTAGTTAAATATTATTTTTATAATTTTTATTATTTTGATCACAGAATTCGAAAATAGTTTTTAAAAATAAATTTGTCTAGTTGATATAAAAACCTATATATTAGCCACACATCATAAACTTTTAAGATGGTATCTTTCAATCGATTTTAAAATGTTTATACTATTTTTTTTAGTACAATATATGAGATGGGGATTCGAACTCACGATTTTTTGGACGGAGATAAGTGTCTTAACCTAAGCTATATATGTTTAGGTTGGTAAATGTTTCTACTACGTTTTTGAAGTTTCAATTTTATGTTTAATAATCACTATGTTAACTCCGTTCATATATGATTATATCACCAGATGTCCGACCAGCCATATTCCTTAAACAACACATTGAGTTAACGTCAATGACCCATCAAACACAAAATTAATGGTTCATAGATTATACAGACACAATTTTAAAAATTTAACGAACTATAGAAACTTTTTTAAAGTTGCACGAACTAAATAAACCAAACTTTAGAAATTTAAGAACCAAACTTATAATTTAACCTCAAATTTTTAAAGATCAAGATTTATTGTAGATATTTTGAAAATAAAACAAACTAGAATAATTTTAAAAGCCATCATATTTATACCAAATTATTTCTTAAAGAAAAAAAAAAGAAAAAAAATCAATTTATACTATTAAATTTGACAAGTTGGGTTAATTCTCATCTTAAATTTTCAATTCCATTCATTTTCATCATCTATTACTAATTTTAACAATAAATAAATTTAATAAAAATCCAGCTTTATACCTAATTAAGTTTGATTAATAAAAAATATTAAATAATTCTACTAAAACCTACAAATTAAAAAAAAATAAAATACCCGATCCTATCACTCTTGCATCTGCGAATACTTTTTTCAAGTATTTTTTAAATGAAAATCAACTATAAGATAAAAATTACCATAGTTTTTAAAGTTTAAATTTAAGATTGTAATACTCATCAGAATTTAAAGTATAAATATATGAAATCGAAAAGTTTGGGAGTGGAAAGTGATACACGCTATCAAATTGAGGGTAAAAATTGATGTTTCTGAATATATATATATAATTGCTAGAACTTGTCACTTTAAATATCTTTGCCATTGACTAGAAAAAGAAAAAAGAAAATGGAAGCCAGCTTACCCGTCATTCTCCTGCCACGTTTCAGGATTAGAAGGAGCAAGCTGTTTGCTGACAGCTGGATGGATGGCTGTGAGTCACCGCGGGACACGTGGATGGAGGATAACGCGTTTTGCGCGTGGTCCTTCCACGTGGACTTTTAAGATCACGCATTCCCGATGGGACGTTAATATCTTTTCTTCTTTTTTTTGCTTCAAAAAGTATTTATTTTCATTTTCTAGTTTTTCTCCTTTTTCCAAACGATATCTTTTTGGCTTTCACAATCATCAAGATTTGACTACTTTTCCAACAACTGTATGTTTTGGTTTTTCTTTTTATTTAAAAAGCACCATATTGTTTTTAGTGCGATTGGGAATTTTTTTATTGCCTCCAATTTTATTTTTAGTGGAATCAATCAATTTAGAGGTTGCAAATTTTAAGTTAAATACTATTTTCATTTCTATAAGTTTCACATTAGTTTATTTTAGACTACTTTTAAAACATTCATTTGATTTTTTAATCTCAACTTTTTAAATATTTATTTTGATCTTCATATTTTTAAAAAATAATTAATTTAATTTCTATTTACAAAATTTTAATACAAATTTATGACTAAAATTATGATTGACAAAAATAAAAATCAAATGACAAAAATGGTCACATTTAAAAAGTATAAAGACAAAAACAAATGTTCTAATAACTAAAATAAACAAAAATTTGAAAGTACAAATATCAAAATGAACCTGAACCCAAACCAAAAGATGGGGAAAAGTAGTATTTAAATATATTTTTTTTGTTAATTTGGACTATTTTATCACGTTAGCATAATAGATCTAACCGTTTCCTTTTTCAATTTTGAGAAATATTAAATTTAAAAAATGGAAGGGAATTTCATATATAATAAGATGGTTGTATGCTTTGAACAAAAGTTATGTATTTCTCAAACCTAGACACATAGAAGTTTTTTTTTTTTTTTTTTCCTTTTTTATGTTGACCACCACTCAAATTAATAGTCTATTACTTTTTTTGAAAAAAATTGCATTTATCTTTTCTAGTAAAAAATTTAATGATTGTACAGAAGAAAGATGCTGACTAGTACTCATTCATCCAATAAGTAGGTTTTTGGTTGCTGACTAGTTCAAAATTGTATTCATAATTACATAAATTGACAATCAAGTCATCAAAGAGCTACTAAAAATATATAAATAAACAAAAAAAATAAGAGACTATTAATTAAAAGGTGTTCAGCAATCCATCCAGCCATTACTTTGGTACGAGAAAAGAAAAAGAATTAGAAAGTTAAAAGCTCTACTTTTAGGTCACTTACTTGACTTTTCATATGCAAAGCCAAAGATCAGAAGGCCAAGTTAAGGGGCTATCAGCATCCACATGCCAAGATGTGGACTTTGGAACCATCAATCAAGGAAGAAATGGGTTCAAATTCCCTGCCAACAAGATCATATGAGAAAATTTTTCTAGCAATAAATTAAAACCATTCTAAATTTAACTAAACTATGAGATTTCCCAGCATGAGCAATAGCTCAATAGTTAAAATACCTTATTCCTTTCCATGAGGTCGGAAGTTCGATCTCCCATCCTCACATTTGTTGTACTAAAAAAAAAGATATGAAATCAACGGTCAACCCAAACACAACTCAATTGATTAAGATATTATACGTTTATTTTCTAAGATAAAAGATATTCAAATTTCTACCCACTCCACGAGTTGAACTACAAAAAGATATCAAGATCAATCCAACTTAGAATAGGCAACTTCAATTTAAAAAGGTTGAGGTGTTGTGCAATGTCTTCTTTCCTTTTTCTTTTTGGAATTCAACGATACTGGAGTTGGGGATTTGAACCTTTAACCTTTTGGTCGGAGATATATATTTTAACCAGTTGAGCGATGCTCAGATTAACTTTTGAGCATTGTTTTTGATCTAGAGTCTGTGGAATGCTTATTCTCAGGACCGGAAAATTTTACAAAAGTAGCTATCGAAACATGTTCTTTGTGTCGAAGAAACAAAATATTGATTCGAAAAGAAAGGAGAAGAGATTTTTAACATCACTCAGAGCATGCATGACCCTCCAGTAATGTGAATAAGGGTGTAGGTGTGGCTGACCTAAGAAATCACAACACTGTTTTTCTCTACCTGTTTGAATTAAATGTGGAAAGTTCTTAATGATATATATAGGGCAACAAACAGCAACAAAATGACTCATATGGTGCAAGAAGCTGAAATTGACAAAAGAAAGGTAACTAACTTGTTAGAAGGTGACAGTGGTTGGTGGGAATTGGACAACTTTCCATTGCCTTCTCCAACTTTCATCTGCTGGCTTGAAAATGAAGGGAAAAGTTAACTGTAATGAGGTTATTGAAAAGAAAAAAGAAAAAAAGGCATCAGCTGTGTGAAAAAGAAGAAAGAGAGAAAATAAAAACAGTGTTAGGTCAGAGATCATGTGCTGTTTAGTCCAACAATAAAAAAATCATGTGCTTCAACCAGCCCATGACTGAAAGAGAAGTGCCCCTGGTCATTAAGATAAATATGAGGTGCATCAAAAGTGAAAAGCAATCACTAATATTTAGATCCAGATAAAAGCATTAATATTTAGATCAAGATAAGAGCTTGAGATAATGATAACAATACTTACAGTAGACTCCTTTATGTCTCTGAATTCATATTCTTCATATTATCACTTTTGTATTGGAATGAACGATTGCCCTGAAACGAAATAAACAATATGTATCTAGTTTTTCGGATTTCTTTTCTAATATATAGCCAAATATCATGAAAATTTTAAAAATTATTTTGTATTTTTGAAAGAAATTGTAGGGTATTGATGAAATGAAATACTCTAATCCACACTATAAGCAAGCTTAGTTATCTTATACAACTTTATACAAGCCTGTCCCAAGAACAAATCAATCAATTTGAACAGAGAACACATTACTGAATCCTTTACCTGTTAGGTGGCTTGGCAAATGCGGCCTCCTTATAGTACCTGTGTGAACTGTTCCAAGTAAATGATATAATTCCCCTTTAGTGACGATTAGGAAATCTTCCACATAGGCGCAAGAAAATACTTGGAAGCTTCCCTCTACCAGCTTTTGTCAGCTATCCACAATCAGAAACACTTATCAAAATAAAAATGACCTCAGTGAAGGACCAACATTTATTGGCACATGGTTATTGCCAGAGACCTAGAGTTAATGAAACATTACATGTACGTGGTCGTAATACGACAAACATCTAAGAAACGAAACTCAAATAAGTTTTACGCAGCTTTCTGCATAGCTGGTACATTATTTTGGTCAAATACAGAGGCAAGCTGAATGATATGTCTTGATACCAAACAAAAAAACAAACAAATACAGGTTTTAATTTACACGTCCTTTCATGTACTGTTAATGTTTCACCCCTTGTTATCTTATCAAGGGCATTGATAACTGAATAAAATAGTGATATATGAATACTGCCCTATCAATAAATGGTCACAATTAAAAAGCATATGAGTAGCATTTTAAAAGAGTAGATGGTTGGAGTAAATAAAACAAAAAGGAAAATGAAGGACTGTACTGTAGAAGATATTAATATCCAAGCAAGGTGGTGCCAGGTTCACGTGAAGGAGTTCACAGCTCGCAGGTAATCTATTAAGAGAAGATGAGAATCATCATAAGCATAGAACTTAGCAAGAAAGTGCCATCGTTTCCTTTCCAAAATCAGTAAAATATTGTTGTTGCTCCATATCCTGTTCTATGGTAATTCACATAAAAAGTTGGAAAGACAAAATGGCTACCGCTTGTAAAATCCCACGACAAACAAAATTCTCATTAGGCTATAAATTTGGTCACTGAACTTTTAATTCTTGAGTTAATTCTAATAGGTCTTCGAATTTTGAGGCATGTCTATCTAGTTCCTAAATTTTAACAAAATTCTAATAGACTGTCCTTGTACTTACAATGGAAAACAAAAATTCTAATACACTCGTGAGAACTTTTAATTTTGTGTCCAATGAGTCAACATCATGAACTCGATCAGTTTACTACTTATACTAATAAATGCATAAACCTAACATAGAATCAACCGCAACATAATTCTAAAATATTACAATTAGCATGCAATGTAAGTTTTGAACCCACAAAGTTATCAAAAGGCACCTAAAATAAAGTTCAAGAGTGTTAAAAAAAATTTAATGTAAGAGAAATTTAATAGACACAACCTTAAAAGTTAAGAAACCAACCTATTAGATACTTTAAAGTATAAGGACTAAATGAACACAAGCTTGAAAGTTTGAGAATCAAACTTGTAATTTAACCTTTCATTATATTCCAGGCTTTCAATCATTCCCATCCAGACGTTCAATAAACAAGAAAAGATTCTAGCATTTCTAACCACCAGGCACCAACAACTGCCACATCCGCCCTGCAAAAAAAAGAAAAGAAAAGAAAATCATGCTCAATATATCAGAAGATATGCTCTACTTAAAGAGAACTTACGTGAAGAACCTCCATGAGGCAGGGCAGCAGTAATTCTTAAGTCACATGTTCAGATCACCACAATCAGTATCATGTCATCAGCAAAGATATACAAGAGTTACTTAGCAGAGTAGTCCTTGTAGAAGAATAGAATAGAGCCCCAGAACCACAGTAAACAAAGAACAAGAATTAAATAATGATAAGAATTTTTCAATTAACAGACTTGGGATCTATTCCAAATTAATTTCTCAATAGAAAACAAATTGATATGGACAAGAAAAAACAATAACATAAACAAGAAACTAACTCTCTCCCTCTGAAGCCTGTCATCTTTACAAATAGCATTAATTTCAACTTCTAACTGTAGAAATAACATGTATTGGGCCTACTGGCCAGAAAATAAATATAATTGTCTTCTTGGTTGGGAACCGGAATTAGGCATGTTAATAGTTAAAGCCTTAAGGCTTCCCTAATTCCAGTCGTCATGCAGCTTTACAATCCCTGCCGGCCAAAACCAGTGTCTTGCATCATAGCCACAAACTCACTGTAATCTATTCGACCATCCTGAAAATAGATCAAAGGCATGATGATTATAATGGGAGATAACCCTTTTAGATTTCACAGTCATTCAAACAAGAAAGGAAGCCAATGAGAATAAATAATAACTAAGGCAACAATTACATTATCCTGGTCAACTTCACGCATTATATCTTCTAAGCGGATGTCTGCCAAACCAAACTTTTCGCAAGCTTGTTGGAGCTCGTCCTGTGTGATGTATCCACTCCCATCTTTGTCAAAGTACGAGAAGGCAGCAAAGAGATGGTCCTCTTTCTGAATCTTGTTTAAATGGAGCATTGCTGCAACAAACTCGCCATATTCTATGGTACCACTGTTATCGACATCTGCCTGAAATATTGAATTGAAATAATATTTAAAAACAAAACTTGGGAACCCGGGTACTCAGTAGCATTTGGTTCAGTGATAATAATTATGACTTCCACGAAGCTGGAATGAACCATGAATAATTTATCTCACTAGAAACAATAGAAGAAATAGGCGTTATAATTCTGCAGCCAAAATATGTTTCTCAATTTTTGGAGGATACTATACGATAGTTTAATATTAGCATTGATATGATAATCGTTCAAATTGTGTCTTTAAATTGTCAATGATATTAAAACCGCACTGCGTGTTCTTTCAAATGTACGTGCAATCAAAATACATGTGCAACCATATCGGACACTACTAGCTTTTGAAGCTTTTAATTTCTCGATTCATTCCACCGACAATGCCACAAACGAGCCCATTTAAAATCCATCTTTCTCATTCACTATTCTTAGATTGCCCCTTACAAGCCAGCTTGGCCTAGCTGTAATGCATTTCCATATAGCAGATAGGGACTAAAAGGTGTCACATTTTCCCAAATCTAAACGGAAGCTTGAGTTTTTGACTAGTAAATCAAACGTAATCAAGTGGAATCCGAAAAATAAACTTCTGTTTGTTATCGAATGAAGTTAGAAAGAGAGATAAATTTGTCCTGGGACAAGATAGAATCACTTACTGCTTGCATTAACCCACTAATTTCAGAATCCTGAAGATTAGCACCCACTCTTTCCAAACCTTGCTTCAATTCCTCAAGAGTTATTTGACCACTGTTGTCTGTGTCTATCATCTTAAACATCTCCTTGAGGCCAGCAATTTCCTCTTCAGAAAGACTTTCTGCAATAACCTACAAATAAACAACAGGTTGAGTAAAGCCCTCTCACCAGAATTAAGAATATGCCTAAGTATAACAATAACCTTCGGGAGTTTGTATCTTTGAGATATATTCGTTTCTTGTTAAAAAAAAAAAAAGGATAACAATAATTTTCAGACAGGACCTTGAGCAATCAACCAACCAAATCACAAACTATTCGTCAAGGTAACATTTGCATAAACACTAAATAGTTGGTTCATCAAAACCATTTCACATGGTAAAATGCATTTTTTATGTTCGTATAAAATGTATTTGATAGCTGCACATGCAACACTGCAATACATGCTAGTTGATGGTTTACTGGATATGTGAATCAGAGTAAGATGATGAACACTCACTCTAATTGCTATTTTCTTGAGCCTGTTCATGGCAGAGAATTGATTCAAACGACTTAGAACAGCTGAATCAAGAGGTTTGTCAGGAGCAACTCCATCAGATTTTACCCATGGGTGGCCTGCAAAATCACAAAGGCCCTATTAGAAAGCTAATTAAACATACTGACATTGAGGTATGTTAAGATAAGCAAACTTCTATCCTAGGCAACAACAGCATTGTTAACAACTTAACAGTCAAATTTCATGAGAAAAACATGAAAAATGGCAATCTCATACTCCAAACCATAGACATGTTGTGAGCATGACAAGAAGTTTCAAGAGTCTCTTAGGCTGATACGCATGGGGACTGTCAATTATAACCATTTTATACCCACAAATGGACTGTATGAGGGGATGAAAAAGTTACCCAATCTTCCAGCTAGATCCCATCGACGTCTTATTTTGAAGCAATGGATAAAGTAAATAAGCCACAGAATGAATTTGATCCTTCACTTAATATTGCAGATTCAATAAAAAGAATTTAGCCTATATTTTCATTTTACATTTTTCTTTTTATGCTTCCCTATACCCAAGTAATTTCTAGAATTTGATTTTGCTTTTCAAACCCATCACGTCAGTGTGGACCTATTGCGAGACTGAAAACCGTGAATGCATGCACCAGAGGTATAAACTTACAAAGGACTTCGTGGGCTGTCAGCCTTTTTTTGGGATCTCTGACGAGCATTCTCCGCACTAGATCTTTAGCGTCCCCGGATATACTAGGCCATGGTTCTGATATAAAGTCAAGGTCACCTTTCAAAACCTGCTCAAAGATTCCTTGCTCCGTCTCTGGTCACCATACACCATAAGAACTTTATTACATAAGGTATGTACATAAAGTTGGTTAATTCCTATAAAAACAATTTATGGCTGAAAATTCCGAAAAGCTATGATTTTTTAATCCAGAAACTCACCGTCCCAGAACGGAGGCACGCCACTTAGTAAAATATAAATGATTACCCCAGCACTCCATACATCACACTCTGGCCCATAATGCTTCCGCAATACTTCTGGGGCCACATAATAAGGGCTACCAACCACATCTGTGAAAGTTTCACCTGAGAAGAAACTATTTCCAGTCAGACCAAAAAGAAATAGAATTGGAGATGTTAACAAATAGACCTCTCGTTGACTAGATTTCTTCTTAAACGTAGCTAGCTAACCATGGGCAACAATCTAAAATCAACACAACTCTTCCGTCACGGGTTGCCTATACATGATCCTAACCATTTTGTTTGATCGTCAGAAACAATACCCCATGTCCCTTTAGACAGTATAACCGAAAGATAATGCAAGCTTCTCTATACATGCAGTCATTCGAATTATTTGAAAAACCATGATACATAAAAAAAGAAAGATACACTAATTAAATGCATATTATTTTAAACAACATACTGCCTGCCGGCCTGTGATTTCTAGATCAACAGATTGGCTGCATCAAGTAAGCTGGACAAGGTCAATCATCATCACCACGTGCTGACTAACAAAATTACTAGTAATAGGTCTTATGCCCCTCGGTACCCATTTGCTTTTAGTGGTAGAATTCAAACAAAACCAACCTAAGTAAGATTTAAATATAGTCTATAATGTTTGGGTGTTTTTTCAATTGAGTTTCTATAGTTTAAATTTAGTTCTCCACCCTTTAACTTTTTTTTTTTTTGATATCTGTGAATGTCCGAGAGTAATTTTACGGGACAACCGTCTAATCCTACAACATTTGGTGCCGGAAAACACATAGAAATTACTAATTCAGGTAGGTGGTCATCATAGGTTGAACTTATTCCCTCTTAATTAATCTTATTTCATTTGGATCAATGAACCACCAATGATGGTTACTTTAACATTCATTGGTGACTTTAACATTTTTTTTTTAGTTTTATCCGTGATACTTTAATATGGCAACTAAATTAATATTCAATTAGTTTTACATTAACCCATTTAAATGATATACGAAAAAGGTTAAAACATAACGGATTAAATTAGAACTTTTTAAGTGCTACTAAATGTTTTAGCATACCTAAAATAACAAAGCTTAGGATGGGTGATTTGGAGGAAACTATTTCAGCAAACCAAAAGAATCTGTTGAAAGATGTTACCTGGCCTAAAGAACATGGAGAGCCCAAAATCGATGGTCTTAAGTGGTGACTCCTCTTGTTGGTTGATGAAAAGAAAATTCTCTGGTTTTAAATCCCGATGCATAACACCCAAAGAATGGCATGCTTCGACGACACCGACTATGATTCTAGCTAATTCAGCCGCTTTTCTCTCTGTATAGTGGCCCCTCTGTATAATCCTATCAAACAATTCCCCACCCGCACAAAGTTCCATTACAACATGAACTGCCACAGCGTCCTCATAAGCCCCCACAATTTGTATCACATTGGGATGGCCTGCTAAATGGTGCATTATCTGAATCTCTCTTCTAACATCCTCCACATCCTCTTTCGTGGTCAATTTCCTTTTCGCAATGGATTTGCAGGCAGTTTCTTTTCCCGTCGCCTTCTCCACACAGAGAAACGTGGTTCCGAACTGCCCTTGCCCTAGCTTCCGCCCCAATGTGTAGTGATCCTTTATGTTATCGGTTTTTCGCCCTAATACGGAATCAATTTGAAGTCCTGCGCTCGATAATCTCTTGATATGAGTGGCCTTCTTCGATTTCGCACCCTCTGGAGCCCTAGTTTCATCTTTAATCACTCTAGACGACATCTCGCGCTCCACTGCTCTGTGTGCATCGGTACTAATTTTCACCGTTTCAGGTGGCGTATTTTGAACATCACTTGGAGGATCTGAATCTTTGGGAGCATCGGCATTTTTGGAAGAATCAGAACCCGAATTTGTCTTACTTCTGCTCTCAGTTCCATCCTTGGGCGGAGGAAGTCTTTCCTCCGGTGGCCGGCTCGGCCATACTGCGGCCGTAACAGATTTCAAGAATCCATTATTGCCCAGATTTGGTCCTACACATGTGTTCCCCATCAATTTAGCAAACTCTAAGTCCTCGACATAATTTCCATCCTCTGAATCCCAACTCGCGAATTGATCTCCGATAATCCCATGAAAGGAACCAGAGCATTTAACCCGAAGCTCCCAAATTAGATCAAACAACCAATAATGTCTTCAACTCAAGGATCACAGAAGCTCGATCGATTCGCCAAAAAACACAAAAACAAAAACGGCAAATAGCCTCCAATATGAATGCAATCCAATTCACGCAATACGCCCAAAAACGTCCTCTGAAATCTCAAATTCGATCGCAATACAATAAACAGAGACTAAACAAGATGTGGTATGAATCAGAATGAGATAGAAATTCCAGAAAAACATGAAGGAGAAGGACGAAAGGAGGAGGAAGAGGAAAAGAAAATGGAAGAAAACAAAGGAAAGTGAAAGGAAAACGTTGAATTAGCGAGACAGGTAACCAAGTGGAGAAGGCATAATTGATGAAATTCTGAGAAATTGATCATCATCGTCAACGATTAAGCGTTGGAAGCTCCTCAATCGATCGACGTCCCAGCTTCGTGCGACAAAGAGAGAATAAAGAGAGAAATTATCGCTCAGAATCCTCCATCATCGACGGTTCTTGCATGGTATGGTGCTTTCATTGAAGCCCCCCATGTCACTTTGCATTGTTTTAGAATTTAACATTTTTTTCTATTATTGTTTTTATTATTATTATTAGATTTAATTATAATTTTGGTTAACTTTTAAAAGTTTTATTATACTTGCTTTTTTCCTTTCAAATTATGTATTCACCACCATATTGTACTAAAAAATGGTCTGGGATAATTAAATTCTATGCATTCTGATCCCTCAACTTCTACACATGTTTTATTTTTGTATTTTTTTTAGTTCAACAAATGTGGATAATATTAAAGATAAAATTATTAGGGTTTATATCTAAATTGAACAATATTATATAAATATGGAGGTGTGGAGGGATTCGTTGTCTCAAAGGGATATTTTATCCACGGAATCATACTCGAATTCGTTATATTTTGGTTCAACTTTCAAATAGTCCTAACTTTTCCATATTTTAGTTTAGTCTCTATAAGGTATTTGATCAATTACATACTTTTTGAAATTCATGTTAAATTTATGCTATGTATAAATGTATTGTAAGTTTTCTTTCTTCCTTAATGAGGCATTTTAGTAAATGACTTAAAATAAATGATGTATTTTCAAATATAACAAAAATTTCGTAATGGTATAACAAAAAAAAACATAATTTCAAATCATAATCAGAATTTTGTTTTTTTGAAATAAAATCATAATCAAAATTAAATATAACATAAAACACCCCATCATAATTATGGTATATTTGAATAAATAAAAATAAAAAATGTGACGTTTTTAGAAATACATATTAAATTTATGTCTGTAGAGTGAAATTTATTTTATTTGAATTTGAATTTGAGTTTTTTTAAGCCCATATTTCATTATTTAATGCACCAAGAAAATTAATGACAAACATTACCCTGGATCGTATGCAAAGTTTAAAAAATATAACATAATATTTGAAAGTTTAAACAAAATAGAATAAACAAATTAAGATTAAACTATAATTCTGTTTTACCTAGTATTTTAACTTTTAGAATATTAATTCACCCCAAACTTTCATGAAATTTTCAATTTAGTTCTTCCAGTAGAAACTTTGACTAATATGATTTATTAAATTTCATATCAGTCTTTTTAAACTCTTAGAGAAAAATAAAAATATTTTAAGTGTTCTGCAGATGATATAAATATTGGATTTTATTTTCTAAAGAAAATAGTGGATTTTCAAAATCACAACTTATACCTGAGCAATAAACCAAACTAATAGGACAGTTTTGTATTTCTTTTAAATTCACTACTTCTTTTAGTAAATTAATAGTTTTAAGCCTCTTATTAATTTGAGACATTAAGTTTGAAAATAAAAATCCCAATGTCATATTACCCCCTATTATCAAAATATATTTCATGGTAATTGTTCATACCGAAAAATATTTCGATAGTCACAATAAATCTTCGAGAATACTACAAGATATGACACCGAGTTAGCACTTCGAAGATTTTGTCACCATCCAATAACTGGAGAAATTAGTTTTAAATAAAAGATAACTTTTCGCCCACCCTTACACCACCATGACTAGGATATTTATAAGAGATAAAAGTAACCGTTGTTGTAAGGGAAGTTTCATCCGATATTCGTCTGAATTGACATGCACGTATTTACGTATTTTCATTTGATTAAAGATTTGTTGGAGAGATTGAGGCTCAATCAGTAATTATGTTTCTAATCATAAATTTGGAAACATTATTATATTGAAAGGTCTAAAATTTTAAAACTAAAATTGATAACATTATTATAGAAATATAGAACATATTCATTGTCTTAATAGAGCTATCGAGTACTTGGACCCTCCTTAAACTGCTCGTTTACTATCCACATATATTATTATTTTATATTTTAAAAAATCTCACTCGTTGGATTTTATAATTATTATAAATAGGATTAAATTCTAGTTTTGTTACTATACTAATTTGGTAGGTGCACTTTGACTTTTATTTATTTTGTTTTCATTCTAGTCTATGGTTTAATTTTGATTTCTGTAAATAATTTTTTTTATTCATTTTCATTTTGATCTCATTTCTTTCTATCATAATATTAATACCATACTTTACTCACTAAATTTCTTGAAAAGTAATCATAAATCTGTATTAAAAAGTTAATGTGCTAAAATTTTGCAAATATGGATCAAATTGCTCATTTTTTGAAAGTAAAAGTACAAAGACAAAGCAAATGTTTTAGAAATACAATGGCTAGAGTGAACAAAAATTTACCGTTCGAATATCAAAATGATCATTTTAAAAGTACAATGACTAAAATAAGATAAAGATAAAAATATCAAAACCAAGATAGTATTTAAGCCTGGATATTACAAATTTATGATATTGAATTTGATGGTAACTCTTTAATATACTACAAGTATTATTTTGAATTATTTAATTAGAGGAGTGTGAAAGAAGCCCTCCTCAAAGCCAACATGAACATGACTCCGCATTTAAGACACCTGACTCATTTCTTCAAGGTCGGAAGTTCCATCCCTCGTCCCAACATTTAACGTACCTAAAAAAACCTCCTCAAAAGACATCCAAATTTTTATGGAAATTATTAATTAATCAACACAAACAACGAACAATTTTTTACACGTCAAAGCAAGCATAGTTCTGCGATAATTGACATATATGTTCAACCATAGATTATAATTGTGAGTTCGAACACCATCTCAATACGTTATAATACTAAAAACCAATTTGTTTACACAGAATTTTAAAAACCAAATACATGTGAAAATACTAGAATACTATGCACTTCAAAATTTAGAGTCTAAACTATAATAAGTTTAAAAATTTAAACACCAAAATAAAATATAAATTTCAATAAAAATTTCAAATGCTAAGTTTAGAAATAAGAAATTTATATCACTATTTGATTCCCATTTTTCAAATTTTAATTTTCATTAGATTCTATGGATATTTTAATGTCAATTGATTTACAATAATAGGAGGGATTTTTCAACATTTCTATACAATATTATAAAAAATCGACAAAATAAAAAATATCAAATCAATAGTATGAACATAATATTAAAAATTAACGGTTCTTGAATTATTTAGAAAGTATAAAAAATTTATTTGTTAATTTAATTATGAATTTTTTATCTTTGTAATTTTTTTAAAAAATATTTGTTGACGTAGATATATTATCGATATTTTTATAAAATTAAAATCTTTTAACATTTCCATCATTGTTTAAGACCTTGAATATATTCCACAAGTATTTTCGATTTTAACCCCGACGTTTTTAAAAAGTTTAATTAAAATAAAGATTAAAAATTAACATTTTATAGGCCGTCAGCCGGCAAACTAAAATATATTTTAAAAATTTTCGAAAAGACCAATTCAAAGCACAGGATTTGTTTGGCCTTTTCTTCCATGTTTGTTTCACCATCCCCGAATCCCCGACCATGCAAAAATAATAATAATAATAATAAACTAATAAAATAAAATAATTCTTCTTTTTTAAGTTTCCTCGTTTGTTATATTTATTTGGGTATATTATTGGCCACAAAATAAACAAACGTTATCTAGATAGTTTTTTTTTTTTTAATTAGGAGATCAGCTGAGTAAGAATTAGAAAAATATATAAAAATTAACAACATGTTGGTTTCAAACATGTAAGTATAAAAAATAAAAAATAAATCAATCAAGGATTCAAGGTTGACTTTTTCAATATCTTTTTAAATAGTTTATTTGATTTGGTTTAAATATATGGTTTTTGTAGCTGAATTTTTATTAGACGTTCTTTTTTACCCTTAATTTTGAAACTTAATATTGATTTCTTTATAGGTCAAATTACAAATTTGGTCTCTAGACATAGTTTCAAAATTTCTATTGAGTACCATGAGGCTCACAGTCTTTATAGTTTAGTTAAATCTTATAAATCATCCATGTTGTAACTATATTTGTAGTATTTTTTTTCCCTATTTGGCTAATTGTGTAATTGGTCGTTTTAGGGTTTTAAGGCGACAACAAAAGAATAGAAGAAATTGTAATTTAGATATGCTTTGTGAGGTTTAAACAAACTATGAGACCAAATCAAAATTAAGCTCAAACCATAATGACTAAAATATAACTTTTATAATCATACGTAAAAACTATATATATACAGAAAGCCATATGAACCAAATCGTAATTTACCCATTTATATATAAGTATATGTTGCTATTTTAGGGTCTGTTTAGTTATAAAGTCGTTCCTGTTTCTTATGTATGTTTCTTATTTTTAATAAAGAAAAAAATTAATTGCATTGCTCCATCCTCATTATAATAAAACAATCATAATTGGAAATGAGAAAAAAAAAATAATAAGAAATTTTTTATTACAGAATGTTTCAAAAAATGATAAACAATAAACCTAGTTAGTTGCAAAATGTTTAGATTCTCTAATAATTTAAAAACTATAAACTAGAAAATAAACAAGAACGTCAAGTTTGATCCTCTGCCGTGACAGGAGGAATCAAAGCTCAATGAAAGCAGAAGAAATTTGTTAAGTTTTGGAAGGTCAAGTAGGCAAAAAAGAAATGGTGAAATCTTCTATTATTGCATAATCAATATTTTTCTTACCTAAACTCTTCTTTTTTCTTTCTCTAGAAATCTTGCAAAATGACCAAGCAATTTTAGCAACCAAAAGGTAATTGACTTGGTACTAAAATCATATTTTATTTAATGAGAGAGAGAGAGAGAATAGATTAATTATTTCTATTTAAACTCAATTCACTTACGTTCCTAATTAATTCATTAGAGCAAATTAAAGAAGAAGATCACGTAGAAGAAATCTAACCAAATTCCCAAACCCTAGCGCGCGATTTCCAGAAACAATGAGCTCCGCCGCCGCGAGGAACCAGTTGCAATTGCGCGGTCCAAGGCCGCCGCCGTTGACGGTGAACGGAGCCTCCGTCAAGATCCTCAAGAAATCGACGGCGAATCGCCGGTCTCCGGTCATCGTGTACCTCCGATCGCCGAAGATTATCCACGTCCGGCCTGAGGAGTTCAAGATCTTCGTTCAACGCCTCACCGGAAACCGAACCTCCTCCGTCGCCGTCGTCGCATCGTTTTCCGGTGAGGAATTCGTATCCGCCGGCTTGCCGTCGTAGCTCCGGCCGTGTTCCGGCGGATCCGTTTCGTTTATTTACAGGTTCACTATCACTGGTTGTATATGATAATTGTTTGGTATGGAAGTCGAAGATCAGTTCCGTGATTCCGTTGGCCAAATTTTCATATTTTCCTTTAACTTTTTCTTACTTTAATTTTTTTTTCCCACATGAGTGAAATAAAAATTAAAAAAAGATATTAAGATAAATTATTTTTAAAATATATAAAAATTATTTCCATCTCTAAGACCCTATTATCATCTCTTAGATCTCTCGTTGCTGTAATTATCTATAATATAATATAATACACACATATATATAAGCATGAAGAAGAAATTTTGTTTGGACAATTTTGTCCTTATTTTCAAAAATAACGTTTAAATGGTCTATATTAAATGATTTTTTTATTTAAAATCATCTACTCCCACTCGTGATTTGGCTCCTTTATTTAAGTTTTAATTTTTAAATACACTAGTCTGTAACACGTTTACATGTCGGTGTCAAAAATAACGTTTAACATGTAAAAAAAAAAAAAAAAATACACTAGTCTGTAACATGTGCGGGTGATATAGGAGTACATATCATATCAATTACCTATAATTAAATGCTATTAAATCATAAATTTTTTCATATTCTAATATTTTAAATGCAAAATCAAATAAAATTGAAAAATAATTTTAAATGGTAAAAAATTTAAAATCAAAAATCAAAAGACAGAAACAAAACCTCCTGTTATAGGGATTAGTAAAAGGACATATAGTGGTATTTATTAAAATGAAGGGTAATATTATTGAAAGATATTTTTTCCATTTCTACATCTGTACTTTTATATATATTATAGATATAGATGTAGATGTAGATTATATATTTATTTCATTTAAGCGATTGTTTATTAATGCATTGTTTGAGTAGCGGATCATAATAGGAAAATATTTGCTTATTAGCAATAATGAAGCTTAAACTACCTCCCGTTCATTTACGAGTATCTCAACATTACTTTCAAAATTTATTATTTATTATTTTCATTTTAATAATTAAATAATTTTTAAAGTAAAAGTTCAAATATACATTCTAACTAATAATTTAAACACATTCCTAAAACCAGTAGGGGAAGAATGTGAAAAGTTTGAATATAAAACTCTTCCCCATTTATTCTTAACCATTAATTTTAAAATAAATGACGCTATAATTATTTATTATTATTATTTTTTTATACAACATGTGGGAGATGGTTCGAACTTTTAAAGATTATATTGTTTTAACGATTAAATAATGTTTTTTTAGTACAATAAATGAGGGTATGAGTCAAATAGATTATTGTTGTCTAAGTGCTTCGAAGATTATGAAGAAAAAAAAGATGAAGCAAAGAGAATCTCCCTCTATTTTTCTTAATAATGGTTTGAGAGATAATAAATAAACAAATTGTTTTGCACGAATATATTTTAAGCAAATATGATTTCTCAGTAAAAAAAGAAAAAAAAATTCCTTTGTAGGATATGAAATATGCATGTCGTTTTGTTTATTTAAACTATTTCTTCCTTCAAAATATTGACTTAAAGAAAAAAAAAAGTTAATATTTTAAAGGTCATTCAACCGATCCAATGATGTGGAAAGTTAATCTACTTTTTTTATTACATATTATCTCAGAGAATGCAAATTTATTTTAGATGCAAATTTAAAATATATCTTCACTCACTCTGTTAATAATGATATACTAATTTTATTTACATGACATTTAATTAAATTTAAAATATATCTCCACTCACCTTATTGATAATGATATGCTAATTTTATTTACATGATTAAATTATGACATTGAATTAAATTTATTTTTTATTTAAAATAAAACAAAAAAATGCAACATTTGATCCTTAATTTATTTTCCTTAACAAAAAAAGAAGATTAAAAGAACAGAAAATACTTTAATCTTTAAAATTTTAAATTTTAAAATTGTTAAATTTTATTGACACATAATTAATTCATAAACTTATTAGTTTATCACATGTCAAGATACTAATCTAAACTTAGCTCACTTATTAAGAGATATATCCCGATTAATAAACAGCGAGTTTGAATTTCCATACTTACATATTGTTGTTATTAGACTATTTGATACATTTGTTAATTTTATTAATTTAATAATTAAGATAACTTGTCATAAATGTGACATAGTTAGAGTCTGACATTTTTTACACATTCAAAAGATATTATAGACTTTTGAAGCTAATTATATAATGAATAAAAAAAACTTTCCATTATTGCAAACTAAATAGATAATTATGTCTTGTATAAAAAAAATAATTATGTTAAAATGAGCATAGCTTAGTCATTAAGGAATTTTGTTAATTTCTTAGAGATTAGAGGTTCAAATCTCCCTCCCACATTTATATATATAATTTAAAATTGAAAGTCAAACGAACATGATTCAGCGATAATTGACATATATCTTAAACCAAGACGTTGTGAGTTCGATCCTCCACTCTTACATGTTGTACTAAAAAAAATCAAAAAGTTAAAAGACTTATTATAAACTTTTGAAATTAATTAAATTATGATTTTTTTAATTATTGTGAATAATAGAAATAATGATGTGAAATTGAACTTAATTCAATCATTAAGACATCTTTGCTTGTTTCCTAGGAGGGATGGGAGGTTGAATCCTTCGTCCCTGTATTTTTATATATTAATTATAAAAATTTACGATGAAACTTTTATTTCAAGAATGCCATAATCTGGGCTCTTAATCTCTAGCCCATCGGCCGGCCCAATACAGAGCCCAGATCCAGTTTCTTTAAACTTTCTTCCATCTCTCAAACCCTAGTCTCGATCCCGCGCCTGCCCATTGCTCTGCTTCGATCTTCGTTCTCCCTTCATATCAGGTGCTCTTCTCGATCCCCTTGATATCTTAGGAGTTCCAGACCTCTTGTCGTTGTATTGTATGATTGTTTTCCCCTTCGGAATCGAACCGAGTAAACCGAGATTGTTCTTTATTTGTAAAAAACATCGATACTCATATGAAATTCTACCCTTTCGGATCCTATACACAAATTGCTTACCATCATGATGTGCAGAAATTGATCGAATCGGACCCACGAATCGATCGATCGATCGAATCGGAACCCATAAATCGAATCGGTGGATCGATCGAATCGGAACCCATAAATCGAACAAATCGATTGATCGAATCGGAACTCACAAATCGGTCGATCGAATCGGAACCCCCAAATCGATCGATCGAATCGGAACCCCCAAATCGATCGATCGAACCAAACCCCCAAATCGATCGATCGAGATCGATAAATCGGAACCAACAAATCGAGTTTGTTTCCTCTTCTGTTTTCCTCCTCCTCCTTACTCATTTAACTCCCCTCAGATCAGCCTTCTCTTCAATCAATGCCATCATCACCTAAAAATTTTATTTGTCCTAGCCCTAATATTTCTAACAGGAGACATGGTGCACGTTTTTTGTTTCAATTTACATTTTTTTTCACGTGTGAAGGGATTTGTAGTTTTCATGTATCCAGAAATTTTGTGGATATTTTGGTTGCTATTGTGACTTATTCTACTTGTTCTTCTCTTCGTTTATCTTTTGCATCGCTTTAGTACTTCTTCACAAGGCTTGCTTGATTTTCCGTCATGTACTGGAGGAGTGACATCAACTTATGGCCTGTGAATTAATCTCGAAACATTGTTTACTTCTTTTTTTTTTCCTTTTTTGTAATATTTTCAGATTGGAAACCAACTATTTCACACTTGTTTCTCATAACAGTTTTACGAAGTCATTGATTTTACTGGGTTTTATTTTCTTTCATTCCCGTTTCTTCTAGAATCTAAATTTTAACGCATATTTTGTTTTTGGATTTCGATATGTTACTAAATTTCGTTTTCTATCTCGTTCGACCTTTTAAACTAATATCTTTTACATTTTTTGTTTAATTTTATTTTCCTACTTGCTTTGTTTCTCAAAACAAAAGAAAATCTTAGATCTTTATGCCCCGATATATAAACGGATGCCTCAAAATGTTGGATGCCCCGATATAAAACGGATGCCTCAAAATGTTGGATGCCTCCGTATAAACGGATGCCTCAAAATGTTGGATGTCCCGATATAAACGGATGCCTCAAAATGTTGGATGTCCCGATATAAACGGATGCCTCAAAATGTTGGATGTCCCGATATAACCGGATGTCTCAAAATGTTGGATGCCGCGATATAAACGGATGTTGTATGTCCCGATATAAAACGGATGCCTCGAAATGTTGGATGCCCCGATATAAAACGGATGCCTCGAAATGTTGGATGCCCCGGTATAAACGGATGCCTCAAAATGTTTGATGCCCCGATATAAACGGATGCCTCAAAATGTTGGATGTCCCGGTATATATATGGATGCCTCAAATTGTTGGTCTGATATAAACGGTAAGCATTTAAATGTTGGATGTCTTGATGTAAATTGTTTCCAAAAGAACATTGAATGCCTTGATATTAAACGGTTGCCCAAAACTTTTTGATGCCTTAACATAAATGTTTGCAAGAAGTTGGAAGCCCCTATATAATTGGTTGCTTTAAAATGTTGGATGTTTTAATATGAACAGATACCTCAAAATTTTTTAGGCCCTGATATAAACAGATGCCTTGAAATGTTTGATTCCTCGATGCCTAAAAGCTTTGGATGCTCCAATATAAATTGATGCCTTAAAATTTTGGATTCTTCAATAGTGCCTCAAAATGTTGGATGCCCAATATTTACCAAATGTCTCAAAATGTTGAATTGCCCCGACATAAATGGATGCTTCAAAATATTGGATGCCCAGATAGAAAAGGATTCCTCAAAATGTTGGATGCTTTTATAAAAATGGATGCCTCGATTGGCGTTTAAATGATGGATGCTTTGAGATAATCAGTTACCTCAAATGTTGGATGCTTCCATATAATAAGTTTCCAAAAAAATGTTGGATGCCTCAATGTAAATGATTTCGTAAAAATTGTAGGATGCTCGATGTAAATGGTTGCCTAACAAATGTTGATGTCTTGATGTAAACAGTTGCCTTAAAAATGTTTGATGCCCCTGCGTAAACGTTTACCTAAAGAATATAGGAACCGGTTAACTCAAAATCTTGGATACTTTGAAATGATTGCCCCAAAATATTGGATGCCTAAATATAAATCCTTGCTTTGATTGATTGGTTACCTCAATATATAACATTCCCAACTGCTCCTTTGATATATTGGTTGCCTCAAAATATTGGTGGTTTTAATATAGGTTTCCTCGATAAAAATGGTTCTCAAATGATTGGCTGCCTCCATATGAATGATACAAAATTGTTGGTTGCCTCTGTGTAAATAATTGCCTCCAAAAATTGGTTCCTTGAAAATATTGGTGACCAAGTATGTTGCCTCAAACATTGGTTGTTTCAATATAGGTTATCCCTATGTAATCGATTACCTCCAAATATTGTTGCCTTGATATATAAATCTTTCATAAATGATTGTTTCAAAAGATAGGTTGCCATTATATAAATATGTTTCTTTGAAACATTGACAATCACGATACAATGTTGCCTTTGTTGTCTTGTAATTGGTTGTCATGATAAATATAGGTTACCTCGGAATCCTGGTTGCAGCTTAGAAGGAAGTTGCCTCAACGAAGGTGAAACTTTTGGCTCAAAATTTGGTCAGCAATAAGGTTAAACTTTCTGTAGAATGCTTGTCCCATGACTTTCTGCAACCGTCTGACAATTAGATTGTGGGAAAAAAAGTTACATGATGATATTTTATAACAGTGGGAAAAAATGGTAAGAAAACTCCTAAAAAAAATATCACTTTCTTCAAATGGGAAAAAAAATTTCTTACCTCTTTGAAGTAGTGGATGTTCTGTTACTGACCATCATTATTGCTTTGGGATGTATTTTTTCTTAAATTCTTGAAACTGCGCTTCTACGGACACGTATGCTATAAATGTGGAGATATAGCTTGTTGGATTATGCTATGACTCTCATACCATGTGTTTTTAAGAATGACTCGGTTTACTTATGTTTTGTAGACCAGTGTCTACTAAACGAAGCATACAAAATGAGTAAGAATACAGGCTGCACCGAAAATGTTTGTAGAACGAATTGAATGGGGAGTAGCTACATTTTGTTTTTTCAAATTTTATGCTGTTATGAAATGATGGACTGAATGGAGAGGGTGAGCACTACAACGAGGGAAACGTCAATTAATGGTGCTATGAATGATCCTTTTTTGTTTTCCCAAAATTTGAAGGGGATTGTCCCAAAACAAACTGGCCATTGTTTGTTTTGTTACTCTAGGGACCAGCTCCGAGTAAAAACTAAATTTGATTTGAGAAGCGATCTTGGTGTAGTAAAAGGAATTATAGCAGGCTCTTGCTTGAGATGGTGACTTCCTGATGGGATAGTATGTTTCTTTGTCAGTTAACATATATGGATGGGATTATAAACAGTTGGAATTAAACTGGCATATTAAAGGTGACAATACTCATATTTGGCTTGGTTACAGTTGAATACGTCTCCTCAGGAAAGAATGCAGCATAAACTTGTGTTTATTGAGACCCAAGATGTGGTGGAGACTATTCTGGCTCTCGACAAATTACCGCAAGGCTTGCGATTGTGGGAAAGGTACTGTGTTTTTCTCCGTATCCAGGAATCATATTGCGCTGTCAATGCTTTCCCTTCTCTTTTTGAACTCAGCTGTTACAAACATGATCAGGAGAATCCTCAATATAATGCTCAATATTTCTCTGTCTGGATGAATAAACATTAATTACTATCGAGTATAGTGCATGACATTTTTTCTGCTTCATTTTTCCGGATGAAACATGTGAATTTTTTTCATATCCGTAGGACAAATATCACTGTGCTTCGAGTGTATTTACAGCAACCATAAAAAAAAAACATTGCAAATGGGAAAGATGATGCAACTAATGAGAATAAGAGGCTGCCTTTCGACTTTGGACTAGCAAATGCTGCTAAATATTACCACAAACTGCCATGGTTCTACCATATCATTTATTCTCTCTTTATGTATCTTATACCTCACTTATGAATCTGAATTGTCATTCGTTTTTTAGATTTGATTTTACCACCTCTGATATAGGATTATCATATGTGATAACCACAAGTTTCACCATTTTATAGGTGGAATTTGTTCCAAGGGTGATTTTTGGTAATTAGTACTATTTGACATTATTTTATATCAGTCTGATGCTCATGCTATAATAACAAAAGATATGATATTTGTTATTCGTTGAACTTTTATAGTAACAATTTTGTGTTTAACAAAAGAAATTGGCAGGGAAAATTTGATTGGTATTTTATTCTTAATCCTAAGCTGTTTCTGCTAGCTCAATGTGATTGAATAGTATAGTACAGACATAAATATGTGAATTTTATTTCATGTACATTGAACTTTGCTTTAAGTGCATTTACAGCCACCATAAAAGAAAACATTGCAGATTGGAAAGATGATGCAACTAATGAGGATGTTAAGGGGCTGCCTATGGACAATTACATACAAACTGTCTCAGGTTCTACCATATCATTTATTCTCTTTATGTTTCTTGTGCAAATCTGCCTTGTTCGATAACAATTTTGTTTTTAATTTTCGGCTTTTAAAAGTTATGCTTATACCCTCACAAATTTGTTATGTTTTTCCTACGTAGCAATTGAAGTCCTTTTATCTCGCCCTTCTTGCTTTCAGGCATCATACCTCATCAATTCCTCTCTCTTAAGTTTGAGAGGTCTATTATATGACTTTTTTTGGTTGAAGTCCATCCTTCTTCACCTTTTAGGGCCAAGGGGTGGGATGACAGTAGAATTAGTGATTTTTTCTAGTGATTTTGAAAAAAAAAATTAAGTGATACTTTAAGAATTAATTTAAAGTGATTTTAAGTTTTTCTAAAATCGATTTTTTAATTTTTCAAATATGATCAATGAAAGAGAAAATAATTTTGACAATGGTAAAGTGATTTCATCCTTTCAAACACATCCTAAATTCTCCGCAAATGAATTATCAACTTTAACCAAAATTATCGTTAGCGTAGAAAGCGCTCTCTTTTTTTTTTTTTTTTTTAAACAAATGGTTGTTTCTCTAGATCTCTAAGCCCAAGGTTGGTTAAATTTTTTGCTTTATTTTATTTTCTAACATTACTGTCTCTCTTTCATTCATTTTTCTCTTCAATTACTCTATTTTTATGATTGCTTTGATATAACGATTACTCTTAAAAATATTTGTCCATTTGATATAATTCTTGTCTCGATATAACTGCTACCTTGAAAATTTGGTTGTCTGTTTCTTTCAAATGTGATGGTTGCTATTAAAATAATGTTCTTCAAATATTTCTTGCCTTTGATAATAATGTTTTTTTTTCCAAATATTGGTTGGCTTGATAGAATAATTGCCTCAAATAGTTGCCTTGGTATAATAGTAGCCATCAAATATTGGTTTTCTTGATTTATCGATTTATCTCCGACTATTGATTCTTCCTCGACATAAATGGTTGTCTCAAAATATTGGATACCTCGATATAAATGACTTTCTCAAAATGTTAGATATCGCGATATAAACAGGTTAGGTGTCTTAAAATGTTGGATGCCCCAATATAATTGGGTGCCTCCAAAATGTTGGATGCCCTGATATAAAAGAATGCCCCAAAATGTTGGATGCTCTGATATAAGAATGCCTAAAAATGTTGGATGGCTTGATATAAATATATGCCCCAAAAATGTTGGATGCCATGATAGAAATAGATGCCTCAAAAGTTGGATGCTCCGATATAAACAGTTAGCTCAAAATGTTGGATGTCATGATATAAACAGTACACGTTTACATGTTGTAAACGGTTGACTCAAAATGTTGGATGTCTTGATATAAACAGTTAGTCTTAAAATGTTGGATGCCTATCATAAATGGTTGTGTGAAATGTTGGATGTCAAGATGTAAATGGATGCTTTTAGAATGTTGAGTGCCTCTAAACGACATGCCTCAAAATGTTGGATTCTTTGATACACATGGGTGTCTCAAAATGTTGGATGCTTCGATATAAATGAATGCCACAAAATGTTTAATGCCCGAAGATAAGTGGATACCTCAAAATGTGGGATGTCCCAAGATAAACGACACGTTGGATGCCTCAATGTAACCAGTTGCTTAAAAAATGTTGGATGCCTCGATATTAAATCATTGCCTAATAATGTTGGACGTCTTAACATAAATGGTTACCTCAAAATGTTGGAACGTCTAAGGCACGGATGGCGTTGATGGATGGCGGGACCAATGGCGAAGCACGACTACGAGGAAGGATCGCGATTTATGGCGAAAAACACGACGAGACCAACGCGAGATCCATGGGATTGCCGATGATGCCGATTTCGACCTTAATATATATTCCTTTTAACATGGGATTGTTGAAGTGGGTTCTAATTCTTGGAAAAGAAAACTGTGCATGAGGATTCAATATAGATATGACCTTGCTGTTTCAAAAGTTTCATTCTAAACTTTAATATTATTAGGGAGCTTCTTTCATTAAAATCGATATGAGATTTTAACGGCCTAGTAACTTGATGCAGCTTAGCTGTTTAGGATTTGAGAGAGATACTTTACTTCTTTTTCACAACCGAAGAGTAAAAATTTAGACAATTCTCACAATCAATGTACAAAACTTAGGTTTAGGCTATGAAAAATGTCAAGGAATATATCAACAACATCGAGAAAGATGATTGTGTTATTGTAGATAAATACAGGCAATGGTGACTTCATGGATGAACAAATGGTTCTATTTGGACAACTTAATAGTTCAAATGTTGAAACAAAATTTTTGAAAAGATAGGAATGTAATTGAAACCCACGGACTACGGTATATCAATGATATTTTTTTATAATTTAGAGTATATTTCTCAAATATATGTATCAATTTTATTAAGAATATAATATTTCAAATAAAATAGCGGTGAATTGAATATTTAACTATTCAACTCATAGAGGTACAAATAACATAGTTGGTTATTATCTATTTCCAACATGAACATAATTCAGCGACAATGATAACTCATTATTTAACTACGCCAAGTTTTTTCCTTATTGAAAATATTATATTATTTTCTTATAAAAATAAAGGAGCTAAAATTGAAATATAAAGTATTAGGTAAAAAGTCAAAGGAAAGTTTAAATTTTTACCCCTAAAGGCGAGATAAATCAATTTATCAAACTTTCACCAACATATTTTGTTGAAATTAGTGAGTAAATCTTAGATTTTGAATTAATATTGCAATTTCTACCTTTTACATTTACTCACTAACTTCAACAAAGTTCTAAGTCATAGTCCAATTTCAAAAACTAAGAATTTTTTTTTTTCTAAAAGCTAGTTTTTAATTTTTGAGATTTAGCAACAATTTCAAAAGTATTTTAAAAAAACATGAATTAGAGTAATAAATAAACAACTTTTTTTTATTATTAGCCAAGAGGTGAGGATTCGAACTTCTATCCTTTTGGTGGAAGATATATGTCTTAATCAATTGAATTATGCACCGGTTAGCCTAAACTTTAATTTTAGGAAGAAAAAAAACAAAAACAAAACATAATCATTTCAGTGCTGGTTGTACTAAAAAAAAATCACAAACTTATAGCCCATCCCTAGAATGTTCAAAAAGAAAAAGGAAAAAAAAAAAAAAAACAGGAGTAATGAATAGAGCAAAGGACCATGAGAAAAAGCTTCATTATAAGTCAAAACTGTTAAATAAATAAGTACATAGCAGAATGTTTCTTCAAGTACCTATTAAGTTCCATCAAATGGGTTCTGGTAGCTTTGCTTCTTAGGCTGATTCTCTACTTGGATTTGTTTCTCTAAAAGGAGAACTTGAAAGCGCCCGCATTCGAATCTGCTACAGAGTCCCAAAAGGAAAGTTTTTTCTGCTCCGCCTTCTTCTCTTCAGCTTTCTGAGCCAACTGATCGATGGTTCCGGGAAAAGAAGCATCGATCGCGTTTTTAAACTTGTCATACAGATTCACACGATCTTTTGTTCCAGAAACCAACATGCTTGCATTTGGTCTTTTAAGGAAATCCAAGACATTCAACAGATTTCTTCTGCAGATCAGGAACTAGTATCAATATAGACATCCCAATGATATGAAATGGAACTCAGAAATTATGGAGCTGCTCTAAGTTCTCACTATGGGGGAAAAGAAAATGTGCACATTATCTTAGGGTGATCCTCGAGAGTTGCCCCGTTGCCCAGGCTCCCCTCAGGCAACAAAAAGCCTATATCTCTCTCTCCACCACTGTTTTGTTTCTGTCTACTTACAGTTAGTATCCCACACTAAGTAACTCCCACCTTTTACTCCCACCGCCACCTCTCTCGGGCTGACTTTTCTGAATAATCATTGGCCCCTATTAGGCCTCCAATTGTTAATACTTATGTTAGGAAGGTAAATAGGGGATTGCACCCCTGACAGTTAGTTAGGGAGAGGGATGCGCGTATATGTGTGAGAAAAACATGAGCAGGGAGGTTTATGTTTTTTGTAAGTAGCAGGCTGGGGGTAGGGAGAGATTACCAGCGCTCTCGAAAAGGCTGGGAGGTTCTTGTAAGGTGCTTGCTCTTATCTTTTGAATATATCAAAGACATTGCGAGGGAGATACCTTACACACGCATTTGTCCTCAACCGTCCCTATTACCTCGCTTCTTATTCCTTTTATAAAGTAATTTAGCGTCAAGCTTATCGCAAAAACATAGAAGATGGAAAAATATGCCATACGCAGAGATGAGGCGACAAGATTAGTGGACGATTTCGAAACATACTTTTGAAGTGAAAAGTCAACTATATCAGATGAATCCTAATCTTTCAAAAAAAATGTCAGGATTTGACTACAAGTATAGGGCTTACATAGGATACTAATTCCTACTCTATCAATAACTATTTGCGCACAATTTATCCATGATTATAGGAACAGCAAGAGTAAGGAAGTCCTGGCCATCGAGACGTGTATTCAAGGTATAAAACAATTCCATTCACTTATCACGTATCGCCGAGTCACACTTATAGTTATAGCAATGGTCTAGCCTTACTCATAAGGTAAACTATTTACTTCTTGGCTATCCAACAAAAATATCACCCTTGTCTACTTCACCAATGATACTTTAAAACACATAAAATGTAATCATACAAGAATTTAGTTACCTGCTGACATAATTCTGTGTGATGGCAATGGACTCCTCCAAGTTGATCACCAAATGCCACCATCCATTTGGCACAAAGATCACTTCCCCAGCCTTGCAGATGCACTCTATAGGCTTCTTTTTCCAACTCTTTGTTGCAGCATAGAAGTTCATGAACCACTCGATTATGGAAACCGGGCAAGCGACCTCAGCGCCATCCGGGCTGGGATGTACTCCAGGCGGGACTACATCAGGTGGAAACAGAACCCACTTCTTGGACCCCTTAATCACTGCATTCCAAGCTGAAGTCGAATTAGGATCTATGTGGAACGACGAGCCAGACCCGGATGGTCCAATTATAACCCACCGATGATTGGGTCTTTCCTTCCCCAAAACGCTAAACAAATCTTCTCTGAAGTACTCTGGAACATCATATTCTAATCCCAATCTTGGAACCTTCTCTGCAAATGTGGGGTCGAAAAGGTACAGTGGTCTCTCCTCTCTTGCCTGATCAGAGTACAAAAAGAACTCCTCAAGCTTCAGATCCGCTGGCCCAACTGAAAACCTAACATCACCACACAATTGAATCAAATAATCTCTGTTCCATTTTTCCCTTGCCACCCAATTATCCAAACACCCTTCCAACAGCACAGGCTTATTGGGTTCTTCAAAGTTCAACACAAATTCTTCAACCGAAATCCCTTTTCTTCTAACAATGTTATCTCTTTCAAGCCACTCATGTTTCATTTCAAGGTTAGCACAGAGCCAGCTCTGAAATAGATAATCAGAATAGAAATCCCTCACTCTCAAACCCGAAATTTCAATATTACAATCATCAAATGAAGAACAAAAAGCAGCTATATAAGTAGATTTCCAAGTCCTATTATACAGAAAACCATCTTTAACACTATCCAACACAAGATTCCTCCAAAGAGGCTCATGATTGGCAAAAACATAGAACGATTTGCTCACAGTAGCCAAAACCCCTAAATCTGTAGCATCAAGCAACCCTAAAATATCGAGAACAAGCTCATCGGACAAGATATACAGATTACCCAAACCTGTATTTCTCGTGTTAATGGTGCCGGAAGCGAGGTAGAAATTTCCTAATGGTTGGACGCCATGATTAGAAGATGTTGCGGAGGATTTGAGGCCGAAACCAAATTCGCCGCCGCCTTCTTTGCATTCGGGAAATTTGGACTTCGTGGGAGAGGAATTGAGAGTTTTGCTCCTGATTTTCCTGCCTGTAATTTTCTTGCTTTTCTTCCTCCTTATGGCACGAGAAAGCAGAGTTTTGGAGCTTAACATTTTGAAGCTTTCGTCGTTTTGAAGCTAAAATGGAAGAAACCGAACTCTCGCCGGCGGAATGCTGCTGCTGCCGCAGGGTTTGGGCGACAAAGGTAGAACTGTAGAAGAAGAAAGAATAATGTCAAATTCGAAAAAAAGAAATAATAATAATAATAAAATCAAGTTGCATTTTTTTTTTAACTATGAGAATTCAAACCCACCGTTTATGAATCAATAATGGTAAGTTGAATGGTAATTGACATATATCTTCAGTTGAGTGAGTTTGATCGTCGATCTCACAACTTATATTTAAAAAAAATTATATTCAAATGGTCAAAAATTTACTATCTATATCAATTTTTACTCTATCCGGTCAAATTTTGAACACACTATTTACCTTATATTACATCAGTTTTCAAAAGTATTGTTAACCATTGTACTTAGGGATGAAATTTAATTTTTTGCCAGAGTTGATTTTATTCATATTAGTGAAAATGTTCACATAATTTTTTTTTTTTTTTTGGGAATAAGTGGGTGAATTGGTGAAAATTAAACTGAAACAATTATCTAAGTGAAGTATATGGTTTGAAATTGATAGTTAGAAAGTGAAATTGATACTTTTTCTTTCTAAATTTTATTTATTTATTATTATTTTCATGTTTAAATCCTAAACTTTTGTCAATATTTATTTGGTTTATTAAATATTTGTTTGTATGTAGTATTATATTTAGCATGTCAATCTAAATATAACTAAAATATATAAGATAATTATTGCACAATTTTTTACTAAAAAAATAATAATAATAAAGCAATATTTTTAGCACGAATTTTAAATTTTGTGAAATAGTTACATTTAAAACTCTTAAATTTTATGAAAGTTACATTTTGATTTTTTTTTTTAAAGCAACATTTTAATCCTATACTTGCGTTTTTATAGTGAACTTTTTTCAATCACTTTGAGCCGTTTGTTTAGTGGGAATCTGAAATTCCCGTGAGACGGACATCTGGATTTCCACGTTTGTTTTGCAGTAACGTAAGATAGTCGGATATCTCGAGACGTGCGGACATCCTAAGATGCCAATATAGAAGGCATTTGAGTCAATTTGAATGCCCTTTTGAAACATGGGTTTTCGAGATTCTCATGTCGATGACATCTCTTCTTTACATTTTTGTCCTCCGTTCGTTCAAAACTTTCTTTCATCAATTTTCTATATCTTTACTTTTAATTTTATAATTCAAATTAATTAATGTACTTATTGACTAATAAATAACTTTATGCAATTAAATATTTTGATATATTACATTTACTTATAAAATAAACTTCAATTGCATTATATAATATCTCAATTTATTTTTAATATGTGGAATGAATTATTATCAATAACATTTATTATCTTAAATATATAATTTTAAAGCAACGTTTTTTTAACCATCAACATACATTTGATATTTTTCTTCTTAAAAAATATAATTTGATAATACGATAAATAAATTTCACCTCATATTACATTAATTATATAATTGTCTTTGAAAAAATATTGAAATTAAAATGAAATTCATATTTAATATTAATAACTTCTTAAAAAAATCTTATATTAATATGAATTCTACAAAATAACTTACAAATTAATATATACGGAATTAATATAAAAAAAACAAAATATTAAATCAATAAAGACAAGTTTATTATATAAATATATTATATTAAATTAATATGTAAATTACGTTAATATTATAAGGGCAATTTTGGAACTTTACATAAATTTACAACATTCCAACAATAAATCCTCCAAAACAGATGTGGCTATGCAAATATTTCTAGACATCCTTATAAATTTTCTTACAAAACAAACATCGCTATCTGAAGATGTTGATTATCTAAAATTCCAGACATCTAAATATGCTATGCATCTATATTCTCAAAAAACAAACGAGCCTTGGCATATAAAATACATATTGCATTGAATCTTTTTGCCTTATTAAAACTAATCGTAGAGTTTGTAGATTTCAACTATAAAAAAAAAAAAGGAGAGATAATTAGATATTGTTGTCTAGAGATATTATCAGTCTGCTTTCAACTTTTCAAAATATTTATCTTAGTTATTATACTTTCAATTTTTATTCAATTTAGTCTCTTTACTTAACGTTCATTTTAGTTTGTGTATTTAAGAAAAATGATTATTTTTGTCCAATTTCATCTCTTTCAATTACAATTTTAACACGAAACTATACTCAAACGTAGATTTGTACTAAAGATTTTTTATTATAAATTGTGTTAAAGTTTTGGAAATAATACCGAATTTAAAGTTATCATTTTGAAGTTTCAGTGACTAAAACGAAAAAATAGTTAAAAAGAAAGTACGACGAAAATAGTATTTAAACTTTTTATTTAGTTTTATAAGTATCATAGTTACTTTTAAATATTGCCCACACATGGCCGACGATAGTATGTGCATATATGCCCATTCCATTTCTTCCCATAGTGTAGTCATAGTTAGGGTATACATTTTTGTCAACGTACCAATATTTTCATGGATATTTTTATTTTCAAGTATTTATGGGTTTGATATCAATACGAGAGATTAATCAATATTTTCATAGTATGGTAAAAAATTCAGAAAAATATAAAAAGGAAAATATCAACATGATATCACTAATACACACATAACGTTAATATTAATAATTTTTAACTTATTTAAAAAAACGAAATGATTATTTGTTAATTTAAATATTTGTTACGAATTTTTTTATTTTTTATAGCTTTCTATATCGATATAGGCATTTTATTGATATTTTTATTAATATTTCCATCAAATTGAAACTTCGACCATCAAATTATATCAATATTTAAAATCATTATATCAATATTTAAAATCTTGGTCGTGACTCGTCGGTATTTTATTAAAAAAATTGTGGTATAAGCATGAATACTAGAGTTATACTAAAAATTTTGTCCTCTTATGAAAGACATGCTATTCTTATCGTCCTCTTCACTCATAAAAGACCAATTTATATTGCCAAACAATCAAAATGAGAGGCCACAGTGGGTGATTTGGGGAAGCTAATTTTTTGGTTTCTCGTTTTCGCTTTTTTTAAATTAGATAAATAAATTTACTTATAATCGTGATTATTTATTGTTTCTTCTTGTTGCATGTTCTCTAAAAAATTGAATTAAAAAATAAAATATTTTATTTTAAAATTAACTATACAAAATTTTTTAATGTTATATTTGATGATTATGTTTGTTTTACAAAAATTTACATAATTTTTAAACCATTTCTTAAAAAAAAAAAAGAAATAAAGAACATTACTAAATAAACCTCTTTCGACATGAACTTATATATCATATGACTCAATTGATTAAAACATGTACTCTCGACTAAAATGTCAGATATAAGAATGTTACTAAATAGGCATCTTTCACAACATGCACTGAACTTATATATCATATGACTCAACTGGCTAAAACATGTACCCTCGACTAAAATGTCAGATATAAGAACATTACAAAATAGACCTCTTTCACAACATGTCGCTGAACTTAGATATCGTATCGTATGACTTAACTGGTTAAAACATGTACTCTCAACTAAAATGTTAGCTGTTCAAATCTCCACCTTTACATGTCGTTGAACTAAAAAACGACACTTCACAGCTCACAAGCGAAAGGTGAAAGAGTTAAACAAAGCAGCCACGACAGCACAAGTTTAGATGTTGATTCTTTGAAGATGGTCGGGGAAGAAGGCAGCCATGGCATTGGAAAGGCTAAAATCATTAGAGAATCTGAAATATACAGGCGAGGACTATCAGAAGATAGCTTCCTCCATCAGAATCCGAGGAAACAATATTACGACCAAAGTGTTCCTATATATCATATCTGTGCTTTACAGATCAACCAACAAAGTACAATCAATCCCCAAACAATGAAATAAACCGACGACTCGCACGCTACCCTTCTCTGCCGCTACAACGAATCCAAAAAAAGAAAAAAAAAATCCAAAAGAGAAATCATATTCACTTGACATACACATACTTGGGATGTCGGTTTTGATTCGATATGAACATCAAGGGAGTGGTTTTAGACTTGTGCGCTTGAAAGACATCTCCATTGCTTTACGTGTGGACCCTTCTCGAGAAGCATTAGCAAACCGACGCCATTCGACAACCCGAACAAGTACCTGCAGTCAGTCCCATAAGAGATATGAACAATGGAGGCAGAAATAGACCCAAATTCACATTCACATGCGACCATGTTGCAACAATATGATTGTAAGAATCTTCCGGTTCGCTCGAAGAGTAAGATAAAGATATTAACTCAACGCAAAAATGTTTCCAGTTAGACCTCCCACATGACTACTATCCTCTACAGATTGAACATTGATTTGGCAGTAGTCTAATTAATTCTACATTTTCCTGATGAGCTAAAGGGCAAATAAATAAATAATCGGAACATAACGACATAGAATTCAGGCGAAAAACACGAAACATCCAAAATTAGCCAAGAAACTACTTACTTGCTTCGACGGGCTTTTCTTTTCCAAAAAACGAAGGATACGATCCACTGCATTCACAAAAGCAAGAAGAGAATTAGGTGAATTAGAACAAAAAGATACATCAGAGCCCAGAGGAAGGCAATATCAAATGCAATTCCCTTTTGGTGAGTACAACAAATTTGTGTACGGGATTGAACCTTCAACTTCAAGGAAGGTAATTTGGTACCTTATCCATTAAGCTATGCTCGAGTTAGTTCAAATGCAATATTTGACGCTTTTAGAAATCAACAAAGAAAACATGCATTCATAATCTACAGTCAAGCCAACTTTTAAAAAGTATGTCATGCTTCAAACGATCAAAGGAATGGAATATATGGAATGTGGAAACAAAAACCAATTAATACCAATGAGGAACTAACTTAGAAATCCGTTCAAAGTTCAGTAAAAAGCAGTGCAAAATTTTAAATATGAACAAATTTCTATGGGTTTCATGTGAACATCATAAACACAGTTAAATCACCTTAAAAACCGACATGAAAGAAAAGCTCTTCGTTACGGATGGCTTCTTCACGACTACTTGTCTCTCTGGTGTCATCTCCTTACATAGATGTTGAGCTATTTCTTTCAGTAACACCAGTTGGGCCTTGTCGGTCCGCATCGAAATAATTGCTTGCCTCATTGATTCTCTGTCAGCTTCAAGTGCCTGAAGCCTCAAATAAAGTTTCTTGATTTCTGGATCCCCCATATCTACCTGATTCATTGAGCCTCTGGGAGTGGTTAGATAGTCTTCACAAATGCCGACCGTTGGTTTCGACTCGGAAAAACCATTATACGTCGCTCCATTGTGAATGGAGTCAATGGTATAAACTCTATCACTCATATCATCTCCAAATTCTGATGCATTATCCATTTTCCTCAAATTAGAGTATTCCTCGCACTGCGACTGCAAGACATATTCCTTCCTGAAGCTCGAGGCATGTCTCGGAGATTCGTTCACTTGGGGCATACCCATGAAGAAACTAGAGTCATTCGAAAACTTCCTAGAATGTCTTGACCGCCTAGGAGATTGCCCCACTACCACCTTCTCTAAAATGTTCTTTGTACCATAGAAGTCCGCATCTAGCTGGTTATTGGTGCTAGAACTTCTCTCCAATTGGCTGATCCTATTTCCCAAATTCATAACGTGATCGCGGTTACGCGGGGTCTCACCAAAGGCATATTTCTCAATATCAGCAATATCGTTATCGTGATCTAGAGGACCATGAGCCTCGTTCAAGTTGCATTTAAGAGGAGGATAATCGTACATGGGAGATTCACATTGTGCCTCATATTCCACAATATTTTGGCTACAACTCTGCTGACCCCGCTCACCATCTGCCTCAGCTTCTGTTAGCCCAAAGCTCATCATCCTGTGCTTATAAGCTTGTACCTCGCAAGTGAGAGACTGAATAGCTTGCTCTCTCTTATATAACAAGTCCTCAAATACTGCAAGCTCCTGTTGATCATGAGCCATCTTCTCTTCTGCAAAGCGTTTGAATTGTCGAGCCTCCATCTGGATCTCTGCCTTCTCCCTTTGCAACCTCAATATCATTGACATTGCCTCATTAGCAGCCGATGAAGAAGCATTCCTCTCCTCTTCGAGTTCAGTATACAAATCCTGAATTGCTTGTTTTTGATTACTAACCATCTCGCGCAGAGCATTACACTCATTCTCAACCTGTACCCGTATAACAGAAAAAGTATCCAACCCAACAATAGCAAATGGGCTATTCGATTCCAACTCGTCATGCTTCCGTTTTACAGATCGAAGCCAACTAGTTGATGGCCCAGTGGATAATGAACAACTGCACGGACAATTACAGCATTTCACCAAATCCAGTGAAGATGGAAATGCCTCCGAATCCATAAACCAACGTGCATTCAAACTCTAATCAATTTGAATCCAAATCCAACACAATTTGATTCTACAACTAACGATAAATCCAAACAAGGTAGAAAACAACCCGGAATTAAAGTTCCCAAATCCACTCTCTTGAATTATGGACTTCTGTATGCAATTATCCCCCCTCCTTAAACCAGCTCTTTTTCCTCCAAGATCATAAACGAACAGGACCAAACTACCTAAGTAAGAAAAGGAAATGAAATAAATAAATGAGGTCAGAACTCAATAATAAGAAATTTTTCATACCGCTACAACCCAGATCAACAAACAGAGAAAACGGAACACGTCCACAAAACATCATTCGCGGGTCCATTCCTCCTCCAAATTCAAAACAATTTCCACGAAAACATAACAGCAAAAAAACGAGCGAAAAGCAAGAAACCGCCATACCTTGGAGGACCTAAAACGACCCGAGGAGGCGTCGAAAGAGCTGATAATCAAGAACGATTCGTACTTTCCCGCGAAAATTCCATTTCCCAAAACGAAATCTCGGGATTCGATAACGAAGAAGAAGAAAAATAAAACGACCCCAGATTACAGAAAACCTTCCCCCACTTCTTCGAATCGGAAAAACAAGCTTACAACCTCGAAAAAATGGAAAAAAATAATCACAGGAAACACCAAAGCGGGGAAAGCTTTCTTGGAGGGAAACAGAATCCGGAGGGGAGGAGAATAAGAGAGATTTGGAAACCCTAAATTAAATGAAATTCTTCGTCTTATCAGGTCTCTTTCATTCGGGTTTCTCGATTTCTGCGATTAATTGTTGATGAGAGAGAGAGAGAGAGAGAGAGAGGGGGGAAAAAAGTTTGAGCAGAGAGAGAGGGACGAACGAGAGAGAGAGGGAGATGGACGGCTAGATTTGGGTGCGAATCGCCGATCCGTTGGAGGTTCGTTTGTCGGAGCTTTTTACCAACTAATTACCTTGTCATTTCGATTAATATTTTATCTCTTTTTTTATTTTTTAAAAAACAAATAATGATTTTTTTAAATGAAATATTTTATTTTTAGATAATTCGATAGATTTTCTTTTTTTCCTAATCATGGAAGTTTTTTCTCTTCCGCCTGTTGATTAGGACTCTTTATCTTCTTTTGTTTTTAAATGAAAAAAAAAAGATAATTACAACATTATGGTTATGCCCATTGATTTGCAAAATCAACTAACCATATCCTTTTGATTAATTGTGGTTTTTGATTTTCAAATCATGTTTCCATCCCTCTATCTAATCTGTTTCGTTAATATCGGGATAAGAATACCTCAGACTAGTTTTTACGTGGCAATGACTAGTGTATTTATTTATTTATTATTTAGCTAACTATGTTAATTAGACTATGTAAAAAAACTATGGTAATTAGAATGAAATTTAATGAGTTAATAAAAAATACAAGAAAATATGTGAGTATTTACAATTTACGTATGTTAACCTGAGCCTAGTTCAACTACTTCAGTCATGTACCGCCAATTAAAAGGTTGGGTTTTAAAACTCCACTTTCATATGTTATATCAAAAAATACACATTTAGTACCAATTTGAGCATAACTCAATTGGTTAAGTTATATATTTTGGATTTGAAACCTCACCTGCTATTTTTAGCACATCTATCCATCATCGTGGCATATAGATATTTTTTTAACTATAAATTGTTATTTCTTCTAAAATTACGAATTTGTCCTCATTTTGATTTGAATATGTATACTCCCTAATATTTACTACTCATCCAATAATAATGCTTCAAGACATTTTTTAAAATTAAAAAGGAAAAAAAATCAGAACCAATCGATAGTATCTCCCTATTAAATATATCAATGGTTTTTAAATTCAATTAACAAATTCCACCTTTATTACTTTTTATTTTGTTTAAATTAAAAATGATTTTCACGAGATTTATGAATCGTCCATAAAGTTTTTCAAAATACCATCTACATGGCAGCCATGTTATTATTATTTGTGATATATAATAATACTTGTTATTATTATTTTAACTTTTTAATAATGAATGATTGCAACTTTTCAATTTTTTAGTCATAATTTATCAAATTATAAACCAAATCAAATATGGCGTGTTAGGCATTACTCCACTTTTTCCCACTTGACATTGAAGTTTGACCATGTAAAAACAAAAGAAAATTATGAATATGAGATTAAGATCATGCTCCTTAATTATTTATTTATTTATTTTTCTTTACAAACAAATGTTTTTTAGTATAAAAATGGAGTAAAATATTTGCATTTATCACCTCTGATTGCCTGAGCTTAGCACATATTGGCATTACAAAAATTTAAAATTTTTGTAGGTTTAAATGGTTGACCTTGACTCATTTTGATCAATGTACTTTTGAAACGTCTATTTTTGTTCCTGTATTATGAACTTTTGTTCATTTTAGTCATACTCTCTAAATGTTTGGTTTGATTCCTAACTTTTTAAAAAGTGACCATTTTAATCAATTCGTTTTTTATTTTTATCTCATTTATTTACATCAATATTTTAACATGACGTTTTATCTACAAAATTTTTTGAAATGTAGCAATAAATCTATATTAACAGGGTTGTTGTTATGTATAAAATTTGTGCTAACATTTTAGAAATAGAAACTAAAATTGTTACTATTTAAAAGCACGATAACTAATAACAGACGTTTTGTAAGTAAGACTAAAATTAACAAAAATTTAGATGTATAAAAAATAAAATAGACAATTTGAAAGTTGAAGTTAAATAAACAAAGTAAAAACTTCAGAGATGATCATACCATTCTTTTAATTTGAAACTCTAGTTTTCTTTGTTTTTTTTACATATATTTTCAATTTTTTGATAGATTAATAATTAATAATTATTGCAATGTTGTATTGGTTCCCCGTCTCAATAATAAGTTAATTATATTAAAATTATGGTGAAAACTTTTTTCTTTTATGTTTTTATTTGAACTTTCTCATTGTTTATTTCTAATGTTACAAGTGACATTTTATGAATGGCCCACAATTATTTGAAATTTGAAATTATATATTTTCTTTAATGCCCTACAAACTTTGATATTTGTATTTAAAGAATGACTTTAATTAAAAAAAAAAAAAATACATGGATAAAGCAAATTGTGGGGCAGAGGTATTTCCTCGCTGCAGCCTTTGACAGCACAACCACCAGCTGATATTTGGCTGGGAATATTTGTTTTTGTTTTTATTATTTATTTATTTGTTTGTTAGGATTTTGAGTATGAAAAATAATTTCATTTTTCATAATGCAATTTCCAAAAAACCCTTTCGAAATCTTAGTTAGAAAATGATTTCCAAAATCGTGTCCACGAATATTGAATCCAATATCTTGCCAGGCTTTCAAATGTGTTTTTTTAATAATAGCAAAATAAGTCACTTTTTATTAATAATTAAAAAAACTAGAAACAACAATAAAATTGTTTTCAAATGGGAAAATAATAAACTCAAACTACTATAAAATAAATCTAACCATCGTTTGCTATCATGGTAGATGTGGTTTATTGCAATTTAAAAAAAAAATTATAAATTTAGCATTTTTTTTTACTCTGTCAGTACTCGTATTTAATATCAATCTGAAAAGTTCAATGGGTGAAGACATATATTTTTTACTGGATTCGAATCTGCCTTAAATTTTGGTCTATACTTTCGTCATGTATATTTTAGTTCATATTCTTTCGAAACGTTTGTTTTCATACGTATACTTTTAAAAAAATGACAAATTTGGTTCATTGTTTTTTCTTTTATCTCATTTTTTTAATCACGAATTAAGCAATACACCACACTAAATAAAAAGTTTAACAATAATTTTGTATTAAAAAGTTTCCATTGCGTATATAATTTGTGTTAAATTTTTACAAATAAACACTAAAATAGTCACTTTTAAAACATATAGGGACAAAAACGAACATTTTAGGAGTATAAAGGCTAAAATGAGCATGGGTTAAAATTATCGGGACCAACATCGAAAAAAAAAATTATCGAGACCAAAATGGTCATTAAAAATATAAGGACCAAAATAAACCAAAGTTCAAATCACGGTACTAAAATAGTAATTAAACTTTATTTTTATTTTTTACTTTACAAAATCAAATTTTAAATTAGGCTTGAGATAGATAGATAGACCAAATTTCCCCAATGGCTTCTCTGATGGTCATGGGCCTCCACATAGGCATAATAGCCCCCAACAAGCCCATTGCTTTGCTATTTTACTGGCTTAAGATATAAATATATATATATATAATTTTTTTTATTAAAGTCGGTGGCGCCCAAGACCTTAAGGAGGTCCCAAGCCACCCAAGCTCCTTGTAGACAAAAAAATATATAATATTACTTGGGACAAAATATACCTTCGGTTTCTCATGTATGGAGTAGGTGTCTATTTGGTCATAAAGTTTCAAAGCGACAATTTTGGTATTTGGAGTTTGAGAAATCGTTCTAAATAGTCCCTACATTATTTTGACCATTAATTGACGTTAAAATGACGTGGCGATGAATTTGGTGATTATACTTGTTGATTTAACAAAATAAATTAATTTAATAATATGCTGAATTACATAAGAGTTTCATAAAAGTACAATAAGCACAAACATATTATTAAAATATTTTATTTTGTTAAATCAACCAGTACAATTAACAAATTCATGATCATGTCATTTTAACGTATAGTCAATTAACTGTCAAAATAATCGATTGACCATTTAAAATAATTTCTCAAACTTCAGACATGAAAAGTGTCTCATTTAAAACTATATGGACCAAATAGATGTCTACTCAAACTGATGGATCAAAAGTATATTTTATCTGGTAATAATTTGTCCGAAACAATTTTGTTAATGATATATCGTAGAAGGGTGTTATGAAAAGTTTCTTTTTAAGTTTAGCAAGTATTTGCAACAATGCAAGTGAAAATGTGATTTTGTATACAAAGAGAAAATGTTGTATGAAGTCATATGAAGCGAGTGGGTTTTTATTTATTTATTGAAGTGTAACATATTAGGGACAAGCCTGGCAAAGGACTAAAAGATAAAAAGATTAAATTATGCACCGTAAGTTTATCGATTTGGTTCTTTCTCTGTGTATATTTTTTTTATGCTGAGTGTCTGAACCAGCTTACACGCACTCAATAAATATAAAGGAATTACTAATTCTTAAGGTAAGTAGCCATCGTGAGATTTGAACTCATTTCCTCTTAATTAACCCTAGCCTCTTTGGACCGTTCATAGCAAATCATTTAGAAGGTCACAGGTATCAGTTCAACGCTTAATTTTGGAGTTCTTATGACAGAGCTATCGAAAATGAAGGTGCATATTATTGATATAGGTAGTGACTATCAAGTATTTTAAACCTTTCGTAGTCATGATTCCATGATCTCAAAATTTATCTCACTCGGATGTGGTACCGGTTCATTCATATACCTCTCATCTCTACTCGAGTATCACAAAATTCTATAACAACGAGTACTTTTAGGTGCAATAAATTACTACATACTAAGTCATATCAACGAAAATAAAGTAAATTATATATTTTTTTGAATAAGTAGTGTGTCTATTTCATCGTATTAAAATATAATATTATTTTAACTCAACTAGTAAAATATATTTTTACATTAATAATATCATTGTGTCAACTAATTTTAACATTCTTCGACACGAGTTCAACTCAACCTTTATGCCGTCTCTAAAAATTATAGGTGGAATCCTAATCCCCTCGTTTATGGTAAGACAACAACTAATTTTAACATTCCATAAAAAAAGATAAAATTGATTGAAAAAAATTTAAATACATTTTAAAAGATTATTTGAGAGAAAAAAGGGTATTTTATTTGACAAAATTGGGCAAAGAAAAAGTTGCATATTTCATATTTTACCCTTCTCGTCTTCTTTCTCGTTGCGAAAACTCCCCAATTTCACTGATCGGAAGAAATTTTTTAACACAGTCGCTTCAATTTTTGGTAATTCGTAAACCCTAGCTTCCTCCATCGGAGTTTCAACACACTCCTTCTTCGATTCGGAGGCTACAATCTCAAATTTTCTGTAAATGTCTTCGGCAAAAAAGCATTACAAGGATAAATTTGCTCGTCACAAGTACGTAGCCTCCAATATGTGTGATTTCTATTGCTTTGTGAGATTAATCCGTGCTGCAGTTTCTGCCGGGAGAAATTTCGTTAGTAATTTTTATTTTCTGTTATTTGTATACCTTGTTTTGATGGATACTGTTTCAGGGAGGAGAAGACAGAAGAACCAGAAACGCCCAAATACAGAGACCGAGCTAAAGAACGGAGAGAGGATCAGAATCCTGATTATGAACCCACCGAGTTGGGATTTCATGCTGTTGCTCCTCCTGGGACTGTCGACATTCGGTTAGACCTGCTACTTCTATTTGCAAAATGCAACTTTTTTTCTGTAATATGTTTTCAAGTGTTTTCTTCTCGCTTTTCTTTGTTAATTTTGTAACGGTTACTTTATTTTTCTCAGGTCGGCTGATGCACACAAGTTATCCATTGAGAAGAGCAAGTACCTTGGAGGTTGGTGCCACTAGAATGGGAGTTTTAGCTTTTGGTGTTTTTATAAACTTTGTAAATCTAGTAACTCTTGTCCCTTTTGCAATTAACTCAAATTGGGGTGGATTTATTTAGGGGGAGTAATCAATGAATAGTGGCTTTTTCTTAAGGGGAAAAAAGGTTAGAATTTGCTGTTTTCTTATCCTTGCTTGTCTAGAATCAGAAATAATGGGGATGTGGTCTCAGATAAGTTCTTAATAAAAAAATTATGCGTTTGCAGTTGTTCAGAGTCCTGACTAATATTGATAGCTGTTATGGTTGGAATCAGGAGACATTCTCAATTAATTATGATTATTATTATTTTAATTTTAGATTAATGCTTTGAGCTGCTTCAATACAGGGGATGTCGAGCATACTCACTTGGTGAAAGGTTTGGATTATGCCTTGCTTAACAAAGTAAGAAGTGAGATTGACAAGAAGCCAGATGCTGGGGGTGATACTGAAGGGAAGGCTAGGTAAACTGATGTCGTCCATTTATCTTGATTTTTATTTTCAGAATATGGTTACAGAACAGGATAACACTTATCTCAGAATCCCTGTTATTTTAGTCAGTCGTTATCTATTTCATATCATGCTCGCCTAACTTAGGTTAAATATTTAAAAGATAAGTTAATAATGCACTTATGTTAAAAGTTATTATTAGAATTAAGTGAGAAAGAATTAAGTTGTAGCATTGTTTAAATTAACAATTCTGTATGGACAATAGTGTCCGAAGATGTTTCTTCAGTATTCTCTCTTCTTTTATTGTATTGACTACTAATAGTGATTTGCTGAATGCTGATGTTGCAGTGCACCCAAGGAAGATCAACAAGTGTCATTTCGCACTGCAACAGCAAAGGTGTATTTAATTTTTGTTAATATTAAGATTGTGTAAATAGTGTTTCTATTCCCTAAAAGATTATGGTCAGGCTTCTATGGGCTGTTGTGCTAACTCTTTGTTGCCATTCTTCTGTGCTTCAGTCGGTATACAAATGGATCATCAAGCCTCAGACAGTTATTAAGTCAAATGAGACATTCCTTCCTGGTAGAACAGCATTTATTTATAACATGGTAATCAATGCTTGCTTTTATTTAAGTTTAAATAAAGCTGTATGACATATACATATCATGGTCTTACCTCCATGTCAGCCGGAGGCTCATTTCAATAGTAACAGTGTTTCTCTGGAATCTCACCACATTTTTGTTTGTTGATCTGAGCATAGAGTGTATTTAGATGGCTTCATCTATCATTTATAATTCAAAGTATAGTTTTTTCTTTTATTTTTAGGTGTATGACATATAGCTTGACCATATGGATGGAATAGCTGTCTTCCATGATGCAATTTGTTTATTTTGAGGGCAACTACAAGTTGCACCCCCATGATCCTCATAATATGCAAGTCATCTCTGTGCTTTAAAATTGGTTTAAGCACCCATGTACTTTACTTTGTGGCCTCATTTTACCCTCCTGTTAAATTGGACTGTTTAATAGAATTAACGTGTGTAGGTAAAATTAGACAAATCATAAACCACTAGAGTGTCTAAAACCATTCTTAAGGTGCAGTAATAGAATTTGCATTTATACTTTACTTTGTGGCCTCATTTTACCCTCCTGTTAAATTGGACTGTTTAATAGAATTAACGTGTGTAGGTAAAATTAGACAAATCATAAACCACTAGAGTGTCTAAAACCATTCTTAAGGTGCAGTAATAGAATTTGCAGTCTGCATAAACTAAGAGTGGAATTGCATTTATACATTGGTTTTTATTAATATTATCAGTAAAAAAAGAACTCTGTTCTTGTTTGCATAACCATGCAATATGGATGTGAAATGAATCACTAGAATTTAGAAATATTTTATATTCATCTTGGTTTTTTGGAACGGTACATAAAGGTAGCTGGTTTGTTAAGTTAAGAATTAAAATCCTTGATATTTTCATAGTGATTTTTCAATGAGGATTCAAACAGTTGAACTCAACAGTGACTTTTTGGATGATGGTGCAAAAGTCTTCTTTAAGGGTTGTCGCTTTGTTATTTTTTCAACTATTGTCGAGAGTGGGGTTTATCAGTGAAAAAATAGTGGAGGCTAAACCCATGGAGAGGATCCTTGTTGGGAGAATAGGCACAAGAGATTCGCTTAATCCAGTGAAATTTATTATCTCCCTTGCTCTTGACAACCTTACTGAATTTTAATATATTACATATTCTATTCACAGGAGGGTGGATATTCTCAAGACATTCCAACTACCTTGCATAGAAGTAAAGCTGACTGTCCAGTACCAGAGGTTCATTTCTTCTTGATCTCTTGGTGAAATCTTTCTTTCCTCTCGTTGTTTTCCTCAGAAGTTTTGTACGACATATCTAATTTTCATCATTCACTTACTGATGCAGGAAATGGTAACAGTCAATGTTGATGGTTCTGTACTGGATCGAATTGCTAAAATTATGTCATATCTTCGTCTTGGATCCTCTGGGAAGGTTTTAAAGAAGAAAAAGAAGGATAGAGATGTAAAAGGTAGTTGTCACTAGCATCTTTTTTTCATTAATTAAATGCTGCTAGGAGAGGATACAAAAGGAAATTACCATCCCATGTCAATGCTCTTTTTTATGTAAATGTCATTGGAAGAATAATTGTTGTGCTTCAGTTTCTCTCATGCCATTTCCAATTTAAGTTTTTAATTGACGTTATTACATGTGAAGAAGAAAAGATTAGGTTTTAGTACGGGATTTTAGAGTGAGTATCATTTACTCCTGTATGTATGTACGCATGGCGGTTAAATTTTTGTACCATCGAAAGCATTTTAGTGAATTTCGGCACATGCTTTTCTTCTTTGAATGCCTAAAATTTTTGTGTCATGCAGTGTCTGAAAGTTTTCTACCATTATTTATGAACGGATCAACTTGTCTTTTTACTTTAAGAATTCCACCTTGATGTTCTCTTCCTCCATTTTTACATATGTTTGATGTTTGATATGATGATTCATGTTTTCATCAAGCAATTGGGATCCTGTTCAAATATATATATATATATATTTTTTTTTTTAGCTTTTTAATTCATCATTATTATTGTATTTTCTTTGCAGCGAAGATTTCAGCTCTTGTTAATGAATATGTTGGAAACAATAAGCCATCAGCACTTGATGCTAGTGTGCCAAAGAAGCAAACGGAAAGAGAGATGTTGCCCCCTCCACCTCCTCTCAAGAAAAATCAAATAGTTTTGAAGGAGAAGCAGGGGCCAGTAGTTGCGAGATCAGAAGAAGATGATATTTTTGTTGGGGATGGTGTCGATTATGCCATCCCTGGTAAAGACCTGAGCCAGAGTCCTCTCTCGGAGGACATGGAAGAGTCTCCCCGAAATAAAGATAAACCTAGTTATTTCTCTGAACCTGCTTATGGTCCCGTCCCGCCCTCTGGACCTCCTCAGGAATGGCAAGAAGCAGTAAGTTAGTTTCACTTGCTCACTTTGAAAATTTGCAATAGCCTTTCAAATGGCGAGCAGAAACTTGTTATACTACCAGTTACGAGAAAAATGTATTTATAATCACCTGTTATCTTCTAATTTACAATACTGAGTCATTAGCATGACACTCGTCCCTTCTTGCCTCCTTTTCCCCTCTACATTTGTTCTTACTTGAGTTCAATGATGTTGCAGAATGGATGTGGGGTGATGCAACCCCAAGCATTTCCTGGTGGCTACCAAGGAGAGTGGCAGGACTACCAGTATTCTGATCAACTAGCTTATTCTGAACAGTACCTTCAGCTCAACATGCAGGCATATGATATGCAAACAGACTTGAACATGCAGCAGGATCCCCGCCTCATGACTCAAGAAGAGAAAGATAGGGGTTTAGGCTCGGTGTTCAAGAGAGACGATCAGAGATTACAGCAACTGAGAGAGAGAGATGCGCGAGAGAAGGATCCCAACTTCATATCGGAGAGTTATTCTGAATGTTACCCCGGATATCAGGAGTATAACCGTGAGATTGTGGACAGTGATGATGAAGATGACTTGTCGAAAATGGATATGGGAGGCCGGGTAATTCCTTATCACTGTGCTTTTGGAATTGAGATAACTTGAATATCTTTATTTGAAAATATGTGATTCTTTGAAATGGTTTGAACTACTTGGTATGTTTATTCCACGGGTTCCACTTTGATACTTGTGGAATTGGTTTACTGTAATGAGACTTGATTATCGACTCTGAAATCCATTTTTGTAGGCGAAGGGCCGCCTTCATCGTTGGGACTTTGAGACTGAGGAGGAATGGGCGAAGTACAACGAGCAGAAGGAAGCCATGCCAAAGGCTGCATTCCAGTTCGGTGTGAAGATGCAAGATGGTCGGAAAACACGAAAGCAAAACAAGGACCAGAAACTCACCAATGAGCTTCACAAGATCAACAAGATACTTGCAAAAAAGAAAATGGAGAAGGAAATGAATGGAGATGATGATGATTTACAACCTGGAAAGAAGCTTAGAATTTGAGTTAATTGGCTTTCATTTAAGATATCAGATGGAAAAATGTGTATTTTTAAAACCTTCCATCATAAATTTTCATAAAATGTGTTCTCATTTAAAGTTTTGTATTGGAGGAGGAATTTGATCTCGTATTGAATAGGGAAGATTGTTGTTTATTCCAACTCCTTGTAGAAGAGGTGTAGTAGTAAATTAGTAGTGTTGTTAAATCATCAGGTCATTAGCCTTTATTTTCAATGGAGATTCAAACTTGACAGCGCACCAGCCAAGCAAGCATGTTAACAATGTTCCATCTCCAACATAATTACTCTGATATAGCTGCCTCTTTTAGGCACTTGCATACGACCATTTACGGTTATTGCTTCTGTGAACATACTAGCTAAATAATTACAACCTAAGGTAACTTCCTGACCTTTGATCAAGCAAGCTTGAGATTTATGTCTTTAATTGAGCTGTTTGTTTTGTTCAATTTGTTTCTTGATTCTGTTCCATTTGTGTCTACACTTTGTGAGATTGCATAGGTAACTTTTGCAAAGAATAAATAAAAGCAAATTACAAATTTGGGCTATTGTTTCTCTTTCCAATTTGAATGCTTAAATATTTGTGTTTGTTTATCCTTTTTTTGGTACAAGTATTTAACAAAAATCTTGTCATCCCACGTATTATTTTCTAAAATAGATTAGTTTATCTACAGTACAAAAATGTTATATTTAGAGTTTTAAGGATGATCAATAAACAAGTAAAATATTAAGAGCTTTAATTTTTTTATAAATTATATTCCCATCCCTTTTAAGTGGGGAAAAAAATAGCGAAATCATTGTTTTGAAACCATTTAAATGGTTTTGAGTTAAAATGAATCTTTTTAAATGATAAAGGTATAATTGAAATATTTCTTAAAGTTTAAAGGGCATAAATGAAATTCGAAACATTTGCAACGTAGAATTATTGAAATTTACCAAAAGTTTACGGGCATTTTGTATAATTTAACATTTTTTTTATAGGAAAAGAAAGTTCAAATGAATATATCATTTAAAAAACTTACCCTTTTTTTCAATTGGCTAAAGTTTCAAAAAGAACTCACAGACACACAAAAAAAAAAATTGTTAGCCCATGAAGTCTTAGAACTTGAAAATATATTTTAAAATACATCACATGAATGTACATACACATATATATATTAATATTGATGATAAAATTGAACTTTAGAAATATTGAAAGCAAAAAGAAAATTGGAAAACTATTCGTACCCCAAAACAAAATGGGAAAATAACAAAAAAATTTACTTGTTTGAATTTTGTTTAGTTGTTGTTTTGTTATAATCCCACATCGGTTGTCGCTCAAAGAAAACAGAGGAAGGTTCACTATAAAATAGAGATTGTGGATTTGTAAAACTCATACCTTTCTCGGCCTTTTGGCTAAGATCAAGTGTAGTATCTGTTCTTATCAGTTTAATATCTGATACGTGGGCCATCGGCCCACATGATATTAAATTTATTTTTTTAGGGGGAGGACCCATCACAGTAGCTTGCTGCTGGGGCCTTCGCGGGTCGCCCAAGCGTTGCACTACTGCTTGGGCCTGGCCCACCCCTCCACAAGAGTAAAAAATGTTTCGGACCATCTTTGGCCCAGACTGGCCCCAACAAACTGGTGACTGTTCGTGTTTTCATTTTAGATAATTGGAGGTATTTGTAGGATTTTTTTTAATAATGTTTTATATTAAACTTATTCTAAATATATATCATGTTTTCAAGAACGTTTGTTTCGTTTGCCGTTGCAGAGGTGTTTGGTTCAAGTTTATATCACTTTTTCCTTTTTTATTCAATAAATTTTCACATAATTTGTTTAAAAGAGAACAATTTGCAGAATAAAAAGGGGAAAAAAAGATATAATGAGACTTAACCTCAAAATTCTTGAAATATAATATAGATTAGAGGACGAGGATATCAAAACATCAGTGCAACAAGCTTCCATGATCAGTTTTCGGCTCGATGATGCTGAACTAGCATGATGTTATTGCAAATTAGTGATCATCAAGTTCTTCCATACACATTGGATGTTAAACGGCCCTAACAAGTATAGCATAGCAATGTACTTTCTCGGTGATTGGTTGATGGAAGGAGAGAACTTCAATTTTCACAAAATCCTCATCATCTTCAACAAGAGTTTACAGACTTACGAAATTTTGAAAATATCTGCAAATCTAATTTTATTTTTTACAACAAAAAAATGTAGAGGTGGGAGGTTAAACGAACTTCCATGGGAGGAGTAAGACAATTTTACTGCTGAGTTATATTCATGTTGCCACAAAACTGATATTTCTAGCCACTACATTTATATTTTCTTTTAATTCTGCTATAAAATGAATCTAACTGATTTGTTTTCAAATAAAATAAGATTTTGATGTTTTGTCTTCATAAATATATACAAGAAAAAAAAAACCTTAGTGAGCAGAGTTTAGATTAATTTTGTAAATATTTTTTCAAATCGCACCATATATGTTTAAATCCCTAATTTTAATTTAAAAAAAAAACTCATCAAAACTGACTATTGAGGTTACTATGTCAACCAAAGAAACTCCTCTTTTGTTTTATTAGATAAGTCCTAATTTGAGTTGTTCCAGTTAATCAATTATGATGGATGAAATATTTTCCTCAACGTTTCCATAAAATTGAGACATAGACATTTCTATTGATATCGATGTTTAAGACCCTAATTATCAATAATTCATTTTAAACTTCAAAAAAAAATCACCTGCATTGCACGAGTGCTAACCTATAGTAGTAGAAGGAACAAAAATTTCTGCTAAACGATACTTCAACTAAAGATCGACCCCGATTAGAGATATGATTTCATTTCAAGTCTATCTCAAAACTCAGTACAATTCTCAACACTTGTTTAACAAACATGCTAATTTAAGAGATGTTGTTAGAGTGAGAGATATGCATGTGGATCCAGATAGATAGAATGAAAATTTTCAGAAACAAACATGGGAAGGGATGAGCTTTCCTGGATTCATAATATTGTTGGGATCCAACGCTGCCTTTATTCGTTTCATTGTCCTCAGTGCCTCCATTCCAAGTTCTTTTTCCAGATACTGCATGTCATTCCAAAAAGAAAAAAAAATCATTATTTTTATTAGTTTTGATAACATTTGTCGGATGAAAAATATATGTTTTAGTTACTAATCTTCGAGAGATTTTTCAGTCTAGTCTTTATTGTTTGGAAAGTTTCAACTTAATCCCTTATATTTTATTGTTTTCCAGTTATATTCTTCTCATTGGTGAATGTTAAAATACTTATTGACAAATTTATACGATATGACACTAAATTTAGATGAAGAATTAGATTATCTTAGAGAGTAAAAATCAACTAATCAACGTTCACTCAGAAAAAAAGTATGATTGAAAAATGTTGTTAATGTCTGGACAAAATTGAAACATTTTAAATGAACGTGGCTATATTGTTAAAATTGGCAACGCCAAGAAATTCAGGACTAAAAAATATATTTAACCGTAAAAATTTTGGCAATGATTCAAAGAAACTACATCTAAGAAATATGAAATAAGGAACTAAGGGCATTTTCGATAACCCTTTTGTTTTCAGTTTTACGTTAATTATGCTTATTTCTTCACAATTCCTCATAATTTCTTTGGCACAGTTTCACTCTCTTAAAAACACAATTAACTTCCTACCCGAATTTTGAAAACAAAAGAAGGTTTTTAAAAACTATTTGGGCTTAGATTTTGAAAATGTTTTAAAATAGAAGATAACAAATCAAAGAAACACATTGACGTAAGTAGTGATTATAAGTTTAATTTTCAAAAACAAAATCATTATTAAACAAACTCTAAATGATTACCAAACGCACTCTTAACTGGAAATATATATTCCCAAATATCTCAGCAGAAATTTTTTGATCATTTGGTGAAAAATTTTAATATATATATATATATTTTATATAGTACACTATAGATATTGTTATTTTCACCTCTTATGTATGATGATGATTTCATGTAAAGTTACAAGGAAGTAATTTTGGAAGTAATTTTGCAACTAAAGGCTTACGAGTTAAAGAAATACCTTCATTTTTCCTGTACCAACCCCATGTTCGCCAGTGCATGTTCCTGCTCATTAATTGACAAAAGAAAACCATCTTTAGACACATGGTCTGAAATTTGATTCAAATTTTGAAACAAAGAAAAATTCAGCAAGCTATTGAGATAACCAGAAGGAAAATCTGATAAATTATTCGGTTTGATTCGATTTCTGGCCATAACTGATGCAAAAGTAGCAAAACCAATCTACAAATTTAAGGAGATTGAAAATCACATAGAAACCGACCAGACTGTCAAACCAAAACTGATAAAAAATGACCAAAACCAGACCGATCAACAATTTTTTTTTTTAAATTTAATAAGATTTAATTCACTGACATTTTATTCAAACCGGCTGAGTATGGTCGGTGTGGAGAGTTTTAAGGGGAGGTTTGGGCTCCGGTTAGATTCATCAACGGCTCCCTCTGGCTCCCTCTAGATATTTTTAATAAAAGATTAGTAAAAAAAAAACACGAATAGCCAAAGCGAGCATAGCTCAGCGGTAATTGACATATATCTCCAACCACACACGTTGTATCACAAAAAAAAAAGAAAAAGAAAACACGAATAGAAATGAGCCATTACAAATATTGGAGCGCAAGCAAAACTTGCTCATCCAATGAAGTAAAAAATAAATAAAAGGAAGAAAAACAGTACCTTCCATTGACAATGCTTTATAAACCATTAAATGGTTGAGTCTCTCTGCTTCTTTCCGTTGTTCTTCTTGGTTTGGATCAAACAGAATCACTGTGTGAAAGTTCCCGTCACCAGCATGGGCAATGACTGTGCTGTTGTGAGCAAAATATATACAGCCATATAAATTTGTACAGCATTAGTTTGATAAATCAACCCAAATAATCTTAAATCTTTTAGAAAAATGTTGTAAAATCGTTTAAAACCATTTTGTCCACTACCAACTTAAAAAAATTTCAAATATGTCACTTCATTTGAGTAACTTCAATATAGTTATAGTGAACTTCAGTAAACATTTTAACTATGTTAATTCTTCGCCATTCAAAAATAAATTTCAAAGTTATGAGTCTAATGACAACTATTCATTAGTGATCTTTAAATCTTTTAATCAAATAAATATTTTATTTCACTGAAAATGACAAACAACAATTACAAACGTTATTTTCTATTATTTTACAACTTATTAAAAAAATAAAATATAAGTATAAATGATTATTAGCATTTATAATAGAATACTTTAATATTGTAACAATTTATATATTATTAATAATAAAATTGCCAACTCCTGCCTAATACATTAAAAAAATGTAAAAAGTTACACGCTTAACCCAATTTTTTCTAGAATTAAAAAATACAGGGTGGAGATCGAACCATTGATCCTTAGATGATATTAGGTGTTTTATCTACTCGACATAGCTTAGATTGACTTTTTCACCTTAAGGCGAGTTTGGTACGACCCTTAATTTAAGCACCTTTTTACGATAGTGTCAATCTTTTCGGATAATCATCCCTCAAGTGTTTCTTCAAAAATAGATTTTGAAGCAAACTAATTTATTAAAAAATTTTCTTTTTTTATCTCTACCAAACACTAGAGTATTTTTAAAATGAAATTTAGTTATCTAAAAACAATCAGGAAACTATATTAAACACACTCATAATAAATAATCCTCCTAAAAGTATGGGTAGAAAAAGTAGTTTTATTTAAAAAAAAAAATTGAAAGTCATTCCAAACATACTATTAGCTAACACGCTATAAGTCATTAGAAGCTTGATGGAATGTACTTAAAACTTGTTATATATTATATTACAAAATAGAAACTCCTATTCTCACACGCGTTAAGGTACTACTCGCGTTAAGGTACTAGTCAGTAGTTCCCAGGAGAGGAGGGAAGAAACAGTTAACGCGACAGAAAAGACGTACCAAACAAGCGGTGATGCATCCAGCTCTTGTTTAGAACTTGATATCAATTCTGCCAGGTGAGATAGCGGAACACATACGTCCTGCAACAGATAAATAAATGGTAAAATAATTTCAGATCATTGTCATTGAACAAATAAATACTAGGAGATATCACAAAGCGCAAAATGGGCGATATTTCAGAAAGGAAACAATTATAAACACCATCTTTCAAGATGATTGAGGTATGGTTCTCTTCCCATCTACGGAATTTCACTGCTTCCTTTCTGAAAGGAAGAAAACTATACCCCAATCTGTATACTAGTTTTTATCCCAGAATGGAAGTATACTATTATAAACTATTTATAAGTGAAAAGAGAAATTTTGGGATAAAAACTAGTATACAGATTCTAGCAAGGTGTAGAGAAAAACGTCCAACTAAAAGAGCATAAAACTTAAAAACTTGTGTAAATACAGTGATATTTACAGACCGTGATCATTGCCTCAAAATGGGGTACTAATGCAAAGCATGCCCATAGTGCCTCCTTCCTTATCTGCATGGCATGGAAATGATCATATAAAAAGTAACTGGATCAAATTTCTTACAGGAATCTCGCTTAAAAACCATGGGGTTGGTCAAATAAGTGTTTGTAAGACTTCTATTAAATACTCATTCTGTGGTAGAAAACTCATTCTTCCCCTGCTAAAAATGAACAGGAGCGGAAGGGGGGAAGTTGAAAATTTTATTTTATGGTGGAGTGTGTGTAACACGGGTAACAACCCAAGTAAAACGTATACAATTGGAAGAGAAACTGGAGTTACTATTCAATCAGATCCTTCTATCTAATTTTGGCCCCAACATTTCAAGGGTTAGAAAGCAAGGGCTTGAGAAGCCATTTCAAGGGTCAAATAAATAACTAAAAATTTAGAGTTGTTTTTGGGCAAATAAAACATACGACCTAAACAAGAAAGAGTAGGTCACTATACATTGTAATTTTTTTTTAACAAGATACGAACTTCCAATCCATTAATAACAAAATTGTTCAAAGGAAACAGACTTGTAAATAGTACCTTCCAAAGTTCTTTTTTGGCTTCTGGTTCTTCAGCAAAGACAAAATCTGAGCCATTGTGTTCAGAAACTATCTTCTGAACAATTTTTGTTTGCTCACGTGAATATGCCTCTGAATGCCAGAAAAAAATAAATGAATACAATTTGTAATGAATCTGCAGAAAGAGGGAAGCACTAGACAGTCTGATAAAAACAGCAATCAAGTGCCTTATGTCTATAATGAATATAGAAAAAACAAAAGAAAGCAATATGCCAATATCTGTACTCGAGGAGATGTGTGAACCTGTTCCTATGAATTCAAACATTAGTGTGGGAGTTTCAGGCAAATTCTTTCCATTAGCATTATTGATAGCCTTCACTTGAACCTCGTCTAACAACTCCATTCTTGATACCTAAACAGGCATGGAGGAGACTCAGAATTCAATGCGGTAAACCAAAATAAAAATTATAAAAAATAAAAAAATAACCACCACTAGAGGTGTACCTGTATACCAGACAACATTGTCGCAATAGCAACATCTGCTGCATCTTTAATAGAAGGAAAATTACACATTGCAACCTGCAACATTTAAGCTTAATCATGAAATTTCACTTAAAATTATTAATTAGTTTAAACCTTAAACTAAGAATTATGTTAGAATATTTCGTAAATGAGCAGAAGACAAACTCCGAGGGAGTCAAAAAACATATATGATCTAGCATTAATAAATATGTCATTTTGCATCCACTGCCCCTGAAGTTCATTTCTTATCATTTTGAAATTCTTAGAAAGTGTATTTACAATGAAACGTTCTACTTTCCGTTTCCAAAAGAACTCTGACGAAGAAGGATGTAAGAAAATCAAAGATTATCATTCCAAAACAGGGAATTTAACTTAATTGGCTGGATTTTTTGACAGGTAACAACCTTTTCAATCATTACACGTATGCTTTTTTTTTCCGACATGAGAAAATAAGACTATATTAAAAAAATGATATTGAAGGGGCGCAAAATTATTTTTAGAATAACTGGCAGTAAAAATATACCCCCTGGTGAAGCAAACAAACAAACTTACAAAAATAAAAAGCAGGATGCAGTACCAAACATGCTTAAGCTTTTCTTAATATAAAGCTTAAAAGTTAAAATGAATTTCTTAATAGTGGTGATTAAACATCTAGATACATGCCATACACATGGATCTGATTGCAAGGCAGAATGACACAAACAAAGCAATTCAGAAGTTGGAACTAGGAAGAAAAATGCCTCTAAGTGTGTGTGTGTTAAAGGGAGTGCATGAGAGAGAGAGGGGGGAGACAGGTACCACTGAATACTTTGGAAGTTTCTGAAGTCTAAGAGTGATTTCAGTTATTACACCAAGAGTTCCTTCACTTCCAATCATCAGACGGGTCAAATCATACCTATGATTCAAACTATGTAACTCAGTTTAAAATTCAAAGAAATGACAATGTAAACTCAGTTTAAAAACTGTGAGGTTTCTCCTCACTTTTGTAGGCAATACAATTCACCCCACCAATTCGAGAGGGTGGGTAATCTCTCCCTAGCTACCTTTACGCACTCAAAAGCCAGATGATCCTCCCCTCCTCCTACACGCTCTTTTTCTACTCCTCGTGGCATTACTCTCTCTCCCTGGGACCCACAACCCCAAACCGTTATTCCCTGGCATTACATTACTCTTTTGCCCCAGTACAAGTCCCCTTCTACCCTTTCTAGAATAAGTCTTTACTATTGGAGGCCTAACAAAAACCCCAAGGATCCAACCAAGTAGAGTTCAAAATCCTAAGGGTCACCAGCCTGAGATATAAATTATCCCCATGCTTTCCTTGAGTACCAAATACTGTAAGCTCAGGGAAATATCCTCGTGAGCAATGATGGTTATGGGATTTCTAGATAAAAAAAGAGACACATAACTATACAAACACATAATGTACGACTTTTATTCTTTTAAGTGACCTAATTCCTTCTCTAAATATCTGTCAAGTGACTTGAACAACACGTAATATATGCTTATTATTGGTCGATTTTAACATTCACCGACTTGGAAGGGTTTATTGAAAAATATTATAAGATAAAAGGACTAAAGTTAAAACTTTTTAAATGATAGGGACTAAATTAAAAAACACCTAAGCATTAGGGCTTCTTAGACCAAAAACAAGGTTTGTCACATAAAAATGTCTCAAGATTTTCCTCTCTTCTACTAGCAGTTTCTGTCACATCACCTACGTGAGAATGTCTAAGGGAAAGATAGAATAAAATAAATATACCAATAGGCTCGTGCATACATACGGAATTTTTTAAAGGTGTGTATGCATATATTACAAATCAATGATTGGATTAATAACACTAGTTCAAAAAACAAACAGAAAAGAAAAGAAAAGAAAAACAAACCCAGCAGCACTCTTTCGAGCACGAGATGCCGTCTTGACAACTTCACCGTTGGCAAGGACTGCCTGTAATACATCCAACATAAGCAAGGTGGCATTCTTTATCCAACAAAGACCCTAATGGAGAAATAATCAAACCTTAAGGTTGATGACATTGTCGCGCATGGTACCATACCTACCTAATAAAATAATCATTAATTTCAGTAGAAACAACTAACTCCAACGTTTGATTAGATAAAATGGAGTAAAGTACGAAGGTATCATGAACCATAAATATTGTATTATCTCTAAAAGACAACGAACAAAGAGAATATCCATTTACCAAAATAGAAAATTATGCAAACAATTTTTCATATACAATTCTTTTTTTTTTTAATAAGAAACTTGGAATAAATTCATTTTAGAAGAGAGAGGGAGGCTGTCTCTTGCTGAAAATTTTGTAAAAAGAAGTTTTTTTACAAAATACGGTGACTTTAATTAATATTACATGTATTGTATGAATTTAATTAAATATTGAAAATTTACTCATTTAAAATATTAAAGTAAGAATAAAAGTAATTAAAATATAAATACATTTAAAACTCTATAAGGAACTACAGATATTTTTTAAATTCTTAAGTTTTGAAAATGGGTTGGCCCAGTGGCATTAGGACAAAGAAAGGGTCTCTTAGGGTTTTTGGACTTTGGGGCAAGGATTCAAATCTATGGTGCTATCTAGGATGAAATCCTAGTATTTCTTGGCAACCCTATGTTGCAGGGTCTTACAAAAGATGAAGATTATTATCTCTCTCGTTGGAGAGGTTCTTTGTGCCAAAACCAGCCCAGAATAGGGGAAACCAAAGTTCAGTCTTAGACTGACGGAACGGAATCATATTTAGGATAGCGGAGGCGCCTTTACTAATATTTTAATAGTTGATTGCTCGTAACCGATGCAAGTCCAAATTCTAAAAAGTTTCTAAATGCAACTTAACTTTTCTTATTTATAATTCTTTTCAAACGCTCATTTTCAAATTGTAAGCTAAATGGTTAAACCTAAAAAATATGCAAATGCTTTAATGTATGTTAAAAGTTTGAGAAAAAGAAATGAGACTGATACCTCACAGCAAGTGAACCAGAGCATCGTGTGGCACACATACCCCCAATTGTTGCCCCAGGGCCTGATATTGACAGTTTCAAATAACATGAGAATCCAATTATAGAAGAGGACCAAAATAGAAATATGATGTAAAAAGTTCACCGACCATTAAGAGAACTGTTAGAAATTTTGGATACTAAAGCAGACAGGAATATATGGTACAAAAAAATACTGAAGTTAAGAAGCTTCTGTAATGTGATTTGGATAGGAGATTGTAAACAAGGAGAAAACAATTTTATACGTTGTAAGCCTTTATCTCACCTGAGTTAAATTTCATCTAGAACATTTGGTTAAAACTGCCACACATATATATCTTTTTTGGGTAAGAAACAAATATTTCATTGATGATAAGAAATATACAAAATAACTCTCTATCTAATACCGCTAGATGCCGTAAACTTGCCCCTAGGTTTCCATGTATGATGATGGAAAAGCTCGTCCAAGAGATGCAAGCAAGCATCCAATTCCTTCATTTTTTGTCAAAGCTTTTATGGTAAAGGATGGTGTCAAAGAAGTCCCAGTCCACCTTGTCTTCTCTAGGTCAGCTTGATCGCTGCTCATTCAACTTTCCTTTCTTTCCAATTGTCATTAATCTCATTTGCAATGAGCGATCCATCAAGAATAAATCGATTCTTCTTTCCACAAAGGCTTATTGAAAATTAGTGATTGTGTGGGGATGCCACTTTAATCCCCCTTTGATAGAACTTAGGAAGCATTGACACTTTGTCTTCAGGCACAAACACGCTTCGAACACGTGTCCAACACGCAAAATAGGCGTGTCTAGTTCTTTTTTCTTTTTAATTTCGGACACGTGGCAGACATGTGGGGACACGTAGTGGACATGCCACACTTTTTTTTAGTTCAAAAGAAACATTAAATCAAATGAAAAACAAAAGCTCAGCCCCATTAAGCATACCCACTAAGAATAAAAAATAAATAAAAAGTTATAACTTAAAAAAAATATTTAAAAAAAAACCTAAAAAGAAAAACCATGACAGTAACAAAGGAGAGTTTCTCCTCTCCTTGCCTGATCGCTCTCCGTCTCTCTCTCTACCTTCACTTCGCCTCCCTCCACCTCCAATTATCTTCGCTCCCAAAGTTTATACAACTAGGTTTGGTTTTTTTAATTTAGAAATATTACTGCGTCAATTTATACACATATTTCTAAAAAAAAAAATTTTAATTTACGTATGCCCAACATGTCCATATCCTACATTTTTAGAAATTGGCGTGTCGCCATGTCCGTGTCGTGTTCCCTGCTTCTTAGGATTGATTCTTGCTAGAATGGTGTAAGTGTAAGCACACGAGATAAGATTGATTGGGTGGAAGTCCTGAACTGGTTTTGTGTCTTTCTTTTTGGGGATGAAACAAATGTAGGTCTCATTGAGGCTTGCGTTTATGCCTCCATTAAGGGGAAAAAATAAACTGAGAACATCACCATGATGTCATAAAGCCACTACATATCTTTCCAATCCTTTAGAAAAACCTCTCTTCTCCATAAATTTAGAGGTTTCTAAATTTAAGTCATTCGAAGAATGCCCACACTCCCATCTATTATCACTTTGGATAAATCTCACAAAGAAGACTTCATACTTTGTAATCTTACTAGGTTTTCTCAACACTCGAGGAAAGCTTTATCAAGGCAGAAAGAGTTCAACACACATCTTTTGCTAGGTTCTGAATGCTTTCCAAAATCTTATGCCACTCGTCATGAAAGAATCTTCTAACTACCACCGAAGTTGTATCCCAATCTACATGCACCACCTCCTTAGAAATCTTCTTCACTTGACTTTTTGGCTACCGCCAAGTAAGAATATTTTTCCTATTTGCTTTCAGAAGTAACCTCCCTTGTTTAACCTCCCATTAAGGGAATCTTTTTCCTATTTGCTTTCAGAAGTAACCTCCCATTAAGGGAATTTGGTTCTTCTTGTCTTAAATCCTTACCTGAATCACTTAACACTGCAACAATTGATATGAAAGACTTCTCTATCTATCTTACACTCTCTTATCATGCTAGCCTCATCTGAATTCAGACATTATCAGAATAACAGAAATAATTGTGTATAGATTAGAAAGCATAAGAGAAGAAGAAACTCCCTCCCTTCCCCATTAATGTAGAATATTGCTAAAAAAAATCGAGAGTAGATATGATAGATATTATTAAGTGATGTGGTAGTTAGTTGTTATATACGTTCTTTTCTAAATTAGTTGTAGCTTTGTTAGTTAGTTACTAAGTTACTACACAGTAACTTGTTTTTACCGTGTAACAGTTAGTAAGGCAGCCTTTATAAATAGGGCTGACCTCTTTGGTAAAGGATTAACAAGTTTTCTTCAAGATTTCATTGTGCAAGACTGCATCAATTGGTATCAGAGCACCCAAATTCTGGGCACCCAATGGCGGGAAAGAAGTCAGTTAATACCGGTGACTCTTCCCTCGTCAACAAAGAAATGGAGCAAGCCTCCATTCTCTCGCCACGATCGTCAACCGAGCGCTTGCTGTCGGTTGAAGGAGAGGTGAAAACCATCCAACTGGATGTAGGCGAGATTAAACACATCTTGGAGATCATACATGAGAAACTTGAGGCTTTGAGTATGCAACAGACCCCGGTTCGTGAAGCTGCAGTGCAGCAAGAAAGAAGGAATCAAGAAGACCACAGACAATCCGATTAGGTCCAAGAAACACCCAAGAACAAAGACATTTCCATCAAGAAGTAAACCCAGTGTTTTCGAGGCGCAAGGCGCACCTCAAGGCGACAAGTCCTTTGATCGCCTTGAGGCGAGAGGCGATAAAAAGGCGACGCCTGACTGAAGCGAGACGCACTTAATAAAATAATAAATAAATATTATCTATAGTAATTTTAGTAAAAAATAAAATACTCTAGATGCAAATATTTGTACAACCATTTAATGTGCAAATAAAGTTTAACTTAAATAATTAAGAAAAATTAAAAACTTAAGTTCAAATATTTAAGAAAAATTAAAAATATAAATTATAAAAAAAAAAATAGTAGACAGTGGTTCGATAGAAAGATATAAAAACATTTGTATTTAAATTAAACCATACATTAAAGTAGGGAGTGCTTATTGTCATTGGTAAGTGTTGCCACCAAATGGCAATTTTATTGCAGGTGTAAATTTTCTAGCACTAGCACTTGTTTAGTGTGGCTTGGAAATATAAAAAAAGAAAAGGAGAGCGGCTTGGAAATGTAAAAAAAGAAAAGGTGAGAAGAACTGAAGCGACATGATTTCAATTTGCAGGTTTTTCAAATTTCTCTTTGATTCTTCTTCCATTACTCTCCAACTTCTTCCTTGATTCTTCTTTTTCTCCAACTCTTCTTCTTTGTCTTCTACTGTTCTATTGTTTGGTTCTTTTCTTTCTTAAATTTTAATTCTTCTATTGTTTGGTTCTTTTCTCAATTAAAGAATTGACGAAGAAGAATTGAATAATTGAAGAAGAATTGAAGCAAACATAGGAAGAATCGAAGAGAAAAATCGAAAAACTTATAATACAAGGACGAAAGTGGTGGACACAGCGAAGGAAAAAGCCTTTCGAGTGTGGGTATTTTGATTTTTGGCTGTGGATATTCGGTTTTCAGGGTTGTTTTTCGTGGGTTTTTAACATAAAAAGAAAAAAAAAAGCAGCGTGAAACACCTCGCTTCAACGAGGCGCTCGCCTCGTCATAAGGCGAGGGCGCACCCAGGCGCAGGGAGGCACACCAAGGCGAGCGCCCGGTCGAAGGCGCTCGCCTTGGCACCATTTAAGGCGCTCCCAGGCGAAATCGCCTCGCCTCTCGCTTGAGGCGCTCGCCTGGGTGCGCCTCGAAAACACTGAGTAAACCAGAATCCTCTATTTCAACAGCGACGTGAGATCAATATCGATTCTTCAAGCGAGGAGGAAGATGAACTTCTCGCCTTTGAAAGGGAAAGGTATGGTAGGTATCCCAACCCGAATAGAAACCAAGATAATAGTGAATACAAAAACTCATGCGGGAACGCTTCCTCCCTATCAATTTTGAACAAGTTTTATGTAACCAATATCAAAATTGTAGACAGGGATCAAGATCTATTGCAGATTATTCCGAGGAATTTCACCGATTGGGCGCCCGAACGAATTTGTTGGAAGGCCAACAACATCTCGTGGCACGATTCATCGGGGGATTGCATTCGGACATTAAAGAACAGATTACCCTCCAACCGATTGGCTATCTCAATGAGGCAATCTCCACTGCCACAACGATTGAAGAACAAGTGGGTAATCGGTTTAAGAAGCAGTACTCCCGCAGAACTAATTGGGAACAAGGAGGGACATCTAAAAAGACTACCACCACGGGTGAAAACTTTCCCTCTCCCCACCGTGCCTCTGCCACAACCAAAGGTAAACACATGGACACTGATTTAGCTAAAACTAACAAAACTGATGTGATGGCGGGGAAGAAACAGGGGAATGTTTACAATCGGCCTACGTTGGGTAAATGTTTTAGGTGCGGACAAACAGGGCATTTATCCAACGAATGTCCTCAACGGAAGTTAGTCAATATGGTAGATGAGGATGTGATACAAGCGGACAGCAGTGAGGACATGGATGATGAGGTTGATTATGCGGCCCCTAATGATGGTGACATCGTTTCTTGTGTTCTTCAACGGGTATTGTTAGCTCCTAAGTTAGAAATCCCTTATCAACGACATGCTCTTTTTAGAACTAGATGTACTATAAATGGGAAAATATGCAATGTGATTATTGACAGCGGCAGTACTGAAAATATAATTGCTAGTAAGTTGGTTACCGCATTACATTTACCTTTATCACCTCATCCCGCCCCTTATAAAGTTTCTTGGATCAAAAAAGGGGGTGAGGCACAAGTAACTCATACCTGTGCCGTAACTTTGTCCATTGGTGCCACTTATAAGGACCAAATTGTATGTGATGTCTTAGACATGGATGTTCGTCATGTCCTCTTAGGGAGACCTTGGCAGTTTGATATACAAGCTCTACATAAGGGTCGGGATAATACCTACGAATTCCAATGGATGGGGAAAAAGGTCGTTCTCCTCCCTGTCAATCCCTCCAAATCTATTCCATTAAAGGATAGTGATAAAGGGAAAGGGAGCTTGTTTACAGTTACATCGGCCAAACAACTGTTGATCCATCCTAAAGAACCTATAATCGGGTAAGTAATAAAAGACTTTGGTACCAATAAGGGAGGCAACGATTGTAACCCAGAGATCCAAAATCTGTTGAGTAACTTTAGTTCTATTATGGACGCACCAGCCGGATTGCCCCCTCTTCGGGACATTCAACACAATATTGATTTCTTTCCAAGAGCTACGCTCCCTAATTTGGCACATTACCGCATGAGCCCTTTAGAGTATAAGATCCTACATGAACAAGTTCAGGAATTACTTCAGAAAGGACATATTCAGCCAAGCCTTAGTCCTTGCGCGGTTCCCGCACTGTTAACCCCTAAAAAGGATGGCACTTGGCGTATGTGCGTGGATAGCAGGGCGATAAACAAAATAACAATTAAATATCGGTTCCCTATCCCGCGAATAACTGAACTTTTCGATCAATTGTGGGGCGCTACCATTTTTTCTAAAGTTGATCTTAAGAGTGGCTACCACCAGATTTGCATTCGGCCGGGCGATGAGTGGAAAACGACATTCAAAACAAACGAAGGTTTGTTTGAATGGCTCGTTATGCCATTTGGACTCTCTAACGCCCCTAGCACATTCATGCGGCTCATGCACCAGGTATTGCTTCCATTTATTAATAAGTTTGTTGTCGTTTACTTTGATGACATCCTTGTTTACCGTCACAACATGTCTGATCATATGGAACACCTTAGGTTACTTTTTTCTACTCTAGAATCCAATAAGTTAGTCATAAACTGTAAGAAGTGTTTGTTTGCCACAAATGAAATTTCTTTTCTAGGTTTCCTCATAGGTCACAATCAAGTAAAAATGGACCCCTCTAAAATCCGAGCTATTTCCGAGTGGGATGAACCTCAAACAGTGAAAGATGTCCAATGTTTTCTCGGGATTGCTTCATTCTATAGGAAATTCATTCGACATTTTAGCTCCATTGTTTCCCCCATGATAAACTGTTTAAAAAAGGGTAAGTTTTCTTGGGAACAACCACAACAAGAGAGTTTTCAGCTCATAAAAACCAAGTTGTGCCAAAGCCCTATCCTTGCCCTTCCAAACTTTGACCTCCCTTTTGAAGTATCTGTGGATGCCTCCGAGGTAGGAATAGGGGCTGTGTTATCTCAAAATAATCATCCTATAGAGTATTTTAGCGAGAAACTTAGCCCATCCCGACAAAAGTGGAGTACATATGAACAAGAACTTTATGCTCTAGTGCGTGCATTAAAACAATGGGAGCATTACCTTTCAAGTAAAGAGTTTGTTTTATTTACGGACCATTTTTCTTTAAAATTTTTGCATACTCAAAAAACAATTAGTCGCATGCATGCCCGTTGGTTATCCTTTCTACAAAGATTCGATTTTGTTATTAAGCATAAGGCCGATACTACTAATAAAGCTGCCGATGCCTTAAGTCGCAAAAGCAACCTTTTGACCCTCCTTAAGGGCGAAATTATTGCTTTTGATTACTTACCTGATCTATATGACAAAGACAAGGATTTCCAAGAAATTTGGCACAAATGCAGCAACCATATGGCTATTGACGACTTCCATATCGTTGACAGTTATCTATTTAAAGGGAACACACTTTGTATCCCTCATACATCTCTTCGAGAAGCTATTTTACGCGATGCCCATGCGGGCGGTCTTGCAGGACACTTAGGCCGCGATAAAACTTTGGACATCATTACATCACGCTTTTATTGGCCTCAAATCCGCAAAGATGTGACCAATTATGTTCACAAGTGCTTTACATGTCAAACCTATAAAGGCACGACACAAAATACCGGGCTGTATACGCCTTTACCTATACCAGAAAGTATTTGGGAGGATTTATCGATAGACTTCGTGTTAGGCCTACCCAGAACACAAAGAGGCTATGATTCAGTGATGGGGGTTGTTGACCGCTTTAGCAAAATGGCACACTTTGTGGCTTGCAAAAAAACATCGGATGCCATAGCTATTGCTACTCTATTTTTTCGAGAAATAGTTCGCCTTCATGGCATTCCTAAATCCATAGTCTCTGATCGGGACGTTAAATTTTTAAGCCACTTTTGGCGCACTCTTTGGAAAAAGTTTGATACCTCATTAAAGTTTAGTACTACAAGCCACCCTCAAACAGATGGCCAAACGAAGGTAACAAATCGGTCTTTGGGCAATCTCGTTCGGTGCATTAGTGGGGACCATCCTAAGCAATGGGATCTCTCGTTGGCTCAAGCCGAGTTGGCTTATAACCATATGAAGAATAGAACGACAGGGAAGTCACCATTCGAGATATTTTACACTAAACTTCCTAGACTAACGTTAGACCTTACTAATTTACCTTCATCTATTGATTCCAGCTTGGAAGCAGAGGAAATGGCTGATCGCATTAAGGAACTACATCAAGAGGTTCGTAACCACATTGCCAAGACAAATATAAAGTACAAAGAAGCAGCAGATAAAAAGAGACAACCAAAGGAGTTTCAAGTAGGCGATTTGGTGATGATTCACTTGCGAAAAAGTAGATTCCCTACGGGCACGTACTCTAAGTTGAAGAAAAAGAAGCTAGGACCTTTTCAAGTACTTGACCGGTGTGGTCCTAATGCTTACAAGCTACAGCTTCCAGCAACGTATAATATAAGCCCTATATTCAATGTAGCAGACCTTTACACCTACCATCCACCCGATTCCTTCGCCATTACAACTTAAACTCGCGGTCGAGTTGTCTTTTTGGGTGGGGGAAAATTGATGTGGTAGTTAGTTGTTATATACGTTCTTTTCTAAATTAGTTGTAGCTTTGTTAGTTAGTTACTAAGTTACTACACAGTAACTTGTTTTTACCGTGTAACAGTTAGTAAGGCGGCCTTTATAAATAGGGCTGACCTCTTTGGTAAAGGATTAACAAGTTTTCTTCAAGATTTCATTGTGCAAGACTGCATCATTAAGCATGTGCAATAGTAACCTGGATCAAGAGGGAAGAATAGACCATAAGGCTCTAGGTATTCATTAAGCTCCATCCATCCAATCCCAGGCTCAACAACAACATCCATATCTTCAACATGCAATGCTTTAACTTTCTGCAAATGTAAGATGCATTCTACTGTTATATACAGCAACCTTTGGCAGAATATATGAATATAAATGCATTAATTAACTCAGATGCTTCAGTGATATATGCTGATAATGCACAATCCGAAGAAGAATTACCTATAGTGATAGTTTTCCATTGAATAGAAACAAACAAAAAGTACAGATAAGATTTATAACATATATGAGAACATCTCAGTTCATCCATCTAAACAAATAAAGGTATAACAAAATATTCTTATATTTCGGCCAATTGGAAGGCTTTTTTGAAACCTCATTTCGCTAGGGATGGCTTCCCTCCTTTTCTTTTGTTGTATATTTCATTGATCTATGAAATATCATGTTTCTCTTCAAAAAAGAATAATAATAATAAAATAAAATAAAATATATATAATAAAATGAAGCACATTAGTAATTAAAGACATGGCCCAAAACATACATTCATTAAAGACATATCTATGCAGAGGCCTCCATTAGGTGCCAATGTGTGGCCTTCTATAGATGTAGCTCCCCCATATGGTACAATAGGTACCTGTACAAGATAAAGAAAACCAGTTTTACACACTTAAGAAGGCCAAATAGCAGTGATGAGATTCATTGCAATATTTAAGGTGTCCGTCCTATTATGCTTAAATTATACTACTTTCTTCAAGAAGAAATATATATCAAACATCCAGCTACCATAAATCAAAGTTTGGTAACCATCAAACAGAAAATAGAAAGGAAGGGCACTGTTATAATATAAGGGAAACACAAACCTTATATTGGTCACATAATTTTACTATTTTAGAAACTTCCTCTTCAGACCTGAAATTTACAAATCATGATGCATTAACTTGCACAAATTATAGACCATTTAAATTAAATTGCATTATTCCATAATACATATCAATTACCGTTGAACTATGCTCGCTTTAAATATTAATTAGAGAGATATATACTTCAAAATTTAAATATTTAATTGATGATTGGTAATTAGTTGATGATGACATGCTTTGAAAATTGGAAAACTGAGAAAGGAGCTAAGAGTCTGAAAGTGCTTCTCAAAGGTGTTATCTTTTTCAATATAGCCTTGTCCCATTTTGGTTCCTAAAATTTTAGGTTTGTTCCATTTTGGTCACAGACTTTTAAACTATCTATTTTAATCCTTGAACTTAAAAATAAAAATAAAAAAATTGACTATTTTAATCTCTAAACTTCCATAATGTCTAAGGATAACCATTTTGGCACTCACACCATTTTTTTGTGCACAGTGCACAGGTGTTTTTAGTTCAACTAGCATCTCACTGCTCTTAATTGCTGGTCTGCAACTAAAACAACGAACCATCTATAAACTATGAGAGAATAGAAGAGGATCTCTACCATAAACCAAAAGGAATGAGCATGTGTTGCTTACACCTAAGTTCAACTCATATCTCTATTATTCTCCCTCTCCTCCCCCCCTAATTTACCTAAATTTGTTACAACAGTTGACTAACTCTCATGCACTCCCTCACTCATGGCCAACAAATTCCTCATTCAAATCTATTTATAGTATATTTAAGGTCTAAACTCCATTGGTCTCTGGACTTTCAAAATCTTCATTTTCATACCCAAAGTTCCAAGTTTGTTCCATTTTAGTCTTTGAATTTTCAAAATGTCTATTTTTGCAATTATCGATTAGGTATTATTCTTTTGGATTGGAATAATTTCCTTTAGGTTCGAGCTCTTTTGTTGGGTTATTTTTTTGTATCCCATTGTATTCTTTCATGCTTCTGAAAGTTTGGCTTCTTTTTTTAAAGAGAGAAAAAAAAAGCAAAACAAAATGTCTATTTTAGTCCCTAAATTTTAAAAAGATGACTGTTCTGGTCCTTTTATTTTTTGTTTAACAAATCTGATAACGAGACTTTGAACCTTAAGTATGTGTACTAAAGATTCAATAATCCATCCAATTTTCCATATTTCTCAGCTAAGACGAGCAGCAGGCACCACTCTGCCATCATCCATCCTACCACCTCAGCTCACTACCTCATTGGAATTCATTTTAGAACCTAACTGAGTATTTCGTATTCACAGGCTGCATCTTGAAAGTTCTTATTAAAATGGGAAGCAATGCTTGTTGCATAAGCTACTTGGAAGTCGGCAACTTCTTTTGAAGCTTAATTTCCATCTTTCTACCTAGATGAAAGAGCGGTTTCTTGAAGCCTTACTTTTTATAGGCTCCCAACCCACACATTTGACATATAAGCGGAGGAAGAAAGTAACCATGGGTACCATACAGAAAAAGCTGATGGATCCACGTATCTTTATTTGAGTAGAGGTGTTAGCTAGTCATGTGGAATGTAAAGGAGTTTGTTAGTTGATGCAACTAATTAAGCTAAATAAGAAGGGAGCGAAGTGAGTGTAATGGGGATATTAGTTGAATTAACCGTTGGAGTTATTGATCAATGAAAGTTCGTCTTCTGTGTCCAAGGCCTATCAAATTTTTTCTTCTTCAAACAATTATTACTCATTATGCATAATTTTGCCAAGTTTCTGAAAATGATAGCTTACTGAAAAAATCAAGCATCCATATTATTAGAAATCTTAAATTTTCGGACACCCCAATTACTTCAAAATGACCAGTCTTTAAAGAATGTCTTTAACTCACTTGGGTTAGAAAGTCAAGAAAAAGTGACCAAGTTGGTCTTCTAAGAGAAAGTGCCCACCATGAGTAACTGCAGGCACTGTTTGCTTGCCCTGCCTCACCGTATCACCTTGAACATAGTTATCATCATGAACTTCAATCGCCTTAAGACCATATAAGAACCAAGACAACAGGCCAGTATAATAATATTACATATTTTTGTTTGTTGATTGCTAATGCTTACAAGCTCCAGGTACATATAAAGCCTTTAAATTTTAAGAAACCAGCAGTGTTTCAGTTTTCTTTTCTTTTTGTTTTTGTGGTACGTGTGGAACACAATTGTCAACTTGACAAACTATGAAAGCTAGAGAGTTAATAAGGGAAACAGAAAAACTGCACCATATTTAAAAGAAAATAAAATACCAAATGGCACATAGTGCAAGACTCAAACCAACAAATAAGTAACAAAAATAATGATAAATGGAAAAGATGAGATTTCATCTAACCTGGGAAACACAACCACATCAGGGATATTAACTGCTGCGTGAAAGCTATTTTGTGGTTTTCCATGGAAATACCTTTCCTCATAATCTAATGTCATGTTATCCTGAGAAACAAATATCACCATGATTCATGTTAAGCAGATGGAGAAATCCACGTTTTGAAGCTCAATACATCAAAATATATTATGTTAGGTGTTTCCTTCCTTCTATAAGATTTCGGAAAATGAAAAATAAATCAGAAATATCAAATAATACTTGACAAATTCTCCCCAGTTCATTAATAAAAGCTTGTGAAACGTCTTTGGGCGAGCCTTTGACAACATACTCGGTGCTACCTTTGCCCCCAAAGCTGAGATTTCTGGATCCAGAAATGCGGATCATAATCAATTGATGTTCAATATCCCTGCAAGTCTTTACAGAACCCAAACTACTAAAAGCTTTCAGAAGCAATCACAATCATAAATTAGCGTTATATTTGTCATTTAGCAGTTTAACCAGGGAGGAATATTATATTTGTCAATCACAATCACAGAGCCATGAATTTCTGTGTTTTAGATATCACGAGTAGTAAGACTAAGCCCTTACTCCTCCTAAAAAATTTCATGGCGACAACGAAGTCATCAAAACAACATTAAAAAAATAATAAAATATCCTAAACATTATAAGTAAAAAGTTACCAAATCACACATCTGTTTTAGTTTCTAAGAAAACTATAGAATATAAAAAGCAGCACAAGCCAAACCATTCCCTTTTCATGTGATCGACAACAAGAAAAATGAAAATATTAAGGTAAATCAATTAATCAGGACAAATCGTTCATCTCAGCTACCGAACACTAAGAACTGACTAACTACACGTTTCGGTACTAAAGCTTGTCATCTCAAAGTTTGATGATACGAATGATCTGATGTTAAAAACAAGTAACGTAGATCTTTCATACTTTGACTACAAGCCAATCCAAACAGATAAACCAATTTATACAAACAAAACCAGAAACTCGTTCTTCAATGCAGCGCAGCTCCACCGGTACAACAAAAAGTAAAGAGATCGACAAAAAGGTTACGCAGTACGCACCGATCGTGAGCATCAGAGGCGTCACAGAGCGACGGATTAGACTGGAAGCCAAACTGAAACGCAACCGAACCAGACGCAAGAGCGCAAGGAATCACGAAGGCCGACCGGGACAAGAATCGGCGGCCGCCGTTCCGAGAGGTAGAAGTGTTCGCAATGGCGGCAGTTTGAGCACCGCGGAAGAAGGAGTGGTAGAAGCACTTGTAGGAGGAACGGAAGCGAGAAAACCAGGAAGGAAAAGCCATTGATTCGAGTTTCGAGCTTCAACTTCTCACCGGTGAAGAGGAGTTTGGAGTCCGGCGGCGGCCAACTTCTCGACGTGCCACTGCGTAGTGTCTGCCAACGCCGTGCAAACAAATTGTTTTGCAGGTAATGTCTGACTGTTGGATAAGAATTACAAAAAATGCATTAAAAAAGATAACACTGCCTTTCGTTGAATCTAAAAAGAGAAATCTAAAAACAAGTGATATAATGGAAAATAAAGTTACTTTTCATATTTCCGATATTTTGGTGTTTGGTATCGGAGCTTGGTAGTATATATGAAAATGAATATCAATTTAAAAAATGGTTGAATAATATATTAAATATTTAGTTTAATCTAAAATAATATTAATTAATTTATTAATATATATTGTTATTATTTTATAATATATTATCTTTTATCTTTTATATTTTTTAATTTTAACAAAAATGAAATTAACCATATTTATCAAAGTTTTTACCATTTTTTTTAATTTTTTTTAATGTAATGATGTATTTTAATGTTTCCAAACTCAAAATCTAAAAAAAAAAAACACTAAAACCATATTTATATATATATGAATGTTGTTTTTAAATTTTCCACTATTTAGATAATCCAAAAATGAAAAATAAGCCTGTCAAATTTATATTTATGAAATTTATTTCATTAAATAAATCTGAAAATACAAGAAAGATAGTCTGCATTACGTACCAAACGTGTCATAATATTTGTAATGTCTAAAAAGTTAAAATAATTGATGATTGCCTCACTAGTCACTCATATTTGTCTATTATATATTGAGAAAACTACAAGAGTATCATACCCCCTTTGTCCATATTATGATTTTACATTAATAAATAATTTTTTAATACTGGTGGCTCCACTTAATACTATATTGACGTGGCAAGTAGTGAATGAAATGAGTATTTATATTCTCGTAGTACCATAAATTTTTCGTTTATTAGTAGTTGTCTTATTTTGTTGACCATCATTAAAACTTTGACAAGTAAGAGAGATTAATGCATAAAATAATATATTTTTCTATTTTTTAAATAAAAATATGTCAAATTTTTAGTGGTGGTCGATTGGAATATGAGTGTTGACGTAAGCGCTCGAAGACTTAGTAAATGCAGGAAGATAAGGCCGTAGTAATTTTCAATTTAAATTGGGTGGAACTTGATGGGATAAGGTTGAAGAGTTGGTAGTCTAATGTATAGTAATAAGCAATTTTATTACTAATTTGGTTTAAATTTTAAGTAAAATTGCAAAAATCACCCTAAGCGAGGTACAAATCATCCTTTGAATTTTTAGTTTGATAAATAAATTTACTAAATTGTTGCCATTAAACTCTTAAATATTTCAAAATCTACAACAACTAAACACTCAAACTGTAACGTTTTGTTACTTTATCCCAACATCTCTTTTAGTTCAAAACTAAAATATCAACCATGAAAATTTTGGTCCCCAAGTTAATGTTATGCAGACATCTCAATTTAAGAAAACAAAAATTGACGCATAATTAATGATATGAAGACCTCAATTTAAGAAAACAAGAATTAGGATATACATAATTAAAAGATAATTTTAGTATTTTACGTGTCCAGTTGCAACGATGTTATAGTTAGGGGTGATCGATCAAATTCAAAGTTTTGGTAGTACAATTCTGACAACTTCTATTCTTCGTAGTTTTGATAAATTTATATTGAACATAGTTGAGTAGTACTTAAAGTATATATATATCATTGTAATTGCAAAGGAGTCACAAATTTTAGGCTAATGTTTACATATCTTTTAATAAAAGTTAGCTTGATGACAACCTAAGAGTGAGGTAGAATTTTTTTTTTAGTACAATATGTTGGGGAGACCTACCAATTACTGCTGAGCTATGTTCGCTTTGATAGTACGAGATAGATTTTCTTAAAATAATATTTCAGCAACACTGTATACATGCTACAAAATAACATTATATTAACCTCAATAGGTGAATGAAATTCGAATAGATTTAAAGATAAAATATATTTTTAGTCCCTGCGTTTAAAGGTAAATTTCTATTTGTTCTCAGTATTTCAAAAAACTAACAATTTGGTCGTGACTTTTGAAAAATAGTTATCAGAGATCATGCAGAAAGGAAGAGAGAGAGAGGAAGAGGGGAAAATAAGGGTTCACGAAAAGGAGGGGGAAGAGAGATAAAAATAGAAAAAAAATTGTTATATTAAAAATAATAAATATACAATTTATCATGTTACACCATTCTGTGTAATTAACCAAAATTTAACTCAATGACATTTTAGAACTATTTCTCAAAGGTTAGGGATCAAACTGTCACTTTTTGAAATACAGTGACCAAATAGAAACTTAACTTCAAATATTTTACCTTAGATTTAAACAATTCAAATTCAGGACTAAAAATGTATTTTAATTAATCATATTAACCAGTGTTAAATTATGTCGGGAAATTTGAAATTTTGACCCCTCCAATAATTCACTTTGGATTTATAACCCCATTTTGAAAAAAAAAAACTAATCTATGACCCCACTCTTCCTTATTTATTAATAATTTCATAATTTTTAAATATAAAATTACCGTAGTACCCTCATGTTTCAAAATCAACATCTCTCCCCACAAATCTCTTTACAAATCTTTATTCCCTCCACAAATTTCTCACAATAATTAATTCCAACCTTAAAAAAATCTAACTTTTAAGAAAAATATCTAACTCAAATAGTAAATTAAAAGTTTAATATGGAAAAAATAAAAAAAAAACGTACATAATTACATAATTTGTGCGAATTTAATTACAAAAAAGTCAAGATTACAAAAATCTCAGGACAATATTGCATTAAATGCTCAAGATTTAATGGATAACAATAGGCCCATATGGGAGAAAATGCAAAAAAAAAAAAAAACAATTCTGGAATTTGGGATCCCGGACCGGGATTGGAGGATAACCTGGTCCGGGTTTCTGCAATCCCGGTCTGGGATGGTTCGATCCCGGACCGGGATCCTTCTAACCCGGACCGGGATCCTCCAATCCCGATCCGGGATCCCAAACTCCAGATTTTTTTTTTTTGCATTATCTCCCTCTGAATTCCAGTTTCTTTTAGCCTAAGTAAATCTCGGGCATTTAATGCAATTTTGACACGACATTTATCAAACCTTAATTTTTTTTGTAATTAATTCCGAACAAATCTTATGCATTTATTCGTGGATTATGCAAATCTTTTTTTCACCCTAATTTAGTTATTGGAGAATTTAATCTACAGATTTTGTTGTGTTGATTCGTTTGTTAAGTAATAAATTAATCTATATTATATTTATATTAGATTCAAAATTAAAAAAAATGCTAAGGGTTGAGAAAAGAGATTGGTGGATAATTTTAGTTAAAATAAACAAGGATATTTTGGTAATTTTACAAAGACAAAAAGTAGAAAGGGTTCACAAATTAGAATAGTAGAGGTCACAAATTAGTTTTTTTTAAAAGATGTCAAAAATCCAGATGAGTTATATAATGGGGTTAGAAACCCCAATTTTCCAATTATGTCCTATTAAATGTACTCCAAATTTTCATGTGATCCACCTCCTAGCACGGTTTGCTAAGATGTCGACCACTTTTTGTTGCAATCTCTTGAAGGAAAAGATTTTTTCCAGCAATATAAATCAAGTAGATCAAAGTAGGAAAACTCATTTAAGGGTGTGTTTAGGAGTGATGTTGGTCTGTCATTGTCAAAATCAGTTTCCTTTCTATTGATGATGTTTGACAAATTAAAAAAATTGATTTTAGAAAAGCTTAAAATTAAAACAATACCCGTTTTAAAACCTAAGTTTTTCTATTAATTTTTTTGGTCAAAATCACTGAGAGAATCACACCCCTGACCAGGAATCACTTAAAGTGATTTTAATCGAATCCTTGCCAAACATTCTATTTTAAAATGAATGTGATTTTGGCACGAATAAAAGTGATTTTAGCCCCTTTGTCAATTCCGAAGATGATTCTTCTTTGCCGATATTCATTGCCAATTTATATCCACCTTTGGTCTAGTAGACTCCTCTCTTGTCATAGTACCGAAAGAAGTTGTCTTGGGTGGTTTCTTTTAAATGTTTGATTTTAATCACTACCAACAGCCTCCATGAAATTGCTAATGCTAATAAGAACTAGGATTAGTCGTTTAATATCAATTTGGTGACACAAATAGCATAGTCAAAAAGAAGCTATTAGATTTATGTCAATTTATTATTGAGATCACGAGAAGTTAGTAAACTCATGTCAATTTATCGTCAAAGTTACTCAAACATAATTCAACTAATTAAAGCAATAGTAATCTCTCTTACCGATTGAAGAAATTACCGATTGAAGAAATCCACGCTCCCGCATTTTTAATGTTATCTTCTCAACAAAACTAACACAATTTCATTAAAATAATAATAATAATAATAATAATAATAATAATAATAATAATAATAATAAATAAAGGATTAAACCCACTCTTAGACATATATATATTCATATTTGAAAATATAGACATATATATATTTTTTTTCATTCTTCCTTAAGATAAAACATACCTGGTGAAAAAACCTCGAAGCATGGGCGGTAGGTACAATTATACCAAAATGAATGCAATAGGCCATTAAGAAAATATGCAACAGTTAATTATTTTCATTTGCCAAAGTATATTGAAATGATTGCAATTAATCATCTAATTACAAATAATAAGTAAATAAATAAACAACAATAAATTAATTAAATTCAATAATTTCTTACCCAATTTTGTTCTCTGATACAATTTATAATATTTTCCAAATCTTTATAATTAGGTTTCGAAACAGAGCGGGCAGGGACGAGGGCATTCCCCATCCCCAGACCGCTAGGACAAAATGTCCCCATCCCCACCCTTGCAATTTGGGAGCAGGGGCGGAGAATTTCCATTCTACACCCCGTTACATTCTTTCTTTAATTGTTCCTTTTTTCTCATTTAATGGGTTCGATATGAGTTTGAGTTCGGACGCTAACCCCTTCCCGATCAAAGACCTAACCTAGGTAGAAGTCACAATTTAATCCCTTGCCCAGTCAAATTGAGGATTTCCAGTTCTTGGATCATAGTTTAGGTTTGTTTCGCGTGCTTTTGCGTAAAAATTATCATGTTGAAATTTGGTGGTAATTCAAAAGTAACAGGATAGTTTTTGTCAAGCACCTCCTACTGAACTCCTAAACACCCCGTCCTAATTATTATATAAATTATTTATTCACTGTCATAATAAAAATTAGAACCAATATAAACTTAACTCAATGGTAATTAACATCTGTCTCCCCAATCAGAAGGGATGAATTCGAATCTCCCCTATCAATTGTACTAGAAAAAGAAAAACAAAATCAAACAAACAAGTGAGAGAGAGAAGCATGACCCGGCTCTAGCTCAGCAAATATTTATTTATTAATATATCAAACCCACTATCAAAACAATAGATAATTCTTAACTCTCATATCAATACCAACAAACCGACCACTACAAAATGTCGCATGTAATCATTACAGTGGCACAATTTGAATTTTTTTTTCTTTTTCTTTTCTTTCTTTTCTTGTCTATCCTCAACTAAAGATATTAAAGACAAACAAACCATATCTAATACTACGCATCTGGACTGCCGGAGGATTTATGGATTAGGAAAAATGACAAAAAAGCAAAAGCAAAGTCAATACTTTCTTACTCTGGAGGAGTCAACATCTGTGTTGCACGCGTCCAAAAGAACGTCATGGAGTTTCCTTTCCGCACAGATTCTTTGTATAAAACACAGCGCCCAAATGTTTGTTTGAAAAGGGCAAGTTAACAGCCTCCAAATGGCAGCCAAATGCAGCAGAAGAAATCATGAAAAATCGGACTCATAGAGAAATGGGAAGATGAGATGGGCACTGTGTATTTAATACCCGACCACAAATCTAGTCTGGGAATCCAAGAAATCTTTGGTTTGCTTCAGAACCTTGGCTCGTTCTTCCACAACCCTCTCCTTCCAGTACTCTCTACACCTGAAAAGGAGTGTTCAAATCAGCCCGTTTAATAACCATTTCGTTTCTTTATTTTTTAAGCTTAGAAATATTACTTTAGGCTAACTCAATGAAAACGTTAGCATTCTGTTAATAGAGTTAATGGCCCAGCATGATTCAAGATTCAGTTAGTTCAAGAACTAGATATGCATGTCCAGTTCCACCATGTGATGTGACTAGAAATGATGTGAAGGAAAGAGGATCTGAATTTCCAAACCTTCTTTTCAATAGCATGTCCAGTTCCACCATGTGCAGAGCTTTAGGATACACCCCAGTCTGCAATAGAGACAAATAACAGTCAAAAGAGTGTGTGATTTTGCTGTAATATGGGACTGGCATTTCATCTGCAGTTGACAATGCTGCCGCTATTACAACTTGATTCTTTGACTAAATTTAACTTGTAAAATTTCACAGAGCAAATGTCTCACCACATAAATGTTATGTTGATCGGAAGTTGAACATTTAAAAAGGATGAACTTCTTAAAACCACGTCTAGGTAGTAGAGAGAACAAGAAAAAGAGAACTTAGACTTCAACCAAATATGAAATCTATCAACACAAAAAGGGAAATGTGTAGTGGCCTTCCAAATGTTGAACATTAGAAACATGAAAACAAACTCTTAGATACCGGAAAACACAGAATTTGGGAGCAGATACATTATAAGCATCACGTGGAATTCTTGCCAAGAGATAAAAGAGAAATATTTCGAAGTAAACAGAGCAGAATAAATCGATGTTTCTTGGTTTTAATTATTCTTCCAAGGAAAATATCTTGCCCTGGACCTCTCCCTCATATACTTCTCTGTCCATATAAATATGCAAGTGTTTCTCAATTTTGGGGGAAAAACAGCTGAAAGGATAGTGACTGATGGGCATGTAAATACCAAGATGTTAAACACCCCCATAAAACTAGCATCGGTTGGCATGTTTTCATTGGAAAAATAGCATAAAGATGACTAGTAAGCATGTCAATAGCAAGATCTTGAAAGCAAACAAGCATCAAGTGGAGATGTTTTAGCTAGGAAGAATTCAAAACATGGTTTGATGCTATAGAGAATAGATGTATGAAGTCAGAAAAGAACATTGGATAAGGGCCCAAGGCATTCCATTCGTTAAATATCCCAAAAAGTCCTGCATCAATCCAGTCCATGACATTTAATTTTCTCTAAAATGTCTTTTTCTCAAGATTTTCAAATCTCGACGGCTAATAGAGAATAATATAACTGCTTCAAACACAAACCTCTCTACAAACTGCGCATTTTGACTCCTGGCTGGCAGCCTTCGGTCCATCACAGATCATCACAGAAGCAGCCAAACAAGCACATGATTTGCAGAAAAGATGCCCACAACTCAAAGCATATGGATCAAACAGAGTCTCCTGTAACATCATAAAATTCAAGCCTTATCAGATAAACTCCACGCACAGAATGCCACCCCTCTGGAATCTGGATTACAACCAAAGTAGGAACTTTACCAAGCAAATAGGGCATGTAAGATCATATTCAATCTTTATAGAATGTGGAAGCATCAAAGTCATAGTCGGTGTCACATCGACATCAACAGAAAAGTGAGTGGATAATTCTGTGGGGTGATTTCCACTGTCTGGTCCTTTAAAATTCAGACAAAAAGCACCCAATTCTACGAGCAAGGGAGATTGCAAAAGCTCCAATTGTTCAGCTCGCATTTTCAACTTAAACTTCTTTCCGTTTACAGAGCTATGTACCTATAGTCGATTAATTAAACACACAAAGATTATGTTCTTATATTGAAACTAACAAACTCAAATAGACAAGTTTTCAAATGATTTAGGCTGAAGCTCACCTTATCGTATTTCTTAAGAATTTTTCTGATAGCAATAGCATTCATTGTAACATATTCAATCAGCAAGCGGCCTTCTTGTATCATTGTTGGTTGCTCATTTTTAAAGCATTGACAAAATCGCACCAAGTATCTCTCAATTCCGCTAGCAACATGAAGATGAAGAAGATGTCTGACTCTTGTGCTGAAACACCCCGCAATATCCGTGGCTTCCCTCATCAACTCCGTAAAGAACAACTGATCACACACTGCAAAAAGTCGAAAGATTCCCAATAGAATGGCATAGCGCACAATTTATCATAACCAAAATAATTTAATTTTAATTTAATTTCAGTGTCCAACAACAGAACAGAGAACCAGCTAAGAATTCAGGAGCAGATGATGTCAATGGTATAAACAAATCAATAACAATCTTACGAGGGCAAGACTTGCATTCACATTCATTCGTGTAAGAATTATTAAGCCTGCAAGTCCGACAGCTCTTAAGAACTTTCTTCAGCCGCTTGTATTCAACATGCGAGCATTTATCCAAGAACCATTCTTGATCTCCGTGCAGATACTCCATGAACGTGTCTCCGAATTTCATCTTCTATATCCGAATCGACAAATTTAAAAAAAACAAAACCCTAAAACACCTGAAATCCCGATGCAGAAAGACGCGTAATCAGCGATACAAACACGAAAAAAGAGAGAAATCTGGCAAAAAAATCACCATTCCATATACAAATAACCTCATCCAGAGTTCAATAAAATCATAAAAACTTGCTTCGGCTCACCTCACCTCACCTTAAACTGCCAAAAGGGGGAAGAAAAATCCTCCTCCGATCCTCTTTAATTATGCGCTTTTTTCTTGAATCCTTCTCTTCAACCAAAGGGAGAACGAGGAATCCGGGCAAATGGAGAGAGGAGAACAAAAATCTTCGAGAGAAGGTGGAAGAGCGCGGTGAAATTATGGCGTATAAAACGAGAGGTGGTTTTGAAAATGGGAGCGATGGCGCGCACTTTCCGGCAATTTCAGGGGTTCCCGTAATGGCGGCTGCTGCATGCAGGAGTGCGGGTTCCATTCCATGTATAAGCTATTTTTTCCCACTCACTTTATTCATGGTGGTGGGAGGTTGAAGAAATTCAATTCCACTTTCTTTTTTAATAAAATAATAGTACATATTCTTCGTTTGTTAAATTACAAGTTAGTCCTTCAACGTAATTTTATTACCTCCTTGACGATGAAAATTTGACAATTTTACTAAAGACTTTCAAAATTTTGTCCTTGTCACTATCGAAATTTTGACAATTTATTCTGTTTAAAGAAAAATGTTTGTTTTTGTATTTTTCTCTCCCAGTGGTCAAAGTAGCGATGCCAAGATTTCTCAATCCATTGTGAAACTAAAGGTACAGAGTACTTTGTTTATTATGACAAATGTGGAAATGGAAATGAGAAATTAAAAACAAATATCTTTCTCGATAAATAATTTGGTTATATAATCATTTTAAAAAAATCAATTTGATTGACTATAACTCACTTTATCGTAATTTGGCATTTGTATAATCAATTTTATATAAAGTTCAGTCAAATACATTTATGTTAAAAGGCCACCCACAAGGGATTGTAACCAAATACACAAATATTTTAATTAAAATAATTTAAAGAAAGTGTTTAGAGAAAGAAACTTGTTTTTTTAGTTATTCAATTAAAGTGCAAGACAAACTCATAAGTTTTTAAGTTTTCAATTTTGTATTTACTAGATCACTAAATTCTAAAGTATATGATATTTAAACATTTAATGTTGTGTTTAATAAATCTTTATTCGACATTTTATAAAACTAATGACTTATTAGTTAGAGACATGATTACCGGTAAACTAAGCTAAGGTTCAAAATTTATAGATTTGTTAGATATAAACTTTATTTTTATGTCGGTTAAATTTATAAACTTTGAATTTTGTGTTTTAAGAGGTAGGTAAAATTTAAAAAATATTAATAAATTAATTTGTGCATATTAGACCCTTTTATGGGTCTATTAGGTTACAATATACGATAATAACAATAATTCAAAATTTTGGGTTTACCCTCAAAATATAAGGTTTGAATTCGATTCATGATTGTTTGTTTGTTACTTTTAGAATTTGACAGCTTTCTTTACGAAAGAAACACAGCACGGACATGTCACGTGGCTCCCCCATCCCGCATGGTGCCACGTGGAATTTCCTGAATAACGAGGGATTAACTTCTTTTTCTGTACTTTACTTGTAAAAATCTACGTGCCAATAAATAGTAAAAAGTTTATTCCCATTGGATGGACTTGGATCAGATGGAATGAATTCCTTTGAAAATATCTCATTTTCGCTATTTTAAGGATGTTAGGTCAAAAGCTTCAGTTAGGGACGTTGAATGGGTTGAAAGTAATAATTAAAGATGTCAAAATTATTTATATTTAGAGATGACAAATTGGAAGTTTGACCGCTTAAATTAAAGGCGCGGGATAGATTAAAAACTTAAATTAGAAACGTCAAAATTATTTATAGAGATGACATGTTGTAACTTTGACTTAAATGTGTCGGAATACTTAAATGTATCGGAATTCTTTATAAAGACTAGTCCGTAGGGATCGCTTCACTTATTTAATTTTAGGGATGTGAATGAAAAATTTATTATCATCCTATTAGTTTGTTAGAGTAATTTGTTTCACATCATTTTTTTTTTAATTCATAAAGTATAAATGAGATGCGAAGTTTACTTTTGGAAAGTAAGTATGATTTCACTTTCTATGTGAGTAGACAATTTTGTTGAAAATGTAACGTACTTTTTAAACAACATGAAAAGTATTATTATTAAAATACATAATAATAAAAAAATCATAGTTCCTATAAAAATAATGAACTCACATGCTACATATAAATTTGGCTACAAAATACAAAACTTATTAACATAAACTTCTTACTCAAAATACTCTCTGAAAAGATATCCCATTCAACGATACTCAACGATTTTAGGTCATGTTTACTTACTCCGAATCGGAATCGGAATGAATCATAATGAAAATCAAATAAATCGAAATGATAATGTTATTCATTTGATGTTGTTTACCATAAATTTTCTGGAATCGAAATCATAATTCTTTGATGTTGTTTACTAAAACTGTCTGGAATCGAAATCGAAATCATGTACCATTATATTCTTTATAGTGAATCACAAATGCATTATTGTGTTAATTTTTTTTAAAATTATAGTAATAATAAATTTTAATTTGTGATACTATATTATTGATCGTAAATTTTTTTTATTATAACAATTTATTTAATATTAATAAATAATGAATAATTAAAATAAAATTACATCACTAAAATACCTTTTTATTACAAAAACCATCCTTTAATATAAAATATTATTATTATTATTGTTCTAATATTTAATAATAATCAAATATATTTTATAAAATCTATTGATATTAATTAATAATAAAAAGTTAAATTAAAAAATTAAAACTAAATATATTTTATAATAAAATCACACCCACTAATAAAAAACTATTAGTAGTATAAATGAAAAATAAATAATAATTAATTAAAAAGTTATCAGTCTCAAACGAAAGATAAAAAAGGTAAAAAGCTTTTAAAATAGCTATAGTAAATATGTAAAACGTATGAAATATGGAATGTGAATGAGATGGATGGAGGGGTAGGAAAGGAATAAAATTACACATTTTTAGATAATAGGATTACCAAGGTCCTCTCTTTTTACTCTGATTTATTATTTAATTACTGGACTGGTGCCAATTACGTTGAGCTAAACTCACGTTTTGACCGTAATTATTGATATTATTATTTAGATGATTGTATATAAAAAGTTGGTAAGTAAAATTTTGCTCTCCTCCATGCGAACTTTCATGGCTCCAACCCAGATTACATTTATAATTTACGAGAAATATCGGATTGATTATTTTATGTGATTATTTTATGTAAGGATAATTTTATTTTCATAAACCATATCAAACTACTAAATGAAAAATGAGTTAAATAACAAATTTGCCTAAACTTTAAGATTTAGTTTATTATGTCAATGTAATATTTTTTTTGACATTTAATTTTGTGTCTTATAAATTCATAATGTCAACTCAATCGATTTAACACTTGCGTGTCTATTATCTAACAAGGATATGATGAGCTAATTTAAAAAAATTCAAATATTTAATAGCATAAATATTGAATTAACGAAGTTAATGTAGGACATATTAGAAATGTAAATAGAAGCTCAAAAACTTATTAAGGCTTTCAAACGTATAAAAATTAAATTGATACAACTTTAAAAGTTGGAAGGCCTGTTACGACATTTTTTAAAACGATGAATGTTCATCTAATTTATAAAGAATTTGAGTAATTGACATTTTTGTCCTAAAATTTTGGTTGGAATCATGTTTTGTCCATTAGGGTGTGCCACCATTTCCTTCTTTTATTTATTTTTTCTTTTTTACTCAAAAGTGGATATCGTTTGGTCCCACTGTACGATTATCTATCTCCTAATTCAATGACATAAGGTAGTTCAAAAGAAACGAGAAATTCTCAATTACCTGTTGTCATGTAGGTGGAACAACCGTCAAGTGAAGTTGAAGCAATAGAGAAAAACGATGCATTGGAGGCAAATTACCACCTGCCACGTGTCAAATCAGAAAGTATGTTCTCAATGACAATAAGAAGAAATAAAAAGAAGAGCAATATATAATCATCCGACCAACCTTCAACAAGTACGAGCCAACCTTGAAAAGCACCTGCAGACAGTGTAAAGAGAACAAAGATATTCTCCGACAAGGCGTCACGTTTCTCGGGCGATTAGAGTGCTGTCGAAAGTTTTGTTGAGTGCTCGCTCCTATAAATAGAGATCTCCGCCTCTCACACAAAATACGTGAAACTATATTATATCTATCGAGTATAGATCGGATTATACTGACTAGAGCATCAAAGTGTTAATTCTATTTTGCAAGTAATTCGTACGTCAGTGCCTCGAATCCAAGTTTCACGAATATGAGCTTAATCATTTTTCCAATCAAACACAATGAATTTTCATTTTAATTTCAAAACAAATCGAGTAATTGACATTTTTGTCCCAAAATTTTTGTTGGATTCATATTTTGTCCATTAGGGCCCGCAATATTTCGCAATTTGCAAAAAAGGGCCACCATTTCCTTTTTGTCTTTGTCCTTTTTTTAATCAAAAGTGGAGATCGTTGGGTCCCACCGTACGATCATCTCTCTCTTGGCTCAGTTACACAGGTGAGTTCGGAAGAAACGACGAACGCCCACTGACCAGTTGCCACGTAGGTGGAACAGCCGTCAAGCGAAGCTGAAGCAACACACGTGGAGCATGATGATTGGGCATTTGGAGGACGTGGTGCACTGTGACAGTGTTTTTAGAAGTTTCTCCCATTAAAGGAAAATCGCATTGATTTTTTTTGCCGGCGTATCTGATTCCCTCCTCCGACCTGAAAGGTACCATCTGAAAGCATTGGACGCGATGCTTCCACCACTCACTTTTTTTTTAAATAAATAAATCATTTTAATTGTTATTGTTATTAACTTATTTTCATATGAACATTTATAAACAGTAAAAATTAAAAAAATAATGTTTGAAAATGATTTTTTAAATAAAAGACATGACTTATGTTTTAAGCATTCTAGTTTAAAAGATTGTACAAAGTTACCTTTATTTTAAGGTGTGTTTATAAATGCTTCTAAAATTACTGATTATTGCAAAAATAGTAAAAAGTGTTTAACAATAAAGTCACTTTTGATGGTTTTTTTTTCTAATACTCTTAAAAGTATATTTTAGCGTTTTTCCACAATGAATGTGGTCAAAAGTACTCTACGACTACAAGTAATTTCTCATAAAATACTTCGAGATTATTTTGACTTCTTCATACAAATTTGACAAAGATCCATCTATATTATATACAAAAGACACGATAGAGATAAATTTAAGAATATGTGTTAAGTTGTTTATTCTTGTTTGTTGTATTTTACTTATGAAAAATTTTAAAGTTATTGATCCTTCCTCAATTTTGTTTAGTCATTGAGTTGACCGACTAGACCAGTAGGTGATAGGATTTACTACAACTTCAATTTGTATAAATAGACAATACAAAAGAATTGGTGATGTAAATATAGAGAAAAATTAAACATGTTAACAATTTTAACAATTTAATTTTTTTTATTAATTTAGTTTTTTTAACTATTTAATTAATTTTGATGTTTTTTAGACTTTAAAATAAAACTATGAAATCCACGTGGACATGTTACTTACTAGTAACAATAAAGGTTGAGTCACGGAGGTTGTTTGTTAAAATAAATGGTGGTTGAAACAAACAAAATGTCACACTAAACCAAATCAAGACAAATGTGTGTCAATGGTCATGGATGTGGGATTCTCGTAACAATACATAGTTAAACAAATGCGTATAGTATGATAATTGGCTAATTTAATCCAAACTATCTCAGCTTATGTGTAAGGAACCAGTTTATTATAGGATGTGGAGCTTGAACCTCCTTTAACTTTGAAGCTACATAGAACCCTGATAAGGTTATCATTTTTTTTCTCATTTTTAATTTTATTAAAAAACTTAATCATTTCACAACTATTGATGTTTCTTGCTTCACATGTTTTTTGAAATATTCTCAAAATTGTATATAAATATTAGAAAAAAAAAGTTCATGGTTTATTATTTTCGTTTCAAATTTATTCCAAAATATAAATAAAAATATTGTTTTATCATTATTGAATTGATGAAGAATTTGTTTATAAAAATAACGTTATTCAACGAGCTCTTAGTGTTAGTGACTTTCAATGTCATATGAATTTCCATTATGAAGTGCAATATTCCTTTTATATATTACATATGAGTGGAATTTGATTTGAACTCACGAAACTTTTAATCGAAAATATATTCTTTAACCAATTCAACCAACACTCGAGTTTGATATTCAACGGATGATAGAGATTAAAAAATAAGATAGTCGTTGAATAAGTTTTGTAAATATAATATAAAAAATAAAATAAAATATATATATAATTTAAACCTTTTATAAATTTGAGAACAACATCAGTGACCCGAAACGACATGGGAAACAAATTTATAAACTGCGAAACGACAACCGACAAGTGGGAGAAAAAAAGAGAGAGAAATACGTTAGAAAAAAAAGGAAATAAATAATAATAGAAACAAAAGGTTCCCAAAAGTTTTATACGCCGCATTTGGCATTCACAATCAGCATCCATCCGTCGGGTGGGGTTAGCCTTTTGTACTGGGACCCACTAAGGAGTCAAAATCATGGCCGTTGCACTATATGTGGGCCCCACATCTCTTTTTTTTTAAATTAACATTATTATCTCAAATTATAATTACCCCTTCTAAATTTTAAATCGCAAAAATTAAACTTTAAGATATTATAAATATAAAGTATTTTCTAGTAAAAATTAAACTTAAATTTTTTTTAAAAAGATATATATTTTAAGTATTTTCGGAATTGAAAGTCCCAAAATCAGAGACTATTTCTCCATTTTTCATCTCTCGAATCCTTCATTTCCCACTGAACAACACCTAGTCTGATTTTTCATTGATTTCAAGGCTTTGCCTTTCACGAAGGGCAGACCTTTAGTCCTTTGGAGAGCAGTACTCATTGATGCCGCCTCGAGTTGGTGTTTGAGTTAGATTGACTTGCTTGATTTTAAAGCTCTGTGTTGCCAAGTCGGTGGTCGAATTTACAGCAAATTCATTCCTCTGGTTCCTTCACGAGGAAAATTCTTTTTATTTTATTTTTGATGTTTGGGATGCGGATGAGTAGGTTCCTGATAGCAAGCAACTATGCCTGTGGAGGTGCCAACTCTCATCGTAGTTGTAAATTGGACGAATGCATGAACTATTGAAATTTTAGAAGGCATAATTTTATCACTTAAAAGTTTAATTCTTACCATTGAACGTAGTCTAATTTTTCATTTATAAAAATTTTAAAATTTAATTTTTATAATTAAAAGTTCAGAGATAACAAACAACTACCGTATTTTAAGGTAGTTTTTACAATTTGCTCTTATTTTTGTAAATTCACTTTCAGTTTTCACCAGCACAGCCGGAGCCAGGTAGAGGCGGAGGAGATTCGCCGGGCCCACCACTCTCCGTATTTCTGTTCGTAAAAACTGTCATGCATTATTGCAAGGGATATTATGGCTGTCCTTTTCGTTTTTATTTTTATTTTTATACATTTGATGTCCAAAATTTTAAAATTATGTCCATTTAATATTTACATTTTAAAAAATTGAAAAAATTATAATAAATCCACGAATTTGCTAACTCTATTAATTTAACGTTTACGTGACAAATATATATCAAACACAATTTAGACTCTGTATATATGGAATGGATAGATGCAATTAAATTACGAAATTCAAGGATTTGTTATAACTTTTTTAAGTATAAAGAGACCAATCTAAAATGAGATGAACCAAACACATAATTTAACATGATATTTATTTTTGTTGAAATATTGTATAGGTTTATAAAGCTACATATTTGCAAGACCACACATAATAGACTATTCCAATAAGTTGATTTGTGTACATCACTAATGAACATCGTTTTGAATAAGTTATGATTCGTTTGACGTTTTTGTTTCTCGTTTCCAATTTTTAAAAAACATAAGTGTTTATTAATTTGTTTGTATTTCTCCCTTCTTATTTTTAAGAAGTGTTTTTAAAATTGTGTATAAATTTTAAAAACAATAAAATAAAGTTTATTGTTTATGTTTCAAGTGTTTTTTTTTTCAAAACATAAATAAAAACTTTATTTTATTATTGACTTGTAAAATATATAATAAATGTCAAAAAGTAACTATAACATGCAATTTTTTTTTGACGGCATAACATGCATGCAAAATTTGAATATTAATGTTAAAGATAAAATTTCATATAAAAAATGTATTTTATCAATTTAAAATGTTAGGTAACGAAGAACAATAAATGACTATCAAATAGGTTTATGTCTTTTTTCGACTAAAAAAGACCAAGAAACAAACAAGGTTTTAAATGTTCGATGGACATGTACATGTCTCAATTTTATAGAAACGTGATGGAAATATCAATAAAATATCAATATTGAGGGATATTTATGAAAAAATTATAAAAGTTATAAAAATATTTAAATTAATTTTAAAATAAGTTTTAAATTCTTATTATCAATACTAATATTTCACACCGGTAATATTTTGTTGATGTATTTTCTTTGTATATTTTGTTAATTTTTTTCAATACTATAGAAATATCGATTTACCATTTATGTTGAGATGTCGAACCTATGGACACATCAACAAAAATTTAAATCCATAGAAACAAAAAAACGAGCTACCAAAACACATGCATATATTTTTATTTAATAAAAGTAAAAACAAAAAACATAAATAATGTTACCAAAATGACCCTTAATTTTTTATTTGGATCAATCTGATCACAAATAATAGCTCAAAAGTACTATGAGCCACTGACCATGTCCTAGTTTCTTATCTGTCAAACAAAATAATTTTTTATTTGAGTGAAATCGTAGACAAATGAGTCATATACGTACTGGGACTTGTACTTGTAGACATAATTGATAATAACCATGTATTTTGGTCAAACAAGTTTAAGGGTTGGAACTCGGAAAATTAATGAAATTGGCTGATGCTAGATTCTAGACGTGTCGACTTGGACGGTTGTTGCTTTATTCATTCAAAAGATGTTCCTGCACATCATAACATAGCAACGAATCAAAATCACTCTTAAACTTAAGTTAGTATAGAATAAAATGGTGAGCTAAAAGTTGGTCAAAGATATTTTGACCATCCTTATGAGGGACATTTAGGGAAGTGAACTAAGGTGGTCAGAGTGCGTACTTGTCATTAAAAGGATCTCGTGCTGGCATATGTTGAGGATATCTAACAGCAGAATCATCATTACGTCCAATGTCAGCAGATATCCCATGGGACGAACTCTGCTCGAGGAAGGACGAGCTAACATACTTGTCGTGTGATGTTGGTCTTTCCTCCTCGGCTCAATAAACCCGAACTCAACTCAAGCTCGAGTCCACGTGTTATCATGGAGTGGTCCATGTGTCGCTATTATATTTTACCCATATCAACATTATACACAAAAAGAAGTAAGATCATGTTCAATAACTTGTTTTAATTTTTTTTCTTGTTTGAAAATGTGAGCGAAAGGAAAAAGAAGTAAGATCATTTCAATAATTTGTTTTGAACATTTTTCTTGTTTGAAAATTTGAGTGAAATGAGTAGAAAATTGAATGCGCATGGAACGAATGGATAAAGATAATATGAAAAAGTCAAACACGAAAGTCTCGTTCGTCCATTTTTAGAAATTAGTTATAAATATTTGAATAGAATTAATTATATATAATAATAGCAACAACGACAAAAAGGAAACTTATATTTTAAAATAAGTGCTATTTTTATTTATTTCATAATTTATAATATAATACAAGTCCAAAATGGTTCGAGACGTGATTAGAAATATAAATAAAGTCTCGCATTAATTAGGAAAATAAGTGATCAGCGGTATATGAGAGAAGACAATTATCTAATTGGATAAAACGAGATCTTTTAAGTAAAATCAAAAATAAAATCACGAACATTATATCCAAAAGGAACAATAACAATATCAGATACTTAGGGACGCTCAGATTTTCTCCGTATTTACTAAATCATGAAATCAAATCCCGACTCAACCCCTCACCCTGCCTGTACCACAACCACTCATTATCCCTTACCAACCACCTTCCGTCTACAATCTGGATAAAGTCCCTTGGAATTAAGAAAAAAGATACGGAGAAGAGAGAAAGGAAAAGGGAAGGAAAATACTGATGCTTTTCTCAAGGCAATCGGAATAGATCAAATTTAGAATTTTAAAATTATATAAAAAGAAAACAAATTATATCCATTGGGACCAAATAAAGAGAACCAAGTGCATTTCACTCGAACTAAAGGACAAAAAATTGTTCCCACATCTTAAAAAAAAATTCTCAACTTTATTATTATCATTTTTTTAAACGCAGAAAGCTGTCATATTTTTCGAACGGGACGGAGCATCCGCTTCTATACAATTCAGAATTCAGACTTCCCAACTTGTTCTTCAATTTATTTTATAATATAATCTCAATGCTCTTCCTTTTTCTTCATTAATGGCGTACGCATTCAATTCCCTTTTTTAATAATTCCCTGAAACTCCCCTGAATTTTCCTCTGCAAAAACCTCCACGCCATTGAAGCAGACCCAATTTCTGAACTCTCTCTGTTTTCCTTCTCTTGTCAAAAATGGCTCAGCCGCCATTGAAGCAGCTCACCACCATCTGTACATCGAAGCCTGCTCCATTAACGACCTTTCTCTTCATCATCATCATCTGCCTTCTGGGTTTTTACACATTACATTTCTCGACCTCGTCGCTCTCTGCAACTTCGAGTCCGCGAAATTCCCTCCGGTTTCAGCAGCTCTTTCTTTCATCGGCTTCGAACTACACCGTCGCGTCCTATCTCCGGTCGCTCACTCTTCATCCGCACCTCGCCGGAACGGAACCCTCGTCGGAAACCGCCCGATACGTCGAGTCTCACTTCCGGGACCTTGGCCTCGAAACTCACTCAATTCAGTTCGATGCTCTGCTTTCTTACCCCAAATACGCCTCTCTTTCGGCTCGATTATCTAACGGAAGCGTTGTTAATATTCCTTCATCGGAGAATATTCAGGGCGTAGTGAAACCCTACCACGCCTATTCGCCATCCGGTGCGGCGTACGGCAGGGCGGTGTTCGTGAACTACGGCCGGGACGAGGACTACCGCGCGCTGGCGGCGATCGGCGTCGGCGTCGCCGGATGCATTGTGGTGGCGAGGAAAGGGGATTTTCCGAGGGGCGTGGTGGTGGCGAAGGCGGAGGCTAATGGGGCAAAAGGGGTTCTATTGTACGCCGAGGGGGATAGATTTAGACAGGGCTTTGAGAGAGGGACTGTGATGAGGGGAATTGGGGACCCACTCAGCCCTGGGTGGGCAGCCATTGATGGAGCTGAGAGGTTGAATTTAAACGACAGTGAAGTTTTGAAAAGGTTCCCCAAAATTCCGTCCATGCCTTTGTCTGCCGAGGCTGCTGAGATCATCCTGAGCTCACTCGACACCGCTTCCGTACCGCCGGAATGGCGAGACACGACAGCGAAGCTCCGATCGTCGTCGTCGGTGGGGCCGGGTGGTCCGACATTTCTCAACTTCACTTACCAGGTTTTTGATTCAGACTTAAGTCAATATGAAAAAGTGGTCTGTTGGGAAATTTTAACTAGTGGCTGCTGTTTTTTTGTTGAGGCCCAGATATTGAATGATCTTTGACTTTGCTGTTTTGTGGTATCTATTCTCTTGATTTGCAGATTGGTAGTTATGTGGTATGCTCAGTTAGGCCTTTTACTTTTTTTTTTTTTTTTTTGTTCTGATGAGAATGACTCTGCTTTTACGGCTGTAAAATGTTTGTCAAACTTGGATGTTTCTCTCGTTGACTTATGTTGACCATGATTGTGGGGATGTTTTTTTGCGACTGTCACAGTGTCAATGTTCTTGTCGGACTTTTGTCTTGTCTTGCTGAGTTTCACTCTCAGGACAAGAATTACATAGAAAGGGGCACCATTCGGTAGAAATTTATGCAAAAGAAAACAAACAACCTTACAACATTTATGGTGAGCTTGACATGGGTTTTGAAGGAGTAAAGCTAATTGAGAGCACTTTTAAAGAATTTGTGGTCAGTTACGTAATAAAAAATATTCTAAAAATTCTTGAATTTTTTTTAAAAATGTTATATAAAAACTGTTCCAATCAAAAGCACTATTCTCAATGACCCATTCTTCTATAGTAAATTACTAAAGAACAAGTTTCTTTCGTGAGCTGGTGGGTTTTTATGCAGATGTTAGTTGACATAACATCAGTTACAAGTAGAGAAAGTTCTCTTAAGATTGTTGTTGAGTCAGTACATGACAGAGATGGGTTGATGTTGTTTAATCAGTGGTTCTGGAGGTATTTGGTTTTCGGAAGAACGATTTGAGATGATAAGGGTCTTAAAGTTTTTGTTGGGGTTTGCATAATATTTTGGGATGCTAGATTACCAATATCGTGGCTGGTGGCTTGTGTGCGTGTGTGTGTTTTATTATTTGTTTTTTAAATATATAATTATTAAATTCTCTTATTTTGTGGGATGAACATTAGGAATTCCTAGGATTTCGAGACTAGTCATTTGAGGTGCTCTCTGTTCCAAGTTTACTTCGCTTTCCAGTTTCTTTATTTTTCTAACTCTCCATTCATCTCATTTGTAGGGGGAGAGAAAAGTATCAACAATTCGTAATGTGTTAGCTGTTATTAAGGGGTTAGAAGAGCCCGATCGTTTTGTGCTTATGGGCAATCATAGAGATGCATGGAGTTTTGGGGCTGTGGACCCAAACAGTGGAACTGCTGCATTACTCGACATTGCACGTCGATTTGCTCTTTTGAGACGGTTGGGGTGGAGCCCTCGAAGAACAATTCTTCTTTGCAGTTGGGATGCTGAAGAATTTGGTATGGTAGGTAGTACCAAATCTCCAGGCACAATTAATGATTGGTTGTTTGTGACTTAACATGCCTTTCCTGTTATTCGTTTTCCACTCTCTCTGATGAGAGCAGGAAAGGAGAAGGTGCATCAATCATCAATTTTCTCCTCTTATATATTCTTTATTTTTCTTTACAATCATGTTTTTTATGAAAAGACTCTTTCTTAAAGGTATTTTAGGTTAGTTTGGCATTTAAGGTAAAAAACTCTTTTTTCTATGTTTCAAAGGAAATGGTTGAATACTTGATAATACTGAAGATGGTTAAAAAGGTTCCTTGCAAAACTAATTTTTCTATCAAGATGTATATTCCTTGATTTTTAGTAAAGAAAAATTGGAAAGGAATTGTGCTTGAACTGCTTAAAAACAAAAAATTTGTACCCAGTGAATTATTTTTGGAATGGTTAATTTATTGTTTGATTTGCTGACTAACTAAGTTGAAATTATTGGAAAAACTCCTTTGAAGGTTCAAAGTTGATCATAGACAGAGTCAGCCCTACATTAGTGCATTTACTTGCATAGTTATTGAGAATCAAAATTGTACGACTTTTTCTCATGTAAACAAGTTATCTTGTTATGTTATGCACTGCAATTTAGCAGCGATGTGTTGGCTTGTTCATATTTTAGTTTAAAGAATGGTATTTGAAGAAGTTTGTGCTATGTTTTACCCATGGCAAGCGGCTGCACCATCCATGGTCTCCCTTAAATGTGTGAAGAATAACTGGCTCTAGCGGGTTGTCAGCCACATTTATTTTAAAGTATGAAGAAATCTAATTTAGGACTGGTTTTTGTTGTTAGACATGCATATTAGAAACGAGAATACTGATTCTGGAAGTCCTCTTATCTCAGGAGCTTATGTAATAACTTTGTACACATTGAAATTATTTATGGTCTACTTTTTGCTGCTTACAGATAGGATCTACTGAGTGGGTTGAGCAAAACATTGTGAATCTTGGAACCAAAGCTGTGGCCTACCTTAACGTAGATTGTGCAGTTCAGGGGCCAGGATTCTTTTCTGGTGCGACTCCTCAGCTTGATGATCTCCTTCTTAAGGTTACTGCACAGGTAAAGAATTAAAGAAATAAAGAAATTGTGGTTCGGTAGCATCTGAGCATCGAAGAGTGTTTCAGGAATGGAATCTTGTTGGGGAAGGCGTAACTGACATATCTGTTTAAAAGGGAAAAAAACGATGCTGAAGCCTTTTCTTTGTTGGGCCGGGGGGGGGGGGGGGGAACCCAAACCAAACTGATCAATCAACAATTTTTCAGTTTTATACTTAAGGAAATCAAACTCACTGTCCTCTGACTTGGTTCAGTCGGTTTTTTTCAAAAATATTTAAAGAACAGGGTTGCTGTAAGTCACACGTGTTTCTAAAGTCTTGAACTGATTTCAGGTCCAGGATCCCGACGTGAAAGGTGCAACAGTGTATGACACATGGACTGCCACAAATGGTTTTGGGAATGTAAGGCCACACTATCTTAATCTGTTATTAATATGAATCCTCGTACCCCCATTGGCTTTTCGTGCTGTCTTGCTTCATGCCTGTTGTATGACTGTGAAGTGATTAACTAGTCCCCACACTGACTTTTCTTCTCTACTGCATAAGGCTTCAAATAAAAGTAGAAGATATGTAACTAAACTTTTGAATTAGAGTGACTTTGATTTTCTGTCTATAGTGTCTAGCTCTGCTCTATTTCAGGTTCCAGAGGCTATCCTAATCAATTTTCTGAAACAACGCTTGGTTGATCTAGTGGTTATCAAGGCCAATGCAACCAAATGTTGTACCGTAGGGTTAGAAAATTGTACCATGAGATTGACTAAGGTGTACCATGCATCCTAGTGGGTTTGGATACTCACGGATATCAAATCTTTAATGAGCCTAGACTGTGTAGAGTTACTCAAGTGTGGCTGTGGAATGATTCCTTTTAGAATCCTTGGCCCGAGCTTACAGCAGAATTGCCCATGATCTTAGCTCAATGAAACCACTTTGAGAGATCTTTAGAGGAAGCTTGGGCGGTTGTTCAGTTTCATATTTCTCTTTGGGCCTCGGTGTCTAAAGCCTTTTGTAGTTACTCTTTAGATTTGATTTTGCTAGTGTGGAGCCTGTTCTTTTAGTTTGGCTCCTTTATTTTTGTATGGCCTTTTATTTTGTTTCATTTTTCTCAATGAAAGGTCGTTTTCTCTAAAGTTCAGTATTTTCTAAAAGAAAAAAGAAACCACTCGGTATCAGTTCGAGCTTCTGTTGTTGTTTCTGAATTACAACCTGCAGTTGGAGGACTAGTTTGTTTGTTCCTGGGTTCCCTTTATTTATTTGTTTATTTTTATTGATATCATACACATACAAAAGGAGAAAACTCCAAGCAAGAGAGAACTATGAAAAGGCCCTCCAACTCATCAAAAGTCACTTAAGCTGTAATCGGTAAAACAGGAAAAATAATTTACTTACACTTGCTAAGACTACATAAATACCACCGTTCTTGGGATTCCTCAGTACTGAATAGAGTTTTATTTAGGTATGAATAAACTCTAGGTATGAATATTACTAAATGCTGTCATGAAGAAGTTGTGAATTCTGTGTTTTCATGTACATGATTACGTAGAAGTTGTGAATTCCTTGTTGATAGTTTTGATTTCAATCCTTCTCGGCTAGTTTGCAGATTGAAAGACTTGGTGCTCTGAATTCTGATTTTGCTGCATTTGTGCAACATGCAGGAGTTCCTTCTGTTGATGTGTATTATGGAAGAGGTACTTTTCTCTGACATATATGCTAACAATTTAGGGTAAATTTGGAGATCCTGGCAAAAGAATATTTAGAATCAGAGAAATCCTTGCTAGATATGAGAATCACAATCACCAATAATGATTAGAAATGAGGATAGTCTTGTGAAATGTATAACGGTACTTGAATAGTAGTGAGAATCACAATCACCAAAAATGATTTTTCCCATGATTCTTAATGCTTTTGATATTGTCTTGAGCCGCATAGCTTTTCCCTGGTGATACAGGGCTTGGGAGTTTGGTATGGTGTACATATCCTATCGTATAGTCGTCTCGTCTGTGTTTTGTGATAAGTTTCCTTTTTCAGATTTTCCTGTCTATCATACCGCCTTTGACACCTATGATTGGATGGCAAATTATGGAGATCCATCGTTTCATCGACATGTGACTGGTTAGCTTTGTTTTAGATTGGCATTATCTTTATTTTTTAAAATTCTTTTCTTATAAGAAACTACTTCCATTAAAGAAGAGAATAGCGTTTGATCCCATGGTTTATTAATAAGGTTGAATGACTACTTTTCTATTGCCTTTTCTTGGTATAATGGTCTTCTCTCGCTTTGTTGTACCTACAGTTGGAAACATTTGGGGACTGCTAGCCCTTCGACTCGCTGATGATTTAATTCTCCCTTTCAGTTACGTCTCTTATGCGAATCAGTTACAGGTGCCATACTCCGGATATACTTTAGTTTGTTGTTCAGATTGTTTCAGAAAGTTGAGGGATTAAAATCAAAATTTCAAAAGTTTAAGTAGCTAAAATGAAAAATGAACAAAGGTTTAGGGACCGAATTTGGATTTTAACTTAAACTATATTTGAAACGTTTATGTAGGCATTGTACTTAGATTTTAGAAGCACAACATCTTGCTTCTTTTTGTAGCATAAATTGTCTATAAAATTAAAATGTTGTCAAATCCCTTCCAACACAGGCATACAAGGATACACTTAATGATTTCTTAGATGAGAGCGTATCATTGCTCCCATTATCGACAGCCATCCAAGAACTACAATCTGCTGCCCAAGAAATTGAGAACGAAGCCAAGGTAGGATCTCTAAAATTAACAGAACATGGGATGTTGCATTTAACATTAATGATGTGTATGCATATGGTCTAACAGCCACACTATATTATACAGAGGTTGAGAGAGCAAGAAACTTCTAGTGATGTGGCATTGTTGCAGAAGCGAGCATTAAACGATCGTTTGATGCTTGCCGAAAGAGGCTTCTTGGATGTAGATGGGCTCCGAGGCCGTCCTTGGTTCAAGCATCTTGTAAGTGTTTTTTTCATCATAGTACTGAAATTGATTGCAAGTGTTAACTGTTTAGCAACTGTATTACGATCAAGATCATAGACCTGAGGAGAGCTCGGTGATCTTGAGAATACTAAAGAGATTCTTTAGTTTATCTTTATGCGATGCGGAGACTTCCGCAAATTGAACCTAAAAAGGTAAGAGAATGCATCCAAATTTAAGAAATTAGTGTCTAATGGCGCATTTGATAATGATCCCGTTTCTTGTTTCTCATTTACAATTTTGAGAAACATAAGCGTTTGGTAGTTTTTGTTTTTCGTTTCTCATCTTTAAGAAACGTTTCCAAAATTGTATAGAAATTTTAGGAACAATAAGATCAAGTTTCTTGTTTTTTTTTTTCCAAAACATAGATACAAACATTATTTTATCATTCTTAGAATTATTAAATGCATAACAAATATAAAAAATATAAACATGATGTAAAATTTCTAATATTTAATTTTCATATAAAACTTTTACGTTTTCATTTAAAATCTCAGATAACAAGAAACAAGAAACAAGAAATGATTACCAAACATATTTATTAAAAAAGAAAGAACAAGAAATTGTTACCGAATGCAAATCTATTTTTCTTGATTGAAAAAGTGGAAACGAGAAACATGTAAAGGAAAGCGGTTTTCTCATCAAAGGAAATGCTTTGCTTTATCTAGTGTTATACATGTGAAAGGAATCGGTCACTGCCAATTCATCTAGGCTATTCTCTAAACATGAATCATGAAATTCTGGTAGCTGGTTGCTTCTCTTTGAAGTACTACCATCTGCAGGCAGCGAAATATTACTTCTGTGTAGATTCTGTGATAATCCTCCTTGTTGCAGGTTTACGGGCCTCCGAGCGACTATGAAAGTGCACTGGTTTACTTTCCCGGTATTGCAGATGCAGTTTCCGAATCCACGAAAATGAACCAAAGAGAAAGGCAGGCTGCAATTCAGCATGAGATCTGGAGAGTGGTTAGAGCCATTAGAAGGGCCGCTACTGCTCTTAAAGGTGATCTCTCATGAAACAAAGGAAAAGGCATCTAAAATTTTACAGCATCTGAGTTTTATACATATGGGGAATGAAAGCGATAGCAAGTACCGAACACACGCCTTTGTAAGTTGTTCCTTATCTCTCACTCGGTTTCTCATCGTCACGTTGTCATCTTCTTCTTCTGCTTTTTTCATGGGAACTGAAGATGAATAGGTTTTAAATTGTAATATATTCCCTCGAGACTTCCTTTTTCTTGTTTTTTTTGTTGAACACAAGGTATGAGGTCGTTTCCATGAATATATACCTGTTTTTTTTTGCTTTGAAAAACTTGATCCCCTGAATATACCTGTTCTTTTCACCATCTCTCAATGAAGTGTCACTGATTGAAAACGCGATCTTGTCGAAACCCGTAAATGTGTCGTCGTCTTTCTCACGGATTGCATTGGATGGAATCAAAATCATTTGTCAGATAAATGATACCCAATGAGACCCCTGAATCTATGGTCGGTCGAGCAGGAGAGGAAGTCGGTTTGGTTCAAATGTTTCGATTGTGACACTGATGGAATGCTGAGTTGGATATTTATTTAATTTTATATTATTTTTTAATATATGTGTCATTTTTTTATTATTATTTTTTTCTTTCTCTCACTCTATTCCCATCTCTAAATAATAAAAAAAATGCACATATAATATAAAATTAAATAAATATCCAACTCATCAGTATTCCATTATTGTTACTAACGGAATTTTAGTCCCATGGACATTTTAGAATTATTTTTTAAAGGTCAAGGATCAAACTGTGACTTTTTAAAACTTAGGAATCAAATAAAAACCTATCTCTAAATTCATGGATTAAAATTGTATTTTAATTAAAAGTTATAATATTTTAAGAAATTTATTGAGGGTAGTGTAATAAGAACTAAAATAGATAGATCAAGATATTGCAAAGTGCTTAATATTTGAAAATATTTAGGGTGGGTTTGGGAATGATGGTAGAAGGAAAATATTTAGGGTGTGTTTGAGAGATGGTAAAATGAGTGATTTTAGAAAAAAATATTTAAGAATAATTGATTTTCGTAAATTACTAATTATAAATGATTTTATGTTTTCCTAAAATCAATTTTTTAATATGACAAACATGATCAATTGAAAATGGAATTGGTTTTAGTAATGGTAAAAGTAATTTTCCTATATTAAAATTACTCTTGAACACACTATTTATCATATTTATAAATGTAACTTCCAGTAAATATGTATGTATGTCTCTGCATGTGTGTTTACTTTTTATTTACCATGTCCGTGTATAATGTTTTAATTTTTCTATAATTCATCAAGCTTAAAATCAAATTCCTACCACTCCCTCCTTTCCCCTCCTTTTTCTATATTTAAATACTATTTTGGATTATGTATTTTTAAAATATTTATTTATTTTAATCATTGTATTGCTGTTTTTCAAGATATCTATTTTAATTCACATAAACATCCAATTGGAATAGAGGTCAGACTCGATTTGCGAGAATAGAAAGCAAGCCTTTAAAAACTAAATCTTAACTAAAATTCGTGCCTACACGAGTTTCACGGATAAATCCATTATTTAAAGAGAAGTCGTTAATCACTAGAACAATGAGCTTGGTGGGTATACTAGTGGCAATGGACATCCTAACCGATCACGAGCGAAGACGTGTCGAAGTGAAAGCCCCTAGGATTATTGAACGTAAATATGTGCACGAGCCTATGCAAATAGGGTTAAAAACAGTAGATAGCCTAGTTCCTATAGGTCGTGGCCAATGAGAATTTATAATCGGGGACCGACAAACTAGAAAAACAGCTATAGCCATCGATACTATATTAAACTCAATAAAAATTCTTTAATACAAATTTATAGGTATATTTAAATCATTGAAGGTGTCGTGTTAAAATTATGCTCAAAAGAAATGACGCAGAAATAGAAATGAATGTTTTTAAAAGAAAGAAAAGCAAAAAAAAGTGTCGGGACAAAAGTAATATTTGAATATATCTTAAAATCGAATATTGTTTCCCGCCTTTTTATTATTCTTCCTCCTCTTCGGTCAGCTAAATGGATGAGTTAAAGGATCATCCAATTTGAATATCTGAACGAGAAACGAAATGGAGGAACTGATCTCGAACTTCAGCAAAACCCTAGCTCCATTTTGCAATCACCTCCAGAACACCTGCGATGCTCTCAAGCAGTCCGTCGATCGCCGCCCCATTCCCCTTGGTGCCCGTTCTTTCGTTATCTTCTCTTTTTTGGAATTCGAATCAGAATTAACGTACAATTACTGCTAGGAGATTGAATTTCGATGTTTTGTTTCGTTCGTAAATTTGCTATCGCCTTTTAATTTCATGGAGCGGACGACAATTTTGAGGGTGGAGATAAGTTAGGGTATTGATTTCTGTTAATTGTTGCGATTCTCTACAGATTCGGCATCATCGACCTTCATACAATCTCTCAACCGCCGCGTGTCGACTGTTGGCGTTGATCTCAACCTGCTCGAATCAATGTCCTTAGAAACAGTATCCTTCGAGGAGCTACTGGGGCACGTCAGTGAAGTTTACAAGAAGAATGAAAGCGATCTGTTGGAGCTACAAAAGCATGTAAAAGGCGTCGGATATGTTCCAGGTGAATTATAATACTGAGTTCCTGCTTTTCCTGAATGAGGAGATGGAATAACGAGTGCACTGTGCAGTGGTTCAGATTACACACGTCTTTCGTGGTTCTCTTGTTTGTAAATCTCTTTCAAAATTTCTCGTTGTGTCTCTATTTTTGGATGAAAGCGGCAGGGCATGTTCGTGCGTTTTTATCCTTTCAAGAAGAAAATTCACTTATACTTCTTTCGGAAAATCATAAAACGAAAAGGAAAAATAGCTATTGTTTCTATTTAATATGTCTGCTTGTAATCTTTTCTCCGCATTGTTCTCCCTTCTTTTGGCTTAGAATTCGAGATTGATGAAGACGACGAAATTTATAACCATGTATCGACATCTGGGTTGAATTTTGACATTTCAAGCCCCAAGGATGGATTGAGCGTACCGTCTTCTTACCAGAGATCAGTCTCCACGACAGGACTTGCCATGCATAGTTTCAGAGAAGACATACTGTATCCTCCCATCCCCCTCCCCCTCCCCTTGTTAATGGCGTTTCTTATCTTATTGGTTATTTATAAATATAGAAAAGTAAAACATGAAAACTTTGATTCATAAACCACAAATTTCAAGGTTCTTCATTTAGAGTATGAAATGCACACATTCCCGCTTTGGCTTGTTCTGTTCTTGAGTTTGCTGTCCATATGCACTTTGACCTTGGGTTGTGTAAGGCATATCAAGCGAAGTGCTTTGAAATTTGTGGTTATAAAGTCCTTTAAAAGTGGCACACTGAAGTGTAATGGCTCTTTAGGGCTTAAAATAATAGATATAAAAATACGGTATTGTGAATAATAATATCATGAAAGATTAGGACTTCTTCAAGAAATTATTTTTCCTTTTTCCTTTTAAAGTGTAAAAACAATGAAAAAGCTTATAAAATACATGACGTCGCATGTTGCTCATCTGTCAAAACAGTGGATAGGTTTAAAAAGATGGCTACCTATTAATTAACTAATTATCTTGTTGTTCTTTCATTTCCAGACTCGATGACTTACTAAGTTTACAAAATGCTGGGCTCTCGGATGTTTGTCTTGCCACTTTAGCATCCGAAGGTCAGAATACTCTACTTTCCACTTGCCTTTATATGCTATCTTCCAGAATATGTATGAGATGTAAATGTTACGGTTATCAATATTTTGAAGATGTCTGAACCTTGATTTTTTTTTTTTTCATTATCTGGAGTGTTTTATTCTTCGCTTAAAATCATTAGCATTGGCTTTCTTAATAAGTGACTTCTGCTTATTATTGCATTTATAGGCAACTCTACGTTCGATGATCCATATGGAGATTTGCATACCCCAAAAAGGTGGGTCTCAATACTCAAAATTGTATCAATTATGTAATGGCTTCAGAAGATAAATAAATTCAAATTATTTGATGACATTTTTTCCTTTTAGATTCTTAGAGAAACCACTCGACTCCAAATTTCCATGCCAAGTACAGATTGTGGGGCTGTCTGAAGGTAGAAAGTTCTTGCAGTATTAGGCTTCATTATTTGAGAACCCCATCTTTCTACCAATATCGAGATATGAAAGTTCATAATTTAAGTATTTGTTTGAGGCAGGGGAAGGTGAAGATTACCTCACATCCAAAGAAGCTATTTCACCTCTAATTAAGCTATCAAAGGACGATTTTGAAAGTCTCCCATCATATATGAAGAGCCTAGTATCATGGGAGGTACGACGCTCTTTACTTTCCATTTGATTTTATTCTTTAATGTCTGTTGAGTTTCCATTATTGATCCATCTATGTAGGTCTGTGATGGTTGATCTCTTCCTAACAAGCCGAAGAGTCCTTACTAACAAATGCATGATGAATTAGATGAAAACTGCATCGATTTTTATTGGAAACAGACAAATTTATAGGTCTTGGTAGTGATCAAAAGAAATGGGATCCCCATTTACAAAACCACTCACAGAAAACTTAACTATAAAAATAGTGAGGTAAGTGTTAGGTTTCTAAAATATACACGTATACTTAGGGGCCATTTGTCGATTTGGATGCTCGATATCTAGATGCTTGAGAATCTAAATGTTCATTGTGTTTGGGTAGTGTTTTGTAGAAAACTGTTATGGGGATAACTAGGAATATTTGGATAATTATATTCATGAGAATTCGTCACATGTGCTTCTAATTAATATGAAATCTGAGAAGTTCATACTTTTTTTCCTAGCTCTAATATACGCGGTTGGTTCCTTATTGAATCCTATGTTCGGACTTTTATTGTTCATGTACTTAGTAGCCAGGTATGTTATCCTCACAATGAATTTGTTTAGAGTCTTATTTCATCTCTAACGTAATTTCCAAAGAAGTTCTCGAGGAGGTTTTCAGCTGAAGTTTTAGGTTTTTGTTAATACAACTCGTTTTGAAAGAAGGTAACATCCATAGACACACCAAGGGTATAGCATCCAAGTCTTTTCTGATTTGAGGCATATCCTAGAAAGACGCATTTAATAGCCTTAGGTCAAGTTTACTTCGATTGGGAAATGGGTTTTGAACAAAAGCCATACAACTCAAAAGATATCTTAGGATTTAGGAGGTAATGTTGAAAACAATCTCGGTAATGGGGTAAAGGTAATAGTCAAGAAGGCTCTGTATGGGAGTTCTAATCTCGAGATAACATTTTGCTAAATAAATAAGTGGTAGTGACGATAGCTTCACCTAAAAACATTCAGGTTGTTAGTGGTGATCGTAAGAGATTTAGCTGTGGAGAAGATGTTTTTTTTTTCTTTCAGCAATTCTACTTTGTTGGGGAGTGTCTTTGTGAGAACTTTGGTGTACAATCCCATTTGCTCTTTGCCAGTCACCTAGCATGGTTTTAAAGAATTCTCCACAATTGTCAGTGTGAAGAATTTGAATGTGAACATGTCGTGATCCCATAAACCTCCAAAAGCCCTCAACTAAAATTACACCCATCATATTTGCATGATATCTTTTACGATCAACCTAATGCAAAATTGTCATTTGTATTTGCAAAATTTTACATCTTTGGAATTCAATTTGTCCAGGACCTCATCGTGGCCGTTGAGAAGATCAATTCATGTCTGGAAATGAAAGCCAAGGGAAAAAACTATATCCTTCAAGACGAAATTTCATCTATGGACCTTGGTGATGTTCATGGACTAATTTAATTATATGTCCTTTTTTTTCCTGCCCAAGAAGACTTTTTTTTTAATTTTTTTTTTTTTAATTTTACTCACCCTTTCGTGCATTAGTAGAACAGTAGCACTCTACCAGCCAGGGAGAGAATGTTGTCTTCGTCCACTTTATTTTACATATTTCTGTCAAAACTAATGTTTTTGGACCAAAAAACAAAAAAGCCACACTGTTGCACGTCTGCTTGCTACGATTGGCAATACTATGAACTTCTTTGCTGGTGTTTTACATTTGATTCTTCCTTTCTCACCATATTCTCCATAGCCATGCACCAATATAGACTTGACATGCCATTTCCACGCTATGTCATCTTGATCAAAATTGAATTTATATCCCATTTGACATTTAGCGGTAGCGAATTAAACCACCCCAGAATTCTTGACTATTATTAACAAGCAGATTTTGTGGTGCTCTCTTATTTTTTTAAGGTCCCAAGGCGAGATCATTTCTGCTTATATTCGTGCGAATGAAGCGGGTTGCTGTCGAGACGGTTGATGGTCAGATATCCTACAGAGTCCTATAGAGACTGAGATATGCCTCAAAATTCATAAGATGCCCCACAGGTTTGTACGCCAAATTTATGCCTTTGTATTGCACTGGACCTTTTTTTCTTTACTTGAGGATCGAATGCAAAGTTTTTATGTAACCTTTACCTTTGGAAGTTAGATCCATTGATCATTTGCAGCGGTTTGCAAAGAATTTGGATATTAAATCTGTCTGTATTTGAAATAGTTTAGTCTTCGAAATATTGTTTGTTACACGATGATCAGGGGTCTTAATTGATTATGATGATTAAGGGTTTCCTGATTGATTTTTTTTTTTCAACTACAAAAAATGAGGTAGTAGATTCAAACTCATGACCTCCTGGTCAAAGACAAATGTTAATTACCGATGAGTTAAACTCATGTTGGCTTGTCTTTTGATCAACTTTTATTAGGCATTATGTGTAATGTTAGGATGTTGGTGTTGGAGGTTGCAATACAAAAGAGTAATATGGACATTTTCTAAAATTAGTCCTGGACTGATTTATTACAAATACTAGAGGTGACTGTAAAGTAACCTGTGAATTCAAATTTGACCTATATTTGACCTGTGAATTCAAATTTCCTATTCCTACTAAAAAAAAAAAAAGCATTTCGTTTTTGCAAAAACTGTACAAGGAATCTCCCCACCAAATTTGAAATTTAAACTCAATATTTTAAGCAGATTAATTTTTTAATTTATAAATGTAACATTTATTGTTAGGAAATATCCTATACGGTAAAAAAAAATTGGGACATTTATTGTTAACAAATTTAGTCTAAACTTTTAGAGTTGACCTAATATAGGATTCTAAATCTTTAATATTTTTCCCAGTAGGTTATTGAACTGACTTTATAAATTTTGAACTTTTAATTTTGTATAAAAATAAGTTCTTGACATATTCGATATTTTGAAAGTTTAGAATTGTATTACGCCATTGACCTATTAAACGTTTATTAAAATTTAAGGATCTACAAAACACCTTTTTAAATTTCAACGATCTATTAGATGCAATCTTTAAAGTGCAAAGCTCGCCGCCTTAAATCTTTAGAGACCAAACTTGTAATTTGACCAATGCCTTATTATATTCTACCTATGTAATGGAGGCTATACGTAAGGAAATATGTAATATAGAAAGATATTTTAGTGTAGATATTTTAGTGTAGATATTTTAGTGTTTGAAATAGCACGCGTAGAGAAAAATTAGTGAAATATCCTGGATGCAATGAGGTGAGTAAGAACAAAAATTAGTATAAGGCATCCAGAAATTAGAGTAAGAAAACTTCTTTAAAATTGTTTAGAATTTAACCATTACCATTAAAAACCGATCCAAATTGATGTGACTGCCAACTAAGGCACTTTAAAATTGGTTTACCATGAGCTCTCCAATATTCTCTTCGCCCCATCCACACTGCCATCGCCAATCTCCACAAACTATTTTGAGCCTCTGACTTTTGACTCTAGAATTAATATTCTCTCTCTAACTTTTGTGGGTTGGTTTGAAATTTGAAGTTAACTGCTGCAGATTTTGGAAGCAAATGGAAGCAACATCCCTTCCTCTGTTTCCCTAAAATCATCCTCTTCATCAGGAGGTCAAGGAATGTGAGATTAGGGAGATTGGCGATGGCAGGGTGGATGGAGCCGAAGAGAATATTGTAGAGCTTGTGAAGCACGAGGGTTTCTAGAAATTGGAGGTTACCGACGGTGGGATTTCCCAGAGAGCTCGCCGGAGAAGATGGTGAGGGAGGTGATGTGTGAGTATTAAGATGGCACTAGATACAATCCCACATAAGAGGATGAGATTTCTTTTTCTTTCAAAACCAAAGTAGGAACCTACCCAAGCTTGGATGAAGCATAATTATGAGCCCTGCGACCTAATTGGCAGTAATTATGCCCGCAACCTAATTTTTAACGATAAAAACCACAGGGACTAAATAATTACTTTAATGGAAGTACAAGAAGTATATTTTTACTTTAATTTTATATTAAATATTTTCATAAAATATATAATATAATATAACTTACCTTGGGATGGAAATGATCCTTAAGATTTGAGATTGTTGTCATCGTTTTAGACTAACCACCAAATGAGCTTGAGGAAGTTAAAACTATTATACAGACCTCGGAGACTAATTTTTTGAAACCTCACAGACCAAATAGGACACCAAATACAGGCTCATTTTGCCCTAATCTCTAAATCCCGGCAGAAAATGTCTTACCAATGATAAAAAGAAGTAAAATAGGATTAGTACGACCACAACACTATTATACCCATCCTTAGTTAGGGTCATCATATGATATTCTTGAAATAGAAAATAGTAAAATCCCATTTTTTTATAAAAAAAGAAGAAACAAATGAAAAATGGAAAATTAGTTGTGAAGGTTTTAATTGGAATCATTAAATGGGGTCTCCCACATAACTGGATGAAATGAACATATTATATACTACACTGCAGTTCTAATGATGTACACAAGGATTATAGACTTTCACAAACTCATCTCATCACCCTAGGGAAAACCAGCACAACCAAAAGAGGGTAAAAATAATGAATGAGACAAAAACACTGCCCAACTATAAACTCAATATACATCCCCTCAGATGGAAAAAAGAAGAAAATAAAGAGAAACTTGTTATGTACCTGGTAAATTATACACTAGACCTTCATAACCCACCAACCTCTTTATAAAGCTGAAGCTTTAATGAGTGCATTAGAAAACACATGGTAGAGCCCCAGATGGAAGAATCGAACAGTAAAACGCCCGAAGAAAAACTAACCTCCCAGGAATTTAAACCGGAAAAAAAAAGGAAGAGAGAAGAAAAGGGAAAACAAAAACTATATCACTGAATTCCTATAACTACATACTAGAGAGTAACTTCAATAGGAGCTTTGTTTCTTCATACGCACCTCTCTTGTTTGCATACTCTACATTTCTTCCACAATTGCCGAAGTGGTACTTCATATAGCTGAAGTATTGGTGTGGAAGATGGGGAATGTTCAGTTGTATATTTTCACAGGTTTCTCATACGTGGCACGGTTCTGCAAAACGTTTATGCAATTTGACCGTTATAATATGGAACATTGCTATATAATCTTGTACTCGAATCTAAATTATACTTCAAGTATACTACTCCTGTACTACATTCAGGCATACAAGTAGGCAAAAAGAGAGATTCTAAAAATTATTCGAGGGGCTGGAACATGAATGATAATTTTCCATCGTTGGATGCTCGAGCGATTATTAAGAGTAGATAAATTTTGAACATGCATCCGATGGTTAATAGGGATAGCCTCATTGTGGTGGTCTCATTGGTAAACAAGAGAGAAGCAAAAAAACAGAAAGGGGTCTGTAGTGTTACCATAACTAGCAAGCCTACAAGAGTATTTACTACACAAGGTAACCATAAAGATGGTAAAAGGCCCTCACATGATTGACAGCATAAGATCTCTTGGGAGTGTTGTCTGAATGCTCCAATCCAAGGTACTGTTCCCAAGCACCATAAATGTCTCTCCTCTGTATAATATATTCGTACAGTTCATTACATTATTCAACTAATGAAGTAAACAGCTCAATAGCAAGAAAACGATTGCAATAAGAACAGTTGGTCGAATTTTTGAAGGGCAACTCAAACAGAACAGTTGAGAACAAAAAGTATACTATTGCAATAAGAGCAGTTACCTGAAAACGATTGGAGACCACGTCAGAATCCTGCAGATATTCTGGCCGTCCCAAAGAAAAGAATGCGAACTTCCACTGGAGAATTAAAGTTGGAAAAGCACCCATATCATTATGATACCAAATTAATTTGCATTTCGAAAGAGACATTTCCACAGCATAATTTATATCTAATAATAGTCTACCTTGGAGAATTCCTCATCTGGAACTTGAAGTTTCTTCTGTATGCGAACTTTAACATCAGCCAGCGTCTCGCCTTCATGAATGACCAAGAAAAAGGGTTCTCCAAAGTTTTGAACTTGCTGTTGTCAAAACAATGCATCTTAGAAACTATGACACAAGATGGCTTTAAAAATAAGGGTTCTCATAAAGCTCAAGATAAATACAAATTTCATACCATTTGGTTTTGCGCCGTCTCTTTGCTGAAGTGGTACACATGAATCAAACGATCCTGGGGACCAAGGTTTTTCTCTTCTTCGGGGATCTGATATTTACATAAAAAATAATAGAAGGCAAGCATCAAGTTGTAATAACAAATTGTCCAAAGTTCCTACTCTCTCTGTTAAATGAAATTTGTAAAAATGCAAATCACCAAAAGCATTCAAGAAACAACGCTGTATGTCTGACATCAATAAGACAATATGGATGAAAAAACAATAATTTAGAAGATATGATTATGATGAAAACTCGTACCTCCTCCACACGTAGTGTCCAGTACTGGTCATTTATGTTCTCAATTCTTTCATTATGTGGAAAGATCTGGAAAAGGAAGCTTAGTTACAATTAAAAGCATAGGATTCACTATACATCCAAACCAAGGCTCTAAATGTCAACATAAACTTCACACTAATCACACGACAAAAGCATCAAATATTTGCATAAAGATAAAATAAAAAGAAGGAAAAGATCTCATAATAACTTGATCTGAGAGGAAATCAAATTCCAAGTTCAGCAAATCATTACCTTATAGATCTTATGATAGAAAACTTCAAGTAATCTAAGTTCTGCATCTGGATGAGATAACTCAACCTGTTTCAGGGAGTACTAAGATCACTGACGAATGTGAAAGATTGTAAATGAAAAGAGGAATAATAATATAAAATAACTAGATACTGTTTTCACCCCATCAGAACTTTGATCATCAGGATTCTAAAAGGGATTATTGAAAGATAACAGCACATACCTTTGTTTTAAGTAAATTAATAACATCACCCACGGTACTCTGTTTAGGTAATCTAATATTGTGAATAACCACCTGGAAACAAGTTAAACAAAATTGCTCAAAAGCCGGATAACAATCCAGAAAAGAAAAATTATGCCACAAACTGCTAGCACCTCATCTTTTGTGGCGTGATGAAAAGCAACTTTCAGATTTTTCAGACCTTGCAATTCTGGGAGGGGAATGTCCAAGACTTCATAATACAAAATATCAGACATCTGTCAACATGTAACCCAAATTTCAGTCCCAAATCGTGAAACCAGCCACATATAGAATGGGGAAGGAACAAAAATCCAGAAAAAACTACCTGGTTATAATGTACCAACATATCTGATAAATGATCTACCCCTCGATATTTAATAGGTTGTGGCTTAGGTTGCTGAGAATAGCAGTTATGTGCAGTCAGTCTTATTTTGGACGGATCATCCAGACCAATTCGTTGTGCTACTTTTTCTACGACTTCATCATAAGTATGAACTTTAGACCTACAGAAGAGAAGTTATGCACATTAAACTAAATCAACAATGATGAATCTCCAATGAAACTAGAAAATTTCAGGTGGAATTACTTACAGCTCTAGGCAAAAGTCATCCTCTTTAGGTCTCTCTAAAGTTCGAAAATGAACAACCTAGAGAGCAGAACACCATATAAAAGCATCAACTTGAAGTTTAAAGACCGGAATCATGTAGGAAATGAAAAGCCCAATGTGTATCACTATCATTTTACCAGTGAACCTCAAAACCCAGAAAAAACAATCTTGGTATTGGGGTAAAGGTCATCACTATGTATATTTTATTTGTTACGGATAAACAAAAAGAGCAGCAACAGTTATACACAACAATAAGCTGTCTGAGGAAACTATTTCTCCAATGAAGAAAATTTAAAAGATTTCACGGACCTGTAGTAGTAGTAAAATATCACGAGTGACTGTCATACACTAAATTCAATGCATTCATGAAGATCTGGATTTCCAAAACTACGAGTAACATATCTACTCAGATATCTCTAAGGCCAAAAAATGGATTTTGTGAAGTTAATTCAAGACACAATAATATGAATTTCATTCCTGAGTTTGACGAAGATTTTAATTTAGTTCCTCATGAGTTTGGAGAGAAATAAAGATGGAGGAGAACGCCCTCAAAGAGAGGAGAAACTCAATAACATCAAACATCTGCTGAATTTTGAGAAGTTCAATCAACTATGATAAGGGTAAAGCTAGAGTTGTCTCTAGTTCTAGTTAGTTTGTTGGTTTTTTGGCTGACCTTTTGGTTTATTTTTGGTTTTTTCTTTTGGGGCCGTTTCGACTTTTTTTGTTTGGTTGGTAGTTGGTTTTTGCTTTTCTTCTTTTGGAGGTTGTATCTTGAACACTTTCACTCTTTTCATTGATCAATGAAAAATTGTTTCTTGTTCAGAAAAACTATTATAAGGGTAAAGCTTAAGGAGGAAAGGTTCCTCCAAGAAGCTCTTGGATTCCTCATGTTAGTCCTTTCATGGAACAAGGGGTCTGGATTCCCAGGCCAAGCGATTGGAGGATACAAATATTATCAGAAAATGTGGGCTTTTTAAAGGTATTGGCTAGTTGGCCCTATGTTGAAGAGTCTTCAGTGGAATTCAAATTATGTGGAGAGATAGCTCCTTTAAGGGTGATTAAGATTGTGGCAGGGCCATCTCCTTTCCTATTGCTTTCTCCATGGTTTATGCTGGTCATTTTAGCTCCTTGGAGAAGATTTTAATGTCATGCATCCTAGTAATAAGTCTACCAGTTGTAGATTTATAGCCAACATGATAAAATTCAATAAGTTAAATGGGTTGTTAGAGCTCATCGATATTGCTTTTTCACGTGGTCTAACTTGAGACTTCCACCTACTCCAGGTTGGAAAAGTTTCTTGATTCTAAAGAATGGGCTGAATTTCTAGAATTGTGGACCTGATGCTCCCATATTTCAAAGAAGTGTGGTGAGTGGTTCCTCCTTGTCAGTAGCAGGGAAGAGCTTAGGGCCTCAAAGTTAAATGATAGACCCAAGGTTACTAATGTGCATAGGCATAGGCATTCGAAAGCCAGGGGGGATTGTGTCAACAGGAAGCGTAAGTAATATACCTTGTGGGGTCCGTGGCATATGGATAAAATAATTCCATAGACACTTCGTCGTTGAGGGGTGGATATCTTTTTGGGCACTTGTTATCCTCTGTGAGATGAGGGAGGGATGGGGAGATCTCCAACCTTGAAAAACACCCTGCTATCAAGCAGATTTTGGCAATTACGGATGTTTTTCAATGGGTTTTGAGCTGTATGGATAGATTGGCTTCCCAATTTTAATTCCATGCGAGTAGTTTCATATTTGGCAGCTGTAGAGACTAAGGTCGGAGAGAATCCAATGTTCTGTATTCTCATTATTAAAGTCTATATACATAGACAAATATACAAGGTTGACCTAATCCTATAAGGAGAAGGTAAATGACAAATTAATATTAGTACAAGAATATAAAATATACTAATATATACTCTAACACTCCTCCTCAAGTTGGTGCATATATGTTAATCATGCCCAACTTGTTAGACAAATAATCTATTCAACTTGTGTTCTGTGATTTTTTTTTGATATCATTGGGATCACCTCAGAAGTTACGATTGATTTCTTCTCAGCCAGAATAAAGCGAACTTATTTGAACAAAACGACAGAACCAGACCAAACCATCCGAACCAAACAAAACAGATGAATCAAACGGTTGGAACCAAACCAGATTAGGTGTTTTCTGAAACCAGAAACCCCATGTGCTACCCCACGACAACCCGAGGGGCGAAGGCGACGGGTGGCGACTGGCGGTGACGAAAGCACACGACGACGGCGTTTGGCGGCGAGATGAAACCTACGAACAACAATCGGAAAACAGCTGGCAAATCAGTAAACGGTGGCAGCGACGGCAGTGGTCGGCGACAGCGGCGGTGATTTGTGTTGGATAGCAATGAACAAAACCCTAATGGGCACAAAACCCTAATGGGCACCAAAACCCTAATGGGCACAAAACCCTAACGGGCATCAAAACCCTAACGGCACAAAACCCCTAACGGGCACAAAACCCCTAACGGGCATCAAAACCCTAACGGGCATAAAAAACCTAACGGGCACAAAACCCTAACGGGCACAAAACCCTAATGGGCAAGAAACCTAGAGCTCTGATACCATGTAGAGACTAAGGTTGGAGAGAATCCAATGTTCTGTATTCTCATTATTAAAGTCTATATATATAGACAAATATACAAGGTTGACCTAATCCTATAAGGAGAAGGTAAATGACAAATTAATATTAATACAAGAATATAAAATATACTAATATATACTCTAACAGCAGCAATAACCTTCCTTCGTAGAGATTCTCTCTTCATAAAAAATTCCAAATCCACTTGCCCAAGAGTGCTTGGTTGTTTTGCTTCGGCCCTAGTAACCTGAGGCCGAGACCCCTTCACATTCTTTCCAAACGAAGGTCCAGAAGACAACTGCTCAAACAAAGGCCGGTTAAGAGGAAAGACGAGGCAAAACAGGATGGGGTGGAGCACGAGAGTTTGATTCTGTGGTTGGGTCAACACATAGGTAAGAACAGCAGTCCACGAGTGGGATTGGGGGAGGCAAAAGAATGTGTATGGCCAGCGTGTTCTTCTGCCGCAACTTCAGGGTTTAAACCATGAACTCCGACAAGGACTCTGATGTGATGTTATACCTGATTGCACCTATATTAGGGAGGAGTGTGGAGAGGGAAGTGAATCACTAAAGGAACGAAACCTATTTTCCTCCCTTTTGTAATAAGGACATAGTTATTTGACAAGCTTTTTTTTAAATTATTTTATGGTTTTATGGCTTGAGAGGAAGGATAGAATTTTAGAGAGGTGGAGAGGTCTTAGGAAGATGTGCTGGAGGTTGTTAGGTTTAATACCTCTAAAGACTAGAAAGAGATTTTTTTGCATCCAAGTACCCTCCACATGAGTTACCAATCCACTGGAATGTGTCGACGCTCCATTTGTCAATCGGTAAATGTCTCACCTTAATCCATTTTCCATAAGATGGGACTTTTTGATTTCAAAGATAGGCATCGGAGCTCCATGTTTCAAATTTCAGTTCATAAAGGCCTACAGTGTACTTGTCAACAACTTTAGTGAGGATTTTTGCTTGTTCTTGGTCTTTACTGGTGAAAACAAATAGTGGAGGGAGAAAACAATGAAGGCTTTCCCTCTCTCCAACCTCTCCATCCACCCTGCACTATTCATGGAATGAACTCAGTGGCCCCATTCAACACCTCCAACGATGGACAGAGCCCCACCACTTCTTCACTTGACAACAGTCGAACGTAAACACTACTCCATATAAATCGATACGAGATATAAAGGCTCTAAATAAAAAATCACAAAGACGGTGAAGGATCGAGCCTATTTCATTTCAATTCACTGGTCCTCATTTTCTTGGATTTTTTCTAACATCTCATCCTTACTCACTATACCTCTCAATCATAGATATTACAAGGAAACTAGATATCTAAACTCTAGGGATGGAAAAAATGACAACACAAAGGGATCTTTATGAGAAATCGCAAATCTCGATACCAATGGGGTGGAGGCATCAACAAAATCCTAATATCAGCAGGAGATGATTGATAAGGCTGACATGCCTTTTAATATAACCTTATGTCTAACTACCCACCTCAACCTACCCCACAGGGCCTTAATAACTTACCCAATAACCAACCCACCCACCTCCTACAAGGATATTCTAATACAAAGGGAGAGAAACTACAAACAAGACTTCACGGAAATAACACTGGTCTACAAAATCACGCCTACCTCTCAAGCAACTCTAACATCTTTTTCTATGACACCAACTCAACTCAGACGAACATGAAACCTCCACCTCAACCGAACCGAAAATGATTAAACATAGCCCATCCCATTTATCATATATCACCGAAAAGCCGCCATCACCTCTTTTCTGTAAAACAGCTGGCCTACTTGACCCAAGCAACCTAGCTACCGATCGTAAAAATTCTTTACAATATTGAAGAAAAACACCTTCCTTGTCAAGGGTACCAAGAAATCCACCTCTCTTGTTTCCATTAATCCTAACTAAGATGATTATGTCTCTATCTCATACCCTCTCTGTCTACCGTCCCTCCTTCCCTTCATCAAACACTTCCACTACTCTTCACCCTCCTCTCCCAACTGATTGCCTCTGGTGGCTCCTGATTGGGAGAATACCTCTAGAAGAAAGTTCTGTTGAACAAGAGAAGACGGTCAAGATACAACATCAATCGGTGGATCCCTCTGAATATCTCCATCTAGTTATTCCTTGGCTGAAAGCTAGAGACCCTTCACTACCATGAAACGCAAGCCTTCTATGAAACATAATAAGAGTATTCGTGAGCTATCTTGTCGCAAATCTTTGATAAATTATGAGAAAACCTCCTCATACACAGATGGGCCAATTATTCCTTTATGATTGTTATCTTACGAAATGTTAGAGGTTTTGGCTTTTGGGAGAATCAAGCTCTTATAAAAAACCTTCATCCTAAAACATAATCCTTTTGCTTTTTATAACAAGAAACCTAAGAACTGTACTAAAAGATAATAAAAAATAGAAGCTCCACAGGGTATTGAAAGTCGCAGAGTGGCCTTGCTACCACAATCCAATGAAATTCAACCTTCAATCACCCCGATTCGTCCCTCCTCACACTTGAGAGAATTTGGTACAAGTGTAGCACCATGTAGAGGATATGAATCATAAATTACTCCAAAAATTAACCAAATTGTTGGACATTCCCTTGAAGGACTGCACGCCTGCCTTAGCCTTCTACCAACCACAGTCCTCCCTTTAGGTCTTCCATTAATCATCAGCCTTGGATCCACCGTCTCCATTTATGACCAAAGTCTTCTCTCAAAAACTGGATCAAGAAATCCCTAATCGACTTTGTCGTAAGCTTTCTCATAGTCTAGCTTCAACATAATCACTCTGCTTTTGGATGAAAATCTAAACTTTTGTTGAGAAAACAAAATAATACAAGAGCGGATAAAAAAAAAAGCCCAACAAAAGGGAGTCGAACTAAAAGAACGAATTCCGTTCAAGAAGGACCAAACAAGGAGAGTAATTACAAAAGTCTTTGGACACCGAAGCCCAACGGGAACCATGAAACCAAGTAAGAGCGCGCACGTTCTTCCAAGATCTCTCAACCCTCTAAAAATTTTGTTATTTTTCTCAATCCATAAACCCAAAAGAATCGCAAAGCACCTTGCTTGCCACAAAAATTGACTCCTCTCTCAAGGGACATTGGTTGGACTACCTTTAGAAGGTGCCTCTTCTCTCTCTTCTGCAGCTCATTCAATGACTTCGAATTCTAAATAACAGGGATCTATGGCCCATCCAAATCCAAAGAAAGACCCTAGTTTAAGCAAGAATTATTATATTTATCTTCTCTCTGCACAAAAGAATGGCTCATCGAGGAAGATTTTAATTTTTCTCGATGGTCTTATGAAAATCAAAAGGAGGCCCCCCACCAGTAGCATGCGTTCGTTTAATTCTTTCATCAATCGGGCTACATTAATAGATCTTCCGCAAACTTCTCTATCATCATCAATGGGCACCCTAGGGGAAAGATCTTGGCTTCACAAGGGCTCGTACAAAGTGATTGCTTTAGTAGGCTCTTGTGACAAGCCACCTCCAAGAACTTCATTTAGGGTTTTGGTTGATCGCTTTAGTAACCTCTTCAATACTTGGTATAAATTTGGATGGATTCTTGGTTAACTCAATTGCAAATCGCTAGGGTGCAAAGTTGGTGGCAGGAAAAATTCTTATCTTGAGGTCCACTTGAATGTAAATCACAAGAGATGCAGTTTTCTTGTCCCCAATGGTGAAAAATATTGATAAGAAACTACAATCTTGGAAAAGTTCTCATATCTCCTACTGGCATAGGCTCACTCTCCTACAAGCCACTTTATCAAATCTCTCCATTTATTATTTGTCCTTATCAAATCTCTCCATTTATATGTTTAGAAAACCTCTCCTTAAATGTTGAGAATGGAGCACCTCCCCATAAAGTATCTGAGGGGTTCTTTTGGGAGGTAACCACTGTATTGCTTCCTTTTGGGATCCTATTGTTGACAAGTTTAGACCAAAGCTTGATAGATGGAGGAATTTATTGCTTTCTAAAGGTGGAAGATTGACTCTTGCACTCTCAACTTTCAATAGCCTTGCAGACTATGCTTTCTCTATCTTGAAGGCCCTTATGTGACAAATGAATTGGAAAAGATTGTTAGGAACTTCAACTTTCAATAGCCTTGCAGACTATGCTTTCTCTATCTTGAAGGCCCTTATGTGACAAATGAATTGGAAAAGATTGTTAGGAACTTCTTTTGGAGTAGCGGCAAATGCCACCCTTAAAGACACCATGTTAATTGGGGAATTACTTCTTTGTCGAAGTCCTTTGGTGGGTTGGGATTAGCAAGCTTTAAACAAAAGAATGCATCCCTCCTCCACAAATGGCTTTGGAGATTCACTCAAGAAGAAAATGCATTATGGAGGCAATTGATCACAAGTATATACAGGACCAATCTCCTCGAGTGGAGTCCCCTCCCTCCAAAAGGCAAAGCTTTCAGAAGACCATGGGTGGACTCTTTCAACAACTTCGTCTCCTTCAAGGCAAGCAATGAGCTGAAAATCAGATTTTGGAGAGATAAGTGGTTGGGCTCTTCCTCTTTGGAAGAACCATACTAATCCTCTTCAACATTTCCCTCGAGAAAAAAGCAACAATTGTGGAGTGTTGGAATGACGAACACTGTGACTGGTATTTGGGCTTTAGAAGGAGATTCCGTGACAATGAACTCCTTAGTCTGCTTTCCACAAAGGTCGGGACGCAAAAAAAATTCTTTGGGAAACTTCCCCCAAGCTGTCTCCCCTCATCAACTTGATCTGGTAGTTTGCTTACCCAAAAAAGGTTAAGGTGTTTTTGTGGAGCCTTCCTCATAGAAGTCTCAACACTTATGAAAGGCTCCAACGAAAGCTTCCCTACTAGTCCCTCTCCCCCACGGTTTGCAGCCTCTGTTTAAGAGAGGGGGAGAACTTAGACCACATCTTTATTCACTGTTCTTTTGCCTCCAAGTGCTGGAAGGTGCTGGTTAAGGTTTTTGTATCCCCAGATCAATAGAAGAGTGGTTGCTTGAGGCCTACAAGAGTGGTTCCTAAAAGGCAAGTCAATGACCCTTTGGAGTTGTGCTGTTCGAAGCCTTTTTTGGGGTCTATGGAACGAAATAAACCAGTGTTTTCAACAACTTTTCTTGTCCTTTTGATTTTTTTTGGTCTAGTGTCCAGAGTACCACTTTCATGTAGTGCCTCAATAATAGGAAATTCTTTTGCAATTACAGCTTAAGAATGCTTACGCAAGATTGGGAAGCGATTTTGTACTAGTTCTTAGGAGGGGGCTTTCTCATCTTTTGGCCTTTTTGTGATTAATATATACACTATTTCTTATAAAAAAAGGTCCATTTATTATTTGTCCACCTTTGTTACGCCATCCAAAGTAGTCCAATCAATTGAAAGGCACTTTAGGAACTTTCTTTGGAGAGGTAATATTGACAAATCGGATCTTCATGTCACATGGGACAAAATCCTCCTTCCAATTGAAGGAGGAGGCCTGGGAATTCATAGCTTGAAGGACAAGAATAAAGCCTTGCTTGGCAAATGGACTTGGCATTATCAAAAGGAAAGAACAACTCTATGAGGAGAATCATCGATTCTATGTTTGGTAACACTGCTTTGGAAATCAAATCGGGGAGAGTGACCTTGAACACCTCTTGTGGATCTTGGAAAGAGATCTAGAAACAACAAAACCTTGTACTGGACCGTATGGTTTGTCAGGTTCAAAACGGGGCCTTCATCTCCTTTTAGAATGAATGCTGGCTCCCTGATGTTCCTTTAGTTTCAAAATACCACCATGATGTTCCATTAGCTTCAAGATACCCCCAGCTCTTCTGTATTACTCTCCTAAGACAAGCTTCTTGTTGAGATTTGAGGTTTTTCTTCATTAAGTTTTCAGTTTTTTATTTTTTAAGTTTCTTTCTTTAAAGGTTAGATTTAATTTTATGTTATTTTGTCTTTTAATTTTTCAGTTTTAAGAATAGTACGTTTTTAGGTTTTAAATGTTGTTTTAAGATTTATGTTGGTTACAAAATAGGTCAAAGAATTGTACCCATATAAGGGTGAACTTCCATGAGAAGTTTGTACCACCAAAATATTTCTAACACATATTTGGTACTACCAAAATATTTGTAACACATTTGGAACCATCACATCTTGTACCACATTTTGGTATCACCAACATTTGTACTTTCATTTGTTTATTCACAATTTTATCACTTCAATTTGAAGTTGATTTCTCTTCTATTGATTTCTACTCTCTCACATCCATATTTCCTCATTGTTCATCAAACATTGAGAATTTTACTATTGCTTCAGCATTATTTTTATCACTTTCATTTTCTCAACACTTCTGTCAAGGATTTTTGGGAAACATGTTGGGACTTGAGTCGCAGAAGAAACCTCAAGGATGCAGAGATTATTGAATGGGCTAAGCTCATCCATATATATATCATCCATTCACACAAATCAATTTGAAGCTCTTTGGACATGGAAGCTGGATAGTAAAGGTATATTTTCCACAAAATCTTTACTTATTGATACGTGCAACAAGATAGAAAAAAATCATCCTATTTCAACAGAATCTATTTGAAAAGTTATCCAAAAAAGTTCTTTCTCTGCAAACTATCTCATCAGGCCATCAACACTATGACAAGCTTCATCCCTGGCTGCCTCATTTGTTTATTTCTCTTTACTGGTGTGTTCTTTGCAAAAAAAGATGCAAAATCTCAAAGTCATATCTTTACCTCTTGCTCCAAGACATCCAATTTTTGGAAGGATATCCTATCCTCTTTCAACTGGAAGGTGGCTCTACCAAACAATCCTAGAAGTCTTCTCTTAGACACGCTTGATGGTCACCCATTCGAATGGAAAAAAGCTTCTTCGGATAACATCATTCGGAAGTTTTTTTGGGTTACTTGGATAGAAATGAATCAAAGACCCGTCATCGATAAAGAGCAAGCATATGATATATTTTATTATAATATTATCTACCTTGCTATCTCTTGGTGCAAAATGTCACCGCGCTTTTATTCCTATATTTATGCTTCTCTTTCATCCAATTGGAGAAGTTTCTTGTCAGCCTGTGTTGGATTTATAGAGCAAAAATCACTAATGTTTTCCAATACATGGTTAAAAAGTGATTGTGAATAATAATGGTAGTCAGGGCTGAGCATGGGGAAATCGTAGTAGAGGAGGGGCAGTTGGTAGGTCGGAGTAAAGGAGCTTTTGCTTTCCAATCCTCCAGAAGGCTATTATTCAAACCGGCTTTGTAGGAAGAACCCGCATTGATGGAGATTGGTGGATAATCAATTAAGAGAGAGGAAAAGTAGTTCCAGCAGTAATGATTCTCACTTGATGGAATAAGAAGCTTGTTGCAGCCCCCATTTGTTGTTCAGCTTGGTGATTTCAGAACAATGACTTTTTCGATTAGAGATTTTCTCTGGTCATCTGTCTGAGTTTCCTAAAAAAAGAACTTCAGGTTTAGTGGAGCTCTGAAAAGGGTGTTGAAACAGTTGGTCAGCCATGTGAGGGAACCCAAGGCAAAGACAAGGAGAAGAATCGGTATCGAGAAGTTCTAGAAATGCTAGCACGACTGCCACGATAAAAACTATCTACTTCTATAGAAGAAGTTTTTATTGCAAAGGTTATATTCTTTCAATTTCTTTTTTGCAAACAAGTCTTTACATTTTTTATTTTCAGTGTTTTTCAATCACTTATGAACTTTGAGATAATAACATTGTTGAAAGGTCATCTAATTTTGATCATCAATCGCAAATTATAGAGGTAATTAATCAAGATGAAATACTATAGTCATTATTTAAAACCATCCTTGAAGTTCATTAGAGACTTCATAAATAATAAGAAAGCCTTGAAAGAAAATCAGAAGTTTTCTCCACCAATTATAGTAACCTTCCTGGTAGGTAGAAAATTCAGATCCCTCTTATCAAAAAAGAAAATTCAGATCCCAAAACCCACAACTGTAACACTACATTAAATAAATTAAAAAAAAAGATCACTAGACTAAATCTAATAGGTTTTCTAGATAGATATGTTTCTGTCTTCAAAAAATCTAATTTTCATGCCCAATATCTGCCAAAATGTTGAGAGAAAATCAGCATCCGCTAATCCTACAAGACAAGTAACCTAAGTTGAGCGTTTCTTGTTCATAACAAAATGAAAGGCCCTAGTGTAATAGACTAGATAACAATGTCATCCTTTCAGAATTTTGTACCTGACGATTATGTACATACTCCAAAAATGAAGGAACGTCAGGGTATCTGCATTCTTCACTATCAATAGGAGATTTCTGAAAACAAATAATGTCTCCATCCTCAATCTGCAAAAAAACAAAAGGATGACATACGAGAGCCATTTCAATGATCCAAACGACATAAAATGAGCGAGATGCTAATTACTACCTGACTAAGTCGAAATGAAGTTCTTTTATCTAGGTGTTCGCACATGACACAAGGCTCAAACTTTATTTCCTGATGATCAACAAATAAGCATCTGACTAAGAATGATTTATAGATGAATGAGACCAATTGGGACTACAAAGTTTGAGGAGAGGAAAATCAGAACATATTGTGAACATACCTCAAAAAGTTCAATCTCTTGGTCAGGAGCAAAGCCAGCCATTTTATTTAGTTTTTCCAAAATTTCAATGGGCTTAGTTGAACTCTTCACAAAAAGCCTACCTACATATCTGGCATGGCAAAATATATAGAAATATGTCATCATCCAGAATCAAACGCCAGCAATTAATCACTCAGGGGAAGACCTATAATATACCTTAGCTCTCCTTTCTCAGGGTCATAAAGCTTGAAGAAAAGCAGAATATCATCTTTGTTTTTCTCAGGTGGAACGATAGGATGTAAATCCTGAAGCATGAAAACAAATGAATGCAGGACTTACAGATATTATACATACGAAATGCACACGGATATCTTCCCCAAACCTCCCCTCTTGAAATTGTCAGATTTTATAATTGTATAACTCATGCTATTTACATTATTGAAAAATAACATATTACACCCATGTATCCATGTAGTTTCTAAAATCTGAAATCATGACCTCCTAGCCAAATTCATTTATAATGCTCTGTGGTTTTATTACACCGTATTCATAGATATCTCATTGTATCTATCTCATTGATACAAAGAAATATACAAAATGTAGACATCCATCAAGAATTGATGCTTAAAAAAGCCTTCCAGTTCGTCCAAGATAACTAAGACTATATTTGTAGACTATTGGGAGAAACATTTACACCAGCTAAAAGCTTGCACAAGAACTTTCACAAAAGCTATCAAAAGGGAGGATTCAATGATTTTAAAAATCTACAAATACTGTTATGTTAATTTTTATGATTCTTCTTAGCGGAGCTAAAACACAGACTTATTCCGGGTGAACTAATTTAGTTAGAAAGTAACCATCTTGGATAACGAAAGGACATGATCTATAGATATAACATACCACACTGATACTTTTAAGCCATTTATAAAAAGATAAGATATGATAAGTAAAAGTTGCAAACTAAGGTGGTGTAATTTGCAATTATCAGTTACACAAATACACTTGTATTCATGTTTCAGCGAATACAGCAAATATTAAAACTACTAAATAATATGGGTCATACATGTAACTAACAAAAGGTCCCCTCCCACACCCCCCCCAAAAAAATGTTAGTTTAAAATTTTTGAAATAACTGTTACCAATCCGAGCTCTACTTCCAAGAACAACTTCAGTTCTGCATTATTAGCTTTGTTAGATGCTTCCCTCAACTGTCCAACCTGCATTGGTAAAATTTACCCATTAGCCTGAACTGTACTTGTTAGATCAGAACTATCAGCAAACCATAATGACCAACTACAGCAAGCAGACAAATCCTCGGACTAGGATTCACATCACAGCTATTCTATGCTACAAAAAAGGCATGTCGTGTAAATTATGGGACATTGCAAATATAATTTAAGAATAGAAGAAATTATTACAGATTGTGCCTCTTCCTGCGGGGTCAATGGCCTATTAGGACGATAAGTGTGATTTTGTCGCTTTGCCCAAATCCAATATCGCTGAAATTGAACTGGTATGCCGAACTCCTTGGCAACCTCTTCCTGCAAACCACCACAAATCAAAATGGAAAAGGAAAAGTTATATATACATGAAATACATAATTAATACCGAACAACACATCCTGAAAAGAATGGTAATAAACCAAAACAAAAAGACGAAATTGGAGAGACAAAATGCACAAGGAAGCATTATAAGTAATATACTCAAAGAACTAGTTTTTGAAGCAAGGAATATCGACGAAATCAAACAAAAAACATCATTTGAATAGAAGAACGAATGCCATAAACATGAGTTTTTGTTTATTTTCCTTCTATCAAATGGATGGAAGCAATCATATGCAAAAGAATTTACAACTGTTAGGAGTAGTCACAGGCACATTAAGGTTCCTAAATATGCCAGTTTCTAAAAGTCAGTTGTACCTTGAAAAGATTAAAAGGTATCTGTTTCTGAATGCGGAAACTGCGGACTTTGTCATGATCAACAAGATCAAAATATATACCCTTTCCTATTTGTTCTTGAAGGTCGTCGTCTCGTGCAACCTACCAGCATAAATCAATTGTCTCACAACCATGGTCCATAATAAACTCCCAAAAAATAAAAATAGAAATTGACAATATATATCTACGGGTGTTTGTGCTATATATTTTGATCTAAACCAAATCATAAAAAGTTAAGTTCCTTTATGGTGGACATAAATTCCAACCTGTGGATGATATAAATTACTGAACATAAAAGAGAGTGACAAGTCGTGACCTTGATTATAGCATAGAGATGGGCCTGCGCTTTATATCTTCTCTTATCTTCCTTCTCCTCCTGTTCTTTCTTTAACCTTATCTATATGGTAACGAGAAAAGTCAGCCTGCTTCCACATATTTTCACCTTTGATTAGAAGTCACAAAGATATATCTGAATGAATAAATTTACCCTAAGGTGTTCGGCTATGTCTTTCTCATCCACGTTGCAAATTATTTTGTCTTTGTCACTTTCACGGATGTACACAAGCATATATGCATTAGAATATTTGGTGAACTTGAAGGGAGTGTTGTTGAAGCCGGGGTTGTTCTGTGGCAACTGTCAAACATGATAAAATTTGAATTGAGTTCAGATTAAACATGATATACGAAGTGGACAAGGTAAAGAACTTCTTTAAGGTGAAACAAAACTTTCATTAAGCAAGTTACATCACCTCTTCCTCACCACCATATTGCTCTTCCAGTGCTCTCTTTGTGTCCTCTTTTGTCACTCGCTCATCATCAAATTTGTACCTAAAATAATGAAATTTGAACCAAATAACTGACCAACAATAAAATAAGACTTTTTAAGTGTAGGTTGTGAGACTCAAGAAGGAATCATTCTAGAGTATATAAACCCTTGTACAGGAAAATCCCGAAATAACTACACATAGTTCAATTCTCATAGATGCCCATTATCCTTCACACCATCCTCAAAAAAATTGGCACTATATACAGGAAGAAATAAACCATTGTCAAAGAAGTCTTCAAGCTATTGTCAATGGATCTTAAGATAGGATCTGTTCATAGACAAAACATCAGTGATAATTTTATAATTGTGTGCACGCAACCGCATGATGTTTATAAGAGTACAAATTTGAGTGACAAAGACAATAACTAAAAATTCGCCATGACAATCGTGCATACCACTGATCAGATAAGGTTGGCCGGATAAAAGCATAATAATGCCCACCATGGACACCACCACTATGTACCAACACACTGCATCAGAAAATCAAAACAAGTTAGAGGTTGAAACTTCATATTTAACAGTCAATGCAACCATATAAAGAAAACTAAAAATATGAGGAACAAAATATGGAATATAAGTAAATCCAAGTAGATCACGTCCATCCATCAAAGCCATTAAAAGAATGGCATTTTATTGTTCCTCTCAGATGTAAATGCATGGAAAAAAGATCAAGCTTGACACTGAGTTTAGTTTTAGATTGCTCTATTTCATAAACAAAGGTGACGGCCAAAGGGACAAACATTTATTGAGGTCAATTATATTCTACTTCTTTTTTTAGCACAGAAAACTATTGTATTCTTCTTATAGTAAACCAAAACTCAATTAAGTTCAAAAGAGTACAAAAGAGGGGGGGGGGGGGGGGGGGTGGGATGAGACACAACCAACTTTTCGATCTAAAACTTTTATGTTAGCTTTCTGGAAGTCAAAGAACCCATGGAAGGTGAATAATTTAACTTGCGTGTATTTTTTGGAAAGATCCAACAGGATCAGTAGAGTTAAATGTCCTTCAAAATGTCCTTCTCGATCTTTAAACCTGCCCTGAAAATAATATGTTCCATGAGCAGAAATTTATGGAAGGCTTTGTTTCGAAGTCTTTAGATATTCTTCAGTTCTTCATTGGAAGGCTGAAAATAATATTTCCCATCTTCTTTGTGATTCGTGGCCGAAAGGGGGAAGCGGAAGTCTCTTTTGGTGTGATGTTGCAGATTTGGCAGGTCTTTCTTCGGACTGTTGGTGTTTGCAAGGCGATTTCAACGTGGTCAGATGCATTGCAGAGAAATCTAGTGGTAACAGAATCACAAAAATCATGAGATCTTTCAACTCCCTAATTGAAGATATGAGGCTCCTTGATGTTCAATTGAACAATGGCATATATACTTGGTCCAACCTTAGAGAGCAACCCACTTCCCGTCGGTTGGATCACCTTCGGGTCTCTCGAGGTTGGTTCAATACTTTCAAAGACGCTTCTCTTCACGTGCTTTCTAGAAGTGCTAAGATCACTTCCCCCTACAATTCATCTCCGGCAGTCAGAAATAGGGGTCGTCCCCCTTTAGATTGGAAAGTATACGGCTGTCCCACCCAATTTCATGGAAAATGTGGAGAGTAGGTCTAGCTACTCTTTCATGGAGAGGTTGCAAGACCTGAAGCATCACTTGAAGGAGTGGAATAGAACTACTTCCGGTTTCCTTGAAGGGGAGAAAGCTTCTTTGCTGCACAAAATTGATCTCATTGATAAGGAAGAAGAGCTGGGCACATTGACTGCTGCCATGGCAAATGATAGACTTTGGCTGAGAGCTTCTTTGTTAGAGGTGAAAGATCAGATACGGTGGTGGTGGGCCCAAAATTGCAAGCTGCAATGGGTCAAAGAGGGGACGAAAATACAATCTTCTTTGGAATTATGCAGCTAGAGCCCTCCTTTGGAATATTTGGGTGGAAAGAAACCATAGAATTTTTTAAGATAAGTCTTCCTCTTTTTGATAATTTTTGCAATACTGTTCAGTTACACACTTCTTGATGTGCCTATGTGGTGCCATAGGCATAGAAAATTCTATTGGAATTATAGCTTCTCAATGATTATGCAAGATTGGAGAGCTATTCTTCAGTAGTTTTGTTGGGAGGAGGAACTGTTCCTCCTACCCTTAAGCTGTTTTTGTTCATTATCCAAAAAAAGAGAATGAACAAGAGATTCTGGGTTTTAAACTCTTTGTACAAAGAAAAGGTTGGACGATTTTGAAGGTATGGATTGGTCTCTATGGATCAACAGGATACCTCTGTTATGGAGGCCCCTTTAAGCGAGGAGGAAGTGCACAATGCTATAAAAAATTTGGCAGATCTAAAGTCTCAGGGTCCTAACAGGATGTCCAATGAATTTTTCAAAAAATCAGCAAACATCTTGAAATATGCCTTAATCAAGGTGTTCCAAGAATTTTTTCCGAAATGAAATTATCAACCGAAGCACAATCGAGATATGCTTGTGCCTTATTCCCAAGAAGCAGCTGAAGGCTAGTAAGGTTAGTGATTTCCGCTCGATTAGCTTGGTCACCTCCCTTTACAAGATTACTGCTAAAGTCCTTGTGGAGAGACTTCGCAAATCCGTTGAATTGCAGTGACTCCCATGCCGCTTTTGTGGAAGGAAGGAATATTCTAGATGCAATTTTGATAGCTTCCGAGGCAGTTAGGGAGTGGAACGCGAAGAAGAAGAAAGGATTTCTCTTGAAGCTAGACTACGAGAAGGCTTACAACGTGGTAGACTGGAGCTTGTTAGCAGTTGTGCTAGAAAAGAAAGGTTTTGGGGTGAAATGGCATCGATGGATCCAAGGTTGTACAGTTTCAGCAGATTTCTCCATTTTCATTAATGGTAGACCAAAAGGGAAATTTTCTGCTCAAAGAGGCTTGAAACAGGGTTGTCCTCTCTCCTCTTTCCTCTTTACGTGATGCTTTCAGCCGTCCTATTCACATTTGTCATGAGAAAAAGATCTTGAAAGTCTTCCTCATTGGGTCAGAAAATGGCCTTTGAAGTACCTTTAATACGTCAGTCGCCAACACGATTATCTTTAGGGGGAAGATAAGGAAGACCTCATGGATTGGTGGGGAGTTATCTCTCTGTTTGTTTATACTGCAGGCTTCTCTTTGAATTTGGCTGACTTCTTTATGGGTTTAAACATCGATGATTCTGTTTTGCTTGAGTGCAAATTTAATTGGAGTCTCCCTTTTTGTTATCTAGGTTTTCCTCCTGGAGGAAATGCCAAGTCGAAAGGCTTTTGGGAGTTGATGGTGGACAAGTTCAGTGGCAAGCTTGCTAAATGGAAAAACCTCACTCTCCAAGGGAGGTCGATTGACTTCTCTTCCTCTTACCCATAGTGGTCTTACCATTGGTTCTTTCAGACAACGGACAATGCACTGTGCCCTCCTTAAATGGCTTTGGAGACTTACTCAAGAAGACAATGCACTGTGCCCATGGATGGCTGACAAGGTTGCAAAAAGGTGCTATCAAAGGTCAGCCTTGATTTAAAATAGCAAAGAACACAAATCTCTTCCTCAACTTTATGTCCTTTAAGGCAAATGATGGCCACAAGATTCGTTTTTGGAAAGACGTTTGGGACTGAGACCACCCTTTGGAAGTAGCTTTCCCGGATCTTTTTCTACTTTCAAATAGGAAAGAAGACACAATTGCTGGCTGCTGGAACGAAGAGCATCGGGGTTGGGATTTGGGTTTCAGGAGTAGTCTTTTTGACCGAGAATTTGATAGCTGGTTGGGGCTGATTTCTCGATTAGACACTACGCATTTGAGGGAACCTTCGAATAGGCTGATTTGGAGTACTGAAGGGTTCTTTTTTTACCAAGTCTACTTTCTTCAGACTGCTAAAACCGTGACAAGTCATTTAAACCTCTCTCCTCTCTTCCAATTGGAAATCAGTTTCCCAAAAAGATTAAGATCTTCCTTTGTTCAGTGGCTCATAGAGGGATCAACACCAATGACCCCCTTCAGAGGAAATGCAAGACCTGGTCCCTCTCCCCCTCCATTTGCCAGCTCTGCAACAATGAAACAAAATCCCTCGACCACATCTTTCTGCACTGCCCCACCACTCAATCAAAGCTGTTGAGCGAATGTTTTTGGCATCTTCAACAAAAAAAACCTTTGTTTACTTAAGACAGTGGATGACTAGTTAACTCAATCCTTGGAGGGAAGTCACTTCAAAAATAGGAAAAAAAACCTATGGAATTTTGCAACTGCAGCGGTTTTAAAGAATCTTTGGCTTGAAAGGAGCCATTGAATTTTTTAGAACACTTCTTTTGAGTTGCCTATTTTATGGACAACTTACTACTTCGAGGTGGTGCTATACGTATAGTAAATTCTTTTGCAACTACTACCTCTCTTCGATCCTTCAAAATTGAAAGGCCCTCTTGTTTTAGTTTCTTTAGGAAGGGCTTTCCTCAGTCCCTTGCCCTTGGGTTGTTCTTTTTTGTGTGATTTATACATCTCTTAAGTTTCCCATTGGAAAAATAAAAATAGGGTTCCATAGATGAATGTAGTCCAATCAATAGTGTAGTAGTATTTGGATAGAGAGAAATTGGCACTTATTTGAAGGCAAAAGGCTCTTTGGGGGAAATATTTATTCTTAAACTAAATGTGGGTTCTTGGTTTGCTATGTCAAAACGATTATGCAAGTTACTTTTTTTATACTGATTCTTGTTGGAAAGCTTGTTTTAGAGTTATGTTTAAGATTGTGTCATTCCTATCTTATTATTTGTATTTTTCGCATTGGGGATTTAGTTTCATTCATAAATGGAGTTATAGCGTTTGTAACTTGTTTTAATGAAATATTAATGAAAACTTGTGTTTTGTAAAATTAAATTTGTAACTCCTTTTGACAATTTTTTGTAGCAATGTACAACATACTGCTTCTTGGTGGTGTATTAATTACGGAAAATTCTTTTGTAATTACAACCTTTCCTCGTTCATGAGCAGTTAGAAAGCGTTTCTCTAGTTTCAGTTGGGTGAGGTACCCTCTACCCCAGCCCCTAGCTTGTTTCCCCTTTTTTGTTGTTATTAATGAAAGTCAATTATCCAAAAAAAAATATTTAAAAGTCCATTAGGAAGGTGGCCAGTAAACATGAGTCAGAAAAGAAGTCTACAAGAATACAGAGATCAAGGTTCAAAGTAAAAAGATGGTCACAAAACACCTTGGTTAAAAACTTCAACGCAAAGAAATAGCAAAGGCAATACCTGTGAAGTGTGTAAAGGTTGCGAACGGTTCTATCTGCTTCAGGCGATAAATACTTGCCATTCTCCCTATCAAGGTCTAGTTGAAGAGGAAACTCGTAGCGGTCATTTATCTGCAAGCCAAAATCACTTTAATATATAGTTCGATTCAAAACAGCTAATTGGAAATTTGGATTCAAGAGGTTAAAGTTTATATATATATAATACTAATGAGAGATAGGAAAAGAAAATAAATGAAGGAAAAAAGAAAAAAGACACTCGAGTGTATAATGCAGATTCAACGAAAACACATCTTGTCTGTCAAGACAAATCACCTTTTCCATTTATCAATTTTTTGGAATGGCCTAGTTGGTTGGGCCCATAAATCCAAAAGTTTGGAACGAAAGGTTCCTGCACATATATAAAGTTTAAACCAAAGCTCTGAACTTTACGTACCGACCAACTTTGCTGCAATGTCGCCGCCAACCATCGCCAACCAACTACACTGCCAAGGTTTGGGTTTTTTATTGCAATATATATGCACATATATTTTTTTTAGTACAGCATGTATGGCGGGAGATCGAACTCACACCTTCTTGGTTGGAGATATATGTCAATTTCAGCTGAATTATGCTCGCTTTGGCAATATATATACACATATTATCTAAAATCATTTTTAAAAAAACATGTCCCTGACGTGTCCATTCCTATATTTTTAGAAATTGGCGCGTTGCTGTGTCCATGTTGTGTTCTGGCCGTGTACGATGTCCTGTCCTTGCTTCTTAGGAAGTATGTTGTAAACCATTTCTAAAAGAATCAAAAGTTGAAGAACTCTTGAAGCACACTTCCATAACGACTTCACTCTGCCTTTTAAAGACCAGCCATTTAACACTTCAAGCATCAAATCTCCAATCGAATTATGCAAGTGGCGGGGGATATCAAAATAATTTAGCAAAAACCCAGCCTTTGGCAGTAAACTCAATGAATGAAGATGTGGTCTAGGCTTACTTCATCTCATTCACAAAGACTACAAATGGAAGGTGAGAGGGACAACCCCAAAACTTCTTTTGCTTCATGTGTGTTAAGACTCCACAAAAAGACTTTCATCTTTTTTTGTCTTGTATGGGACACCGGACATTGAACTTCCAAATTGCACTAATTTGAGGGCAAGACAACTTCTGTGAAGTGGAAGGTTGAATTTGTGGTAAAAGTTCCTGAAGCATTCAAAGACGAAGCAACTCTATCTTCACTGACTCCGAAGCAAACCGAGTCAATTCTTTCAATCCCAATTAGCTCTGTCTTCACAAATTCCCAAGCAAACCAAGTCAATTCTTTCAGTCAGTCCCAACTAATATGTCTGCCTTTTCTAATACACTTTGTACTCCCACAGCATACTTTTATCTTTAACGCCTGCATAATAAATGCTTTGAGGTGGATAAAGATATTTACCATTAGGCAACTCTCGTGTATCCTTCATTTATCCACTAGGTTTGGGTCAGGACCATTGGGTCCTATGAAGAATAGCTCTGCCACCTCCGACGAGAAGATTTCGTGAACTCCTGCTATTTTTCTAATCAACAAATTTGCATCCTGACAAGAGCATGTTTGAGCTACGAAAATCTGATCTTTGTCCATTAATCTCACCTCAACAGGAATAAAGTCGCGGTAATTTCCTTCAACCCTAATAGCAACCTCCACATAGACAATCAAACTCAAATTATTTTCGGGCGTAGTCCAAAAAGCCTCCAAAAGCATTACCTATTGGTTTAAATTAATGTTGCCAAGCTCCATAAATGCATTGGAATATTTTTTAATCTCACCCACTCTCCATGATAAGGGACCACACTAATCCTTCCATGTTATGTGCGTCCCAAAATTCCCATTTAATTATAAAGGGGCCAAAAGTCACCCAGTCCCTATTTGAGGCAAATAGTCTCGCCAAATCTTGGAGTTGCACTTTAACAGTCTTTACAAGCATGAACAAGTTGATTATGAAGTCTTCTTTTAGTTGTTCTTGAAGAACCTAGAGGATCCTTCCCAATCATCATGGAAATCTCTTCTTGTTACCACTAATGTCTTTGGCCAGTTTGGACATCTAACTTCACTACCTATTGTGCCTTCTGCAGATGAATGTTAGTAGGGCCTTGAGTGTGGGCATTATTGGCTTCCCTTTTCCTAACGACATTTTTTTTGAATAAGAAACAAACTTTTCATTGATAATATGAAAAGGAAGAAAAAAGTTCAAGGATACAAGCTCCTAAAGGAAGCGAAAAAGGAAAAAGAAAAAAAAACAAACAGCACATAGAAAACAAAAACCCATAAAAATATGAGAACTGAAGCCCAAGAATAGGAGCTGAACACTGATTACAAGAAAGCTCGCCAAAACAAAGGACAGACGGCTGAGGAGGAATCCAAAACCATCACTTAGCATAGGATAATCTGTTTCTTCTTCCTGGATCCTTTTGGATGGTGTCATCAACCCATCGAGGACACTTTATTTCTTATGGAAGTTGGGGCCTTGCATCTTCTGGATCATGATAATTCAAGTCTTTCTTTGAAAGATGTATAAGAAGGTAGCTGAAGGAAAAATCGGATGTCTCTGGGAGCAATTTGAGGTTTATAGGCACCTCAAGTCTCTTGGTTTCATTGTTGGAAAGCCTAAAGTTCCTTGATCTGTGAAGGTGTTAGTAATGGCAGTGACATTTCTCCTCGAAGTTCTATTGAGAACAAAGGAGCATGGGATTTGGAATCAGGAGATGAGAGTTGATCTCTGAACTATTAAGTTCCATTCAGCTCATTTTATATGTTTTTCTTCCACACAGCAAGTTTAGAAAGTCTTCTCCTGGTGACCCTTTTCTTTTTTTTTTTTATAGGAAACAGAACTTTTCATTAAGATAAATGAAAATATAAACCAAAAACACGGGCATACAAAAACAAAGCCTAGGAGGAGGAACCCTTCTTTGGGAAGGGACTCCAATCCAAAAGAATAGAGTCTAACTGATGATTACAAAACAATTTCGAAACCGAACCCCATAAAGAAACATTTAATTTGATGAGATACCAGACCGAGTCTCCATATCTCTCCATCCTCCTAAAAATTCTATTATTCCTTTCCAACCAAATACCCCATAAAATCGCAAAAAGAAAAAAAAAAAAAAAAAAAAAAAAAAGTCTGCCACAAAAGCCTCCCTTTCTCGCGGAAAGGAGGAGACAAAAGCACTTCCACCACCAAATACCCCATCCTCCTAAAAATTCTATTATTCCTTTCCAACCTAATACCCCATAAAATCGCAAAAAGAAAAAAAAAAAAAAAAAAAAATCTGCCACAAAAGCCTCCCTTTCTCGCGGAAAGGAGGAGACAAAAGCACTTCCACCACCATAATCCCCCAATCTCTATGATGAACCCAAGAAACCCCAAAAACCTGGAAGAACCGGCTCCAAATGTTCTGGGAGAACTTGCACTGCCATAAGATGTGATCGAGCTCCTCAAAGTCTTGCTTGCAAAGAACACACCAATGAGGCCCCAAGCAAGAAAGCTGCTGGAGACGATCTAGGGTATTTACTTTCCCAAGTAAAACTTGCCACACAAAAAACTTGATCTTCTTTGGAATTTTCACTTACTTTCCAAAGAGAGGTAAACACTGGACCAACCGGGGAAGAAACTGGGGAGCAAAGAAGTTTAAATAAGGAGCTACAAGAGAAACCCAAAGACGGACTCGGGGACCCAAATTTTATGGTCTGCTTGACGAGGTATGTTCAATTATTATAAAAAAAAAAGGGAGCTCCAAACAATTGAAGTTACTGACAATCGATTTTCGAAGATATCTAAATATACAATTATGAAATCATTGTTATTCAATCCAGCAACAAACTTATAAGAAATGGAAACATATGAAGAAAATCACTACATCCAACTATCGTCACCTACAAAACAATACAACTATAAGCTACTAAGATATAGAGAATGGATGCATCTCATACTGCCATTACTGACCTTCACCATTGTATCCCGCATAAAATCATACTCAAACCTCTTCAGCTGAAGTTGAAGGACTGGAGGGAAATCAATAAACAAGACGCCCTTCTTAGCTTCCTGAAAGAAATATTTACTTTATGCATGAAAACAAAATTAAAAAGATTTACCGCCTGCAGATAGCTCAGGAAGTTGAACTATCTCGTATTTCTAAATAAATGCTACGATGATTCCAATTCCAACTCTTTCTCATGTTGTTTGCATAAACTATTTTTTATACCATAAACCAAGCCAACCCTAGATAATTCAAACGGCTATGCAATTAGTGGATGTTCCCCACCTACTGATTTCTAAAAACCAAAAAAATAACATATACAGTAGTATGATCTTTTCAAGACAACAATAGTCGTTTTAAGGAAGTATTCGAAAACCAACAATAAAATTTGGAAAATTATCTGGAAAGGAATTGAGCCACATATAACCCACTTGATTGGTTGCTGATTTTTCAGATGAGAAAAAAAACACAAATGAATAAAAAGAACTATGCTTTTATCAGAAACAGCAAAAACAACACCAAAATAAGAAATAGAATTACATCAGGTCTAACTTATCCTGACATAAAGCCTCAAATTTTCTTTATCATAAAAAAGCCACAATGTACAAAGAAATACACTTCAGATGTGGTATTACCCTTAAACAGCCACAAAATAAAAATAAATACACGTTGGCGGAAAGAAATAATAGAAAAAGAGCTCGAGTTAAAGGCTTGACTCAAATCATCAACAGTACGAACCTGCAAGCCATGTTCTTCGGCATGATACTTGTTATCACCCTCAAGACGTTCAACTTCCACGTACTTATCAAACGAAGCATAGACATCATTACATCCTTTCACATCAAGCTGGAGATCTACAAAATCCACCCCAAAAAAAATCAGCTAAAAGAACTTTAATGAATTCAAATTTTCAAATAATGGTTTTTAAACCAGAAGTACCATAAAACGATTCCTTTCTTGTAGATTTGTAGTCAACATTTATGCATTCAATGTAATTCATGTGATGCCCCTCAAATAACTGCTGTATTGTCCCCTCCACAACAGTTCCCTGGACCAATAGAATAATTGCAAAAGAAAAGATAAAAGATAGGAACAAGTCAATGCATATAGGATTGATTATATTTTTATAAGCATTCATCAAAGAAATAAATCCAAGTATATCCTGTACTCGTACTGTACCTTCATTTTATCTTCAAGCTTTTCACACAAAACCCTATTGAGTTCTTGCACATCATGTTGCATAAAAGAATCATAAGTATCCCATCCAAATGACTTAGTAAGTTCTTTGGTTGCAACACTGCTGGCATTAAATTGAAGTTTATAGAACAGACTTTGAAGAGCCAAAGGGATGCTTCCTGAAGGCATGTCATTCTCAGTTGTTGGCATATGGTAAACAGCCTGGATATACAGAATAAGGAATTAAAAATGCTTCATAAGACAAATATAAAAAAAGAATATAGACTTTATCCAACCTTTCTGAAATAAGGTATATGGTAAAGTGTCTGAAGAAGAGAATTCATGTAACAAGTTGCCCCTTGGTTCTTAAGTCCCACATATCCAGTTTCTTTCTTTGAATCATATGACCAGTAATCAAGAACCTTACGAACCAAAACCTCAGCTTCAACAATACATGTGTCATTCACAAGGTACCCTCGACTAGGATCATAAAGATCACTAAGAGGCATGAATGATGTAAAACCCCAATCGCTTTCTCTAGCATTGAATTGATGTTTTGTGTCTGCATAATTAAACATGAAGCGCAAAAAAATATATTATTGCTCAAATCCCAAACAATAAAGTTTGCATGAACATGTGGTAACCCTTTCCCTTCATGCACAAAATTCTTCAATTAAAAGCATGATCCTACATATGTAACAAGCCTCTTGTCAGTTTACAAACGCATTAAAATGGTAAGCAGTTGGAGGTAAAAAATTCAATGAAAATAGAGATCATAATGTTGACTAATTTGAGTGACAAGATTCTTGAAAATATTAGTTCTTTTGTTTTATTGGATAGGACTTCTTGAAAGTTGAAAGCACTATTATGGCCATGGGAGCGCATCATTAATAGCATAGAAAAAAATGCTTAAAATGAAGGTAATCCATGGTTTTATCTCCACCAGCCAAGAGCCAAAGAATTTATATCTCTGCAACGGTAATCTTCAGTCAATATATGATACAAAGTTTTGGGGAAAGAGAAATAAGTATCTTTGGTCCTAAGAAAAAAAAAGCATAAATTATATGATTATTAGGCTTCATCTGCAAAGATGGATTGATGCTTCTTGGATAATGAAAGGATAAGTAACCAGACGTATACAAAAACATAGCTTTCATCTATAAACACCAATAAGTTGTTTCATAAATATGCAAGCTAACCACAAATAGAAAACTTTTTAATACCTTTCAACTTCATAGTCCTAAATTTATGGTTCACTCTTGACCGTTATAGATTTCAAGGATCATGATATCATACAGGATTTGCAAGAGTAAAATATTTTCTCAATTCAGCCATTGCAATATGCTTAATTAAATACATAATTCCACAATTTTCAATCAGACAATTACTATGTAGAGAAGTTCACAGGCAATAAATTCAATAAGCTAACAAAGAAAAAGACCTTTGTGTACACTCAAGAAGTTGACCTCAGTATTATCAACCTTTTCCATACACATGTTCATTTACGAGAAATAGTTTAATTTGCAAAACTTTCCCACATAAGAATCTAATCGTAGAAAAAATCTTATTAGCTCATTAATGATAAGAACGGATCATATGCCATCATCATTGCATACAACAACTTGAGATAAGGCTAAACTAAGGAGTTGGGGTTGTCGGTTTGGCTGCAATGTTTTTCCCCCTTACCATTGCCATATTTGGGTATGCACCTAGGTCATAATCCGTGAGATTTTTCCTTCTGGGGTCCGGCTCTAGATAAGATTTACAAAAGATTTTCATCTTGGACGAAAGCCTTGTGTACCCTAAGGGATAGGTTCACTTTGATTTAGATTCTATTGGCTGGCATTTCACTGTACATTTCATTGCCTTTCAAAATCCTAGCATCAGTTAAGGTGAAGTTGGACAGGATCATGGGAATTTTTTTAGTATGAAGGGTTGAGTAGGGAAGTAGCTCACATTTATTTAATTGGAGTTTATGTCCATCCTTCTGAGGAGGATGATCTGGACTCTGGAGATTGTAAAATGTCAGATGTAAAAACATTTCCCTTCTACCAATGGCTATCTATCGCTTTTTCCCTTCGAACCTCAAGCCTTGTAGCATAAGTTAATTGTTAGTATGAGATTCACTCCATTGGTGGGAAGTCCTAATCAAAGTCATTTGGGCACCTTGAGGAACTCAAGAAAGCTGTTTGTGATGCCGTTTAAGCACTCTGGGGAGGATCCTTGGCTTCAAAACTGAACACTACCCCCTTAACAATTTGCCTTATTTATTTTATATCCCTTTCCAAAAATTTCCAAATTTATTTGGATAAGGAGAGAGTTGCCTTCTTTTGACTTTCATATTGGAAAGCCTTTCTTAATATTCAGATTGATGAGTCAGCTTCACTACTATTTTCCAAATTATCAACCTCTTTCCAGGTACAGTAATCATTAAGTGGCTAAGTGGTCTATATATCCTTTTGGCATCATCACTCGTAAGTCGGTATACTGTATACATACATCTAATTTTCTTCACCTCCATCTTTGGCGCATTGATTTTTCTCTAAAACTCTATAATATATTTGTAGGTCAAATATCATGTGGTGGCCTAGTAGAAATTGGAGCTAGTGAATAAATTAAGAGACTCAGAAAGTGTGGGTTCAAACTATGGTGGCCACTCGCCTAAGATTTATAATCCTACAAGTTTTCTTGGCAACCCAATATTAGTAGAGTCAATTGATTGTTTCGTGAGATTAGTCATGCAAGATGGCCCAAACACTCCAAAAAATATATATAGTATCTTTTTTATATAATTGCATTTAAATAAACATAAAACTTATTTACGCATGAACTAGTTAGGAAAAGTGGGGAAAACACATGAAAGCTAACTGGCCATGCTTCAAAAAGAGAGCAAAAAAAGGAGAGAAAATCACAACCAGTCAATAAAATTTTTGTAGTGCTAATTTTCATCTAATACTCAACATATCAATATGCCAAAATAAGGTTGTAACAGAAAAGGTAAATAAATGGCTTGGAAGATTATTGTCATTTCGATTCCACAATTTTCATATGCCAACATAGAGGCAGTTCGAAATTGATGTTGATATATAAAAGAAAAGGCTCTCGTTCTATAAGAGATTAAAATATTGCCCTCACAAGCGAATACAAGTACACAAATAAAAATAAAAATAAAACATTCTTCAACATGTTAAAATTAATAGTGAAAAATAAATAAATTCTCAGATAATGGGAAAGTAAGTAGTTACCCTTTCGTATTGAATATTTTTTATGGACCTGATTAACCACAGCCAAGCTGAATTGTGAATATCTACTCCATCCATACGGCAACGTTGCAGAGTCTGCAACATCCAAATACATTGACAGGTGGTCCACGTTGTTTCCCTTTGGAAAAACTAATATCCGCCTGATGAAACCAACCAACTCAGATCAACAACTAGCTACAGCACCTCAATGGCGCAAGTTACAAATTTGGAGATGAAATACAGAACGTACCATTTATATCCGCCAACAGCAAATACATCAGAATAGTACTTTTTCATGTTTAGTCTAGAGAAGTTCTCAATTCTCCACGTAAATTTTATGGGTGGGGGATCCTCCACTTGCTGGTTCTCCACGGTGCTAGAAGGCTCCACTTGAGCTGCTGCAAAGAAAACAATCACATAAATGCAGGAAAAAAAAAATATATATATATATATCAATGCCCCAGTACTATATGGGAACATCATATGATAAAACTGAAGTTACGCCATAAAATAAAACCCAAAACAACCAATCTCCTAGTGAATTATAAACGCATTAGCTTAAAACCCAGCGCTAACTAAAAAGATCACAAAATTCAAATAGTAGACTAGTAAGCAGGGTGAATATAAACCTTCCATCGGCTGAGGACCCTCCACTACTACATCCGAATGCGGCACAAGCATCTCCTCGTCTTCTTGCTGAAAAAATAAAAACGCAAATCAGATCTTTCAGACGACGAAAACTTGACCCCACAAAGATTCAATCGAAACCCTAGAGCTATAGCAATTAAAGGAAGCGAGTTATTGAATTATCAACTCAATTTGACGTCCGAACCAAAATCAAAACCCTTGCGATCATAATTCAAAGAACAGCAAACACACAACAAAAGGACGACGAGTATGAAAACAATAAACAAGAACAGAAACTGAGAAAGAGTAGCTAAATTACATCAAGAGGTGGAGGAGTCATCATAGTCATTGATGAAGAGAAAATGACAGTCCGATCGACGAATCACGGAACAAGGAAAAGACGTAGAAACTTCACACAGTAAGGGGAAAACGAAGGAAAAGAAAAAAGCCTGCAGCACTCGAGAGAGAGAGAGAGAGAGAGCTGGTTCAGAAGAAAAACCAACAAAAAAAATAAAAAAGAAAGGAAAAAAAAAAAGGCCGTAATTTTACTTTGTGAGGAAGGGACGTGGATGGTCAATAAAGAAAAAGATGAGGGCAAAATGGGAAATTAGATGGCGGCGTCACAAAGTTCCGCTGCAGATACGATATACAGTAGTATGAGAGACCACCATTAAGAAAATGACACGCAATGAAGGGACTTTCGAACAGATGACGTGGCATCTTCGGAGAGTCACGTGCGTGTGCACGTGCTCTGGCTGTGTCTGATTTATTTTCACAATATCTCTACCTTTTTCTTTATTGTTTATTATTATAATCGTTCTTTTTCTTTTTCCTTCTTTTCTTAATAATTATTTTTTTGACTGTCTGTGAATTTGCAATTAATGATAAAGTAGTGAAGTAAAAGGTCATATATATTTATTTTTTCTTTTTTTTCAGAGAATGTAGTAAGATTTTGAAACTCAAAATTTTATTTAATTTTGCATTAAATGGGTGCCCAATTATTATCTAACATTCACTTCACAGTCACTGCGGTCAAATAATTGGATTTCATCCCACATCTGGTGTCAATAAATCATGATATAAATTTATATAAAATAAATAAAGTAAATAACAAATTTAAAAATAAAAGTGATCGAATTAGAAAATTTGAGATGCATGGTGAATTAGAATTTTGCATTTATGTCTTTAACTTAAATATTCCCACATGTATTATTATTATATTTTTCACAGGACAGTACAATTATTCATATATAATATAGATAAGATGACAATCCTGAATTATCAAAATAAGAATAAAAATAACAAACCTGGTTAATAATATGTTTTTTTAGTTTGAACCAAACAGCGAAGGTAAATTCTAAATAATTTAGAAAGAATAAGTTCAAATGATCATTGTCACCTATCCAGATTTTTAAATATCCTACGAGTTTTTTTTTTTCAACCAAATGTAGTCGAAGTGTGTACAAATTGGTCCGGACACTCAAAGTTGTCAAAAAACAAATTTTTGTTTTGTTCAAGAGAATTCAAACCCAACAACCTTAGGTCGAGAATATATGTCTTTGAGTTGTACTCAAGCAGTATGTTATTTACTTTTCACATTCACGAGTGTCAAAACGAGTTTATGGACGTTTTTCATATGATTATTGCATGACCTAATGATTAGTGGATACCATGAAGTTTGAACTCATTATCTTACAATATTTTCACCTATTTTTCACGCGCCTTAATGTCATTAAGAAAATTAATGGTAGTCAAATTTAAGATAATTGTTAAAACTAAGACTTTCAATTTTTTTCATACATACGTTTAGGATAATTGTATAAACACTAATGAAGTGTTTTGTCTAACAACAATAATAGCTTCTAAGCGTAAAATTTTCAAAATCACTCACTGCGTAACCAAATAATGCTAGATAAATAAATTTGAGAAGCTCTTAAAATATCCATTAAATTTACTCTAACTTCTTAGCCGAAGTTATTGAGATCATTGGTGAGTTTAATCGTGTTTTAAAAAGAACACACTATGATGTAACTAATTATACAATAAATTAGTTATGGGTTAGTGTAGCCTATTTGTCTATAAATAGGAAGCTCTATTTGTATCCTCTCAAGCATTAGAATAAAACTTCTCTTCTCTCATTTTGAGACTACACTAAGTTGGTATCAAAGCGACTCGAATCCTCGGAATGGCTGGAAAAAGAAATTTCCCATCCACGGTCAAAGGTTCACTTGCTGATCAAGAGACAGAGTCTGCCGCCGTCCTCTCTCCACGAGCCACAGCCACCATTTGATGATGGTTGAGGGGGCCGTTGAAAACCTCCAAAGAAATGTGGTAGAGATCCGACAAATTCTGAACGTGATTGTAAATAAGCTAGATGATATTCAATTGCATCAAGAACAGCCAATAGGGATTCTTGGGAAGGGGAAAAAGGAGCAGGGCATCGAGATTCATCATAATGGACAGCAACCAATTCCAAGATTGCCGCAAGAACCTTCCCCTACTCAAGAACCTCCCCATGTTCCCCGCCAAGTTCAAGACACCCAACGACCACTTATTCAAGAACTCCCTTGTGATAATCCAAGATTTATCCCAGATGTAGTGTTTGCTCCCTCCCAACAACAACAATTTAGGCGTGGTGATAGTCCTCACCATCGACGCCATGGCCGTTTTCCCTGGCACCAAGATTATCAAGATATCTCTTCCAGCGATGAGGAGGAAATTCCTCAGTGGGGGAACGATCATCGCCAACACAGGTGCCAGCGGCGTTATAATGGGGAACCAAGTGACTACAAAATGAAGGTGGACCTCCCATCCTTCGACGGAAAACTAAACATTAAAGGATTTTTAGAATGGATTAAAAATGTAGAAAGTTTTTTTTGGATATATGAATACTCCAGACACAAAAAGGTGCAGCTTGTCGCTCTAAAACTAAAAAGCGGTGCATCAGCTTGGTGGGAGCAATTGGAGGTCAATAGACATCGGTTTGGTAAAGCTCCTATCCGCACTTGGGAAAAGATGAAGAAGCTGATGCTAGCCCGTTTTTTGCCTATCAACTATGAGCAGATATTGTATAACCAATATCAGGGCTGTCGACAAGGAACCCGAATGATTGCAGACTACACCGAAGAGTTTCATAGATTGGGATCAAGAACCAATCTTGGTGAAAATGAGCAAATACCAAGTTGCAAGATTCATCAATGGGTTGTGGTTAGACATCAAAGAGAAACTTCAACTTCAACCGATTGGATACTTAAATGAAGTCATTGCAACAGTTGTTACTGTGCAGGAACAACAAGCCAACAAGTTCAAATTCAATATCAAAGGAGGGTGACAAGCGACAATCAGGTTAGTACCTTCAAGAAAGGCTTTCTTTCTACTGATCCATCCTCTGTGCAAGCCACTTCTTCAGGGTCTAAAAACAAGAATGGCGAGGAAGTTAAGCCCAGTGACCCCCCTGGCAAGAAAACTACTAATGTCTATAATCGACCAACTTTGGGCAAATACTTTCGGTGCGGTCAAGTGGGGCATTTGTCCAACGAGTGTCCACAACGGAAAACGCTCAATATAATTGATGACTCGTTGGATCTTCACCTCAATGAGTGTCAAGATTCAGATGGAGAAATCACCTATGTTGAACTTGATGATGGTGAGCAGGTGGCCAGTGTTCTTGAACGCATTTTATTGACACCAAAAACTGATTTGGCAAGCCAACGACACTCCCTTTTTCGCACACGGTGCACGGTCAATGGCAATATCTGCAACATTATTATTGATAGCGGAAGTACAGAAAATGTGGTGTCCAGCAGTTGGTTGCAACCTTAAATCTCAAAGTTTCACTACATTCATCCCCTTATAAGGTAAGTTGGATCCGAAAAGGGGGGAAACTTTGTTTAATACCATATGCACGGTTCCCCTCTCTATTGGAACAAGCTATAAAGACCAAATAACCTATGATGTGTTAGACATGGATGTGTGCCATATACTTATAGGAAGTCCATGGCAGTATGAATTTGTTTGGATGGGAAAGACTGTGGTCTTGCTTCCCATCACAAATTCTAATAGTGCCAAACCAACAGAATCATCAAACTTGTTCCATATATGCAGTGGCAAACAACTGCTTTTACATCGATCTAATACTTTTTTAGGGATGATTGTGAAAGACTTCAACTCCTCCACCAACGATCAAACTTCCCCTATACATCCCTCCATACAGTCCCTTTTAGATACTTTCCCCACAATCCTACAGCCTTATAACTCCCTACCACCCTTAAGAGATATACAACACCATATCGACTTATTACCCGGTGCCACCCTCCCTAATCTTCCACATTATAGGATGAGTCCAAAAGAATATCAGATTCTCCACGACCAAATTACTGAACTCCTAGAGAAAGGCCACATTCAACCTATTCTAAGTCCATGTGCGGTCCCAGCTCTTCTCACCCCAAAGAAGGACAACTCCTGACGCATGTGTGTTGACAACCGGACAATCAATAAGATCACCATCAAATATCGTTTCCCCACCCCACACATTGGAGACTTACTGGATCAGTTAGGCAGGGTCAACATTTTTTCAAAAATAGACCTTCGCAGAGGTTATCATCAAATAAGAATCCGCCTAGGGGATGAATGGAAGATAGCCTTCAAAACTAACAAGGGTCTCTTTGAATGGTTGGTCATGCCTTTTGGGTTATCAAATGCCCCAAGCACCTTTATGAGGCTCATGAATCAGATTCTCCTTCCTTATCTCTATAAATTCATTGTTGTTTACTTCAATGATATCTTAGTATATAGTAAAACTAGAGAAGAACACCTCACACACCTACAACTTTTATTTTCCACACTAAATGAAAATAACCTAGTCATAAACATAAAAAAATGCTTATTTCTAGCAATGGAAATCTCTTTCTTAGGTTTTATTTTAAGTGCTAATAGAGTAAAAATGGATCCTTCCAAAATTAATGCTATAACAAATCGGCCTCAACCACAGTTTATAAGAGCCATACAGTGCTTCCTTGGAATAGCATCCTTCTATAGAAAACTGATTGTTTAAGAAAACGAAACTTTAAATGGGATACCGACCAACAAAATAGCTTTGTCACTCTCAAACAAAAACTTACTCAAAGCTCTGTCCTACGCTTACCAGATTTTTCGCAACCTTTCGAAGTGGCTGTAGATGCTTCCGGTATAGGAATAGGGGTTGTCTTGTCACCAAACCAACACCCCATTGAATACTTTAGTGAAAAGCTTAGCCCATCCCATAAAAAATGTAGCACATACGAGCAAGAATTATATGCCCAAGAACCCTTAAACAATGAGAAAACTATCTATTAAATCAAGAGTTTATACTATTTACCAACCACTTCTCCCTCAAATTCCTACACACACAAAAATCTTTTAGCCGAATGCATGCCATCTGGTTATCATTTCTTCAAAGTTTCGACTTCGTAATAAAACATAAAGATGGTACGCTAAATAAAGCTGCAGATGCCCTTAGTAGGAATGGAAACCTTCTGACCTTACTAAACAGTGAAATTACAGCATTCTCTACCCTACCTACAACTTACGATAATGACAAAGATTTTCATGAAATATGGAATACATGCACCAACCACAATGACTCTGGAGATTTCCATCTAGTTAATGGCTATCTCTTTAAAGGAGATCAACTTTGTATTCCACACACATCCTTACGAGAAGCTCTCATCAAAGATTTACATTCGGGTGGCCTAGCCGGACACTTTGGAAGGGATAAAACTTTAAATCTAGTGGCTACACGTTTCTTTTGGCCACAACTCTGGAAAGACGTATTTAGTTTTGTCTCAAAGTATTTTATCTGCCAAACCAATAAAGGAACCAAACAAAATACTAGCGTATACACACCCCTCCCTATCCCCGAGACAATTTGGGAAGACTTATCAATGGACTTCGTGTTATGACTATCACGAACTCAAAGAGGATACGACTCAGTTCTCGTTGTCGTTGATCGTTTCAGCAAAATGGCTCATTTCTTGGTATGTAAAAAAACAGTTGATGCTGTTTATATAGCTAACCTTTTTTTCAGGGAAATTGTTCGCCTATATGGCATCCCAAAAACAATTGTGTTAGATAGAGATGTCAAATTTTTTAGTCATTTTTGGAAGATACTATGAAAGAAGTTTGATACCTCTTTTAAAATATATCACTACTAATCATCCACAAGCGGATGGCCAAATGGAGGTCACAAATTGAACACTTGGAAGCCTTATCCGATACCTTTGTAGCGATAAACCAAAACAATGGGACTTGGCCCTTGCACAAGCAGAATTTGCATTTAATCACATGCAAAACCGAACCACAAGGAAGTCCCTATTCGAGATAGTCTACACTAAACTTCCTAGGCTAACCGTTGATCTGACTAACATTCCATCTTCTATTGATGTTAGTTTAGAAGCTGAACAAATGGCGGAAATAATATAAAAGTTGCATCAAGACATACACAAGCATATTGAAGAAGCTAATGCCAAATACAAAGCAAAAGCAAACGAGAAACAACGGAAAGAGAGTTCAATGAAGGCGACCTAGTCATGATATATCTATCCAAATGTCGACTACCTATCGGGTCTACACATAAATTACAAAAGAAGAAATTCGGACCATATGAAGTCCTACAACACTACGGTCCGAATGCATATAAAATCAACCTTCCCTCAAATTTTAATATCAGCTCTATCTTCAATATTGCTGACTTCTATTCGTATGAAGTACCAGACTCCTTCACCTTGGCACCCTGACTCGAGGACGAGCCTTATGTTAGGGGGAGGGAAATTGATGTAACTAACTATACAATAAGTTAGTTATGGGTTAGTTGTTTAGTTAGTTTACCTTGTTAGCTTAAAAGCCTTTAGTGTAACCTATTTGTCTATAAATAAGAAGCTCTCTTTGTATCCTCTGAAGCATTAGAATAAAACTTCTCTCTCAATTTGAGACTACACCACACTACTAATAAATTTTGAAAATGAGGTTCATTCAATTTTTTTTTTCCTATTATCGCTTTTTTAAATCTTGCATTCAATGATTCTCTTTTATCTTTGGTTTAGAATAACATTCTTATACAAGAGACAAAATTATCTTTTATCTTTGGTTTAAATAACATTCTTATACAAGAGACAAGAGCAGAAGTTATACGAACGAAATCAAACAGAAAAAAAGACCCAAGTCCAATAACCATCCTATAAACTTTAATTTATAACAATTTAGTCAATTGCAAAACACGCAAGTCCAATAACATTCGTGTTCTACCATCTTAGATCTCAACCAAAAATCCAAATGAAACAGACAATTTCATTCACCCAAGTCCAATAATGTTTTAGTCTACAAACTTTAATTTATAACAATTTAGTTAGCAACAATTTATCACTATAGTTTAAAAATGGCAACAATTTAATCTCTACCATAAAAATCTCATCTCATCAAAATTAAGTGTCGGGTTTTATTATATAAAAATTTAGTATCTTTTTAATTTATAAACACATTGACCTCTTATTAGTTTATCGATCTATAGAACTCTATCAATTTTTTTTAAATAAAAATATTCTATCAAATCTAAACAATCCAAGTAATTTAAAGTGACCAAATTGTTACATAGGAACTAAATTGTAAACAATTTAAAAGTACATAAATTTAATTGTTATAAACTAAACTTCAAGAACTAAATCGTCAACTAAATCAACCCGTCTAAAAGTGAAAATCATTATCGACTTTTTCAAATGAATTACAACCAACTAAAATTCCTGCCCGAGTTATGCACAACTCCTGAATCGTCACATAATTCAATCATACCACGGTTCTATCTTGGACAATTACAATCCACAAAATATATGGATCGATTAATGCTACTCAAAATCTGATTATACAAAGTAAATACAAGATAAATAACAAAGCTGATCAGCAAAAAAGAATGATCATTATACTATCATTATCATAATCACAGGCTAAATATTGCAAAATGAAAGGTGTCATACAGGAGAAAGAGAGGTGGTATAAGAACTGTCACAATACTTTAAACCTTTTAAGAAACCCGAGCGCAAGGATGGCGAAGTAGTCGCTTCTGGAATTCCAAAGGTATAGCCGATAAGTTGGACGCCTTCACTTGCTATGGTTGGAGAGTCGGATTTGACACTTACGGATCCAAGAGCAACATTCAAGCCAATTGAGAGAGGGTCTGTAGTGAAGCTGAAAATCATCCAAAATTATGCCAAGCATCAGGAACCAAGCAGAAAATGCCCATCCAGACAGAATACTACTAAGATGTTCACTTAAATTTGAAATGAGTTCTACTTATTTCTAAGTTAAATGCCAAGTTTAATCTTAAACTTTTAGAGTGGTGTTTAAAAGGTCTCTGAACTTTCAATTTCAATACTGTGTCTAATTGATCCTCAAATTTAGTGTCTAACAATTTCAATATATTTTTTTTAAATAAAAATATTCTATCAAATCTAAACAATCCTTTTTACAATAAGGACTAAACTATTACAATCGGTAGTTTATTACAAACTTTAAATTTGACAAATAGATTAGGAACATATCATACACAAAATTGAAAAGTCAGGAATTCATTAGACATAAAACTGAAAGTTTAGGGACTAATTATAAAATTTAAGCTTAGGACCTCTATTGAACACTTTTTAAAGTTCAAGAACGTATTAGACATGATCCAAAACTTCGGGACTAAATTTAAAATTAACCTATTCCATAATAGGGAAAGTGAACAACAGAAGGAAAAAAAAAGTTAGGAAGAATAGTGGATTATTATTATTATTTTTGATAACTAAGAGTGGAGTTTTAATCCCCTATACCTGAAGCACAAACATCCCCGCGGACTTGGGAGACATAGAATTTTTAGTATTAAGCTCACCCGAAAGTTTGAACTTGAGACTTTTAAGTCGATATGACAAGAGACCTCAAACCCTTGCTAATGGGGCCGCCCCTTGAGGGTTATAGTGAAATTTTTTTAAATAAAAATGCTCAATGAATCATTCCATTTTGGGTTGATATTACCCAAGCAGAAAGGAAAAAACTACCCAGAAATCATACCTGGCCTCGAAGCTTCTTCCTTCGGAACCCACTGCAGCACATACACTTGAAACAACCCATGGTGGAATATATGTATCACTAATTTCAAGGTTATAGGAGACACCAACAGATGAGGGTAGAGCGGATTCGCCATCTTTTGATGTGCATCCTTTAGATGCAGCGGCAATATGGTTTGCACTTTTCATCTCCTTGTATTGGACCTATAAGAACAAAGCAATCACCTCTTTTCCACAAAAAGTAGCCACAGACGCCTAAAAACCTTTATAGAGATGTCAATCTTATAAATGGTAGGGTAGAAAAAGGGAAAAAACATAATATTTCAGCGGTGGAAAAATGCTCTCTTGTAACTATCCATGATACTGGAACAAGCACCTCAACAAAAATGTTATTCAACTAGATCAACAAGTGAGGGCTTTTCTAACAAGTTTTTCTTTTTTGTTTCTTTTTTAAATAAAGTTAAAACAAGAAGGCGTGCTGCAGCAAGCATTTCTTGCACTCAGTGATGGCACTTCAAACTTTCTAAAACAAGGCTTCACAATATAAACCCTATTGGCTATGCCATTGGTTTTTTATGGTAACGTTCCAACCCTTCAATGGAAACTATATCTTGTTTCTGAAAAAGATACAAGCTGCAACATTGGCTATGTCACAGATGTGATAACACAAAATAATAAATTAGCTCCACGTACCTGAGGAGAATGAAGGGCAGCATTCTGAAAGGGAACATGAGATAACAACAGAGGAACGTCCATGCCAGCTAATGAAGTCAAGAAAGATCTGAAGACAATAACTAAGTAGTCAGCCATATTCAAAGTGAACACAGATCCTGTTATATAAGTAACTTTATATTAGAAAAATATGAATCCACATCCTGTTTTTATCAAGTTAGCCAAAGCACTTGTTTATTTACCTGTAATTTAACAGGATATCATATAACCCTTGCACATCTTTATTGTCACTGAAAAACAGCAAAGATTGAGAACTCCTATCTACATCAGAAAATGAACGAATACGTCGTGTCTGGAAAAGATACATGATCATTTTTATTAGCAACCTCAAAAATTAGGCCCAACGCCACAAATATTTAATTCACAAAATTTGCATAAAACTGTTACCAGCTGCAAGGTGTGACTTGTGAGCTTGCCTACGCTAAACTGATTACCTTGGAGGGTTGTAATTTACACAAGGAAAATCAAGTCCGTAAAGTGCTAGCGCTAGTTTTATGTGAAGTGAATACAGTATTTTGAAACGGTTTGTACATGTATACACATACACAATATCAATGGCAATAGCTCCAACACATTGCTATTAGATTACGACCAGTTATCCAAAAACCACCAACCACTCACCATATTGTTGCTCGATGACAGAAAAGGTATATACCATATCTAACTTAATCAAGAAAAATGACGGTTTGAAATGAATACATATTCAAGGGAAAATAAAACAAGGAAAAGATAACATATATAAACCTGTCCCAAATTATACTTCTCTATCTCAGAAAGTTCAACCAGATCTTCAGCGTTAACTTGCTCAACTTTGGAACGACAAAGAGGCATTGAGAAACAAACATCCTGATCCAAATTTAAGAACAATAGGGAAACCAAATGTTATTGAAAGCTAAATTTATGACAATAAACATAGAGCAAGCATATAGATAGGTTAGTTAGATAGTCACCTACAACAGACTATTCATATAACAGAGTGCATAAATAACATATCTAGGTGGCAATTTAAAACAAACAAATAAAGATATTTCAAAAGTACAGCTCTGAGCAAAAAAATTTCATTATGACAAACTTAAGTTTTGAAAATGCTTAACAATTTATCTACAAATGAAATAAATGCACCTTCATTATCACCCATATTAGTTCAGAGTTCTAATTTCAATTGTTACCATTATGTATAATGATAAAAGGTTCAACCAGCAAAATAGAATCTCTGCCCAAAACAACAATAATAAAACCATTGTTTGAAATGTAAATAAAATAAAACTTGTTTCTATCTTAGCTATTCCTAAATGAAAAACAGGGGAAATGGGAATAAAAGGTTAAATCTTACATGCTCACTCAAAATAGACCTCAAACCCCTTGTTGACTGGGACAGATATGCATTGCACAACTGTTTGTTGCCCCCCGAGGCATCTCTACTTGTAAACATAACCACGAATTGGGATGTACAAACTGAAAATTTCAAAATTAATCAACCAATCAGGTATAACTCAATAATGACATTTGTCTGGCCAAAGAGAAACTATATTTGACACTGGCTAGGAGCAAGTGTTTACTGATATTGCAATACAAAGTGTATTGGGTCAAAACAGTATCTGAGAACCAATTTGGAGCAACGTGATGATTGCTAGCAGCATTGAAATATCATTAAAACAGATAGAAAGATACAATAACACAAAATCTACAATCATGATCTGAGAAAACTTTTACAACATCACTGAAGGTAGTTACCATAAAAAATTCTACAAATATTATTCCGAAGCATATAATAAAGGCTCTGAAATGAGTCCTCCCAAGCTAGATGACGTCTGCTAAGGAACTCAGCTTCTGATGCTGCATCATTAAAGTTTAACCCGTGAGTATTTTTTTTACACACACAGAGAACAAAAGCTTATGTTTTACATATACCAAACCTGCTGCTGATGAGTTTAAAACTGAAACAAGAGAAGATGGTATGGTAGATTGAGGATAAACCCATGAATGGAGAACTATAGAGCTACAGGCTTGAGAAGCTGATGGCAGTCCTGCACTACAGTTTCTAACTTGATCCTGAGAACCAATTTGCATTAGGAACTGAGGCATAGAAGCAGACACGATTGTCTTGTGGATCCTAAATTTGGGAACATGCAGAATGGTCAATCAATAATGACCAACGTTCAATCTCTATAGTAGCAATAGAAAAAAGTACTTACCACATTAACAAATTTGAGAAATAAAGGAAGAAATAAGCAGATTGTCAACTTTAATCATATTCATGCTACCCGTAACTGGATATAATATCATAAATTCATAATAAAATCTCTTTCTAAAAGCTAAATAGATTCCCATCATAATAGAACCTGCAAACACAGCTATCTCAGGATAGTTTACAAATGCTTCTTAAGGAATTTAAGGAAAAAAAAACCTCAGGAAAGAACAAGAATAATTGTCGAACAACTCTAAAGAAAATAAATCACAAGAACTTAAGGTCGTTAGATCAAAATCAAATTGTATGGAATATTCAGAACACTTCAAAGAATCATCTGTATCATCTCAAAAAAACTCGTCTAATTACCTAGGCTCTAGCCAATCAGTTTTCTCAAGAAAGAACTCAGAAAGTGATTAGCATGTTTTGCAACACATTCACTCGATGAAATTTTCAAGAACACCTTGATGTAATGGAACACTCACAAATTGAGTGAGGAGGAGGAGACCACCCGCATGCTGGTTTTTAAAGTAAAATCAAGTGGTGCCTTTTGACCTGGTATGCAGCTTTCAGTGCAGAAATCACTTGAATCAGTACATGAAGCATCGTTGGATTTCTTGAAAGAGTACGATGGTAAACTAGAAACTGCAGTGGTTTCACGAGCAGCAAGTCCTTTTAATGCTTTATCCTATACAATTGCCAAAAAAAAAAAAACTTTGAATGATATTCAGTATGAACTATAACAAGTCAAACATTGCTTCCAGAATCTACCATATCAATGCATGTCAAGCCTGATGATTTGTTACCACCTGACGAGAGCTCAGTGACACTTCGAAAGATACTTTGACTACTGTTCTCAACTGTTTGAGAAGTTTTAACAGTCCTATAATGAGCAACATCAGCAGAACCAACAGAGTTCCCCTTACTGCAAGCAATGATTAAACAAAGGTAACTCATCTTCTACAGAAGAAAAATTGGAAATCCCTGGAGTAAGCAGCAAGACATAAAAAAAAAGTTCTTACCATCGACTCGTAGCCAAATTTGAAAGCATAGATATATTCATGAAACTGCTAGCCTGCTCCACTGGACTATTTTCCTAAATGTTATAAAGCAATTGATATAACCTTAAATACAGTTACTTAAATACCTATAATATCAACACATTCTGCAACAAAACCTTTAAAGGAAGTTTACTAACCTCAGCATTATCTTTTCCAGATAAGATCCTAAGCCTAGATTTTTTGACTGGATATACCTCATCCATGCGTGTATCAATGTATCTTGGATTTCTAAGTAACACAGCCTTTTTAAGCCCATTGCCCAAAGCACTGTTGAAACATATAAAAATAAGAAAGTTTTCAATAGATAATTAATCGCAAGCTATGTAAATAAAAGATAATAAGTGTAAGTCTCACTTGTTAGAAGCAAAAACAGAGGAAGGAGATTCATCAAGAAGATCCAAATCACATGAACGCTTTAACTGCTCTCCCTGCAAAAGTTTTGAGTATTATATACACAAGTTTAAGAAATTATAATTCAATGGAACCACATTATGTAACACAACTTTATGAGAGCATAAGAGCATAGGGCACAAAAAACAAAAGCTTCATCATCTTATTTGAAATAAGTAGAGACTAGATAGGAAATGTAGCAAGAATCAGAAGAGATGCTTCATAATGCAGATAAATATTTACTTAATACATCATCTTATACCTCTCAAATTACCGGCTTTACTTGGAATGAACTTTTATAATAATCATCATATGACAGAGAACAGGACACCCTATTGTGATCTAAAAATTACTTTAGTTTACCACTATCTCTCAACAAGAACAATATACCAATTAATTGATTTTAATCAACTGAAGAATAGAGAACAAACAAAAACACAAAAATGAGGGGGAAACATCATAATTTGGAACCTGGAACCCCATGGTTTTTACCTTACAGCATAGTGAGCAACACTAACGCTAACTCACTAAGGAACCACACTAATGGCAAACAGGGAAAATCTAAGAGAAATATATAAAAAATGCCACAAAATGTCACAATGCCTGCTTTATTATATAAAGGTTAAATCATTTGGCATGTCAAAAGCTTACCCTTAGTTCTGATGGGGTCTTTCTTCTTATAGATTTTCCAGCCTTTTGAGCCCCTCCGCCAATATCACGAGAAGGTAAAGAACTTGGAGCAACAACTTTTGCCATACTTGACTGTTAAATATTAATCCACAGCTTCTCCGGTGATAATGAGTGGTAGCATACTACAGGCTACAGCTGATCACATCATCATGTCATTGAAAGATGGTAGCCGTAAAACCTGCGCTTTAAAGAAGTTATTTCTCTTATATGCATAATCCAACAAACTAAATTTGATGAAGTTCCAACAACTCTCCCGTTGTAAGATGTCCTTGAAAGATTAGAAACAAAGAAGTACCCGTTCAGAAACTCTTTCGAAATACAAAGACAAACTAAAATACCCAGTCGGAAACTCAATCAAGTAAAACCAATCATACTTGTATAGAACCTATTCAGTGGTTAAAATTTCAATTGCAACAAATTTTATCTCAACGAAGAGAAAAAGAAACGCGTAACAACATCACAAAGTAACAAATCTTCAGGCCCACAAATTACCGAATACAGATACTGTAATCTAGAATTCTACAATGATGAAAAAATAGCAAAATTCAAATGGATACGAAATCAACGATATTGAACACTTCAACAGGAAACGCCAGTAGACAAATCAACCATGGGATAAACGAATTTGTAAAGAGATCCCAGTGAAAATACCTTCAAAATGAAGCTCGATGAAGGGGGGGAGAGAGAGAGAAAGAGAGGGAAAGTGGGAGGGAGAGAAAAAGAGCGTGTGAAGGAGAAGAGGTAAGGAGAAGAGGAGTGATATTGAGGGAGGGAGTTTTCATTTCTTTCAAAAATTTCGTTTTGGTGAAGCGCTTTAAATTGGGGAGGGGGGGAGGAAGGGACATTAGAACAATTTCTATCCTAAAATTTGTCTCGTAATGGTTTGCTTCAGCAATTCTAAAAAACAAATTTCATACGAGAAAGAAGAGACTAAAACTCTAAGAATTGTATTTGTAAAGGCACACATAAGCACCTCCTTCCATGATTATTTAAAATGTAATGTACTGACTAATGTTGGCAAGTCGTCGATGATCCTAATTTAAAAAATAGCACTTCTGACCACTTAAATAAGTCATGGAGAAGCTCAAAAAGAAGTGTATCAGATTCTTCTCCTTCTCCTTCTCCTTCTCCTCCCTATTTCCCCATTATCTGACACTGTACCAGATTTCAAATGTTGCAGACTTTTCAAACGAACCCAAAAACTAAAAAAGAAATAAGGAAAAGTCAAGAAATGTCCCGAATGCTCAAATGCCTCCATCCATTATAATAAAGAAACCCCACATTGAAGATCAAAAAACAGAGCAGAAAGAAAGTAGAAATTAATGGAATTACCAAACACAACGGTGATACCCGATACTGTCCCATTATTTGAATGAAGAAGCCAAAAAAATCATAAAGGGAAGCAAATATTATAAAAGAAGAAGATGAAGCTTTAGAACTAACCACTCCAAAAAATCATAAAGGGAAGCAAATATTATAAAAGAAGAAGATGAAGCTTTAGAACTAACCACTCCCAATTAAGAGGACAGAGATGCGAGAGGAAACCAAGAAGTAACCAATAATATTGGATGAAGGAGAAGGGTAAATTAGGAATCGCAAAATACGAAAGTTATAGAGGAAAATGAGGAATACGTTATGGCCGGGGTCCTTATTCCTCCTAAAGCTGTTATTTATTGTATTGACTGGTAATGAGTTTCCTCCTTAAGCTTAAAACAGTGGAAGAAAAACGATGAACAGGAATTGAAGAAATCTCCAAAGACAAAGACATTCGAGTTTCGAAACCGATTCAATTCAAAGATTCACAACTCAATTATCAAAATATCACTAACAAATCCGGCCCTAATCAGAAAAAAAAAAGTTTCGAACATCGCTGCAATGATGAACTCGCGAAATCCTTAACCCAAAAATGCAATTACAACAAGAAATACAGGAAACGGCTGAACAGATTGAACATGAACTCACCTGAATGTGGAAGAAAACTCAGCAAATATCATAGATTATTCTTGGGAGAGAAATTTTCGAGGGTTTCATAGTCAAGGAGCTCTGAGTTTCCAGGGCTTGTCGTGCTCAATGTCTAATTTTAAAAAAGTTTTAGAAAGCTCTTTTTTTTTTCTTTCCAAAATTTCTATAAATTTCTAAGAATGTTTTTAGAAATTCATGTATTAATTGTCAAACACCGGGAAAATATAAAGGAGTTCTATTGTGCCATACTATTATTATTCAAATAAAAATATTTTTTTTATGTGAGTACGAACAATTCTAATTTATTTATCTCTTTATTAGTTACATCTTCACTCATTTCTCTCCTCTTCTATTTTTTATTTTCACTGCTATTTTTTTTGTACTTTTGTATTTTGTATTTTTTATACTTTTTTATTTTCTTCTTTTTATACTTGTTATTTTAATTTGAGGTTAAATTTATTCTATACTATTATCTTTTCCTTTGTTCTTCTGGTTACTGTACTAATTAATTATAATTGAAAATTTTTAAATAAAATTGTTAAATTTTTTTATTTTATTTTAAGATTTATTTCTAAACCAAAAAAATAAATAAAAATATATTACTTATAATAATTATACTAATGAATGAAAATTAAATTTTTTTCAAATTATTTTAAGTAATTTGTTTTAATAAAAAGTGATTGTCTAACAATAATTAATTATTTAAAATTAGTTAATGGAAATTAATTGTTCAAAGTAGATTCTAATATCATTCCAAACACATGTATGTTTCATTCTATGCATCTTATTTCCAGGACAAGTATTCGTCTCTTTGAGAAAATGAATACTCTAATATGCTTCCTTGAGTTACCAAAGTCTTTGTACATAGTATTAAACTTTAACTACACGCTCTATTTTCTTATACAAAGGAATTAGAAAATAGTAAATAATAAAAAACCTCATTGCTTTAGTCCTGACCTCCAATTGAGTTTTTAAAATTTATGTTGTGTTTATATTTTAAACTTTATATTTTCTTTTCCAAAATTTGAAGTAAAATTCATTTTGTCTGTTTCCTATTCATTTATTTATTTAAAAACAACCAAATAATTTTGTTAACAAAAAACGACAATATATGTTAAACTGTAAGTTCATCCGTGAACTTTTAGAACTATATCTATTTAATCCACAATATCAGAAAAATTTATAAAATATCTTCAACCTTTGAAAGAGTGTTTATTTATTATTTTAACTTTTCTTTCTATACAATTTTTGTACTTTTACAAGTTTCTAGTTATTGCCTATAATAAGTTCATGGAGTTGTACTAAAAAAAAAGTTTTCATGAAGTTATCTAAGTTGATTTTATAGTGTGACGTGTGATTTCATACCTGTATTTCAGTTGTTGCAGCAGTTTGAGTCCATAAAGATATTTTCTGAGTTTGCACACATGATTAGATTGAGCGTCAACAAAATCTTGTGGCTGCACCATATAGACATCTTCTTCCAAATAGCCATTGAGAAAGACGATATTAATGTCCAATTGCCAAAAAACCCAATCATTGGCAATTGCTATGGTCGATATAATTCTCATAGTTGAAGACTTCACCACAGGACTGAAAGTTTCTTTGAAATTCCTTTGCAACTAATCTAGCTTTGTATTTTTGAATGCTTCCATCTGGATTCTCCTTAACTTTGAATACCCATTTACATCCAACTAAATTGTACTAAGAAGAATAAGGTATGAGAGTCCAAGTTTTATTCTTCATCGAAGCATCCATTTAAGTTTCTATTGCTTGTTTCCAATCTTTTGACTTTAGATCTTCGGTAGCATTGATAGGTTCCTGAGCAACTATCACTGCATTTGTCACATGAGTAGCAACATAATTCTGTATTTTTGGTTTAAAAATTCCACTTTTGGACCTAGTTTGCAAATGATGTGTAGGTTGAATAATTTGGCTAGAATTTATATCAGCAGGTACATTGGGTAAATCAGAATTGATTTGATCACTCACAAGTTGTACTGAATTTGACAACAAAAAATGAAAAATGAGGTGCTGCAGTGTCTTAGTTCTCTGGACTGGCTGTACCTCTTTGGTTTGCATCAGTTGAGATGTGGACTTGATTAGAAGCTGGTGGTGGAGATTGAACACAAGGAAGATTGAGCCATGTAATTATTGTCTCATTTGAATGCTGCTTGGACACAAAGAAGGGAGAAAACCAGCTTTGAAGGGAAATTCATCCTCATTGGAGACCACATGTCTAGAAATATAAAGTCTTCAATTGGAACTAAGATATTTATAGCCCCCACCAGGCAGGCGGCCACGGGTCTAGAAATATAAAGTCTTCAATATGGGTTTGATAGGATCGTAAGCACGGAAAACAAGCACTGCCAAAGACTTTGAGAAATGGAAATGAATAATCTGGCTTTTTGTTAAAAGCTTTATCCCATGGTGATATGTTTTGTAAGAATGGAGTTGGGAGCCTATTTATCAAATAAATGGCACAAAGAAAAGCATCCCACCAAAATTTTAAAGGCATTGAAGCTTGTGCTAGAAGAGTAAGTCCTATTTCTACTATGTGCCTATGTTTTCTCTCTACTATCCCATTTTGTTCACTAGTATGAGGACAAAGATGTCTAAATTCAATTCCATTTTGCTTTAGATAAATAACAAAAGGCCTAAATTCTCCTCTCCAATCACTTTGAAGACTTTTGATTTAGTCGTCAAATTTATTTTCTACAAGTTTCTAATATTGAATGAAGATTGATCGAGCTTCACCTTTGTGTTTTAGAGGGAATATGTAAGTAAACCTAGAAAAATTATCAACAAAACTAATGTAGTATCGAAAACCGGTTGTTGAACTAATAGGTGAAGGTCCCCAAAGATCACAATGAACAAGTTCTAAGAGTTTACTAGCAAGAGAGGTAGATAGTTTAAAAGGTAAAACATGAGACTTTCCATATTGACATGAATCACAAAAGCTAGTTTTTTCATTATCAGCAGCATTCACATTACAACTTTTTAAAATTGAAGTAAGGATTTTGTTAGATGAGTGCCCTAACCTACGATGCCAAACATCCAACGACACTTTACAAGGAGAAAAAAACACAATTAACAACAAAGGAAGATTTAGGCCTATTTCTAGAATTCAAAGACAACTTGCTGTTGAATGACTGAACTGAACAGGAGATTTGTTTCTGCTGTAACAGGTGACATTCTTGGCTGATTTGAAGAGCCAACTTCATTTGGTACAGCCCATCCTTAAGAACTCCGCGCAGCACCACTTTCTTTGTTTCCTTGTCCTTCACAACACAATAAGTTGGATGAAATTCAACAAAGCAATTATTGTCAGCGGTAAGTTTAACAACACTCAAAAGATTTCTTTTAATTTTAGGAACCTGAAGAATATTTTTAAGATGGAGTTTATGAGAAAACAATAGGTTTGGTTTGCAAACTAGTATGTCCAACATGTGAAATTTCTAACCTATTTCCGCTGCCAACAACTAAAAGTACCTTTACCCGTAAAATCAAATTTGACACTAAGATTTCCCAAATATGAGGTTACATGATTTGTTACTCCACTAACGGTCAACCAACTAGGGTTAGCAACAATTTCAGGAGTGGCTATGTAAGCTGAGTTCTAACTGCTATTCGAATGACTAGATGAGTTAGTGAACGTCTCATCAAACCTTCGGTAGCACACAGCAGCAGAATGGCCATATTTGCCACATAGTTGACAGACTGGTTTAGAATTGCTTCCTTTGTAAGGGCTATACCTGCCACGACCTCTTCCTCTATCACTGTTTCTGGTGTCATTTGAAGAATAATTACCTCTTCCTTGTCCTCCTTTTGATGAATTATGAGCAGATTGTTTGTTTCCAACAGAGTTTTGCTTTTGTTATCAATATGCATAATTAACAGTAGCATCAGTAGAAGTAGGAGAAACTACATTAAGTCTCACCAAAGTGTTTTCAAAAGCAACTAAGGTAGCAAACAACTCTTGCATATTGTAGACTCCTTCCCCTCAATTTGATAAACTATTGGGAGATATTCAACCTCTAGACCTGAAAGCACAAAAGACATTAAGTAACTTAGAGTTAGAGTGACTGGTTCACCAACCAACTTCAAACTTTCAACTTTCAGAAGTCTGCTTCATAAGACCAAGGTATTCAAACATCTTTAAGAAGCCTTTTCTAGTGTTCTGCAGCACATTCCTCAATTGATTTATGCGAGCCTTGCTTGTTGGTCCATAAAGTTCTTCGAGCGCCTTCCAAACTTCTCTTGAGCTCCTAAGTTCTACAACATCACAAGCAACAGATGGTGTCATTGAACCAAATAACCAACCAAGCAAAGCTTGATCAACAGCTTGCCACTCCTCATATTGTGGGTTTTGTTGAAGCTCTGAAGTTCCTTCAGTTTCTGTGGGTAATAGAAATCGTGGTGGTTTTGCAATTGTGCTCAGTACATAACCATCCACTTTCTGTCCCTTCGACACGACCAGGACCATACCTCTCCATAGAGAATAATTTTTGTCAACCAACTTGACTGTAAGAACAGTTCCCAAAGGATGACCAAAAGAGGAGTTTAGTTGAGAAGAATTAACCAAAGCAGGGGAAGCGTTTGTAGTGATTTGTGGAAGAGAAGAAGAATTTTCTGTTTCTTCGGAAGCCATGAGAGCGTTAGCACTTAGAGCTCTGATACCAAGTTAGAATTTCAGAATACCTTTCAAAAACTTTATTGAAGAACAGCAACCAGAGTTTTTAAACAAAGCCAAGCAAGACTGATTATAAAGAGGAGAAGAGTCACAACCCACGATGGCCTCAACCCAAAGAATAAGAAAAAACTGAAAAATAACAATACCTATTACTTTGACAAGTACACCACTATTTTAACAAGTACAAAGCAGTATTGGGAAGTTGAGAAGCTGAGCACCCTTAATGGAACGACGTTGTCAACTGTGTATATTCTCTAATTGATGTAGAATCGAACCTAAAATCGTCGAGGTCGACACCCTTTCTCCCACACATGTTGTTCTTGATTGATTCCACCCTTTTACTCCCCACAGCTTACTCCCTTACTAACTAACAAAATTCTCAAGCTAAAGTCACCTAGCTTAGAAACGAAACAACGAGTAATGGACGCTCCCCCAACATTCAAGTGTTATCGAATCAAAGTTCAGTAACTCTTAAGGTAGCGTAAAAAGGTTTTGATATTACCATCTCCCTTTGCTCAGTAAAACGGGTTGATATTGGATTAGGAGTTAAAATAAACTTACTCTCTCTTCAAACACATCATCTTTCCAGCAAATGTAATGTAAGATAATAACAAAAGAGGAACTATTTTATTCTACAGATTATGGTGATAGCAAGCTATACTGTCTCTATCTTATAACCAGAGGAAGAGATTTGATAAATATATCTCTCTTTCATGATATTTGAAACTTCTGAACAGAATAATCAATTCAAGAAGATTTCCTTCCATTCCAAATAAATTCATTTCCCAAAAACAAAAATATCACAATAATTTCCTTGACGAGACTGACAGATTGAAAAATAACATCTAAGTTATTGATCTAATGCTATATCCTTATCCATAACTAATACTACAATTTACAGTAAGCAAAATAGACAGCTGATGCTATTCATTATTTCACTTTGAAATATGTAATGAGAAATGCTATTAGCACAACTCACTCAATATTTGTTTATATCAAATATGAGAAACAATTCTTACCTCTTTTGCGTAACTGCTGAAGCTAGTAATCATCGTCATACTCTTACTGGCTTCTGTAAAACAGCAGACAGATAAACCTCGGATTTTCCCGCCTCAGATTTCTCCCCGACAACCCACTTCAGTTTTTTGAACCCGAACCGCTCGATCAAACGTGTTAAAAATTTTTTCTTCTCATCATTAGCACAATAGAAGTTATCCAACCAAAGCAAACCACCTGCCCTTAAGATCCTGTCGATATCGAACATCAGGAACTCCAACTTTTCAGGCTTCCCACCAATATCCAGTCGAGTCGAAGCGTGAACCAAATCGAACACATTGTCATAGAAAGGGAATCTATGATCTAAACTCAAAAACAGAGGAAACAAGCCTCTTGCAGCAATGAATTCACTGAATGGGGCATCAATGTTCAGAGTAGATGTGATGACTGTGACATTTTTCTCAGCCATTCTAGCAGCAAAAGTCCCAGACCCTCCTCCAATATCAAAACCTATCCTGATTCCTCCACTAGTTAAGGCTAAAACATCATCAATGGGAAAGTCATTTTTACCTCTGGCCTTAACAAATCTCTGATTCTCAAATCCACTAACCAAATCAAAGCAGCCAACACAATCCCTGCCCAATTTCTTATTATTCAGAAACTGGAAATTTTTACACCCAAGGCCACTCCACATAACAAGCTTATCGCTAACAGGTTTCCATAGAGAAGCAGGAAAAGGTTGCAGACCTACCTTGGGCACAGATTTGGCCAAGCACCTCCGCCGCGGCAAGGGCTCGCAGCCGCGCAAAATCAGCTTCTGAGCGAGGCTCCAATCGTCAGGGCAAGGTCCAGAGACCTTGTAATTCATATACTGCGACAAAAGGTCCATCGATTTCTCACACGAATGCCCCACAGATGCCACCATTTCAGTGATCCCACTCTTGGAATCCTTGCCGAGAGGGAGCGGGTGGCGGTGAAGAAAGAGTTTGAGCTCGTTAGCGACGTTGGATCTGGAGAGGTCGATGGTCTCATAGCCAAGAATCTCCTTCTCCATCTGAGCAAGCTTCTTCTGCGATACATCGATCTCTCTGAGAATCAAAGAAACCTGCTCCGAGATGAGGGAAATGTTCTTGTGGGCGGGATGAAGCGAGAGATTTTGGCGATCTCTGGGAGAGTAAGTGAAGGCGTAAATTGCAAAGAGATTGGTGGTGATTACGGAAATGAGCATGAGAATGTTGAGCACTGAAGAACAGAGAGTGGCCCTCTTGAATCTGGCGGTTCCATCTCCGATTTTCAGAGAAACGGACCCCATTGAAGCTCGGCTTCTGCTGCTTTTGCTGCAGAGTGAGTACTGAGTGAGATTCGTAGAGTGGAAGACAACAACGGGGTAGAATTGGTAATTAACAAAAAAAATGGAGGGCATTGGGGGTTTTTAATGGATTTTAAATGAGTTAGTAAAATGGAAAGTATTTTTTGGGGAAGGTGTCAACAACTAGTCTGCCATTATTACATACTAATCTGATCATGAGTCAATATTAATTTTGAACTAAGACTTAGGTCAACAACTATGAACAATTATGATGGACGATTCTATTTCAACTCACTTTTTGGTTTGATTTTTAAGTTGTAATTATATATATATTTTTTTAAAATTGAACACTAAGTATAGAAGTTCCCACCAATCTTAATCAATTAAATTATGCTAACAACTTTTAGATTAGAGATGTTACTTACCTGCTCTGAAGGGGTTGGGACTAACGGTTTAGACTCTCGTCGGGTCTATCCTGCTTTTGCTTTCTTTTTCTGACTGATTTATGAGGAAGAATTAACTTTTAATTTTGAATTTCTTTATAAAAAATGGAATAATTTCTCATGGGCCGTAGTAATCCAATCCTTGCAAGTTCTCCATCCCGTGCCTCGATCTCTGTGAAATTTTGCGAGATGGAGAATGAAATGGGGGAAGCTGTCCCGTCCTCACCCGATTACACACCTAGTTGTGTTTGATCTTTTGGTTTTGTTGAGTTCTTTTTGTTATAAAATTGGAATAGACTAAATTGAATTAAAAATATTTTTTCTTCATCTTACAAAATTAACCCTTTAATTTAGCAATTATGTTGTTGAGATGTTGGAAATTTTGATGCCCAGAGACATTGATTGTATGTTTGTTTGACTACAAAACCTTCAACATTATAACCTTTAATTAAATTTTGACCGAAAATAGGTGTCAAAAAAGTCCAATATACTAAAAATCGAGAAAAATCAAAACCAAAATCTAAGCAATCGAGTCACAAACACCATGATGATAACTATGTAAACTAAATCAATTACTTTTCAAAAATGGCTAATTTTATAATATGTGTCTTCAATTTTTGGTTTGGTCAAAAACACTAAATCAAAATCATGAATAGATACCATAATGATAACTTTTTTTAGTACAATAAATTAAAGGCATAGGAGTTTGAACCTCAACCTAAAAAACGGAATAGGTGTTAATTACCGTGGAACTATATTCACGTTGGCACTAAAAAAAAAAACTGTTCATTCAAACTAGAACACAAAAAAAATAATAATAATAAAAAAGTGTGATGGTTTTCAATCTACTTCATAGGGGCTACCATTTGAAAGAGATAATTAAAAGGCACTTCTAGTAACTTTTTAGAACCAATCATCAAAATAAACATCAAAGTATTCTAAATATCCATATGAAGAATTCTTAACTGTTTACAAAATAATGGTCTAAATCAAGTGGAGTGCAGGAGAGCTTACATCCTAGTTGAACATAAAATGCTCAAGTTCAAAGCAATATCAAGACCCCTTAAACTAGAAGAACGTCAGCACTGGGAAAAAAACAAAAACGAAAAATTCTGTTGTACCATTGAGCTCTCTCTCTTCCTCCCCAACTACCCTTAACGGTTGGCCTTTGCAACTCTCTCAATCTCATCTTTTTTCTTGATAGCGTAACTGAAAAAACAGAAAAAAAGGATTGACATGCCGTGCAAGGATGAATGGGAGATCAACAAGTAAGAGGAGATATAATCTGACCTGTTCGATGAACCCTTTGCGGCATTGATGAGCTCGTCAGCCAAACATTCTGCAATTGTCTTGATGTTTCTGAAAGCAGCCTCGCGAGCACCGGTGGTAAGAAGGTATATTGCTTGATTCACACGTCGCAGAGGGGATATATCCACAGCTTGACGCCTTACGACACCAGCTGAACCAATCCGAGTAGCGTCTTCACGGGGTCCACTGCCAAATCCCAAGTCCAAAAAACATACAGTTGAAAGAAGGAACTCACAACTGAAACATCTCGGCATTACCATGATCTTGTTCATGACACTTGACTAGAGAAACAACAACTTATTGAGGAACTCCTTCCAATAAAATTATGCTTCACAGTTTCGACAATAAAAGTTACCTAAATTAAACACTCTATGAATAGACTTCAATGGATCAAATATGTATACCTGTTAACAACAGCATCGACAATAACTTGGATTGGATTAAGATCAGTTAGTAGATGAATAATCTCCATCGCATGCTTAATAATCCTCACAGCCATTAATTTCTTGCCGTTGTTTCTTCCATGCATCATAAGAGAGTTTGTAAGTCTCTCCACAATTGGGCATTGAGCTTTCCTAAAACGCTTCACGGAATATCGACCAGCCGTGTGTGGAACATAGGTTGCATGCTTGGCAGGTGCAACTCCAACATAATCCACCAGAGAGATGTCATTAACCTGAATAATCAAACCCATGGTAACAATCATATCAGAAAAACTTGATGGCATTAAGTTTTCACCAAACCAAGTTCAAGCAAAAAGGTAAGAACCAACAAATATACACAGCAAAATAGAAATTTCGTTCGACTTCTTCACATCATAGCCATCTAAGACAAATTAGATTAAAAAACATTATGAACCCATCATTCGTCAATAGCTTTCTCCGTTACAGGCAAAGTTGAAGTTAGTTCTACATTGATTTCCATATAAAGCAGTACAAGAAACAGCCGCATTAGGGAGTTAGATAATTGAAACCTGGACATCATCAAAGGTCCAGCGATTGAAAATCTTCACATCATGGTGAGGCTGGGTCAGTTCCTGAACCACTTCGACCGCATCAGCCATATCTTTGGGAAAACAATTCAAAAGTCAGATTCAGGAGGAGAAAGATAAGCAAAGATTATTAATGAAAACACAAAAAAAAGCATATTACAGCCCTACATTAAAGAACGAAACCGATAAGATTCACGAAAATATTCCGCGTAAGCCCGTGTCGAAGAAAAAATAAGTAAACAATAAGTGAAAATCCTTAAACCCTAGTGTTCAAGAAATAGTGATAATACACAATCACTCAACTAAATTAATAACCTAACTTCAACTCCCACAGCAACCAAGAAAAAGAGAGATTGAAATCTAATAATGGGGCATAGGGATCATAGAACAAGCAGAAACAAATTTCAACAATAAACAGAATAATATGCAGAAACCTCGCTGTGGAACTGCAACAGCCATTGCCATTAAGCAACCATAAAAGTATTTTTTAACAAAAGAAACAGAGATGGGAAAAAACAGCGATCGACGACATTGATGGTGGATAAGAAGATAGAGAAGAAAATTGGAGAGGATTTAGGAGGAAACTTACTAAGACCGGCGGCGACGGGAAAAATGGGAAACGGAGAGAAAATGATCGGTCGGCGGCTAGGGTGAAGAGGGAAAATTTCGGAACACTGGCTTTTATGAGGGCTGGTCCGAATCGAGCGCTTTTTTTTTAGTTAATTAATTTATTTAGGGGTTAAAAAAAAAGACTTTTGGTTTGAAAGAAAAATCTAGGGTTAGTATATTTCGTTTTTAGTTTTTTAAAACAAGTTGTTTGATTACCCATTTAATTTTCTGTGTTTTGTTTTTTAAATTTAAATTACAGTTTTTTGTTTCTCCAAACTCAATTTGTAATTTAAATTTCAAAAACGTTTCCAAAAACAGTTTTGAAAATCTGATTTTTTTAATATTTTTTTTTTCATCTTTATCTCTAAAAAATTCTTTTCCACTCTAAAATTTTTTTAAACTTTCTAAATTTCACACTACAAAATTTATTTTTCCATCTCTAAAATTTTCTTACTTTGATTATTTATTATTATTTGTCTCTCTTTATCCAAAATTTTCATCTCTAGCAATTTTTATTCATTATTTTTTTCTAAGTTTCATTTTTCTATATGAAAATTTAATATTTTTCAAATTTTTCTCTCTAAAATTTCGTATTTTATCTTCCTGGTTTATTTTTTCCTCTGAAAATTATATCTTCTTTTCTCGTTCAATTTTATTTTCTTGTAATTTTTATTTATCTCTGTAATTATTTATCTAAAAATCATATTTTGAATCATGTTTTTATCTCTGAATTTGATGTGCAGATGATTCCGTAAGTGGCTTATTTGAAAAAATATTTTTTGGACGTTTTTGTCCCTTTCTTAATATATTAATTTACAAATTCTGCCATTAATAATTTATTATAAATATTAAATAAATTATTATTATTAATTATCAATAATAGTAAATGTATATATTAGAATGGAAAATGTTAGAATAAAAAGTTACACCATAAAATTATAATCTTTTCTTTAATTACATATTCATATTAGAATTTCAAAAATTTTGTAACACTTTATCCCCTACTAGGAAAAAACATCATTTCTTTCACTAATTTTTCACAACACTTAGTTTTATCAAAACATTGCTCTCAAATATTATTCAATCTAAAAAACATCTCAAAATCATATTGGTGGCATCTTCATCAAGTTGCAGATAACAAGGCTTGCAACGTTATCGTTCCATAATTTATGAAGTTAAATAATAGTGATTGTCAAGCATGAGCATATTTGAGCATATTTTATATTAGTATATAGCTAAAGTTTGATTTTTTTTTTGTTACTATTGTTTTTTATTTATTTTTTTTATAATTAGTGTATTCATGTATTTAGAATGTTTTTTTTAGAAAATGATAATGTATTGATCCATTATCATGTTGATTTTGTTGAAAAAAAAAATCATGTAAGGACATCAAAAGAAATTTTCACTAATTGTAAATAGACATCAAAAAAAAATCATGTAAGGACATCAATATTAAATTAATAAATTAATTATCAACAATAATTTGTATGAAATTTAAAAAGTTGGAATAGATAACTTTTGGTCTCTTCGTTTCTCAATCGTTTTAATTATAATATGAAGCTAAATTAGTATAAATTAAAATGTTTAATATCTATATCTATATATTAAAATTGGAGGATCTTAAAAAACATTTTTATACTATTATACCATTTCTTTAATTATGACATTTGAGGAAAAATTAATTGTAAATAGTAAATTAATTAATTAATTATAAATAATAAATATTTACTTAATTATCAACCATGACAATTACCAGAAATAAAAAAGTTAGAACCGGTAAAAGGTTGTTATTTAATTTATAAAAGTTTAATTATTTTTACTAATAACAATGAACAATAGAATTTCGTAGAATTCTAAAAGATCTGTAACATTTTCTTCCACTATTTTTCACCAATATTCAAGCTACATTTTTCATTATTTTTAGTTCTATCTCATTTTTTTGCTTTCAAAATCTGTCTAATCTTCAAAGTAACTCAAGACGTACATGATACGTTCAAGTTCACACGAAATTTATATATCAAAGTTATATCTTGATTTGTAAGTTACTTTGATAAAGTTAAATAATGATATTTGTGTAATAAGGGCAATCTATATTCAAGAATTTGTGTGTTGATTTAGTTTTTAATTTTTTTTAGTTTTGATACTATAGTTTTGTTTTTGTTATTTTACAATTGCTATATTACTATGTATTCTTTTTATATTTGTTAATTTTGTTTTATAATTAGCATTATTACATTAATTTATACTATCTATATCTATATTTGGCTATGGAAGAAAATCTTTACCTCCCCATTTTGCCCTCAACTTTTTAACATATACCCAATTTACTCTTCAAATTCTACGAGAGACGACTGTTAAACGAGGTGTCTATTGAGATAAATTAATCTAAATGAATTGTGACTATTCGACAAACAATGCATCCAATTCACGTATAAGTATGATTGCAAATTAATATAAATGAGGTGTCGGTTGAGAGAAGCAGTGCATCCATTCACATATGGGTGTGATCAATCTAGAGGTATGAAGACGAAATAATGAGTCTATTCCCTTACAGACTATTTATAAAAGGAAAGAAAAATAAGTCATGATACATCAAAATTTGTATTTTTTAGTTCTCCCAAAATACAAAGGTTTTTCTTTTAAAAATTTCAAAAAATAATGAAAATTAAAAGTTTTATTTCTTCGTAGGGAAATATTGAACCTGTCCAAATAGATTTGCAAATGCATAAATTAATTTTAGACGATGAAGAGGTAAAATAAAAAATTATATTTAATATACCAATTTATCCCCTTTGATTGTTGTTTTCATGATCTTGACTATTTTGGATTTCTTATTTTATATTTATACTTTTTTATTAATTAATTTGAATTTATAAATTGATGTGAAATTTTTGTATATAATTTCACAAGTGTATTGTTTTCTAAATTGAGTGATTATTGACGCCTGACTTTTGAATTCCTATAAAATTAAATTTAATGTTTGTATTTATCTGTTTGATTATTGTTAACTTTTAAATTTCTTATTTTATATTTAAATTTCTTTTATTAAAAACAAGTTTTGTTGATTTAAATGGAGCTATACTTTAACGAAAAACTTTTAATGCAAGAGATGGTTTTCAGTTCCACCAAACTTCAACTAAAATTAAAAAAATTAAACAATAAAATCTTAAATGAGAGTAGAAAGAGAGACGATTATGAAAATTACAAAAAAAAAAAAATCATATTTATCTCTATTTACCATTCTTGTTTTAATAATCTTAACTAATTCTGTATTTCTTATTTTATATATATATATATATATATATATATATATATTTTATTTTGTGATAGTGATATATTAGGAATATTTGGTTTATTAAATTGAGGTAGGAGCGATCGTTGTTTTCTTATTAAATCATCGGATGATCAAAGTTGTCCCTCCTCACATAAAAAAAATATTGTTTATAGAGAGATTCTTCTTTAATCAATGTTTAATTTATAATTTATTATATACTTATGTAATATTTTTTATGTTAACCTATAAAATTATTATTAAATATATTTATCTTATTTTCTTCATAAATCAAACTATTCACAGAAGACTAAACAATTACCTGAAGTAATGAAGTAATAATTTTACTTTAGAACTTTTATTTGAATTACATTACATGTAATTAAATTTTAATTATCTACATGATCTGTATCCTTTTTTTTCCTTTTTTGTTTTTTTAATTCATGTCAAAATATTTCATATTTAAACTCAATAAAAATTTATTTATTCAAATTTTAAATTTCACAAAATATATATATATATATATATATATATATATATATATATATATATATATATATATATATATATATATTCAAAAGATTTGAAATCAGGTGCAATTAATCACTAGTATATATAAAAGGAGCTGTATAGGGAGAAATTTTATCTCCCTATTATACCCTTTAATTTTAAATTTTTATTTATTTTTTATGACAATTTTGTCAATTGCCATGAAAATATAAAAGTGTTTTGTCAATTTTTTTTTAAAATAATTATAAATTTATAACTATATTAAAAATATCTACCATCTTTTGTAAAATGTATTAATTTAATTTAAATCGTAAAATGTAATCTAAAGAGTTTTGTTTTAACCCAAATTAATCAAATAATTATAACCTTTAATTATATTTAAATTTTTAATATAAAATATTTTAGAATTTCAAGAGTTTTGCACCTCTTTCATTTTCCACCGCTATAAATTTCACTCTTTTTGCACAATGATTTGAACTATATATATGTACATACAGGCATATGTATGGATATGTATATGTGTGTGTATGCATATTCTTTACTCTTCTTTGTCTCTAGATTTTTTTTTTCTCCCAAATCTATCTTTTGCACTCTCAAAATATTTTCACCAATCACCTTTAAAATTTTCTAACTTTTCATTCTCATTCTTGCAGTCTCATTTGATATTATTAACATTTTCACCTTAAACCTAATTATTACTATCAATAATGGCTTCAATGACGATCAACCACTACTACACTTCGCCTAAGCTGTGATTTCATTGGTCACTCTTATAAAATGAAGTTTTCATTATAATTTGTAACAATCTTATATTTTTTTTATTTTTATACTTTAAAATAAAACAACAAAATTTCACGTGCATCACACGTGTTGCTAACTATTCTTCTCTAAGTGGCTTATAGACTAATCAATGATACTATTTTCACAATATGTAATACTTTTACTCATTTTTCGAAAAGTTCTATTTTTTGCTATTTATGTCCTTAGCGCTATAAGTTATTATTATTCGAACTTAATATTTAAAAAACCAAACAAATCGAAATTGTCGCACATTTTTTTTTTTTGCAATTTAGTCCCTTATTATTTAAAATAAACATACTATGAAATAATTGTTCGTTTTTATCAACAAAAATAAAAATAAAAATAAACTCACGTCATATGATATTTTATTGATTTTGGACTCGAAGCAATATAGAGAATGAATTATATAAGTTTACCCTCAACTTCACCAAGGAATTGAATGAGCCTTGTATTGCTTTTTTTTTACCAAACAAGGAAAAGGAAAAAAAGTGATATATATAAGGGTTTTATTTATTTTCCTCCAAATAGAGTTTGTTTTTTCAGAAGTGGTAGGTAATTACATGTGGTGAACCAAATCTGTAAGTTGGTTTCTTAACCACGATTTGCGCGGTCTACAATGATACTTAGGTGGCGTTTATTTTTTGGGAATGTAGATGACCGACATTTAGAGATGCCTGGAACTTCAAATAGTCGGAATGTTAGATGTCCGGCATCTTCAGAGAACCACGTTTGTTTCGTAGGAATATTTTTAAAGATATCCGAGAATATTTGGATAGCCAGCAGGATTTATTCTTACAAATGTGTTAAATTTATAGAATGTTCAAAAAATGCCCTCACAAATATTTATATAATTTATAAATTCATCTAATATAATAGATTTATTTGAATTAATTTAAAAATTTTATTTTTTATATGTTATTTTGTAGAACAAATTAATTCATTATTAATTTAATATAAGTTTCATTTTCAACTTTAATAGTTTTCCAAAAGGACAATTATATAATTTATGTTATCTTGGGTAAAATTTATTTATTCTATCATCACATTATATTTTTTTTAACAGAAAAAATATCACGGGTATGTTGGCCGTAAAAAAATGTTGCTTTACAATTATATATTTATGATAATAAATATTATTAATAATGTAATTCCTTCACAATATTAAAAATAACTGTATTTATTATATAATTTAATTGTAATTTATTTTACATGTAAATCTAATGTACAAATATACTTAATAGCATAAAGTTATTTATTAAACGATGAGTACATTAATTTATTTAATTATAAATTTAAAAATACGAATAAAGATTTTTTTTAGAAAAAATCAAAAAATTTGATGAAAGAAAATATATGGAAAAAAATAGAGGGCAAAAATATAAAAAGTGAATGCCCCCAACGCGGGAATCTTGGAAACCCGTATTTCAAAAGGGCATCCAAAACTCGTAAGATGCCTCCCGTATGGGCATCCTAGGATATCCGGACATCTCGAGATATCCGGATATCTTACATTATTGCAAAACAAACGTGGGAGTCCAAATGCCTGTCTCACGGGAATCTTGGATTCCTACGAAACAAACGGCCCCTTAAAGTTATATAACATGTTATATAACGCTTTTTGGCCTTAATATCAAATTAATTAGTTTTAATTAATTAATTAATTAATATTTTGATGATAACAAACTTAATTTTTATTTATTGATAATTTTAGTTTTTTAAAGTATCCACAGCGTAGAGCTCGTTACAACGATTCCAACGACTATTAAATCATCCAAATCGGAGCTCAAACGGAGAAGTTGCGATCGAAACAAATTGATAGGAAAAATACTCGAGAAGATGACGTGAACAGTTCATAAGCTGACAAGTGACAAACTTCTTTTTAAAATATATATATATTGAAAAAGAAAAGAAAAAAATTCAAAAATTACAACGGTAACTTTGAAAATTAAAAAAATAATAAAAAATTTTTTTACATCATGTCAGCATTAAATGTTGAAATGTGTCGGTGTTTAAAAAAAGTTAAAAAACTAATGTTGAAATGTGTCAGTGTTTAAAAAAAATTTAAAAGTTTTTTAACGTTTCTCACGTGTGTGTATATATATTATTTTATTATTATTATTATATATATAATTCAAAATGTATCACATCATTATATATATATATATATATTATTTTTTATATATATAATTCTTAATTTATTTTTTCAAAATTATCTCAACCCTTCATTTTTAATAATTAAGATCTAATGGTCCAAAATTAAACTTGATCTTTTTTACCATTTTCTTCCTCTCTATTTAAACTCAACTTCTCCTTCAAAATTATACAACAATTCTCTTATTCTCAATCCTCCATAACTTCAAAATTCTCATTTGCTAATCTCTCAAAGTTCTCAATTTTTTCTTTTCATCTTATTTGTGAGAGAAATTTATTGTTGTGAGGATTGAATTTTTGTGAGCTCAAATTTGTACATTTACTCTATTTGAGAGTTTGTAAGTATGTTTTGAAATTTCCAACTCATTGTAACGGTGTGATCCTCACCGTGGAGAGAATCGTCTTTGCTCTTGTGAAGAGCAGTGTACCGGTTTGACTCCTACCGTAGAAAGAGTTTCAATTTACAACCTAACAGGTGCTTGGGAAGTGGGGTAGGACAGTTGTGCCGAACCACTATAAAAATTCTCGGTATCAAATTTCTCTAACCCTCTCTCTTATTTATTTTTGCAATTAATTTTATAATTTTATTGTTTGCTTTAAATTTCTCTTGTTTGCCTTAGAATTTATTTTATCTTACTTTGTTAAAATTGCATATCTCAAAAATTGTATTATTTTTGTTTAAATTGGACCAATTTATTAAAAAGTTTATATTTTGTTAATTAAACCCTATTAACCCCTCTCGGATTGCCGCGATGACTCCATTTAAAAGAAACATCAAATACATAAAAGGAAAAAAAAATCTCCAAATTTTGTTTCCAAATGGGGAATAAAATAAATTATCTAACCTTCATCGCTTCCTTTTTTTTAGTACAACATGTCGGGGTGGGGATTCGGATTCACAACTTTTTGGTTGGAGACATATGTCAATTACAGCTAAACTATGCTCGCTTTGACTAACCTTCATCCATTTCAATATATATTATATTCTTAAATTTCTTTTGATATTCAATTAATTTTATCTTAAAAAATATATAAATCCTATTATAGTCATCAATTTTTAGATATATTCTGTTTTGATAATTAATTTTTGAAAGTTCTATTTTAGCTTCAAACTTAAAAATAAATAAAAGAAAATAAAAAAATAATTATAAACTTTCATAATGTCTATAGACTTCGAAACGCAACCATTTTGATCATTAGTGTATTATTTGACCACCTAATTAAATTCACCTTTTCAATACTCATTTCCAGCCCGCCCATCCAAAATTGACAGTCATGTTAACACATAACTATAAATACTCAAAGCGAGGTTACTGATTTGTTAAAACCAAATTTAAGATAAGTACACCCAGTAGTCATCCTCTGATTGACACGAGACAATATAATGTGGAAAAAAAAATCTTAAAACGAAGACTAACAATACATCTCTGACCCTACACAATACCGGACCCTCCTTAAGTTTATTCCAAGTTCTCAGCCATTCATTGAATTTGTATTATTAACGTTTGAAAAATCTCGATCCCCAAATAGAGATTCTTTGAACCTACTTCCATAAACCATAAAATGGAACAATTATGAAGATTTCTTTTTAACTCAACAATATGTAAAGGTAAAGAATCGAACAATCAACTTTCAAGATAGTAATAAATGTTTTATCTCCTAAGTTATTCTCAAATTGACACGAACCAATATAATGTGGAAAAAAATCTTAAATTAAAGACTAACAATACATCTACGACCCTACGCAATACCGGACCATCCTTAAATTTATTCCAAGTTCCCAACCATTCATTGAACTTGCATTATTAACGTTTGAAAAATCTCGATGTCCAAATAGAGATTCTTTGATCCTACTTCCATAAATCACAAAATGAAACAATTACGAAGTTTTTTTAGTTCAAAAATAGAAAATCGAACCATCAACTTTCAAGATAGTAATAAATGATTTATCTTCTAAGTTATTCTCAAATTGACACGAGAAAATAATACGATCAAAACGTCTAAATTTTAACCTTAACCCTCCATATTTATTCCAAATTTCCCAACCATTCATTGAATTGAATTCCCTTTTATTAACGTTTGAAAAAAAAATTCAAAACAGACACACAACTGTGGAGGAGACTGTTGACTTTAAGTGGCGGAGATTTGGTCGCAAGGAAGACTTTGTAGTCAAAGTCTCCAACTATGTCCGGCTACAAAAATCCCCCCGCGTGATTTGACCAATCCTCCTCATTAATTATAAATATTTCAATTCCAATTTTTCTTTTTATTTTGTATAACTTTTTTTATAAATATGAAGTGACGAATATCCAGACCAATTTAAGTACACCTCAATTAATCTTATCAAATAATCGTCAAATCCCTTACAAACTAATAGATATAAACAAATAGCACATACTTCCACTAAAATAGGTTGGAAGTTGTTCTAAAATTTTTTATATTATATATATATATATATTTTATATTTTTTTCCATCTTATGATCTATGTGACATTCATTCCTACTTTAATAGGATATCTAACTTTCAGTCATCTTCAAACCAGAAGTACACATGGTAATTAATTAGTTGAAGTTTTGTATATGTTGTTGTATTGAATTTATTTTCGAATGGTCATTCCCTGTCATATCTAATCGTACTTAACTTGATCAATAAATTTTCATTGACAAATATTGTATTGACGTTAATAGAACACTCGACAAGACCATACAACTATTAGTTAAACACTAAAGTCATTTTCCCTTATTAATATATAATTTATTGTGTATTTAAAAACATATTCATACTAATTATTCACACACATATATAAAACAATTTTTGACCATTGAAAAAACGAAAGGCCACCAAATTATTTATTGAATCGTTATTTAATGTATACATATATATTTATTTTTAGTTTCTCTAAGTTTTACTCTTAAGTTAGACTTAAAAGTCTCTGCTGACTGGTAGCTATATACCAATACTCACCCTCTAAAGTTTCAAAGGGAAGGTTTTTATTTTTTATATTATTATTATATTTTGGGCAAAGAGGAAGTTTCAAAGATGGGGAATTATTTTAAAAAAATTTTATTTTTTTTTCATTTGGGGAAAAAATATTTTGAAAAGAAAAAAAAAACTTGATAACAAGCTTGTGTCCCATGTTTAATTCAACTGTAACTATATTTAATTATTCATATGTAATTTATGCGGTTGATAATTTAGGATCCATTTGGTAAAATGATGTTCAACATAACAATTTTGACATATGTAGTTAAGCTCATTTCAAGTTGTTTCAAATTGAAGAGAGTTTAAAAATGAAAATTGTCTTTAATACCTTAAAAATTTGTCATTTTCATTCCAAACGTTTCACCTTATTTAAGTCATTGTTCATTTTCAAATGAAAACCAACCATGTGTTGAATTGACAATAACTCATGACGTGTTTCTGTAAATTGAATAAATATACCATATTATATTATATCATATTATTGAAATTTTATTTAAGGAAATAGACAACGGAGATTTTATTGTTCCGACTTTGGTGGCTTTCCCTAACAAAAAGTAAAAATCTTTTAACTAATTGACAATTTGTTTAAGTGCAATGTCTAATAATTTGTGAAATTGAGAATTTAAAAGTTGAACTTTTTGGTCTACTTAAATAGTATAGATGTGATTATAAAATATTAAAAGGGTAGATATGAACTTTATAAAGTCCGATGAAATTGAAAAAATATGATACAGCTGATTTAGAACGAAATAATTCAAGTTGTGACAATATTATTGGATTTTGATCTTATTATCTCTATATTATTTAAGCTTGTTCTAAGTAACTACACAAGTTTTTCAATTTAAAAAATATTGGGGTGTAATTAAAAAAAATACTATGGGACAAAAACTATATATATTTAGTCATTAAACATATAACCACAAAACCACCATAAGTCTAACTCAACGGTTAGCAATAAAATAAAATCAAGAAAGAAAAATCTCAACTAGTTAAATCTTGTATTTTCGACCCAAAGATCGTGTGTTCAAATCCCATCCTCATATAATGCTAGAACTAATCAAGACAGTTTTCTCTAAAAGAAATATATAATTTTAATACTAGTATATATTGGGGCGAACAAGGAAAGATATACGACATTATTTTTCAGTACTCTTCGTTGAAAATGGAACTTAATTTTCAAGTCAGAACATAGTTCGAGTGAGTATGACATCTTAATACCATTTTAAAAGTCGATAAAATTTGATCTCATTGGCCAATTATTTTAACTTTAAAGACAAAGGAAAATTATTTTCAAAGTCTTCTCACCTACTTGAGAGAGAGAGAGAGAGAGAGAGAGAGAGAGAGAGAGAGAGAGAGAGAGAGAGAGAGAGAGAGAGAGAGAGAGAGAGAGAGAGAGAGAGAGAGAGAGAGAGAGAGAGAGAGAGAGAGAGAGAGAGATGATCAGTCTATAAATAGCGATATCCTTTGTGAGATAGGTTTGAGGAATGACAATGGCTTATTCGTGTTTGTTAAGAGTGGAAGGTGGTGCCATGGCTGCCGCTTCTCAGAGCTTTAATCCGACGCCGTTTTGTTCGTATGGTAATGGTAAAAGGAAATTAGTGGTTAATAAACCCATAAAATTTTTGCCCTCTCTGCAGTATTCTTGTGAAGGCTTTTGGAGCCATAGAAGAAGCTTCCACATACATCTAATTCGGGTATATTATCTCTCTCTCTCTCTCTAGCTTGGTTTTTTCTTTCTCTCTCTAACTAGCTCTCTCTCCCTCTACGTACAAGTATCGGTTAAATTACGAGTTTTGTCCCTAAACGTCATAAGTAGGTTCAGTTAAATCTATCAGACACATAATTGTAAGTTTAAGAACATATTGGATATCGTACTTAATAGATAGGTCATAAAAAAAAATAGGTTCGGGTTGATTAACCATTTTATTTTTAGTAGATTCCGTTGGATATATTAGACACATAATTGTAAGTTTATCTTACTTAATAGATACATCATAAAAAAATTAGATTGGGCGATAATCATTTTATTTTTAATTTTGTGTTTTTTTTAAAAATCAAGCTTTTAAATACTACCTTGGTGCGCGTTTCATTGTTTTGCTGTCAGGAGTATATTCAAAATATATGCTAAAATTTGAAAACTAAAAAATAGTTTTTCTTTTTTAATTTAGTTAGGAATGTTTTTAAGAAAGGTGAAAACATTGTCAATTGATTATCTTTAAAAATAGAAAACTAAAAAAAAAAATTGTTATTAACTATCATGTTAGAGATTTACTATATATCTTTTTAAATTGGAAAATATTTGTCTTGTTAATTTTTTTGTCCTTACCACCATTAAATTTTTTATATATATTTTCTAAATCAAGAAGTTGACAATTTTTTAATGGTGTTGAATATAATATTTAGTTATCATGGGTATAAGAAGTAAAGTATTTTCTTTTTAAATTTAAGGATTGAAGTTAGACCTCTCTTTTGTACGTAGTAAATATTAAAAAACGGTTAAAATGCATATATATTTAATGGTTTTTTGCTCACTCTTAGTAACAAGAAACTTTGTTTCTATCATGCATACCATATATGCATTGATGTTTTTATCTTTAATTTTCATCCGTCATATGTCACGTCACTCAACTATTTTTCATTTTTTATTTTGAAAATTTGAACTTAAATATTCTGTTCAATTTACATACAAAATTTTCAACAAATATATGTAGTTACTCCCAACATTATTTTCAACCAAAAAGATGGAAAATATGCGCAGTGTCTTTTTTATTTGTTATTTATTTATTTATTTTTATAATGTTTGGTGGACTGAGAAAGTTTGAAAATTTTGTGATTCCATGAGGTTGGTATAGTTAGGTCAGTTTCAATTAGTGAATAAATTATAATTTTTTTATTCTAAAGTAGAATGTGAAGGGTAATAAAGTAATTTCGTCGTATTGAAACTTGAAAATTTTTAGGAGGTGAGCAGCCAAGCAGCAGCAGCAGCCAAGGAATATGGTGGTAGTGATGAAGCAAAGACTCGACAACTTTGGGATTTTGCAAGGGCATTATGGACTTTTCTCAGGCCTCATACCTTCTATGGAACCCTTGTTGCTTCATGGTACTTTTTTTTTATTTTTTATTTTTTACAATTTTGTCTCTAACAATTCGATGTTTTTTTACAAACAAAAACTTTTTTTATATATAGTTTTAATAATTTGATTTAAAGGTTTAGTTTTAATTTTATTCATTAAACTCTAAGGGTGGTTTTCTTAAATTTTATATTTTAATTTCTATTTTAATAAGTTTTTAAGATGTGGGCTGATAATTGGACTAGCTAATAGTGATGATTTGATAAGATATAAACAAATACTTAAAACAAATTTCAAATTAAAGCTTTCAAAATTATAGGAACTAACTTGGAAACAAACATGGTAAGACTAAAATGATAATTTAGTCAACGTTTTAAAAGATTAACCATTGATATATAATTTACTAGAAAGCAAATTATACGTGTAAATATTGTATTTCATGTGTGATGTATTTTAATATGTGTTTTTTATATTTTAAAACTTTATCTTATATCAATTTTATGTTTAATTTTAAAGTCACTTTTGAAATTATAGCCCATTTGAAGAATATAACATAAATTTTTTTAATTTTGTAAAGTTTGATTAAAACTGTAATAACGTTTATAATTTGGATATTATTTAAATTTCAATAGAAAGTTTAAATTTTTGAAAATTTTATAAACTAAAAAACATATCTAAAAATATAATTTCAAACTCACAGTAAAAGACATATATAACTATTTCTAAAATGTCTCGTCCAAAATTTGTTTCACTTTTTTTTTTAAGGTTCAAACTATCCCACTTTTTTTTTTGTTCTGAAGCAAATGAAAACGTAAAAAACCATTACACATAAGATGAAACACGAAAACAATCTTCCTCTACGCAAAGAGTCACAGTCGGTGGACACATTTCCACCCAGACATGCAGATTAGACGAATCCAAAACCAGATGCGCCAACCGATGAGCAGCTGTATTACCTCCCCGATTCACAAAATTGAAGAAAATGAGTTTTTCTTTACACGTACGTCACAAATACAATATTGAGATTTGAACATTACAAACTCTGGGGTGTAGAAGATGTAAAAATGTCTTAGATAATGAGGCTACAACCTAGAGAGAAAAAAAAAGGATTTGGGTCAGATTTTGAACCTCTAAATCTTAAAGAGAAGTATATAATATTTTAATCAATTGAATTATTTACGTTTATTGACCTTTTTGTTTACTTACCGACCATTATTAAAGCTTTTATTAAAGTTTGAGGTACATTTGAAAATTTATGGGTGCAATTTTTTCATTACGGTGTTGATCAATAAATACCTAAGTAAACATCTAAGTTTCTTTTTTCTTCTTTCTTGAGCAGTTCGTTGGCGGCTAGAGTGTGGACGGAAAATCCAAAATTGTTGACCTGGCCAATAATAATAAAGGCACTTTGCGGCCTAGTGCAATTATTGTGTGGCAATAGTTATATCGTCGGTCTCAATCAAATTTACGACGTCGATATTGACATGTATATTCTCTCTTTATCTCTCTCCACAAAATTTTTAAATATTTATTGATATAATTTGGATTTAATGGGTTTTTTTTTAATAATAACTACATTTTTTGTTCAGCTTGGATTTTTGTTCTTATTATTATTTTGATTTTTTCGCAGGGTAAATAAACCATTCTTGCCAATTGCGGCGGGGAAGATCACAAGCAATGAAGCGTGGGTTCTAGTCACGTTTTTCTTAACAGTTGGGCTGTCACTGGCAGCTTTAAATTCAGGCCCATTCCTCACTTCTCTCTATTGTTTCGCTCTCTTTCTTGGCACTCTTTACACTGTTCCTCCTTTTAGATTCAAGAGATTCCCCATTGCTGCATTCCTCTGCATTGCTTTGGTACGTTCAATATTCTTCTTAGCAACAATACCTTCAAGCAAATTAGGTTAGATTCGGAACAATGTATCTGTGGGGCGGGTTGGGATCGAAATTGCTTAATGATCCGAGAAAATATAAGAGACTTGACAAAGATTTATAATATATATGTACTATTTAGTGTGTGATGGAACTCCATGAGTATTGACGGCATTATAGTCCAAAAATTGAAACGAAGATCCACTATAAAATTTGGATCCGAGCCCTTGATAGGAATCTATCAAAGATATATTTGTATGAGTTCGTATTCAACTATGAAAGTTGCGAATCTATTTGTTTAATGGTAATTAATAACTTTTAGCTACATTTTTGCAGGTAAGAGGCTTTCTTGTGAACTTTGGTGTGTATTATGCATCAAGATCTGTTCTTGGTCTTCCATTTCAATGGAGGTAAACAATAATATTATTTTATTACTGATCAAAGTTTCTCTTAAAATTTTGATCAATAATCTTTACCCACAAATTAGAGATAATTAATTATTGTCTTAAATTTTTGCATGCAAAATGCAGCTCACCTGTGGCCTTCATCACCACATTTGTTACTCTTTTTGGTTTGGTCATTGCCCTTACAAAAGATCTTTCCGACATAGAAGGCGATCGCAAGTAAGTGCTCTACGGTTTGTTTGGAAGCTATTTTCGAAATAAATCTTCTATTTTTTTTTCTTTTGAATTGTTTTCAAGATTGATGCATGATTTATTTTGATTTCATATTGGGAATTTATTTATGTTCTTTTTTTTTAAAAAAAAACTATTTTTGAAGTAATTTCGATTTTAGTTTTTCAAAATTGTTCTAAAAATTCATATAACTAAGTTTACATTATTATTAATTGTAGTTTCCAAATCACTGTTTACAAATCCGTTTTTGAGGAATTGTTAATTTTGACTTTCCAATTTTGATGACAGGTAATAACACTTGATTTTTCCCACTTATTGGATATTTTGTTTATTTATTTATTTTTTCAACAGATATAAGATAACAACCTTTGCTACAAAGCTTGGAGTAAGAAAATTGGCATTTCTTGGTTCAGGGATTCTTCTTCTGAACTATGTTGCTGCTATTTTGGCTGCGATTTTTATGCCTCAGGTTAATTCTCATTTTTTTTAATCTCATAATTAATTTCCTTTGAGTATTTGTTCTTTTAATATTATTTCCATTTTATTTTTGTTTTTCTTCCAAATTCTGAGGGCATTGTTTGAATTTTTTTGGTTGGAGATCAATTTTCCACCTCATATATTGTTGAACTAAACTAAAAAAGCATAGTTTAAAATAGTGTATGATTCTAAAATTAAATTGAAAAGTTGTTTGGATGAACCATCTCTAAAAATAAATTAGATTAAAAAACAATTAAAAAATCAGAAACAATATTTTTGACGTGGTGTGATTCTTCTTCTTTTTTTTCCTTCATATTTTTGTTAAATTTATTTATTATTATTTTTAAGTATTTGTTGAATTTACCATTGTATATAACTATTGATTGTTTTCAAATATGATCTGATTCAAATGTGTTGATGTAGGCTTTCAGGCGGAGCATATTCATACCCACTCATGCAATTATGGCCATGAGTCTTGTTTTTCAGGTCTCTATATATATATTTTTCTATGGTTAAATTATAAATTTAGACCACTAATTAAAAAAAATCAATTTTTTTTAATTTTATTTTAGACAATCATTAATATTATTAAAAAAAGATTGATGTAACATGTCATTAAAAGAAAAAACTAATGAATATGTTACATGAGTAGAAATTCTGTAAGCGTTACAACCACAAGGAATTAACAATTTTCTAAGTTAAAAACAAAGATCATTTTCAAAATTTATGAACTAAGAGTGTATTAAGTTTGCATCAACTTTTCTTAAAAAAAAAAAAAAGTTCACATCAACTTTCTAAGTAATTCTGGAGGGCTAAAATTATTATTGTCGTTGCTTAAATCTAGAGTATTTTCCTATTTGGTATCAAATACAAATCACATTTACGAAGAACAACTTTAAAGTTGATTATTCAAAAAGTGATTGTCAATATCAACATAATTTGGTAGTAATTGGTACATACTTCTTTCCTTAAGGTCGAAGGTTCAAACATCCATACCCTTAATTTGTTGTACTAAAAAAATATATATTAAAAAAGTGATTGACCGAGAGCCCTAAAATTTAATCAAAACTATTTAAGAAAAAGAAAAACTTAAAAAAAAAAGGTTGAAAAGTGTTTAAATTAGGAGGTATACTAAGGCAACCTAAATTTATAGTTTAATCATCATTTTATATCTTCAATCTAATAATTTTGGTGTGATTTTATTTTCAGACAAGAGTGTTAGACCAAGCAAAATACACCAAGGTAATGTAATCTCTACATTTAATTTAACTATTTTTCTTTATTAGCAAGATAATACTTTAAATTATTTATGTGTTTGTGAATTTTGGTTCACATTGTGCAGGAAGCAGCCTCAAATTTCTACATGTTCTTGTGGAAGCTATTCTATGCTGAATATTTGGTCTTCCCTTCCATATAAAAACCTCTTCACACTACACATTTCTCCTCAATTTTGAGAGAGAAAAAGAGAGCATTTGTTTTCCACGACCTCTCATTGTAGATGTCGATATCGACAACTAGAATTAAGTTGTATTTTATTATGAACTTATGAATGGATCGAAATCAGTTGACCAATTCAACCCACAAAATCTAATTGCTTTAAATTCGCGTGAAAGAAAAAACTCTCACGAGAAATAACATTTTTTTATAAGTTAGTTACTATGTATCTTATGATTTAAGTAACTACCGAGTCAAACCTCCAATAGCACTGCGAGCCTTCCTCTTCATTCATATACAAGTTTAATGTTCAAATGTTTTAATTTACAATGAAAGTCAACAAGTTTCTCGAGCACCAACTAAATTCATTGACATTTGTATTGAGTCAATGAGAAATATCACATCATATTCTATTAGGTCAACTCAACCCATGGATCAATTGAGAACCCAAACTCAGATTGACAAACCAACTTCAAACGAGACCAACATACGACTTTTGAAAAGTTCAAATATATACTAAATTTAAATCTCAAAACTAGAAGTTATGGAACTAAATAGAAACGAAATCTAAGGGTGTGTTTGAGAGTGATTTTGACATGGTAAAATCACTTTTGTCATGGCCAAAATCAGTTCTATTTCCATTGATTATGTTTGGTAGATTAAAAAATTGATTTTAGGAAAACATAAAATCACTTAAAATTGATTTTTAAGGTATGTGATGATTTTGAAAAATCAATTATTCTTAAATCTATTTTTTTCAAATTACTCATTTTACCATCACTTCCAAATATAATCTATTTTACCGGTCAATATTTCAATGAAAATGGATCTAACTATATATATATTTTTAAAAAAAGATTACCTAACTTTTATTTAAAAGGAAAACAAAAAAAGATTACCAATTTAAACTACATTACGGCTACATTTGAAATGGACGTGCATTTATTAACTGCAAGAGGGTCGGAGCAATTTTGCCCCTACAATGGATGTTATCTGAGCTCCGAACCAAATGCAATCTTGTTCTTGAATCGAATTTCTTCATCTCTTCTTCCTTCGTCCACTCCAATTCCTCTCGCTCTGCTCTCCTCTCCTCCGATGGAGCATTCAGTGTTTCACTCCGCTTCTCTTCGAACTCCGGCTGTCAATTCCACTTTCAGGGCTTCTCTGCCTCACAGAAAGCTACTAATTAAGCCCGCAGCAACCGTTCCTTCCACTCTGATCCCGAATTTTGCAGTGCATCTGCAGCCGAGATGGCCGTGCGGCTGCCGGAGAAGTGTTTCGACTAAATCGGGGCGGCGAACTTCCATCCAGGTGTGTTTGGTGCCTTAGTGATTGCTGTAACTGTTTGTGATCTGCGGTTTGCGGGTTGCTTTTGTTGTGCTTGATGAAGTACCAATCTGCGAATGTCTAATGTGATTGTGGCTGAACCTTCAGCTGGACAGGGATTGAAATCCAATTGTTGCAGTTACGTTGTTTTTTGATCAAGAAACCAAACTTTTGTTGAGAAAGAAATTGCACTTACTTTGTGAGCCGAACCTAAAAGAAGTGTTCCAATGGAATTAAGAGATAATTTTGGGGATTGCCGAACCACCTGAACTGCAAGCTTGCAGACAAATTTTGATGGAATGAAGATGATTCCCTTATTCGATCAAAGTTCAAAATTAAATACAAGCAAAATCTAACTATAAGTCCAATAAACTAGGATCCCACTATCACTTCCTGTATACCTAATGGTCAGCTGAAAATTAGGATTTACTAAGCTACTGAAGATTAGGTCTTCTTCTCTTAAAAGAAAACAAATTACAAATAAATAAGTGAAATAAAATTCAAAGTTGGAATTGCGTTTTTCAGATTGTAATTTGTTGACGTGTGAATTATTTCTGTCGATTGCTTTACCTTAGAAGTTCCTTTTTGATTTTCGGTTTGAGTATATTAGAAAATTTAGAAGTATTTATGCTTTAGAAAGCTTTGGTCCGTGCGAGGGTAATACTGACATGGTTTTGAAACAGGAGGGATAGTGAAGAAGTGGCTTTGATTGATCAATATATTTACCTTTGCAAAAAAAAAAAAAAAAAAAAAAAAAAAGAGAGAGATGTGGATCAATATATCCAACCCAATTTAAGTGTCATGTTGAGTAATAATACTATAGCCTTCGACGTTACCTTCCAAAATTAATTTTTATGTTTTTTTAAGCTTTCAATTGCAATTAACTTTACCGTAGTTTGGCCTAGTTGTTAAGAGGGAAGCTATGAAATTACATAGTTTTTAGGTAAGAGCAGATTTCTAACTTAGTCTCATCAAGTTGATCGAGAGCAGATACCCCAGTTATCAAGAAACAGGAAAAATGAAAAATAGCCGTCATGTCCACATGGAACATATCATCTTTACTTTCTATTGGTCTAATCAAATATGGTTACCTTTTACACCACAACAGTACGTGATGAGATGAGACTCTACCAAACCATAAGCAAATATGAATGATTGTTATATTTTTGGTATGTGATATGTAGCGTGTTAGGTGAAGTTTTTTTAAAATTGGAAATAATAAATTTGGTGGTTTATTGAACTTCAAGGGCACTCAGCTGTCAGTGAAGTAGAAGTTCCTTTTCTTTTCTTCTTTTTCTTTTTACTATCCTCACTGCTGTTCACTTTCTACCTGCATATTTCAGTCTTCTTCTTTGTCGTCCTATTCAGTAGTTGAAAAATCTACTCAGACTATATGTGTCCATGACATTGATGTTTTATAGTGGGTGCTGCCAGGCCTGCACTCAAGTTGGAGCTGCAGGACCTGATCCCCTACCCCTAGTGAACAATATTTCAGCATTTAGAGATGCTTGCTGGAGGTTTTTGAGGCCCCATACAATACGTGGAACAGCTTTAGGATCTGTGTAAGTAGCTATGTCAATGAATTAGAATACACTAATTTCATTGAGATTCCTTGCTTGCTTTTTAAATATGTTCCCGACTATGTTAATTTTGATTCCTTTTCACAGTTCACTGGTGACTAGAGCATTGATTGAGAATTCACATCTCATAAAGTGGTCCTTGCTGCTTAAAGCTTTATCTGGTCTTTTTGCCCTAATATGCGGAAATGGTTATATTGTCGGTATCAATCAGATCTATGATATTGGAATTGACAAGTATGTATATTCATACTTTTCTCTGTGAATCAGTTTTAAGTTTGTTTGGCTCCATACTTAAATGCCATACTAGGTTGGCTCCTCAATACCAGATCATTAATCATGAGAACTAATTAGCAACAAGAATCAACAACCAAGTATGCGACTAGCAATTTTTTTATCCAATAGATTTGAATAATTATCATGATTTGGTGACAAACAGCTCCGAATTCACTTGGAAAATTCTTTCTTCTTTTAAAATTTTTTCTTGAGCTTTTTTCTGATTGGCATTTCTTTTGTCCATTTAAACCTCATTGGTAATTTGGTACTTAGTAGTCTGATGATTGACGTATAAACAGCAAATACATGTTAGTTCAGTCTACTGCTTGAAGAGATGCTTCCTATTTTTTTGAAAACAAATATTCAGACAATGATGCATAGTTAATGCATATAATTTGCCCTCTTTTTTGTTTCATTTGCAGAGTTAACAAACCATATTTACCAATAGCTGCAGGAGATCTTTCAGTCAAATCTGCCTGGTTCTTGGTGATATTTTTTGCAGTGGCTGGTCTGTTAATTGTTGGGTTGAACTTTGGGCCATTTATCACTTCTCTCTACAGTCTTGGTCTTTTTCTTGGGACTATCTACTCCGTTCCTCCATTTAGAATGAAGAGATTTCCTGTTGCAGCATTTCTTATAATTGCCACAGTACATACTTTTCTCTTCCCTTGAAAATTCCTACTTCAGTTTATGGCACATGGTTTTAATATAATCATTGAAAAAGCTTGACTATTTATATGTTGGAAGAGGTTGATGAATAGCAAGTTGGAAAAAATATGGCACGCTTGCTTGTTACTGGGATTCAGCTACATGCAACTTTTCAGTTGATTTAAAGTGAAAAATGTTGTTCACTTCATGTAGTATCATTTCTAAAGATTTCCAGAAAGTTAAATGACTGAGTTCAAGCTGTCCATTTCAGAACAGAAACGATTTCTTTTTAGAAATTTGAAACATGGCAATGGTGTTTAAATACTTGTACTTTGTTACTGTGTCAAGATATGCTACTTAAGTATCCAGTTTTATACAAATTTTCACCATAAGTTGAAAGTATTATTAATTTTGGTTCTCATAATTGCCATTCTAGTTTATAAGTTTCGTTTGTTTGGAGCACAACAGCTATCTTATAAACTCTTAACGTGATTTTAATGTGCATTGCCAGATTCTTTTCCCCAAGACTTAAAGCTTTAACGAGCAATATTGTCTTATAGTCAACTTAATTCTGCAGGTACGAGGTTTTCTTCTTAATTTTGGTGTCTATTATGCCACTAGAGCTGCTCTTGGACTTACATTTGAGTGGAGGTTAGTTGCTATTTATAATTCGTAAAGCAGTTTAGGCTGAATCATGGTGCAGATATGTGGCTCCTACTTTAAATTGATTATTTTTCTGAAGTTGGTGGCTTGGACTGTAAATGATTACCAAAAACCACATTTAGCTCAAAAATATAAACTATTTGTTTATTCAACCTGAATTTTGTACCACGTTATGGAATAGCTGTCATTATTCAATGAACTTCGATATAGTAGGTACTGCTTCTAGTATAGATACTGTGGGGTTTAAGCTATAGAAATAGGGGATTCTAATGATTCACATTCAAAACAAGCACTTTCTCTGATGCCATAAAATAATGGTTCTGGCAATCATATATCAGGTTTGGAACCTTTCAAAGCTTTTTACATGTACCTTGAGCTGCAATTAGTGCTTAAGTAGAGGTTGGGCTGGGCTTGTGTGTTTACGACCTGAAGCTAATGCACGATTGACTCATGATGAAAGTATCGCTGGTAGTTTCTTATCAGGTATAGTGATACCAGAACTTGGAAGAAGCATCATGACAGTTTGTGTAATTAGAGTCGCAATGTTTGAGTCTGCTGCTTATTTTTTATTTTTAAGTTTTAGTCGCTTAGTATGCACTTAATCAGGCTCTAAAGATTTTGTAAATTTTTATATCTGGACATTAAACTCCTTTGCAGCTCACCTGTGGCTTTCATCACTACATTTGTAACCCTGTTTGCTTTGGTGATTGCCATAACAAAAGATCTTCCAGATGTGGAGGGGGATCGCAAGTAAGATACTCCACCTACTTCCACATGACTCCTGTTTTAGTTGAAGTGATCTTATTTCTTTAACCTTTTTTTCAGACTTCCATTTTTTTTTTCTTTTTTAATATTTTCCCTGATTTTGCTCCTTTGGCCTTGTTTTCTCTGCGCTTCAATTTTTTGGAACTCCATAATTTGCATCTCAGTTCGTTTATTTAAATTATGCAATTATCTCGTCATCATCTGAAAGAGCATTATAATATAGGTTTCAGATATCAACCTTAGCAACAAAACTTGGAGTTAGAAATATTTCATTTCTTGGTTCTGGACTTCTGCTGTTAAATTATGTTGCTGCTATTGTGGCTGCAATTTACAATCCTCAGGTCAGTATATCATTTAAACTGTAAATATTTTTACATATCTTATAAAGTAAATTTGCTAAATTTCCATCTTTACAGGCCTTTAACCGGAACATAATGATCCCTGTTCATGCAATCTTGGCATCGTCTCTCATTTTCCAGGTCAATTTCTTGCATTACTTTCCCACCCACCACAAATGAAAGTTCTATTTTGTGCTATAGACTTGTTTTACCTGTCTTTGTTTTTCTCAACTCACAAATGTTTACTTCGATATAAAAATCCCACAGCCGTTTCTTTTCTTGATTAGTCTGTATTAATACTAATCGACAGCCAACACGAACTCTGTCCTTGAAAACAACTAATTTATCTCTATTGACTCAAAACTTACATAAATCTTGTTTCTTTTGAATCTCAGTCGTGGCTGTTGGAGAGAGCAAATTATAATAAGGTAAGGTTCTAGTTCTCACTGCTTAATAATATTGGTGAAACTTTTCATATCAAGAACAACCACGAGCGTTTTATAATATGTTATTCATTTAATGAGTTTGCAATTAAGGCAGTTTTTCAATCCAATCCTCAAAAAGTTTGGAGCCTAGTAATTACTTTGATTTGTTTTGCAGGAAGCAATCTCGACATTTTATCGATTTATATGGAATCTCTTCTATGCTGAGTATATCATATTTCCTTTAATCTAGCAGAACAGTCTCAACACTTTATTCATTTATGATCTTTTTGTTCGTGCATGAGATATAGGGAGAAAAATAAATTCGATTTGCTATCTTGTAAATAATTGCTATAAATTTTTATAGATTCATGTTGTATTATTATGTAATATGAAGTTCAGTTGTATCAATTTCATTTGAATTCCCCCTATTTTTGTTCTTTTGGGCCATTATAACATTCAGATCACAATGGTAGTTGGTTGTAATTTTAGCATTATTCTGTAATCTTTATTGCAACATAACTTACCCTGTGTGATCAAGCAAGGGAAGACGAAACAAGTCAATAACTTGAATGGAAAGTTTCATTATGCCTTGGATATGGATACGTGCGTAGGGCAATAAGGAAAGAATATCATGATCAACTTCTTGTGTAGCACATGTCAATCTCCAATCTCCATCTCCTTTCACTCATCAACAGCGCAGGACTTTACAAATTAAGAATAGTGGATATGGACTCTATACAGTTTGCCGAATAGGCCAGGTACCATTTTTCCTATTCAAAGTTGTCAAATAATTTGAATGGTTTTGATTGTGCAATTAGGCTGCACTGTTAACATTGTTGAACAAGATAATATATCATGTTATAAATGACAAACATAAAGGTAGTTTAAAGACCAAACTGTGTTAGTTGTGTAAACATAATAACTCTCTTTGGGCAAATCTGAGATGATACCTCTCCTTTAAAAGAGTCTCCTCACCTATATATATTAGTAGGCAATGAAAGCATGCAAAAGCATTTCATCCCTCAGTCCATTTTTGAAGCCTAAAGAAGCACATTAACTATGTATATGTCATCTTTTTCTATCCAATAATTGCAGAGTAATACGTGTGATACACGTTTGTTATTCATATTCTAATTACACTCAGCCGAAGGAGTTGCAGTTTGAGGCAATACCATGCTCTTTGAAGCAAGCGGAATTCTGGATGTGCTTGTGTCTTTAGATGAACTTGGAGGCGAAATCTTGGAGCCGATTCGAGATAGAGTCCGGGAATGAGAAGGCTGAACAACTTTGGCTCTGGGAGACAAGTGAGCTTGCTCTAATACCTTGTTCTGAAGCTCTTGTGGGTAATCTCTCATGCAACCAATGCGAGGTCCAGCTCCAGTTGTCCATCTGCTTGACAATTGTTTTGCCAACTGATATGATTTCATTTCTTTATGGGAATTAATACGTCTGAAGATTTTCTCCTTTGGTATCGGTCGGTCATCATAGTCTTCTTCATCTTCGTCAAATAGGTTTGATTTAGGAACCATGAATACTTCTTCCGATAAAAAGGACTCTTCAGCTGTTTCATAGCCGTCGTCTGAAGGAGAATCTGGAATGCGAACTCTGCAACTAGGTGGAAGTGTTTCCTTCTTGAATATGTCAAACACATTGTTTCTTTCTGGTATCTGAAGGTTAGTAAGCTTTGAGCGTAATCCTCTGGATAATCTTGATATTCTTGATTTTGTAGTCTCTGCAGGATTATTCTTGTCAATTGTGTCTCTCTTGTTCATTCCACTGGTATCGTCTTCAGTATATTCTTCATGACAGGAGTATTTATCCTTCTTGGTGAGAGCTTCTTCTTCTTCATATGGGCTTTGCTGAGTATTGCATAGACACATTTAATTTGTGTCAGCAGTCATAATCACCAGAAGAAAGTTCTCAAGTTATATTACACATTCAGAGGTTTGTCTGACTGTAACCAAAATATATAAAGGAAGGTCCCTGTGTACCTCAACATTGGTTAGATCCACACTGTTTTCCTTTAGGAAAGCCATGAATTCCAGGAAATTTTCCTCCGTAGGAAGATAATGCCCACTGTGAGGCCAAACTGCCTATTAAGTCCAGGTGAAGGGAGACAAAAAAGAAAAAAATTTGAAATTAGGCAAAAGGACTTGAAATAAATCTGAAATTATTAAGTACTTTCAAAGAAAGTCCTTAATTAGTGTTTTTTTTTTCTGAAAGTTCTTATAAAATTACTTCTTAAACTCACTCCTATTCAATTTATGAAGATATCCATAGAAGATTGGTATGGTTCTGATTCTAACCTTTAGAATACCCTGTTCCACAACTAATCTACCGGCAGCCAATGTGGCTCCACCAGCCAAGAAACTTGAATGTTGAAATGTGCCCTTTTTCTTTAGCCCAACATACAAATTTTTTGATGTGCTCAATACAAAGATCCATTTAGCATCTTTGGGTCCTCCTGTTGTGTCAAGAAGTTCCCCACTAGACCTGTAAGTAAACTTCCCATTTTCCACCTTAACCTCGTAGACCTTCCTTTCTATCTGCATAAGTGAACAATCTTTGAGTCATTATATTCAATATAATTATTTGAAATATTTTTAATGCCCTACATCAATTCTATATCAGGAAAGACGAAACTTGGCAGCTGCCCACTATTAAGATTTTGACATGTGTTTGTTTATTTTTTTTGAACCACTAACCGAACCAAATTATTCGATCGTCCAGTTCAGTTCATTGGTTTTGTTTCGTTACTTACACCCTTTTAACAGAGTGATGCAGAAGATGACGGGCTTACCGGACCAAGATATTTGATGCACTGTTGGTGAAGCTTATGTCTGGGACACATCTCCATGTTCACCTCTTTCCCTTCTCCTATATCAAGCCTAATATAGAATCGTCTGTTAGAGTTTTGAATATGTTCAATTTTTAACCTTATTAGATTCTGGTTAGTCTTACCAATAGAAGAAAGGCTGTTTGCTATCACAATGGAGCCATTTTACGTAATAAAATTGAAGATTATGACCATAGCGATGTCTAGGATCGATCTGTTTATGAAAGAGAAACATCGTCATCAAAAAAGAGAGAAAAAAAGCCCTTAAAAGTATGATTTAGACCCTGTTGAGAGTGAACTTACTGCCTCGAGCCAGTGCTGCAAAGCAAGTTTTCTGGCTTTTTCATCCTTTGACAAACCTTTTCCTACCTACAGAAGACGTTTGTGATCAAAATACGTATAGAAAGATTAAATATATTACAACTTATAACTTTAACTGTTAAGTCAAGAATCAACATTATATCAGAGTAAGAGGTCTTCGTATTTTATTTCCTCCTTATTTCATATAATAGTAGTCCATACTTGTAGGCAAGAGTGTTAAAATAATGCAGGGGCAGAAATGAAAAGTTAATAAATAAATAAATAAACATTTAAAAATAAAATTTATAATATTCTATCAACGTTATTTTTTAAAATTATATTTTATTAATGACTTGAATTTTATTTTTCATTTTCATGTGGTTAAATAATTTAAAAAGAATATTTCATTTTTATTAGGAGTAGTCATATATATTTTTTTATTAAAATGTCACAATTTAGGATATCTACAAATGGATGGTTACTTTTTTTATTTAAATTAGACAAAGTTTGAGCCATGCAGCCCTACAAAAAATCTAAAATTCAAACATATAAGAAAACTGAATAAAGAATTAGATAATTAAAATAGTAGTAAGTAAAAAATATTAATAGGTATATTTAAAAACATTTATTTTATATTTATTTAAAAAAAAGTATTAATTTTTATAATTAATTATTCCTTAAAAATAATTAATTCCTGTTTTAACCAAAATTACCAAATATGGCCCAGTCTTGGTAGTGTTCACCTATGTCCGTTGGATCTTGTTCTATAATATTACAAATATAAGCGTAGCAAGAGATCCAGAGGAATTAATTTTGTGGGTTTTCGTGTTTGGACCAAATATCAATAACCAAACGAATGAACTGTTAGTTACCTTGGCAGCCCTGGTTCTGGCCCTGCACCACCGTGAAACCGCGGTCTCTGGTCTTTGAATATCAAAGAACGATATTGAACTTCTCTTGAGTTCAGCAAAATCCAGCAGCTTCCACCTATTAAGTGACGATTCAGGAAAAGAAAACTCCAAATCTTTACCACTCCTTTTGAAATGGTAGATTGACATGAACATGCACCAAATTTTCCAGAGTTGACAAAGAAAATTGTACACAAACCATCTCTGCTCCACCAGAACTGCACAATCCGCTAACTGTCTCCTTGTCCTAAAGCTCTTGTACACTTTCTGTAGCTTCAATGCCGCCCGATTGTGTTCGTGCTCCTCCTCCGAACGCTTCGGCGTCAAGTAAACCCGAGGCGTCGTATTATTCTGTTGGTCATTTCTACAATGGTCACTAACTGATGTCCCAAACTCACTGTTCTCCATATCTGCCAGTGGAGTTTTGAATGAGAGGATGGTCTCCAATTCCCTGGGTTTCGTGGCGATCGGCCGCTCGACCCTGATTCTGTGAGAGCCGAAGGATCTTAGTATGGCTGGCTCTGAGTCCCTCCCATTGAAACTAACAGACCGTAATGGATTCCTCATGTCCCCATCTTGGAAGCTAATGGATCTAACAAGAACAGCATCGAAATCCAAATCTTCAAAATCTGCCAATGGACATGAAAACAACTGCCCCATTTTTCCCCCTCTTCTTTTTTGTTTTTTTTTTTTATTTTTTTATTTTTGGTTTTTTTGTTTTTTTATCTCTCACTTTAATCCCAAATCGAGTAGGGTCTCGATTTCCTGAACATCAAAACAAGAAAACATAACAAAACCAACCAGAGACATAAAGTTAGAGTAGTAAATATAAATTTTGTTCATCGTAGACAAAGAGCGAGAGAGAAAGGAGGAAATGAGAAGTAGAGTTTCTAACCTGAATCCGAGACAATGAGGAGAATCGGAGAGGAGAATAGTTTAAGGGAGAGGAGAGAGAAGAAATGGAGAGTGAATGAAACTGAGCCAGATGGGAGTTTGAGGAAGAAGACAGAACCAGAGGGGTTGGTAACAATGAGAGACAGAGCGGAGATTGAGGAATTGTCTTTCCATTGGAGGCTTTCCTTCCAAACCTCCATTGACCATTGCCAACCAAAACATCTGCTGACTCTCAAATCTCCCAATTCTGGGACCTTACTAAACATAGCAAAAATTAAGAGAGAGATTAGTGTATAGTAGAATGTTGCCACCTGATATATTTGGGTTTTGCCTTAGTTTTTTCCTTTTCTTTTTATAGTTTCTTTTGAATAATTCTCTGGGAAGAAAGTGTTTATCAAGGGTAACGATGAGATTCTAATTTAATGGATAAGACACGCATTACCTTCCCTTCTCTAAGATCCAATATATTACAATTGAGGACTCACCTGGTTAAGGAATAAAGTAACCTTTTTGTGAGGTTAGAGACTCAAATTCCTAAATATTGATGTACTCAACTATTTAAAATTATTGTATTTTAGTTATTCAACTTTCAAATGTTGAACTTCTATTTTAATCTTTTTTTTTTAACAAAAAAAACAATCATTTGTCAGGGAAATAAAAACAATCATATTTTAGTTATTGTCTTTTATTTTATTTTTCATAGACGTATAATATGACTTAAGTATGCGCATTAATGTGTTAATGTGGGCATGTATTGAAGTCACAACGGTTTGTTGGAGTAGATATTGGAATGCTGGAATACTAGGTGACAAAATTAAAAATATATATATTTTCTTTAAAGTCAAAGGATTGAAATAGATATTTTAAAATTCAATGGACTAAAGTTGTTTATTACTATTATTATTATTATTATTATTTTTTTGTCTCTCAAAGTTTAGGCACTAAAATATGCCCTTTGAAAGTTTAGGGCTATTTTTTGGAACAAATTGAAAATTGGAACAAAGAAAGGAGAACTCTTTTTAGTACAACATAATTACTGCTGAGCTATGCTGCTTTGATTGTCATGTTAAAATTATGATAGAAATAAATGAGATAAAAATAAAAATGAATGGATCAAAATTGTCACTTTTTAAAAGTATATAAATGAATATTTTAAAACTACATCAATAAAAATAAACTAAAGTCGAAAGAATCATGACCAAAATAGAATTTTAAAACGGTCTCTTAAATTTCATATCATACTGTTTATTAATTTTTTTTAATACAAAGGAGATAAAAAAATTAATTTTTTTGAGACATGGAGATGGAGAATTTCTCACGCAAAATTTGGTTTTCCCAAGTAATTAAAAAAACGCATTGCATTACGTTCGGACCGTGACTCCAAGGATATTATTTTTCTAAATGATGACATGCGAAAACCTGTATGGAACAAATAGCTGAAAGTGAGCATAGCTTGGTAATTGACATATATCTCCAATCAAGAGGTTGTGATCTCCCACTCATGTTGTACTAAAAAAACGCGGCATTCACTCCCTGGAACAATACGATTCTCAAATCTAACTTTAAAATAGGATATGATAAAAAAATGCATTATATTTTAATTTTAACATTAGATGTGAACATGTGCTTAGCTCAGCAATAATCAGTAACGGATCCAGACTTTGATGTCATATAAACATATAAACATGATGCAAAAAAAGTAACTAACTTGGTAATATATATCAATTTTTATTGTAAACTTCAAATTACATCAAAAGATACAGGCTTTGAAAGCTTTTTTAATTGTTGCAAAATTTTAGCTTCTAACCAGTGGTGGATCCAAAATTTTCGTTTAGGGGACTTCACTTTAAAATTTAGTAGAAATAATTTATGAGTTAGCAATCTCAAAATTCATAATTGAATTAAATTATTAATTTATTATACTATAATTGTCCTTTACAAATTTTCATATTATAAAATTGTTGCATGATAACTTCAATTAGTGATAGATCAAAAATTTATATAGGAAAGTATTTATATCAGTTTATATATTTTGATTATTAGTTTGTTCAATAAAAATCATGATGGATTTTCATATATAAACATACCAGAAATAAGGAGAATGAAACTTGAAATAATAAACATAATTTTTTATTTATAAAAATTATAATGTTTTTAAATATTTTATGAAAAATTTAATTTTTTTACATTTATATTTATATTTTGTATAAAAAAAATAAACAAACTTTGTAATATTATATATCAGTTATTACAAAATTAAGTTTCTAAATTTTTTATTTCAATTTCAAAGTAAAATTATACAAAAATAAGTTAAAATGTAAAAAGTTTTATGATTTATAAAGAGAAAAAAAGATTTTGAATATGTGTGTAAAACAATTTATAGTAAAGATATTACCCATATATAATGCAACATATCAATTGAAAAGAAAAATAAACTTTGAATTTGCTAGTAAGAATTAGACTATAAAGACTATAAATATATAGGTATAAATTAAACAAAAAAAACTACTAGGTTCAAAACAGTAGGATGATTACACCATTTAAAAAGTATTAAATAAGAAAATTACTTTTATAAAAAATTAGGATTTGAATATCTCACTCATCTTTTCTTTAAAATTAATATATTTATGTGAAGGAATTTAAAAAAAAAATAGAAAATTACTAATGGTATCATTTCTTTCTTTCTTTCTTTTTTTATTTAAAATTATGTTTGATTCTATTTTATCTTTTTTTTTTCCAAAATTGAGAGATTGTATGAAAAATATAATCAAAATCACGTAGCAGTGGCTTCGAACCCGGCTTCAAGGGGCTTGAGAGATTCACACAAAAACAAAAAAAAAAACAAAACAAAAATCGTCAAAATGGAAACTATGTACGCATTTTGCCACTAAACCATCATAGAATTATGAATTTTTTAATTAACAAAAATATAAATATTCTAAAGCTTTGGGGGCTCCTGGTAATTACTTTTAATTTAAAATGTTGTTAAAATATTATTATCAGATGTCTTCATTGAATTACAATATATATTGTGAAATTAATTTTTTTTTTTGTGTTAATTTGTAAAGTTTCGGCATAATGATTTCATTGTCGATTTTGTGCATTAATCAAACTTGATTTTTATTAAACTAGTGAGTTTCTTAGTTGAATTTTTTTATTTAAATTAATGTGTGAATTAGTGAAAATTAATAGAGGATAAAAATTAAAAAATTATTAAATTATAAGGATTAAAGTTTAATTTGATAAAATTAAAAGTTTATGCTAAAAATTGATACAACTTGTATAGTTTAGAGGTAAAAAAATAAAATTTCTTAATTATAATTTTAGATTCATTCATTATAAACATTCAAATTATGCAATATTAAAAACTAGACTATAATAGATCATTAGGTATGATATTAGTTTGTTTAGTAGAGGTACAAAAAATTCTTGTAAAATAAATATAAAAGAATTATAATTTTATGTATGCATAATAGTATTATTTTGTTAAAAATAAAAATATGATCAAATTATTTATATAAACAAAGAAATAAGATAATAAAACTTAAAATATTTGGTAAAACTTTTTTCAATTAAATAAAAAAAAATTTGATATAAAAAGTTGAGAGAGAAACCAAATTTTTAAGACTATAATATTATATATTTCTTATTTTTATCTTGAATAAATTTCAATTAATTAAAAAAGGTATAATTGACCATATAAATTTGGAAGGTCAAAAGGTCAAAAACCGAATAAACACTCTTTTTGAAAACAGAGACTGAGCAGTGTTCACCTTTACTGATGGTGTGAGCTGATCTTAAATGGGGATGGATTGACTCCAAACCAATTTGAAATGAAATTAGACTAGAAAAGAATGTAAATAGTAGGCTGCAAATAAATTTACTTGAGTGAGGATGGTTGTGCAACGTTTTAAAATCAACCAACAAAGTGAGAGAAAATGTATTGTAACTACTATTCTGCAGATCTCTTCGTCTTCCTTATCATATTTGTCTAACCAAATGAACTCCAAATTATCTGAAAATTTCCAGATCAAAGCTAAACTCAAAGGGTTTCATAATGGTCATAAATTTCAAGTCATTTGAGTCTCAGAGTATAAAGTTACCAAGCAATACAAGTTGTATCAGAAAAATAACAATTGTGCAGAAAATCACACCAACAAACTTTTTTTCTTTTTTTTTTTTAACTATAACAAGCTTAAAACAGAAGTACAATGCAAGAAAGCAAGTAACATAGAAGCTCAACCGACACCTTTGGATTAACTTGCAATGGTTGGAGCTTGAAAGAAAAGTTGGAAAAACAAGTAAAGATAGATGGATAGATAGAGATATATGTCAAATCTTGAGCCAAAGTTCTCATACCAAATGATGTACTCAATCCTATCACAAGTGACTTAAGCAATCCATGTAAGAACAAGCATCTCCTGAATCCACACGCCAATACCTAGTACACATACAAAGAATCATCCAAGGGGAAGACGAAGCTAGGGGACTTAACTTTACCTTCCTCTTGCAAGCTCGGACATGTTTTCACCTTCTTTTTTAATCTTCTTCTCGTACCACCTTTGAATATTGAACTCTGTCAAATGGACATTTGACTTGGCATAACCGTTTTGGGCAGCACTAGAAGAGGCTAATGATGTATGGTTGGTGGAATTTCTTCTATTTTCTACCAGTAAGTTGGCAAATCTGATCAATGCTTCTTCGTTAGTTTCTGAGGCACAACCTTCTTGTGCCCCAGTTTGTAGAACTTCCCCAGTTTGGAGATCCACCTTATTAACTGGCTTCTTCAATAGCTCTTCCCCGATTTTCACAAGCCGCTCGAGGTTTTTATCCGTTGCAATGTCCACTGATGCTACAGTCCCGCTAAGTGTATAGTCTTGAATACGAAGATAATCGACCTCATATTGATGCGATAAAAATGAGACCCAAGATTCCGGCATTTTTTCTCCTCCACACAGTAACATATTTATAAGAGGACGCAACCAACAGAATACGCCCCACCTAGCTGCCCTTTTCGCATCTAGTTTGGCTTTGTTTTCAGACGAGCCAGTGCCGAGGGATATGACGAGAACTCGTTTCGGAGGGGACGATGAAGAACTAGTAGTCGACTCCAGCATCTCTTTTACCCCCAAGGATGTCTATAATCAAATTAGAATATAATTAGTCAATCTGAATATGATATAATTAATTAATCAATAGCATAAAAACCAAATAATACTTCATTACCGGATTATTAGCAATAATTCCACCATCAATAAGGTTAAATTCCTTCATCCTCTCTTCAGCTGGCCCCACGTTGTCGTTGTAGGTTTTGAAATGATACGGAGGGAAATAAGTAGGTGCTGCCGATGTGGAGATGCAGATATCGGAAAGATTAGCATTCAACAGTGGATCTTTTTGTGCCTGCAGATGAAAAAAGAACAAATCTCATAGATTAGTAGCTAAATTATGGAGCTTATTAACTAATTACAACATGTTACACATGCACAACCAACCTTAAAACTGGAGAATATAATGGGCTGGTTGGCTTTAATATCGAAAGTTGGTATCACGACGTTTGTGAGTGTATCACTCAGTTTGATATCAGTAAGATTCTTCTTGATAAGGTCTTGGAGATAGCGACCGTTGTACTTTGGACGCAGGAACCATCTCTTTAAACATCGATATCGACATCTGCAATGGACCAAAAAAGAAGAAGAAAAACAATTAAAACAGAACACAAAACTTCTTGAAAATTCAAAAGCCTGTGCAAAACTAAAAGTACATACAAACATTATGGGCAAAAATAACGTATAAAAAATCGTATTCATTAGCCAAATCGAGCATAATCAACAGTAATTATCATATATTTTCAACCAAAAAATTGTGAATTTGATCTCCATAGAAAAAAATAGTAGCATTCATTAAGTGCAATTTATGGTGTGATACACGTGTAAGCGGTGGCTCAGACATAGAAATGGCATAAAATATATATAACAGAAAATAAAACTAATTTCCAATAATACCCATATTTTTAAGTGGTTTATGCAAAAAAGAGAGAAGGGGATTTGATAGCAATTAATAGATCTCATTTCATCATCCTATCTCCAACTTTAACGAAAATTTCCCACTCAATCTCAGGTTGGGTTTTTGATTGGAACCCTAAAACCCACCGCAAAGCGGAATTTCCTTTTCTGATCGATAAAACCCGAATAATCGGTTCAATCACAAACCCAACCCATGAACGAACCGTGGCTTAAACTGATCCATCCAACCAACAGAATCTTAAACATTACTGATATTAATAATTACCTTGTCTGCGGAAATATTCGAGGGCAGTGTCTGAGGTAGAAATCTTTCAATTCAGCTGCAGAGAAGATCGGTACGTTCGGCTGATCCTTGCTCGGCGCCGTTAGCATTCCCGTCAGCAGTCCGCCAGTACTCGCTCCGGTTATTACATCAAAATAATCAGCTATCCTGGCATCTGGGCGGTCAATTTTCTAGATCCGACCCATTAGGCATATAAAGTCAGTAAATGCGAGAGAGAGCGCGCCGAAGAACGACGACATAAAAACAACACATGAATACCTGTAACACAGACTCGAGGAAGGCGAGATGTACTGCCGGTATAATCCCTCTGACGCCGCCCCCGTCAATCGCGAGAACGGCGAAAAACTTCTGACGAGTCGGATCTCGGGCCACAGAAGAACTTGCCATCGAATCGTTTCCGAAAACGAAAGGACTGTTGACAGGAGCCGTCGCTGTCTTCTCGTCACTTTGCCGGCGGCTGTATGAAAATGAAATGAAGAAGACGAGTGAAGAAATTCTAGTCAAAAGAGTTGGGCCGTGTCCATTTGACAACCTAATTTGTCCAAACGACTAACGAGAGCTCGTTATTATTAATTATTAAAATATAATTCACTTTACGTTTAGCCTCCAATTAAATAATGAGTTCTCTTTTCTTTTTTTTTTTTTTCTGGAAAAAGCTCTCTTTTCAACAAGAATTGAATAATCGTTATTCTGAATATTAATAATTTTAATCTTTTTTTTAATTAGTAATAATTTTTTTATTTAAAAAATATATCCATGAGTGAATCCGATTGTCACGGAACGGAATCTTTTGACGCGTAATTCACCCCACGAGACAAGGCCTCAAATCTAGGTCGTACACGTGGACACCTGTAAGGGAACAAATATTAATAGACCGCAGCTTTTAATTATTTCACAAACCACAACAAATGGGAAAACGTTTGAATTAAGTGTGTTTTTCATTTAACAAAATTCTAATATGTTTCTTTAATTGTTGACCTAATCTATCTCTAATTATTAATTCTTGATTTCCAGTTGAATTTATAGAAGTCGTTAATTATCATCACTTTTTTTTTTTTGGAGAAAAGTTAATTATCATCACCTTTCTGTAATATTTCTATGATTTGAAAATTGAGTGGTTCTCCTCCTTTTTTATTAATCTTTTCTTTTTCCTTGTACATTGAAGTCCCTATCATTTCTAAGTATATACTATAGTTAGTTGGGTCATAAAGTTTATATATTTCAACAATAAATAAGATATGCCTATATAATATATTTATTTTTTAATTGGAGGATAAGTAGAAAGTACATTATATTTTAACAATGACGAGTTGTATTTTATTGAGTCGAAGTTTCACCATCATCGAAGAAAAAATAATTTCATCGATTTTCTTAAAAATCTAAAGTATGTCTTCGAAATAAAGAAAAGAGCGATTACTCTTAATAACTATTTCATTCAAAAATAGAGAAATTATACTAAAGAACATAAAATAAATATGTATTTATAAAAATATATTGCTTTTAAAATAACATAACAACTGTCATATTAAAACACAAAAACATACAAAAGAATTACAAAGCAATACTTCAACTAATAAAATTATATATAAAAATGGAGATAGTTAAAAATAATAATAATAAATGTGTCAAACTACCGATTTTTTTGTACATCCATTCTATTTGGAACATAAATTCTTTTGACCCAAATTAGTGTTATAAAAATTGAAATAAAAAATAAAAGAAAACTGGTCGAGACACCTAGCAAATAGAAAATCAACTTGAATTGGGACTGAATTTTGGTCCAAAAAGATGCATGTAAAAGAGCAAAAGATAAAACAATTGTAGTATATGCTTGAAAATTTGTGCGCAAAAAAAAGTTAGAAAACAAGTATATGCGAGTGTAAGGTGGAGTGACCTGAATAAATTAAAAAGAAAAAGGAAGATCTATTTTTTCTCGGTATATAAATTTGGGCAATGATGGATCCAAAATTTCTTGTTAGGAGAGCACGAAAGCATATAAACATAGGTATCAATTTTAAACTTGATACGGCGATGTGTATCAATTTGCACCTTTCACTTAGATAGATTTTCATTTGAAAGTTTGTTGAAAAAAATATTTTTGTTTATCAAATGAGTTAGAAAATATATATTTATGGTATGAAATAATAGATAGAATTTAGACAAAACCAACGTTAGAAATATTTTGTAAAAAATAAAAAACTTAATTAGACATAAAAGTTAAAATTATTTGTTTTAAAAGAAAATAATATTTTTCGAAAAATACATTGAAACAACTAAAATAAGTGGGCACCACGGTAAGATTCGATCCGAAGATAATAAAAATATATTAAATAAAGTAAAATAGACCGAAGCTTAGACACAAAAATCAATGCAAATATATTTAAGAATAAAAAAAATGCGGGAAAAAATCAATAAAAATACATTTAAAAAACAAAAAATAGCATTAATAAAAATACGTTTAAGAAACAAAAATAAGAAATGTTACAAAAACAAAACCAAAAAATCAATAAAAATACATTTAAAAAACAAAAAATAGCATTAATAAAAATACATTTAAGAAACAAAAATAAGAAATGTTGCAAAAACAAAACCAAAAAATCAATAAAAATGCTATTGCCGGGAATCGAACTCGAGATACTGGTGTCGGGGCAAGGTCACAAGTGAAGGCTAAATGGGTTTTGCTTCCGTTTTCTCCTTTTTTTTATATAGTTCTTTTTATTTAATAATTCTCTGAAGAAAGAGTTTATTAGAGATAATCATGACACTCTAGTTCGATAGATAGAGAAGATCCAATATATATTGTCAAGTAAGGATAGCTTAACTGATAAAGAAATAAAGTAACCTTTTGTAATGTTAGAGGTTCAAATTCTCGTCCCACGTGTTATCGATGTACTTAGAAGGGAAAAAAAAGGAATAAATTGATCCCACAAAAATTTGTTCAAATCTGTTAAGAAAAAAACAGACACTTTAGTTAGGTTGGATAGTGGTTTCAATAGTTTAGTTTATAATTTTAAAAATTATTATATTTTAATTTTTCAACTTTCTCCATGTTTATTTTACTCTAAACTTCAATTTTAATATAGGATATTTGAAAGAAAGATAATCATTTTTTAGGTAAAAAAAAAATTGTGTTTTGGTCATTGTCTTTTATTTTGTTTTTCATAGACGTATAATGTGACTTGAGTATGCATATTAATGTAGGCATGTATTGAAGTTATAGAGGTTCGTTGACATGAGTTATTAGAATACCTTAATACAAAATAAAAAAAATCTTTTATTTTTAAAATTTAAGGATAGAAATAAATATTTTAAAAGTTAAAAAGCGATAAAAATTGAAACAATTTTTTCCTTTTGGATTGAAAGCCTATTTTAGTATTTTAAATTATAGGCTTATTCTAGTTTAGTCCCCAATCTTCTGTGGAGTTTGTTTTTAGTACTTGAAATTTTTATAAAAAAAAATTCTTTTACTTTTATTATTAATTTTCATAACAAAAATCTAATATGATGTATATCTTTCCTGTTCATTTACCAAGATGAGTGTGGATAAAGTTTTTTTTTTTAATTTTTTAAATGGAGTTTCAACTTTTGACTTTAAAAAACAAAGTAAGATGTCTTAATTGAATAAATTTTTTAAATACAAAAATATATAAGGATTTGGATTCAAATTCACACCTTTTGATTTTGATGGTTAATAACAGTAAATTAACAACCAATATCAATTTGGTTTAAAATAGAGTTTGAGGACTAAAATAAAATATGTTGGGATTAAAATAAAATGTACACGAGGGCCGAAATATAATTAAGAAATGTGGACAATATTCTAGTAAAAAGGGGAACTTTCTTTTAAATATTAATATTGAATCTTTTTAAACATGTGAAATTACCACTAAACCAAAAAGTTTAAGACTTTTCCTATATTTCAACCCGATATTGTCATTTCCTCATAATTTAAAGATTGATTTCCACTTGTTAGATTTTGTCCAAATTTTCAAATTGTAAGTGTTTAGTTTAAATGCTATTTTTGTCTATCATCTCTATATACTTTTGCTTTCATTCATTTTCGTCAATTTACTTATAACTCTGGTTTATTTTAGTCATTCTACTTTTAAAAGGTTTGTTTTGAGCCTTGTATTTTTAAAAAGTGACTAATTTGATCCACGTTTTCAAAATTTTGACACACAATTTATAAACACAATATTAAAACTCTTTTAAAATACAAATTTATGGTTACATTTCAAAGAATTCAGTGAGTGAACTGTCATGTTAAAATTATGATTGAAAGAAATGAGATAAAAATAAAAATGAATGCACCAAAATGATCACTTTTTAAAAGTACGAGATCAAAATTAACATTTTGAAAGAATTTGAACTAAAATGAACAAAAGTTGAAAGTAAATGGACCAGAATATATATTTTACAAATACATTGACCAAAATAAACAAAAATTTTAAACTGTGTCTTAAACTTACCTATCATATTGTCTACTAAACTTCCTTTTCTTTTCTTCTAGTACAAGATAAGGAGAATCGAACTTACAATTTATAGATATTTTTAACCAGTATTTTACTTAGATTTATTGTATATTAAACTTTCATATGATAATATAGTATTAATTTTTCTTATCATATTGTCTATTAGAAGATTGAATAGTTGGAAAGATTTTCTGGCACCACGATAGACCCGTTTATAGACCTACATTTGAAAAAAACAAATGTGAAATAAATAAAAATTTAGAAAAAACAAAAAAGAAGAAGAAAGGGTCATTGGGAAGTACAGGGGAAATTTAAATAAAAAAAAATGAAAAAACTTTCTATATCTTCTTATTTTTTCCATTAATCAATTTCGAAGTTTAAATAAAGGGGAGCTCTTTTGAGCACAATAATACAAAGTTTAATTAATGAATCGCCCATAAGAGTCCAAAGACTCGAGTAAAATTTTGTAATAATTATTACTATATATATTTATTTTTTTACAAAGGCATATATATGTTCACGAATAATCAATTCATTATGGTTCCATTTTCCTGTCCTATAATTATCCAATTACAAAATTCCAATATGCATTTAAGGAAAAAAAAACTTTCAATTTAATCCACTCATTTTCCCCGATATCTATCTAAGTTGCTTTTGAGACTTTTCTCGATTAACTACGCATTATGATGTATTTATTAGATTTTTTACCACAGTCCACAAAAATAAGAAAAATAAGAAAAGAAAATGTTAAATTACAAATTTGTGTCTTTCATTTTTATAATACATCCTTTAACCTTTAATTTTAATTACGTCAAATAGATTTTTATATTTCGTGTGTAAATGTAAAGTATGATTGGTTGAGTTTTAGTCGATCCTTTTTTAGAGGGAGGGAATGATGTGACTTTTTGGTTAGGTGAAAATACTTATCTCTTTATTAGTCATGGTCTATCTTGTTCAGACCATCATTGATTGTTTGACGATTAAAGATACAAAATTCAAAATTTAATAATAAAAAAAGTTGCGTATCAATCAGGATGGATCTACGGTTGGCCTAGGAATTTTAGCCCTCAACTTTGAAACACGTTTATTATATAGTAAATAAAATAATAAAACTAACAAAAGTTTACATTTGCGCCCAGGCTCTCTAAAGTCTAAAGTTTAAGTATGGGTGAGGGCTTATCTAAGGACTTATCTTGTCCTTCACCATATTTGAATGTTTGATAATTAAAAAGAAAATTGTGAACCGTCAAATTTTCAACTCTGGTCATCGTAGAGATAAGTATTCACCCGTTAGAATTTGAGCATTTTTTTCTTGACCCAACGTCACCATTTTGGACTGTCATAGAGGAGGCTAACAATGGATGGTTGGTAGAATTATTCTTCCTATTTTCCCCCAATAATTTGACAAATCTGATCAATGCTTGTCGATTCGTTTCTGAGGTACATCTTTCTTGTGCCCCAGTTTGAAGATTTACCTTAGTAACTAGCTTATCCAATAGCCCTTCGCCGATTTCCACGAGCCGTTTGAGATTTTTCTTCGTCGCAATGTCTACTGATGTTAGAAAACCGCTAAGCGTATCGTCTTGAATACAAAGATAATCGACTTCACATAGAGACGATAAAAGTGAGAGGCTGGGTTCCGGCATTTGTTCTCTTCCACAATGAAGCATATTTATAAGAGGATGCAACCAACAAAACATACCCTACTTGGCTGTCTTTCTCGCATCGAGTTTCGCTTTGTTTTTAGGCGAACCAGTGCCAAGGGATATGATGAGAACTCGTTTTGGAGGAGATGACGAACAAGTAGCAGTTGATTCTATTATCTCTTTTACCCCTAAGGATGTCTATAATCAAATTATAACTTATTAATCAATCGAAAATATCATATAATTAATTAATGAATAGCATAAGAACCGAATATTACTTAATTACCGGATTATTAGCAATAATTCCGCCATCAATAAGGTGATATTCCTTCGTCCTCTCTTCAGCGCCTTGGGTTTGGGTTTTTGGGTTTTGAAATAGTGAGAAGGGAGATAAGTGGGTGCTGCCGATGTGGCGATGCAAATATCAGAAAGATTAGCATTCAACAACGGATCTCCTCCGACCTGTAGATAAAAGGAAACGAATTATCTCATAGATTAGTTGCGAAATTATGGAGCTTATTAATTAATTACGAAAAAATACATTGGAGAATATAATGGGGCGATTGTCTTTAATATCATAAGTTGGTATTACCACTTTCGTGAGTGTTTCACTTAATTTAGAATCTTTAAGAGTCCTTTTGACAAGGTCTCGGAGATAAACGACCATTGTACTTTGGACCCACGAAACATCTCTTTAAACTTCGCCATCGGTAATGGAGCAAGAAATATAATATAAATTAAAGATCTCTTTAAACGTCGTCTCGTTAAACCGATAAAACTTAGCTCCTCACTAGTAAGGAGTAATTTTGTTATTGCCACCATTAAATATTTGACAACTAAGAGAGAAATGTAAAAATAAAAATATCTTTAAAAGAATAATGAGTTGTCAAATATTTAATGGTGGTAAAGACAAAATTCATCTTTACTAGTGACGAGTCAAGTTTTATCCTCACTAATATTTTATCTGCTCGAGGGTTTGAAGTCATGGATCACTTAAAATCCTTGAGCAAGAAAAGGAAAGGAAAAGAGAAAAGAAAAAAGAACAACCATAACCGAGTCCATCCTGGCCTTCCGAAAAGTCTCATATTATTGATATAATTATTTAGGGTTCGTTTGATAACTATTTCGTTTTTTGTTTTTTGTTTTTTAAAAATAGGGTTGTTTGATAACCAATTCAATTTTCATTTTTTCAAAAATCATTTTGAAATTCTATGTAAATTTCGAAAAAAAAAATTAGTTTTCAAAAACAGATTTTTGTTTTTCAAAATCTGATTTTTTCTTGTGATACTCCACCTTTATTTTCTTTTTCATATTTATCTCTAAAAAATTTATTTCTCGCTCTAAAATTTTTCTATTTCTAAAATTTCTCCCTTCAAACTTTATTTTTCTCTCTACAATTTTCATATCTCTCAAATTTTTATGTATTTTCGTTTTTTTTTCTAACAGACCAGTTTTATTTCTCTTTCTAAAAAATTAATATTTTTCCTAACTTTTTTTCTCTAAAATTTCATCAACTTTTCTTTTTCTTTGTAATCTATTTTTTCTTCTAAAAATTATAGTTTATTTTCTGGTTAATTTTATTTTACTGTAACTTTATTTATTTTTGTACTTATTTATTTTCTCTAAAAATTATATTTTGAATCTTGTTTTTATCTCTAAATTTGTTTCCACTCTAATTTTTCTCTTTCTTTATAATTTTTTTTCTTTAACGTATCTTTTCCTCTCGACTTTATTTTTTTTCTCTAAAATTTTTCTCTTTTCGTCTTTTAACTTTTCTTTCACTCTTTTTTTTTTCTAAATCTTTTTATTCTTCTCTCTAAAATTTAACTTCAAAAAGTTATTTATATCTCTAAACTTGTATTTTCATGCTCTACATTAGGGAGATACAAAATTTTTTGCATGGGTTCCAAAAATAGGAAATGCATGTCTTGATCCTGTTTCCGTCCCCGATTTCATTTTTTGAATACTTAATATATATTTATTACACTTTTTCTATACTTAAATTTTAAAAATAATTAAAAACAATTATAAAATCGATTTGGACCGAAGAACGAGGTGGAGACGATGACTAAAAATTTTCACGAGCATTTGAATGGGGGAGAGCGTCCTCACTTGAGGAAAACCATCCATTTTAATCTTTCTCATTGACATTTTTTTTAACTCCTTTCATGGGATGGGAATTGAACTTCCCTCATTGTCTCTTTTTTTTTTCCTTTGGAAATACTTTATCTCCACCTATACAAATTTATTTATTCTTAATTAATCATCTTCTTATATTTCTTTCACATTTATTCTCCATCTATTTTTTCTCCACCATCCATTTTAATCTTTCTCATTGACATTTTTTTTAACTCCTTTCATGGGAATGAGAATTGAACTCATAACCTCTTGGTTAGAGTCATGTGCCTTAACCACTTGAGCTATGCTCGGTTTGACTCTCACTTTTACCTTTCTTTTTCATTTTAGAATGAACAAACTTAATAATTTAGCGTCACACAATTTAACAAAGATAAAATGTAATATAATAATTTATAATCAAGAAAATTAGAGGTAAATTAAGAACGCTCATTAATTACAAAAAAAAAACGTGCACGTTGGTGCTTTTTCATCTTTCTTCCACTTCAAATTTGTGCTAGCTTTCCATGCTAATATTTCATCTTCTTCTTTTATTACAACAATATCATACCTTGAATTCATATATATATTAGTCACTTTCTTTCTTTAAAATGATAATATTATAAACTTAAAAAACACTATTTGTTTTACTTTAATTTAGAACTACAAGATTCTACGTGCAAGGTACGTGTTTCTTACTAGTAATTAATAAAATTAGTTTTTTTAATAAAAATGTATCAAATACTCAAAATATTATATATTTACAAGAAAATAAACTATTTTTTTAGTATACTAGTTAGCAACCGGAGAAATTTTGTAATTTCTACTTTAAAAGTGTGTGTGTATATATATATATATATATATATATATATATATATATATATATAAGAGATTGTTACAAATTATAACAAAAACTTCCTTTTATGATATATATATATATATATATATAAGAGCTCGTTACAAATTATAACAAAAACTTTCTTTTATGGGAGTAACAAGAGTTAGACTTAGGGTGAAATTGTTGATAATGTCAAATTAAACTACGAGAATAGAAGAAGAAAAAGTTATAAAGATTTCAATTGGTGATTGGTGAAAATATTTTGATAATGCAAAAGAGAGATTTTGCCCCAAAAGATCTAGAGAGAAAGAAAAGTAAAAAATATATGATTTTGCTCCCACTTTTGAAATTCTATTATTAATTACACCATTAAAGATAAAATAATTAATTTTTAAGAATAAATTAACAATTATTTTATTCATATTTTTCCTATTCTTTTCATTTTTCCTAAACATATTAAAACATTATAACTTTTGAAATTCCATTGATTAAAGATAAAGTCATTAATTTTATAAATAATTGACAACAATTTATTGAAACTTCTCTCATTCTTTTTCTTATCTTTTTCCTATTTCATTTTAACTTAAATAAAGATATTAAAAATATAAGAAAAAGAATTAGGGGAGTGACGTGAATTGAAAGAGGGGAGAATGGTGGAATTTGAAAAAGATGAATGAAATGACAAAATTACCCCTCAAATAATAAAGACAAAATTAAAATTAAAAGACAAAATAGGAAGATAAAGTTTCCCCCTATACTCCATTTTATATATAACAAGTGATTATTATACGTTTGGTTATTATTATTATTATTAAAATTTAGTCATGGTAATTAAACCTGAGCTCAAAGGTCTAAGATGGGAGCTAGGAAGATTTTGCTATTTTTTCTTTTTTCAAATATAGATTTGTTAAGTATACTATAGTTAGTTAATTAGTTGGCTGGTTATGAAGTTCATGTGTTAATAAGCCCATATGCTTTAAAATAAGATTTGCATATACAATACATATACTTTTTAATTGTCAAAACAAGTATAGTAATTGACATATATCTCCAATCAAAAGGTTGTAAGTTCGATCTCCACCCTCAGATGTTGTACTAACATACGTACGTACATACATACATTTTAATTGGTGGCTAAACATAAATGCATCATATTTTAGTAATAATGAGTTGTATTTCCTTGAGTCAAGTTTCACCATCATCCTCGAGAGAGGGGGAAGAAATCATTATTTCTTCGATTTTCTTAAAATTTCAAAGTATGCATTTGGGATAAAGAAAGTGAGTACTCTTAATAACTATTTCATTAACATATTTGAGAAATTATACTAAATAACATAAAATAAATAGCAACCTGATTCATTCAGACACTTATCTATGACTAAAAAGTTTTTTGAATCCTACCACAAATATTGTATTAAAAATAATAAAGTAACATAAAATAAATAGGTATTTATAAAAATATATTGCTTTTAAAATAACTGAACAAATGTCATAAAATAAAATAGCATAGCAAATATTATATTAAAATACAAGAACATGAAAAAGAATTACAAAACAATTGCTTCAACTAATAAAAATATGTATATAAAATATAAAGATAGCTAGAAACGAAAGATCAATTTTAAATGTCTCAAACTATCTATCTCTTTTGCAAATTCATTCTATTTGGAACCGAGATTCTTTTGATTAAAATTAGTGTTATGAAAATTGAAATAAAAGCAAAACATCAAGCAAAATGGAAAACCAACTTAGATTGAGATTGGATGGTGATCCAAAAATATGTGACAAAAAAGAAAACAACGGTAGTATGTACACTTGAAATTTCGAGTAGAAAAAGTCAAAAATTAACGTGTAGAGGTAGAGAATCGAACTCACAGCCTCTTGACTGGAAATTATGTCAATGAGTTATGCTCGCTCCGGTGAATTATAAACTTGTTATCTCTTAATTTCAAATCTTTCCAAATGAATTCTATTTGACACCTAAAATTAGTGATTTGACTTTAAATCTCTTCGTTTTCTTTCCAAATCAAACTACCAAAACGATTTTAAAAGATGACGGCTCAGATTTGTCTACCTTCTTCTCCTGTTTACCTCTATTCCGTAACTCCTAAGTTTAATTTCATTTCAATCGAGGAAAAAGAAAAAATAAATCATTAACGAGATTCGCGGGAAGGGAATGTCCGTAATTATATCGAAATATACGATTTCGCCGCTCGATGATATTTTAAATAAACAATTAATTATATTCTGAACAATCCAACCCGATTCCATTGTCGTATCTCCCAATCTATAATTTCTTGACCTATTTTTGTAAATTTGTTCCTGTGCATCAACTTTGCACCTTTTGAATAAGATATTATTTATTTATCCCATTCCTACTAATTTCTCTCTAGTGTTTCGGATGTCTATTTTCTCCGTAGAAATCCGTCTAACTGAGGCGAGGAATCACCGTCTAAATTCTCCACAGGCGAGGATGAGAAATTTTTTTTCCCTTTCACCTAAATGGAGATGGAGATGAGAAATACATAGAATCTAAGATTCTCGTTTATGCATATTCAATTACGCAATCGAATTGTTACAATAGTCATGACATAAAAAATTATCTACAATAGCTGTTGCAATAGATCCGTCAAAATTAGTATTACAATTCTTCTTTCTCAGAGATAAATGGCTCATTTTTTTTTTGTTTTCGTTTGTAATTTTTTTTTTCTATATTGATTTCAAGTAAAATCTACTATATATAGAAAGAAAAATTTAAGACTTAAAACATAAATTTAACGAACAAAATTAAAGGTATACAAAATATTGGAATTTTACTTGTACATTCTTGACTCGAAACTCATCCTTTGAGTTTAGTTAGAAAATTGAAAAAATAAAAATGTGAATACAAAGAAAAAAACTAGTTTTATTATCTATAATTTGTATGTAAATTAAAAATAAATAATACTTGTTCAAAGGTTGGAGATTGAGTATATATTTTATTGAGAGTGAAAAATTTTATGTACTCTAGAAAAGTGAAAAAAAAATAGTGGGTAAGTTGTAAATATTATTTTTTTACCAAGCTAATTTATATAAAGTAAACTTAAAAGTTGTCCGATTTTATATGATAAATATAAATTTTATTTTTCATACGTGATTCAACGAGTTGAAATTCATGTACAAAGACTAACCGTTCTTATTTTCAAATTTATTTACGAGCTTAAGACATATAAAATTTGTTGAAACTTATTCAAAATATAATGTTTTTATTCTGACACTTGATCGTCTCAACAAAAGATAGACAACCACACAATTTTGAAACATGTGGAGCCACGTCTGATTTTTTTTTTTTTTTTTGAAATCAAGATATGGTCGTGCATTTGCAGTCGTTGACATATATAGCAACATTGATTTTCTTGGAAAAAACAAATATTAATTATATTATATATCAAGTAATATCACTATATTTTCAAGGTTAGTTTTTGGCGTAATAGATTTAGCATGCACGTTCGAGATGTGGATTAACATACCAAAAAAAATACAAAAACCACATCTCAAACATTGGAAATATAATGAGGTGAGTGCTACATTAAATGCACCAAAGACGAACATTGGAAATATAATGCTATTATGTAATATATAATATAATTGAACTTTTCTTTTATCTTTCTAAAAAAATTAACGTTGAGAAGATCACAAAAGTGTGGCCAGATGGTCATCTCTTGATTTAAATAAGTAACTACTTTAATTTAGGTTTACAAACTTCTAATACAAATTCTCCCCGCATAGAGTTATTAATTAGTGCAAACATGTGTTGGTTTATTTATTAGCGTTTCCGCATTTTTAGGAGTTATGCTTGGTAGTGTTCATTTTATAGTTTGAAGTTAATTTAGTAGTAGATGAGTGAATGGATAATTTTGAAACTATCTAGACTTAGTGACTTAGTCGAGTAGTGACCTAAGTTGGGGTTAGTGGTTCATTATTACTTTTCTTATAAATATTTGTAACAATTCTCAATTCAATGAATAGAAATTCTTCCTTCCTACCGGTTCTTTCTTGCTTCCATTATTTTGTTCGCTTCATTTTCGTTACAAGATAACCATTTTGTTCAAAGCAACAAAAATATTTCAACAAATTATTAGGTATAGTGATGCGCTAAAATTATGATCGAAATAAATAAATGATAATGAAAAAATAAATTATCAAAATAACCACTTTTTAAAAGTATAAAAACTAAAAATGACAATTTTAAAGCAGGGTAATCAAAACGAACAAAATCTATCGTACATGAATTAAAATAGAAAAAATTAAAAGTAAATAAAAAATTATTTGCGAAGGAAAATAAAATGAGAATAGAGTAGATAGGTCTTATCGATCCATATAGATTTTATCTAAGTAAAATAGATAATACTTAATTAGTGGTTTGTAGGTGCTAAAATATTTGAAAAATTTATTATTTTTTGTTTCTTTTTAAATCTCAATAATATGAGGTAAAATAGATAATACTTAATTGTTTACTAAAAGATTTGAAAGATTTATTATTTTTTTCTTTTTAAATCGCAATAATACATAGTTGCACGTGACACATAAGAATTAGAGAAAAATTTTAGATAACATGAGATTAGCATACTTCTTTCTATTTACTGCTTGTCATATATATTAGCAGTATATTAAAATTTATGTGAGGCCATTTTTTTTTTATATTTTCGTAGTATTAAAAATTTTTCTTAGGATGTTTAAAAGGAGAATTAAGAGTTTTTAAGGTTTTGTATTTTGTACCAAAAAAAGGCAAGAGTTTATAAAGTACATGACATTGTATGCGATGAGCCAAAAGAAAGACCAAAACTCACCGTATTGGCATCAAAGTGAGGGTTGGATCTGAGCGCACGTGCGCATGCACGACAATATTTGGAGCCCAACCCGTCACGTGCGGAGGGAGGAGATATAAATTTCCTTTCCTAACTTTTCTTTAACTTAAAGATTACTGTCAAAATATAATTCCAAACCAAAATGGTGGTTTAAATAGACTCGTTTTGTTAAAAATACCATATACCAAGAATATTAATTTTGCATTTTCATATCATCATTCTTCTAATGTTCATTAGACGTATAAAGTTTATTTAAAAAACTTGCATAGCATGAAATAAAATATAATAGATGAGATGTCAATTTGAGTATAACCTAATCGATTAAATCAACTAATCTATTAATTATTATTGAATATGTCAACTTAAAGGAGTTCTCCTCTCCAAGTCAAAGAATGTCAGTCGTCAAAAGAGCCTAAACTACTTGTCTCACGTTGCTTACATCATGACATCATGACAAGTAAGTACTGCAAAATAATGATAGTACAAGAAATAAAAAGTAACAAAGCTATTATATATATATATATAGTAAAGCATAGCCGTTGTTTTGACCTTCTTAGTTCTTTATCTCTTTGTTTTCCTTTTATTTCTCTTTATCTTTCAATATTTTTTTTATTTCTCTTTATCTTTCAATATTTTTGCTAACACATATTCGATTTAAATCAAATTTTAAATGACAAATGACAATATAGATATTGTGCACGCCAACGTTATTTATTTGGGGTTAAAGTTGGAACTTTAGATGAGTGATAGAGAATTTCGATTTTGGTGACAAATAAATTAATTTAAATTATTTACTTATAGCTTTGTTTAAGTAAATAATTTAAATTAATTTTCTGACGTTCAAGCTATTGTGAATATCATTATAAGACGTGTTAATTGTGATAATTGTTTATATAAAAATATCATTTTAAGGCGTAGTATTGTTATTTGACTCCATTTATGTCGACCCTGAGACATTTTAAACCAACTATAATATAAATGTAAATCTATGCCTCACATCTATTACCACAAAATTTTGATTAAGGTGATTCTTTTGCTCAAGCAATTGAAGAAAGCAAATGGCTTAATTTGGTTATGATGATTCTCAAGTATGAACATGTTTTGTCATGCTTCCAAAAAAAAAAAACATGTTTTGTCCCGCAACGCAATAGTTGATCAACAACCAATCAAAACATGCATGCTTATTTCCACTATAGTAATCACGTCCATACTTAACTAAGTATATCTCAATTGTTTAAAATATAAAGTAATATTCTACCAGATAAGATGTTCAAATTTTCATCCATCAATTTTCGACGAACTCAAAAAAAAAAAAGAAAGTAAAAAAGAAAAACTAAATAGCTACAGATTTGCAAAGATAAATAATAAGTGTTTGATTTAAATACTATTTCGTCTCTGTACTTTTAAAATGTTTATTGGTAATTTAAATTTGTGTGCATATAGTTATTGTATTATGATATTGTCCATTTGAATTCACGTAGTTTTAAAAAGTGACAAACTTATCCGTATTTGCAAAATTCAACTTCATAATAAAAATCTTTTAATACATATTTGCGACTATGTTTTTAGAAATTTAGTGAGTGAAATGTCGTATTAAAATTATGTTCGAGAGAAAAATAGAATCCGTGCGCGTCGATGGACTTATTCAAACCGATTAAAAAATCGACCCGAACCAATTATAAAGGCTGATTTATTAATTACCAACCCAACCCCATCAATGCAGCCCAGCCCGATCGCATTTCCCTCTTCATATAAAATTAAACTCAAGCCCACCAGCCCATTTGACAACCCACAAGTCACAATTGCTAAAAAACGAAAAAAAAAAAAACCAAAATCTGTTTCAGACTCTCTCCTCCGCTTCTCTCCGCCTCTCTCCGCCTCTCTCCGATCTGAATTCGTGGTAATCGCCGTGCGGACTCGCCGACGCTTGGATCTGATTTTGCGTGGGTTCACCTGAGGAGTGTCCTGCACCGCCGCGAGGTGATGCCCTGACCTGCTATACGTCGCGCCGCCGTCAGGAGTTCGATCATCGTGTCTGTCGTCGCCAGGAGTGTGCTACTACTTTTACCTTTGCGGTGTCGGAGGAGGGGGGTTGCCGGAGAGTTCGTGAGTTAGCTGGGGCGTTTGAATTTTGAACAGAGGGAGAGAGAGAGACTAGGGTTTTCTCTATTTTTCAGATTTGGGTTTAAGCTTTAGCTATGGCGACAGCTACGTATCCTCCACCACCTCCATTTTACAGGCTCTACAAAGATTACTTGCAGAATCCAAAATCGGCGCCGGAGCCTCCCCCGCCCATCGAGGGGACCTACGCGTGCTTTGGCAGCAATTACACTGTGCGACTTCTTCTCGATTCCTTTTCCATTCCTCTGGAAGCATATCGCTATGACACTTGTGTGTTTAATTTCGATTTTGATTTCACATATTCGTTGAGTTTTTTTAGCAGTTTGAGTTTAGTTGCACTTTTTTATCTTTAATTTGATAGTCATAAGACAGAATGATTTTAGGGTTTTAAGTTCTGAAGTTGTTGGTTTCTGCTTCCGAAATCCTTCATATTTTCTCACATTGGGAGTTCATTCTTTATACGTTTTGATCGGGTTGGTAATTGAGATAGGGTCATGATAAACACTGTGATTTGATTTCGTTTATTGATTGTTCTATTGTGATTTCAGACTGATGACGTGCTTCCAAGCTTGGAAGAGCAAGGAGTACGCCAGCTTTACCCTAGAGGACCAAATGTTGGTAAGTAAGTTTATTTACCCGTCCTTCTAAATTTGTGTAAGAATTTGTTCTTCATCAATGGTTTTCTCTTTGATAGGAATCACTATTATTCTCTTGAATAAATTAAAGTTTCATGCTTGAGCATTTATTCGTTTGATTTCTAAGGTCCATGGTCTCTATTTTTTGTTTGGGGTAAGAAAAATACATGTATTGATTAAAGAGGAGGGATGCTGAGGTGAAGGGAGGATTTACAATCCATCCATGAACGGCCAAGGAGGATTACCAGAGAAAACCTGCAATTGGTAAATGCTGAAAGTAAATAATCGTTAAAAGAACCTTTGGCGAAGATAACCGACTAGAGCAGTGAAGTTAGTCTATCCACCAAATTAAATTACACACCTACGAGAGAGGACACATGTACATGTATGCACTCACACACACCTATACACATCCTCTTACTATCTTCCTTTTTCCTTTTAACCACAAATCTTTGGCTTTGCAATTAAACCTAGGACTGCCGGTAATTTGTATTTAGCCTCTGAGCACATGCACAACTGTGATGGCTAAGTATTGACATTCATTTGACTGAAGAGGTTTGGGATATTCCTATTCTGTTGTGTAAGTAATTGAATCTTCGAAATTTGTTCTTGCCGTGAAAATGCATAGGCAGTGCTAGTGGCTGTCATGTTCTTTATAGATTAAAAATCCTGTCCAGTGTAAAACAAAAGAGTCTCTTCACCTGTAACCACAACTTTCTCAGTGAACTCGAATTGAATACTTGGAGTAACTTTCTAGTTTCTCCCCTGCAGCTCTTCCCTTGAATAAACTCTTTTAGCTGACACTATTATCCATGGTTCTTGTTCAGATTTTAAGAAGGAATTGAGATCTCTCAATAGGGAACTGCAGCTTCACATCCTGGAGCTTGCTGATATTCTTGTTGAGAGGCCATCGCAATATGCAAGGAGGGTGGAAGAAATCTCCCTAATATTCAAGAACTTACATCACCTGCTCAATTCATTGCGTCCGCATCAGGTGAGATATTTTTGCATGTTTAAATATGATGTATCTGTGTCATTGAAATAGTTTCATTATGGTGTTTATTTTTCCTTGTAGGCAAGAGCAACACTGATTCACATACTAGAACTTCAGATAGATCGTCGCAGACAAGCTGTTGAGGATATAAAAAGGTATGCCAATAGAGGTTCCAGGGGAATATATTACACGTATGAATGTGATTGAACTTACCCAATCAGCAGTCTTTTCCCCACACCGCTTTCGGTGGAATTATATAATGTCTTAGCCTCGTAGGAAAATATTATGGAACCCCAAAAATTTGGATTTCTGACCCTTTATCATTAATCAATGTTTTGTTTGATCTTATTCTTGGTAGTATAAATCTATTAGGTTGAGATAAGGATGTGCTATTGCAAAATTTTGCGCCCAATACTTCTTCATGTTCTGTATCCTCTCATTTGATTATTTGCTACCTTTTAAAATATGGGTCTCGTCTCACTTAACACTACTTCCATAGTTGATATAATTTTTACCTTCCAGGAGAAGAGAAGAAGCACAGAGACTATTCATGGAGTCCCTCGAAACTTTGGATGGACACTAGTGCTTGCTTTTCATCAGTGTCTAATTCAGAAAGAGTAAATCTTTTTCCTTGCCAAATGTTTCGCGCTGAAGATGTAGGTAAACCATGGTGCAGCTATCGAATGCATTGGTCGATTGTTATGCTTACATTGTGGCCTCCAACGTCGACACGTATAGGCTACCATCTTCACAACCCATAAATCTTAGGTACTATGTCTCTGTCAATTTATGCAAGATCCAGTAGGGACCCTGTGATTACCTGAGCAAATTGTTAATATGTAGATTTTAATTGATTGATTGTACTACTTTATAAACTTTAGTTCACAGGTTGGGCATAGTGACCGACGAGACTTGGAGAAATTGCTATGTCGTAGAATGAACTTTTTTTCTTTGAGGTACTGTTGATGTGGAGAATATACTCTTAATTATTGGTGCTTGGTTTAACTAACTATTTATAGTAAAAATAAAATGTATAAAATCAATAACTTTTTGTCATGTCATTATAAAATTTGGGTTTAGTTAATTTTTTAGTCACATACGTAACGCAATAATTTATTTATTAATTAATTCTGTGATCTTCAAAATTGACACGGACAAAATGTCTGTTGGTGTATGGTAGAGGTGGATTAGAGGTTTGAATCTTTGCATTCTATCTTCAAAATTGAGAAAAATTGATTTTTAAAAATATATATATATTTTTTTCTATAAAGTTGTTTCTACCTAATCAATAGGTAATGATAATCTTTAGAAGTATAATATAATTTAAAAATGTTGTGAAGAATAAATTAACAAGAATAAGGAAACTATTTTTATTTCTAAACAATTTCTATAGTCTAAATAATTGAAAGTATTTGAAATAATACATATAAACAGCTCCTAGTAAAGTTTAAATTCAAAATTGGTTCGTACAATAAGAGTAAAAACGGTCTTTTCACTCGTATTTGTTGCTGTCCTCAAAGTACGCTTAAATATTTAATTTAAAAATAAAACAAAACGAGTTGAGAATCTCGAGTCGTCGAAGAGTCCACCAAAAATAGATTTTCGGTACTACAAAAATATAAATATCACTTCCTCGTATAGTCATTTGAATTATATATAAATATGTTTATCAATTAAATCTCATCCCACCTTTAGTTAAAAATTAATTTAAAATGTTGAAAAAAATTAATGATTTAAATACTATTTTGATATTTTTACTTGGTATTTATTTTTTTGGTTCATAATTTTAGAACGACATTTTATTTATTAGATTTTTTGAATTGTAGCAATAAATTTGCATTAAATTCTTTTATTAATGTATAAATTTTATAAATATGGACTAAATTGAGCGATAACATAAGACATTTAGAAAGTACAAAATTGAAAAATAAATAAAAGTAGAAGAGCGAAATTGAAAATTTTGGAAATTGAAGACTGGAACATAATATTTAAATTAAACATTAAAAACGATAGGGGGAGGCAGGAGTATAATGATGTGGGCCCGTGGACACTTACCCCTCCCATGATTCTACTTCTACCAGATGGAATAATCATATGCTCTCTCTCTCTCTCTCTTCTCTGCAAAATCTCTCTCTCTCGCCCTCTTCAAGCACACTCTTGGGTTGCTGATCTTTATCCAGTTCTTGATGATTTGTTCTCCCTGTTCGTGAATCGAGAAGAACCCTAGCCTCCGAGTCTCAATGTGTTACTAGCTGATGGCGGTTTCGGAGGAGGAATGTTCGTCCACGAAGTCGCGATCTTCGTCTTCAACTTCTACTTCAACCTATTACTTGGCTAAGTGCGTTCTCAGAGGCAGCATCGTCCTCCAGGTCCTCTACGGCCACATACGCTCTCCGACCTCCCTCGATGTCGTCTTTGGCAAGGTTAGTGCTCTGCTCTTCTTTTACCTGCTCAAATTTGATGAACTCTTCCTTCGTGAAGTGTTTCGATGTGCTTGATTAGTCGGCGTTGGTTACTTTGCGATCAGGTGGCAATCAGCTGTTCTGTACTTCAATTGGACTGAAGCTCGTTTCCCCTCGTTATTAGTTAACTTCCTTCTGGGATAGGCAGTACATAGGTGTGGCGTGAGGTTCTTTTCCCTTATGCAAGTTGTGGAACAAGAGGGTTGTTCTTTGCTTTAGGAAACAGACGCATTTCCCGTTTTGAGGGGGCGCTCAGTGGGTTGGTGTGTGTATTTTAATGTTGGGATGTAGGTTTATCGTTTACAGGACTTGAATTTTTATAATAAAATAAAATTGTGGAGCTTTGGCATCCTGCTTGTTGCTTTTTGCCTCATCTGTGATCTAGAGGGAAGTTAGACTTTATATTTCATCTTGAATCTGTATGGTAAGGTTTATTGCTAGAAAAATCCGCATGTTAAGAGGTCAGCATAAATTTTATTTTCATTAGAATGACTATACAAGAATTTGTGTTTATGCAATAGAAGGAGTACTGTGACGTTGGGGTTTCTCCCTACATGGAAAGCCACCATGAGAAAGGAACCTTCCGGGCTAAAGATGATTGATGAGTACTGTGGTTGCATCCATAACCTGCTGTTGTATAAGATATTGACATTTTTATTACCACTTGATTTTCTGAATGAATAGGCATAATTGTTTATTAATACCTTTCTTGTATTATGTCTTGTAAGAAAAGTAGTTCGAGCAACATATCCTAACGTACTGTTGGTGGTAGAAACTTCTTCGGTGATTTTGAGAAAGCAGAAGAGTTATTTACACTGAATTTCCTGTCGGCTATTTAATTTTCATTATTTAGATTACTAAGCACATCCTTAACCTTTGATGCATCTAATAGCAATATCTTGGTGAAATTTTATTCAGGAGACATCGATAGAGTTGGTTGCAATAGGCGAAGATGGGGTTGTACAATCTGTATGTGAGCAGGCTGTATTTGGCACCATTAAAGATATGGCCATCCTACCATGGAATGAGAGGTTCCGCCCATCATACACACAGGTTAGATTTTATTGATGTAGGCATTGAGAGATTCACAGAGGACGGTTGGTCCGCTCTCTAAAATTTAGCTGATAATATAAGAACTCGTGCATATTGAGTACTTTAGAGTGCACTGTTGCTACATGTTCAATTTAATGGACTTGTTTTTTTTTTTTTTTGAAAAAGAATTTAATGGACTTGTTAGAGTTGAAGCCGTGTCATAGGAAATAATATATTATTCATAGAGTATATATGATGACTACAGTAACATGTGCCTTTTCTTTCAGATGCTGGGTAAGGATCTTCTCATTGTAATCTCTGATTCTGGAAAGCTTTCATTTTTGACATTTTGCAATGAAATGCACAGGTTATCTATGATTTATTAATATTATTATTTTTACATATACTTTTTAACTCTGTTATGAAAACATATTATTGGACTTACAGCAGTTTCAGTGAGGCTATTTCCAGAAGACCAGGCTAATTTCCTTATTTTGTTGGCATAGGTTTCTCCCTATAACACATATTCAGCTTTCCAATCCTGGAAATTCAAGGAGTCAAATTGGGAGAATGCTGGCTTCAGATTCCAGGTTCATAGGTTTTACGAATGGAAAATTTACATTTAACCCATACTCCATTTGTTTTAGTTGCAGTTGTTCGATTAACTGTTTTTTACTTCTTATTTCATATTCTTGCACCTGCACCATGTCTTTCACTGTTTTTGGTTGAAGTTTTGATATCAACTTTGATTACCTTTAATTCTTTCTACTGACGAGGACTTGGGTTGGATCACTATATTTGATAGATGTTTAGCATGTTGGTCCTTAATCACATGGCTTCCATTTAAATTTTGCTGCAGTTTCTTGGTATGGTAGCATTATGAGGATGGCTATTTCTTGGTTTCAACTTGCAATTGCTTATTAACCGTACCCCTGTATTTGTACCATTTCTCAATTTGTGGGTGTCATCCTTATGCATTAGTACCTTTGTATTGGGAAGTTAATTTATGCTTCTGTAGTCATTTTTTTCCTTCATATAATTCAAATTTTATTTTAAGTTTTGTTAATAGGTTTGTCCCTATATGATTATTAGTGTGTAGTGTGCTTTTAAACCGCTAAAAAGGCTTGTGTGATATTCAGGTTGTAGCTTGCTAGTTGCTATTTAGTGATGATATTTCCTATTTTTCATGCTTGAAACTATTACAAGGGGAAATCATAGCTTTATAAAATGCTCTCTCGGGAATGTATTTTTGGGGGATTGTTCGGTGGGGAGATTAGCCTTCCTGTGCTTTTTGATAAGAGCTTGCATTCGGTGGCCTCCATCTTGCCTTCCTCGGGTTCTAACTCTTTTGGAGAGTTAAGACCCTAGGCTTAGATGGTATTCAAAGACATTCCTCTTCTTTTTGTTTATAATACAGTTATTGTCTATAATACATATGTTTCAGATTTCTTATAAAAAGGCATTCCTCTTATGTGTTGGGCCCATAGTGGTGCAGTATGTGCGAACTTGCGTTAGAGGACCTTGATCATATTTTGTCGGAGTGCTCGTTTGCTTAGGCCTTATGGAATCATTTCGCTTCGGTTTTTGGGGTCTTATGGGCGTGTAACAGGGATTGTTCCTCTATGATAGAGGAGGTTCTCCATTCTCCTCCCTTTCGTGAGGAGGGGGGAGTTCGTTGGCATCTGAGAATGATTCGAGCTGTATAAAGGGAAACTCTCACGTACAGTTTTTTTTTTTTTGGGGGGGGGGGGGGGGGAGGGAGCCCGACAGGGTCCCCCCACTGACTTGGCCCTAGGGTTGTTCTTTTAGTATTGTGTGGGGCTTGTGGCTAGGAATAGGGGTGGAGTGATCCCAGGAAGAGGTGTGGGAATTGTTAGGTTTAATACCTCTTTATAGGCTTCGGTTACTAAATCGTTTTGTAATTATCAGGTTTTATTCTTTTGAATTGGAGTCCATTTGTTAGTTGGATTCCTTTTAAGGGGCTGGTTTTTTTTGTACGCCCTTGTATTATCTTTCATGTCTTTTAATGTAAGCTTGGTTTCTCATAAGAAAAATCATAGCTTTATAGGAACATAGATCGAGAGTCATTTTGAATTCTAATTTGTTGTTCTAAGTTTCCTCAAGTAATGATGCATCGTGCATGATAATGTTTTGCATAGCTTTGTTTTTATACAGAGCTTCTGAGCTGGAATGGTGTGCTGGCATTTCTCTACTTCCTGATTGTCATTCTAACTTTGGAAATGTAGATGTGCCTTTTCTTTTATGATATAAGAATAAAAGGAAAGGAGAAAAGATCTTGTGCATATTCTTCCATTCTTTCAACAACTCCTTACTCCATGCTCTTCTTTTTTCCAGTGGCTGCTTTTTTGCTGCTAGTGCATATGAAAACCGATTGGCTTTATTCTCCACTTCAATCTCTGCTGGTAGTGATATTGTTGATAAGGTTGAAACACTTTTTGGCTTACGGATAACTTTTCCTCCCATGTATACTGATTTTAACATTCTTAAAATTGTTATTTCACGAAGAATGTTCTGTTGAGAAGTTGTAGTACTCTGATTTCAGAGAATAACTTATCCTTCTGAGAGTGAAGGAGATTCGATTGGACCTCGAAGCATGCAGAAAACCAGTATATGTGGGACCATATGGAGTATGTGCTTCATTTCAAAAGATCATGGCCACCTTACACAGGACAACAATCCTGTACTAGCCGTTCTTCTTAATAGGTAAGGTACAGATGTCAAGCTTTTAGGAGATGGAATGTCAAAGTTTCTGTTGATTGCATAGTTTTGGATGTAAATTATTATATATTTGGTATTTAATAGGAGATGGAAGTAGGGTTTATTATGTGCTAAAGACTTTATACTGCAGGAGAGGAGCGATTTTGAATGAGCTGCTATTACTTGGATGGAATATGAGAGAACAAATTATATATGTTATCTCTCAGTATTTAGAAGATGGACCTCTGGCATACGAAGTTGTTGAAGTTCCTAAATCTTATGGATTTGCACTCCTATTTAGGGTTGGTGATGCTCTCTTGATGGATCTTAGAGACGCCAAGAGCCCCTGTTGTGTCCATAGAATAGGCTTACACTTCCCAACCAACGTGGAACAAAATTTTATTGAAGAGTCATATAAAGTACAAGATGCAGATGATGAAGGACTATTTAATTTTGCTGCATGTGCACTGCTGGAACTAAGGGATTATGATCCCATGTGCATAGACAGCGATGATGGAAGTCCGAATACTAACCAGAATCATGTGTGCTCTTGGAGTTGGGAACCAGGCAATGACAGAAACCAAAGGATGATTTTCTGCATGGATACTGGAGAACTTTTCATGATAGAAATGAATTTTGACTCCGATGGTCTGAAAGTGAATCAGTCTGCTTGTCTTTATAGAGGTCTACCATACAAGGAGCTTTTGTGGGTTGAAGGAGGATATTTGGCAGCACTGGTGGAAATGGGGGATGGAATGGTCCTGAAATTAGAGAATGGAAGGCTGATATATGCAAATCCCATCCAGAATATTGCTCCTATTCTGGATATGTCAGTTGTTGATAAGCATGATGAGAAACATGACCAAATGTTCGCCTGCTGTGGAATGGCACCTGATGGGTCTTTAAGGATTATTCGAAATGGTATTAGTGTAGAAAATCTGTTGAGGACTGCTTCGATTTATCAAGGCATAACGGGTATCTGGACTAGTAAAATGAAACTAAGCGATGCTTATCATTCATATATGGTATTATCATTTGTTGAAGAGACCAGGGTTCTATCAGTTGGCTTGAGTTTTATTGATGTCACCGATTCAGTTGGTTTCCAGTCTGACATTTGTACTTTGGCATGTGGTCTTATAGATGATGGCATACTGGTTCAAATACATCAAAATGCAGTAAGGCTATGTTTACCCACCAAGGTCGCTCATTCTGAAGGCATTGAATTATCTTCTCCAGCTTGCACATCTTGGTTTCCAGATAATATTGGTATCAGCTTGGGTGCAGTTGGACATAATATGATTGTTGTTTCCACGTCTAACCCGTGCATCTTATTTATTCTTGGAGTTCGAAAGCTTTCAGAATATAACTATGAAATATATGAAAAGCAATATTTGAGATTGCAGAATGAATTGTCATGCATTTCAATTCCCGAAAAACATTTTTCCCAAAAAGAATCCAGTTTTTCTATGAATTCGGTAGAAAATAACATTATTTCCACTCTACTAAACGGGGTTAGCAGTGATAATATTATTGTTATTGGCACCCATAGGCCTTCGGTGGAAATTTTGTATTTCGTTCCCTCTGTAGGTCTAATTGTCCTTGCTTCGGGAACTATTTCATTGATGAACATTTTAGGCAATGCTGTTAGTGGATGCATTCCTCAAGATGTGAGACTTGTTTTAGTTGACAGGTTTTATATTCTTACGGGACTGAGGAATGGAATGTTGCTTCGCTTTGAGTGGCATCATACTACTATGATGAACTCATCTCACATGCCTAGCCACAGTCCTGTTGTTCCCTTTTTGTCAACTTGTCTTGATTCTTTTGGCAAAGAATTGTATAATACTACGATATTGGAGAAGCACGAGGATAAAATTCCTTCTAGTCTTCAATTGATTGCTATTCGGCGCATTGGGATCACTCCTGTTTTTCTGGTTCCTTTGACTGATAGACTGGATTCTGATATAATTGCTCTAAGTGATAGGCCGTGGTTGTTACATAGTGCAAGGCACAGTCTTTCATACACTTCCATTTCATTTCAACCGTCAACACATGTGACTCCTGTGCGTTCTGCTGAATGCCCGAATGGACTACTATTTGTTGCGGAAAGCAGTCTACATTTGGTGAGGATCGTTAATAATCTTTGATATATACATATATACCTTTATATATGGACTATTAACCATCTCATTAACCGTAAATATTAGCAATGGCGTATGTATCACTCATGATGAATCAGTTTATTGTTCTCTTTATGGTATCTTTTAGGGTATGAATTGAGTACATTGATATAAGCCAATTATTTCCCATCTAATTTACTGGTTGCTATACTCTAGGTAGAGATGGTACATACCAAGAGACTTAATGTGCAGAAGTTTCAGCTTGGGGGCACCCCAAGGAAGGTTCTATATCACAGTGAGAGCAAATTACTACTTGTGATGAGGACTCAATTGATTAATGATACATGTTCATCTGACATATGTTGTGTAGATCCCCTTAGTGGGTCAATTTTATCATCGTTCAAGCTTGAAATTGGAGAGACGGGAAAATCCATGGAGTTAGTGAAGAATGGAAACGAACAAATTCTTGTGGTTGGAACAAGCTTGTCTTCTGGTCCTGCCATAATGCCCAGTGGCGAAGCTGAAAGGTTTTGTGCTTCTTGCACTTTTGTTCATTTTATGTCATTAAATGAAATTTCTTTAATTTTTTATTCTATTGGATGAAGATTCTTGGAAATTAAGTTTTTTTTTAATCAGAAACAGAAACCATGTATTAGAACAGACAAAAACAGCCAATTAACTTTTTTTAGATTTAATCTTTATTTGCAATGTATTCTTTGAATTATTTATTTATTTATTATACATATATATATATATAAGGGGATGACAGCCCCATCCAAAGGAGTTACATAATAAATCTCCAATTGGATAATAGACTAGAAAAACTATAGTGATGATAAAGGGGGAGCAATCACACCTAACAAGTAACACTATATCTTCAAAATAATATACCAAAGGACCGCTCCTTATCTTTAAAGATTCTGTAATTCCTTTCTTCCCTATCCAAAAGAGATCTCTCACAAAATTCATCCAAATGAGCTTCATTTCTTTTTCTTGAATGGGTGACCCACCAAAGTATGGTGGAGGAGGGCTTTTCGTCCATAGGGAGGACCGTGTACCATCCAAATGCATTGAGAATCAATTTCCAGAAGTCAAGGGCTAACTTACAAGTGCTGAAAATATGATATTGAGAATCAGAACTTTTTCTGCAATTTGGGCACCGGCACCAATGAGGGGAGATATAGATGTGGGGTAATCTTCGTTGGAGCTTGTCGGAAGTATTAAAGGGTTTTTTAAATTTTTTTAGAAACTATAAGCTGGTATTGTTTCATCATCCTCTTCTTTCATTTAGGACTTCACATATTTTACGAATCAATGACGTTATTATATATTGTGGTGTTGGGTTATTTTGTTCTGTTGACTTCGAATGCTAGACATAGCGCTAGCGGCAATAACACTTGGATTCGACCAAGTACTGGGTTCTTTATAAATAGTTTTTGTTAGTGAAAGTTTTGTTTCTCATCATCCAAGGGAAAGACTAACCGATCAGTTCAAAAGCCAATGGCGCACCAACTTTGTAATGTTAAAACTGTTCTGCAAGTTTCCTGAACAATTGTTGTAGCCTGCAGGATCAGGTGTTTTTTCCTAATGTCGTGAATATAGGTAGATCGTGAAAAGGCAGGGTAGTTTCTAAACATTGAATTAAAAAGAAGCTCTTTGACTTTTGTTCTGGAAAGGAGTGGAATGAGAGGGAGAGAAGAGAAAATAGAGAGAGATGCCATCACGATGTCCTTGTTATCTGTCTATAATTTGTTGATGGTTCTATTTTGTTTGTAGTGTAGGGGTGGAGAGTCTTTTGGTAGCAGTTTGAGTTATTATTTGGTTTAAAAATTAAAAGAGTGAAATGTTTTCTGATCAGGTTAAATTGCAATCCTCTTAAGACTAGCCGTTGGGTGAAATGGGTGGGCTATAAGGTTGTTTCCTTTCTTATCACCTATTTTTATCTTCCTTAAGGTCACAACTATAGAATGTCTTCATTTTGAGATCTTATGTTAAACAAAATCCAAAAGCGCCTGTGTCTTGAAAGGAAACTTACTTTTCAGAGGGTTTCAGACTTTTATTTATACAATGTTGTATGGGATACTGCTTTATTCTTTATCCTATATAAAACTCCTCTGCATAGCTTTAAGGCTTGCACTTAGGCATGTCTAGCTGTGATGTGCAGTGAGTGTGCCTTGCCTCAGGGGAGCTGTGGTGCGTGCCCAGAAGCACCTTATGATTCTGCATAGTTTTTGTGTCGTTGCATTAGCTTGGGGCTCTCTGAATTTCTTTTGTTCTTCCTTTTTTTAATGAATGTTCTGTTTCCTACTGTAAAAGGAAAAAAGAAGATTATAAATCTATAATATTATGTAGATGTCTTGTTTTTCAAGTTTCTTCACCTTGCACATAAAGATATGTTCTACTGGCACTTTGACTTGCAATTCCGACCATGGGCAATTTTCATAACAAATCTATTGGACTTCCCGTCCAGATTTGGTTTTTCTCTCAATTCCCATTTATTTAACTGAATATATCTTTAACAGTACCAAGGGTCGGCTGATCGTCCTTTGCCTCGAACATGTGCAAAACTCAGATACTGGCTCAATGAATTTTTGTTCAAAGGCAGGATTATCTTCTCTGCAAACCTCACCATTTCGAGAAATTGTTGGATATGCTACAGAACAGTTATCAAGCAGTAGTCTTTGTAGCAGTCCAGATGATGCAAGCTCCGATGGGATAAAGCTCGAGGAAACAGAAGCTTGGCAATTACGAGTAGTTTATTCAACTACCTGGCCCGGAATGGTTCTTGCTATCTGTCCTTATCTTGATCGTTATTTCCTGGCATCTGCTGGTAATGCTGTAAGTTGCATTCTTTCTGTTATCTATTTTTGGCTTCTTGTAGATTCTCCTTTTTCCGTCATTGAGATTGAAACGGTCTTTATATACACCATATGATTGTTAATTCTTCCTCCTGTATACTATTTTCAGTTTTATGTATGTGGTTTCCCAAGTGATAATTCCCAAAGGGTGAAAAGGTTAGCAGTTGGGAGGACACGTTTTATGATAACATCTTTGACTGCTCATGTTACTAGAATTGCTGTTGGGGATTGTCGTGATGGTATTCTTTTTTACTCATATCAAGAGGTAAGTTGTAGTTGTCATTTCTGTTTCATTCTGTCCTTTTATTTTTATTTTACAGAGATTTGTCTTCTCCATTTTCCCCAAGGTTTTATGATACTACCTTTTTCTTTCGAAAAGTAAGAAACAACCTTTGATTGATAGAATGGAAAGAGAATGGCTAAAATCCTACAAAATCCACTTGCTGGTTGATCTTTACATGCCATCTTGATTTACTCGTAAATCATGCTAGGTATGATATTCTTTTTAGTATTTCCTCAAAAATAATGAAAGGAACCAAAAAATTGAAGTATATTTTTTAATATTATTATTATGTTTTTATTTTCAATGGATAAAGGAAGTAAAAGTTTCTATCGATGTGAGAAAGTAAAACTACAATAACTCTGTGCGAGCATGGATTTTCCAATAAATCATTCTCCCAAATTTGGTTACCCTTAAACCCTTCTACCTTTTGTCTTTATAACTATTTTTTAGCTAATTACAATATATATATATATATATTTCTTTTTTTTTAATAACCGAAGTCGGAGCTTTACTCTCCTATACTAGGGACACCCGCGCATGCCCCAAGAGTTGGACCTGGGAGACATTAAGGGTTTCTGGTATTAACCTCATCGAAAGGTTCGAACTTGAGACCTCTAAGTCAGTATGACCAAGAGAATCCAAATCCTTGCCAAGGGGCAGCCAACCACTTAATATATTAAAATCCTATGAATTTTCTGATGACTAAATGTTGTAGAGTTAGATGGCTTTCTTATAGGATTAACCCGATTAACCTAGGTGCACGTAAACTAACCTAGACAATCACAAATATCAAAATTAAAAACTACTTCTCTAACACACTCCTTAATGAATGACTAATATGCCCTAGGATCCTAATAGTATTTCCAACATTCATCCTAATAGTTCTCCTAGCATTCACCTGAAACACACTTGTCCTCAAGGGGTGCGATTGATTCATTATTTCTCCTGAATCAAATTAAAAAATCAGTCAAAAAAAAAGTAGGATTCATTTTTTTGTCTTCTTTCTTTCCCCTTCCCCCTCTGTCCTCTTTTACTTTAGCTATAAATCCAAATCTGCCCAAGTTTCAATTTGAATCACAGCCAACCAAATCATACTGTTCACCCACCATGAAATGAAGGCAAAATAACCCAAAGACCCAAACGCAAACCACACAAAATCCAAACAGCCCACCCTCTTGATTTCCATTTGTTTCCCTTCTCATTGCTGGAACTAATACATAAACTTATGCTTAGATTTTCTTGATAAGCTCCTAAAGAATATTGGGTAGCCAGGGAGTAGCCTTTTTATGATGCTAGTTTTTTGTTAGAAATTATTTCTTAAATGTTTGATGGAGTGTTGTTGTATATTGAACTGCACTAGTCCATCGCTAAGTTCGTTTCTTTTGGATTGTAGGATGCTAAAAAGCTGGAGCAAATTTACTCTGATCCATCACAGAGGCTAGTTGCTGATTGTATTCTTTTGGACGTTGACACTGCTGTTGTTTCAGATCGCAAGGGAAGCATTGCTATCCTATCATGTTCTGATCGTTTAGAAGGTAAAGGTTATCATTTTTTAGATTTAGGCAATATATTTCTCTATGACAGTGCTTGGGGATCTGGAAATTCTGTTTTGTGGGTATTTAAATGTTGTCCCAGAGAGTTCAGTCTTCCCCTTGATAAGAACGAACTTGATGTAATGTCCTTCTTTTTAGCCCATCACATCCGTGTAACACGATTGTGTTATTTATTCTTTAGAAGACTTAGTAGTGAAGATACATTTTTCACATGAAATAAGGGGCAAGGAAATTTGAAACGATATTATTTAGACCCAATGGGCACTGCTCTGACCCAGAATCTCAAACACTATAAAACAAGAGTTGAATGATGACTGGTAGGTGAAGGAAGAGAGTGAACATAGGAGGGGATGAATGCACACACTTTTCTAGTATGCCTATTGGATATCATCTATCCACCTATGAATTATCTTTTGGAAATGACGCAATTGTTGCATGGTATGTGCTTTGCAAGTTATACTTGGACTAACTTGTGATGTGATTGCTTGCATGTAGTTTTGGACTAGCCATAGTAGACCTTTTTGATGGAAAACTGAATAACTATGAATTTCAATGAAGTTAAGATCCTATAATCATAAACTGATAGCTAAGGATACCATATTGATATAACGTATGATAGATGAAGTTATGAAAGATCTAGAATCTTTAACTTTTATGCTTGCATTGGTTTTCAAAAGTTCACTGGGAAGTGTTTCAGAATAAAGTAAAAAAGGTAATAGGGTATCATTGCAATCCAAAGCAGGAAAAGGAGACTAACAACTTAGGAGAAAGCCAATTTGAGAGGACTTCCTACTCTCCACACTCTACTGGACACTAATTCTAGAATAGAAATTGTCTACCTCCCTCACCAACTAATTCTTGTATTTATTTACAAAGACTCACCGACAGTTACCCCACTACACCTAAAAAATAGGAAACACAACCTAACCCACTAAGACATGAAAGAAATGACTAAAACATGTTTGAACAATGAAAAAAAAAAAGAAAAAAACCTAATCCCCACGTTTTCTGCCACTCTTTCGGGGTCTAACAGAAAGACTAACATTGTTGGAAGAATTTTATAAAAGCCCAATTTAGCCCATTGATGTTGTGGGAGTCTTACTTTTTTGGGAGCGAGCAGAGTAGTCAAAGCATAAACCAAGCCAAATGATAGTTCTATAATGAATATTCCTCACAGTGTATTTCAATTCCAGAAGATCACTTTTTCATTTAAGAAGAAGACCAGAGTCTACCTTGACTAGTTAAACTTGGGATGAGTTTTATTTTCTTCAGGGTGCTGGATTGGATGTAGTCTATTTCTTTTTTAATCACTGCCGAGTATTACCTACTACACAGCTAGTTAACATGATTGCAAAACTATTTTTTAGGAATGTTAAGTTAATTAGAGGTAGTTACCCTTTTAACCATGGTAACTCAAATTCCTATATATAGGCTTCACTTCATCTGTATAGTGGCTTGATTAATAAGCAGAATGATTTCTGTTGAACAGTGAACTTCACTTGCATTTACGTGTTCTGGCTAAAAAGAAAATGGTGCTTACTTTTTGTTTCTCTATTGCCAGATAATGCAAGTCCAGAATGCAACTTAATGCTGAACTGTGCTTATTACATGGGTGAAATTTCCATGAGCTTGAGGAAAGTATGTTGTTGCCCTATGCGAGATATTCCATGAAAAATCCAGTGATATTATATTTTTATAGTTTTTAAAATAATTAGTTAATGTATGATACTTTTATCGATGCCTTGGGGCGGACGTGGGTGCCCCTGGGTATAGGAGAGCAAAGTTCTGACTCCTAGTAATAAGGGAAAAAAAAGTAGATCTCATTGATACTTTTTTTAAAATAGGATTATCTTGAATTTTATGCATAATTAATCTGAAAGTAGGTAAAACTAAAAAACTCCGATATTCCTAAATTAACTGATTATCATAGTTAATGAGATTCTAATATTTTGTGTTTAGTGTGAAGGATGGTTGTCATGATTTCTCGTTGAAAAAACTGGCTTTACATAACATGTCTGGAAATTAGTATTTTCCTTCTTGGTATCCATCATTTTTTTTGGATAGGAAACCAATTTTATCGATAGCATGAAATATACAAAAAAGGACTATCCAATGAAGTTACTTTCAATCATTTCTTCTCCATTGTGTTCAATCATTTCTTCTCCATTGTGTTTTTAATTGTAGGGATCTTTTTCTTACAAACTTCCAGCTGATGATTTGTTGAGAGGTTGTGCTGGCACTGGCTCTGATTTTGACTCATCACACAACACTATTATTGCCAGTACATTATTAGGGAGCATTGTGATCTTCACTCCTCTATCGAGGTTCGTGTTCTTGACCAGATCATTAATGTTTTTCCATGTCCATTCACCCTCCTTGTATGAAAGTGCTTACTTGCATAAGTTTAGTATTCTATTGCCCCACCTTCTTCTTTATATATATATATATTAATCTATGAAATTATTTATTTATTTATTTATAAGTAACCTTGAGAATATAGTGAACAAAAAGAAAGGGGAACAACCTAGCGGCCTGGGGTAGAGGGAACCCTGAACCCTCGCCAAAGAGCTAAACTAAAAAGGTCTTTCAGTCGTTTACAACCATAAGAAGACTATTATTACAAATGAATTTTGTGTGATTTGGGCAACACCAAGATGGCATAAGCTTGAAACTTCCTTTCCTTCCAAATATGCCACTAGAAAGCCCTCTCCAAACAGTCTTAGCTCTCCCTTTGAAATGCCACTCTCCCATAACTTCAAGGAGCCAATCATCCACTTTTTTAAGGAGGCAAGTATGAAGACCAAAAACTTCCAACAGAGAATCCCAATCTTTCCAGGTGAACAAACAATGGAGATGGTCAGTGCTCTCACTCTCTTTCTTGCACGGGCACATAGAGGGAGAGTACTCACGAAGAGAACTCTGTTTGGAGTTTATTCTACGTATTCAGACTTCAATAGGCCAAAGACCACAAAAAGAACTTGACCTTGTTTGGAACTTTGAATTTCCAAAACATTCTCCACTAGAGGAACTCTCAACTTGAGGAGGAATTAGAGAGACTAAGAAATTAAGAAATGTGGACCTTGAAGTGGAAGAACCCAAAGCTTCTAAACCCATCGAATACTATCTAAGCTGTTACCAAGGATGGACGGATTGTACTTTTCAAGGAGAAGCACCCAGCTATCAATCTCCGTGTCAAAAAGGCGTCATCTAATCCCAAAATCGCACTTGAGGTTACCGAAGTTCCAGCAATCTACTATGAAATCTATGAAATTTCAGTTTCTCTTCATGAGAAAAGAAAGAAAAAGAAAACTTCTCTGCCATCTTTGTGAGAAAATTGTCCACATGTTAATCTATTGCATGAGTGTTGACTTAGTTGAATATTCTTTTTCTTTATGTGTTGTACAAACATCAGGTAGCTTTAGGGGGAAAACAGTTAGAAGTGTGCTCATATAACTAAGTGTAAGTTGAATGTATATAGGTAGGATGAATTAGACCAAAAAAATAAACAAGAAAAATTTGGGCCGACTGATCTTTTAGACCAATTACATGGTTGTAAAATATTTTTGTATTTGATCTTGGGAGTGGATACTATGAGGTTGGAATTAATTTTGGAGATAAGTGGAAGATGAACTAATCTTTTAATTCTAATGAATGACCTTTTGAAGGATTGGTAACGACGTTCGCCCGCACTAATGCACCTAGCACATACAGCATATTTATGAGGTTAATGAATAAGATTTTCAACCCCCATTTTAGATAATTTATAGTTTCCTTGCAGCATATTTATAATATTTACCTTAAGGTTTCTTGTCTCAGAAGTAACCAGTCGTACGTTAACTTGAAGAAATGCATATTTGCAGTACCAAAAAAAATGAACATTTTTATGTTGTAATTGGCTACATTTTTAAAGGATTTACAAAGGATTTTAGTATTTTCACCACCCCCTTTATGGAATTTCTTTTTTTACTTTTGAATTATTATTTTATTTTTAATATGAAGTTTCAATTTGGGAGAATCTGAGGAACGTTAGCTTGAAGAAATGCATATTTGCAATGTACCAAAATGAACACTTTTTAGAGGATTTACAAAGGATTTGAAAATTTTTACCGCTCCCTTGACAGATTTGTTTTCCTAGACGAGGTCTCAATTGGGGAGAATCATATATAGGAATGAGAGATTGAAAACTGCTTTTGGATTTGGAGGGAAAGAAACCAAAGAGTTTTTAACAATACTTCTCTCCCTCTTGATGTCTTTTGTGAAAATGTACAAATTACTACGGCTTCTTGGTGCTTTACTTGTAAGAGATTCTTCTGTAATTATAGTATATTCTTAATTTCTCAAAATTGGAAAGCTATAATGAGGTAGTTTCTAGGGAGGGCCTCTTCGGCGTTGCCTTTAGCTTGTTCTCCTCCTTTTCTTCAATATATTCAGATTCTTATCCAAAAAAAAAAAAAAAAAAAACTGCACCTATATTGGCACTTTCAAGAAATTATTTACTATTGGGGATTATCTATATGCAAAAAATGTTTGCCCCAGTAAGAGCACTAAACAATGGGGGACTACATCTTTGCTAGGGAATATTTGTATTCTTATCTATCATCATCACCTTCTTCTTCTTCCTCCTTTATTTTTGTTTGGGGGACAGGGGCTTCCTCCTCTATATTTTAAATTGTGGTCCTCATGATATGAATTGCAAACGTATGGAGTGCCGTTTTTCATATGTTTGATGCTTTCATCTAACATTAATGTCACCAATAAGTCAACCTGTAGAGATGCCTGTGGCAAAGAATTTTCAATAATCAAATTTCTTTGTGGATAAGTTCATTGGGCTTTTGGAATTTTCGTCAATATGTAGATGTCTCATTGAATGTCCATTTGTTCCGGTTTTTCAGGGATGAATATGAACTTCTAGAAGCTGTCCAGGCTAAACTTGCCGTTCATCCACTAACTCGTCCAATTTTGGGGAATGATCATTATGAGTATCGTAGCCGTGAAAACCCAGTAAGAGATGATAATGTTTAGTTTTATTTTTATTTTTCCTGTAGTGACCTACTATTAACTGTGAGATTATGACTAATCATGCACACACGAATGGAAATAAGAAAATGGAGAAGAAAAAAGCCTCTAGTACGCTAGTCATGTGTTTGAGTTTGTTACTTGTTACTTCAAAGCTTTCTTTCAAGATGATGACAATATCTGCGTTAGTTGGAGACCAAATAATATTTTGATTCTTCTTTAGTTATCCACTTATCTTCCGGGGAAACTCTGTTTGACCCAAGATTTTACATCCGTATATTTATTGTTTAGAATTGTGGCCACTCTTTAAATAATAGTAGAAATTTAAAATAAATATATAACAGGAAATGAGGATTTCTGTTGGGCCTTTTAACTTCGGACTTAGTTTGATTCACCTTGATGCAATATTGGATCTCTGCTTTCCCCCTTTTTATGCCTTCTCTGGGTTTAGCTTCAAATTCCAAAGAAAAAAAAACCCACCTTTTGACTATTTTCTCCTGCCCCACTAGGATTGGTGAAAAAACTCAAGGGGCAAAAAGGCCTCAACAAAAAGGTTCCTTCGTAGCAACAAAAAAAAAATAAATCTTTTAGTTTTTGACAAGAGACTCAGAAAAGATAAATTGACAGAAAATGAGAAGAGACAACCTTCCAATCATACATAATCATAAGAAAGCATAAATGGGTTATAATTACAAAGGAATTTAGTGTGGTTACAGCAATCCCACAATGTAATATACGATACTGTATACTAATACAAAAAACATATCCATCTTCACGTACTTGTCATCAGAAATCCTAGGATTCCTTCCCTCCCAAGTATGCATCAAAGAGAGTGAGACTACACAATTATAAAGAACCTTAGCGTTGTTTTTAAATTTCATGCCTACAAGTCTTTCTAAAAGTCAATCATTTACCAATTAGGGAGACTAACAGATGGACCAAATTCTTTCAACACAAAATGCCAACCCGTGAGAGCAAAAGGGCAATGAAGGAAGATATTATGATCTGATCTAAGGATTGATAAGATTCACAAGGCGAATGAAGTTAGACTTGGTGAGGTGGAGGAAAGCTGATTTGGAGGAGAACGTGCCAGAAAACTCTATCAAATAAAAAAGCTTGTCTTGATACTCCCCCAGTTGGATCAAATCAAGCTTCTTGGTGAGCGCAACCCAGGATTCGTTTGTCCAGTTAGAGAGCCCTTTTCTCACCCAAAGTCCCATGCTTGGCGATCTGCAATATAGCGAAGAGGCAATTGAGGCTCCCTTTTCCAACAATAGGGAGTAGATATCGGGACGTGGAGAAAGGGAGACCATCTGCGCAGGTGTCCTCCCAGAAGTGTATTGTTTGGCCATCCACAACTTTAAACTTTGAAATGTTGAGGAAACCCTCTCTGTTCTTGTCGATATCCACTGACGGCCTTCCTCTTGACCTGCCTTTGGTTGGTTTGGTCATCTAACCAAACCATCGTACCCCATAAATACCCACTATCACCCTTCTCGATAAAGCATTTTCCTCATGGGAGAATCTCCACGGACATTTGAGAAGGCTCTATTTCTATGCTTGAAAGAACTGACTCCTAGCTCCCCATGTTGAGTAGGAAACTCCATTTCACGAAGTGGCTAATGACAGTAATTACCTCTATTCCAGGTGAAGTCCCTCACCATCTTCTCCAAAGACCCTACAACCTTGCGCCCCCTGGGTTTCTTGAATGTCGAATCTTATTTCTACCTAATGTGTGTTCAATATCATATCAGATTTGTGGCTATACCAAGAAAAAATAAATAGAGAAGGAAATCTTATCCTAATTCTTCTCATAGTCTAGAGAATCATCGCCTTTCACTAATGTGTATAGAACATTTTCTTAATTGAATTTTAGTGTGGAAACTGCAAGGTGATATTTGCCAAAATGCTAAAGGTTATCATTAATATATTCTTTTTGAGATTTATTATTATAAAAAAAAAAAAATCTTATACATGCTTATAAGCTATTGGAAGAAAGAAAAAAAATAAGAATTCTAATCCCATAGCCCGGTCCACTATCCTTATCATAATTTTCCTACCCCTGGAGAAGGACTCCTTCCCTTTTTGGTTGGTGTTGTGGGCAAGGAGGGAGCAAGCCCCTGACACTTAAGTTCATAGCTACATGCCCTAATCCTCCAAAGATTCAGGCCCAACATCCTTTCTCCAACCATTTGCTAGTAATGTGGCTTTTCACCCTTAATTTCTGTAATGGGCACAGCATAAATTTTGATGCATTAGATCTTATGCTATGCATTGGGTTTTATGCGTTTCTGTTATTTCATTAATCCACGTTCTTATTAAATGTGATTAAAACTTAAATCTTATGCTTCCCAGTCTTGTAGCCTTTTTTCCCCTCCTAACAAAATTTCTTCCTGTTTGATTGTTTTGGTTTTCAGACCGGTGTTCCAAAAATACTTGATGGGGACATTCTGACTCAGTTCTTGGAGCTTACAAGCATGCAACAAGAGTCAGTATTATCATCACCTGTTGGCTCTCGAAATGCAGCAAAATCAAGCGGGAAGTCGTTGCCTGCATCCATCCCCATCAATCAGGTTGTGCAACTTCTTGAGAGAATTCATTATGCCCTCAATTAGTCTACAATCTCTCAACTTTTGGTGCCACGAAGCTGTGGAATCGGAATACCTACACGGAAGCTTATATTGGGGTAAATACCTTCGGTGCCTTCACATGCTACTATTGAAGGGATGGCAACACATACAGCTGCGATCTTATTTTGCAGATTGGTCAGTGTAACTGTTGATATCTTAAAGCACCAGAAACTCCTCAAAGTTGCCTTTTTTACTCGAGCAGAGCAGTACCTGTACAGGTGAATAAATGTGTTCCTTTCGACTGTAGTTGTATAACATTTTCTTTCTGTGGTATATAGAAATACATAGTTTTACAACTGAAAATGAAAGATAAAATGGAGGTAAAGGAAAATTAATCTGTACATTAGCCAAGTGGTGGGCTATTTTAGTTGCCTCTTTACTATGGCCCATATTTATGTGTTATTGCAGGGTTTTGATAGACAAAATTTTCATTTTATACTTGCGTTGAATATTTGCATCATTTGGGGGTTTTTTGCTTCTTACCCTTTATAACTTGTGCTCCAATGTGTACATTTATATGTATGGCTCCAGAGTCTACTTCGGATGCCAAATATTATTTTCTTGAGTTCCTGCAGGATATTTGATGTTCTAGATCCACAATTTCTGAGTTGGTTGTGGCAGTAGTTTTTCTTCGCTGAAGAGAAAGCAATACCGATGATCTCGAAGATTCTGAAGATGTGATTGTGTACTGGCTCATTAGAGTAAGGATCTGGTTGCTATCTTCTCGGTTTCGCTCCTGAAAATGAGGTGTGTTATTTAAGATTTTGGAATTCCCCATTTCCCTTTTCTTACTTGATATTGTAGAAGCTTGAAAAATTTTAAGAGTTGAATTTTGTACAGTTCCTAACTGTCATGTTTGGGGTTAAGTTGGATAATAGTGTCATGTTTGGGGTTTTGGCCAGATAAGAGTCAGACTGTCATGCTTAGTTGGATAATAGGAATGCGTGTAATTTATGTTCATATTTCTGTCTTCTATTGAGGACCAGATTTCCATCCCACCGAACTTGGACCAGTCATTTGATTCTCAAGAAAACTCGTAAAATTTGTGAGTGGTTGGGCCAGTTTGCTTGCGTCCCAACTAATTTTGCAGGACAAATGTTCGATTCTATATTTGCTTCTCAAGAAAACTCTTAAAAGTTTTAATATCTTAGGTGGTCACCGTAAGATTTGAACAACCTATTTCTTTACTTCTTTAGTAATCATCAAGTCAATTCAGGGTGAAAAGGTCTCAGCAGAGATTCAATGTCTTTCGAACCTGGTCATGTATGCATACCATCAGAGGTCTGTTAATTTGCTTTTTAGGAGCAAAGGAGATTACTAGATCAGACTAGAACAATATGACGGTTAGTATTACACCGTTGGATGTATATGAAAGAAACTACAGAACTATCTTGGATCTGTACTCAAAGGATATTAGGGGCACGATTTCAAATTTACATCAAGCTGTATGGTCACGTTATGGGGGTCACATTCAATTTTAAATTGAATCAAAATAGACAGGTAGGTACTCTCCTTCGATTGTTTCAAATCCAGTTTGCCAACTAAACGTGTAATTGCTTGCAAGGAAAATTGACCATTCTGTGAGAGCATGTGCAAGAAAATATCATATCATGTGGCTCTCTCTCTTTCCCTCTTTTTGTCCAAAAACAAAATTTAATAGTAAAGTAAAAATATACCAAGTAGAAGGAAATCTTTCCAACTACCTAGTTTTTATTTATACCAAATAATAGTTATACTACCCAGTAGAAAGAAGAAAGAAAAATGGAAATTGCACCCCATTTGACTTTCTGCTGACGGTCTCAATTTTTATGGATTCATGAATGATAAAACAACCTTTTTATTTATGTTTTGGAGCAAATATTTAGATATATAATAAAAATACAAACAAGAAATAAGAAATTGAAACATTATCAAATGGATTTTGGATAAAATTTCTATATGATTATGCTATGTATTTTTAGAAAATTCTTTTATCATGGCTCATATTTAATGATAGAACATTTGATGAAAAGCCACAGACTGTCGCAACGAAATAACTCCCTCTAGCTCTTGGAAAATACATCTTACGAATTAAATCAAATCAATTTGTCGCAATTGAATCAAATTATTTTTCGCCCACCTTGCTTTATCCTAAAATTGGAAATTATATACTTTATAGGTAAGAAAAGAAAAGGAAAAAAAAAAAAAAAGAGTTCAAAATTGGGTCTATGAACATTTGGTAAAGATTCATTAAATGAGGCACAGCGGGGAAGAAGCAGCAGCTTTCTGTCACTATCAAACGGACAAAAAGCATTAAATTCAAAAAGAAAAACGTAATGAACAGTCGTAAATTTAGGTCGGCAACTTTGTTGGACGCTATTATTTAGTCTAAAATACTCTCTCACTGTACTTTTAATTTTGTCTATTTTAGTCTATATATTATTAAAACGTTTATTTTGAACTCTCTATTTTCAGCTTTTATATATTTAGTGCTTGTTTTTTCCATTTTCAAGATGCCCGTTTGGATCTTGGTTTTTTATTTTTTTTATCATGATTTTAGCATGACGGTTCACTCATTAGATTTTTTGAAATGTAACTATAAATTTGTATTAAAAAATGTCAATTATAAAATTTATGTTAAAATTTTGCAAATAGGGATCAAATTGTTATTTTCTAAAAGTACAATGACCAAAATAGACATTTTAAAATACGATGAATTAAAATGAACAAAATTCAAAAGTTTATGGACCAAAATAGATATTTTGAAAGTATACCAATAAAATTAATTAAGTCGAAAGCTCGTGGACTAAAATAGTATTTAAAACACTATTATTTATAAACTTTGTATGCACTTTCCGTCTTTAAAAAGGTCCCAACCAATTCAATTATAACTCACCTTCCCTTGGTGGGAAGGAAATTAATAACAAGAAGACAATGGCACCCTTTTGTGGTTCCATATGCTCTCCTTTTAAGGATGAAGGGACTAATGTTTTGTGATCATACATGGTTGAGTTCTACATTTCTTCCTTTGTATTTTAAATTTCATGTCTACTTATCATTATTATTTTTTTAAATACAAAACATGTGGTGAAGTAAGTCGGAGATAGATGTTTTAACCATTGGAGACATGGTGAATTTTGTGTATTAATTTGTAGTTTATATCGTTTTTGAAAGTGTAGTGAGGTGAAGTAATCTGTCCTAGTAATTGGATATATTTGAGATTAAACAGGTGCGAGTTAAAAAAAACAAAAATTATCAAATTCAATCTAACTTGATTACGCAGTGAAGAAGTTAATAGCTTGAACAAAAAGTATAAAACGAGAAATTAGTGAGAGAAAATGTTCGAGAAATTTTTAAAAAAAAAAATTTATACTTTTAATCTCCAAAAATTTGTGCTATTTGAGGGTCAATCATAAAAATATCTTACTCAACATGTTCTTTTTGCCTACTATCATATCACAAAATCCAAATAATAATTTTTTAGGAAGCAAAAGAACTATAAATACACATCTAACATAACTGAATTCTCTCCACACTACACAATCTCAAACTCCAAATCCATATTCCATTATCCTCTTTCACCAAACTATTGAAATAGTACCCAAAAGAGCCAAAAGAAAATGCATGGTGGATTCTTCAACTGTGGTGAGGCAGCCATTGTTGAAGCTTTGAATGTGAATGTGTATGGCAATGGCACGGCGACGGTTGTGTTGGCTCACGGGTTCGGTCTGGATCAAAGCGTGTGGCGCTACGTGATCCCGTACCTTGCTTGCTTCTTCAAAGTGGTCGTTTTCGACTCGATTTTCTCTCCAAATGTGAAGCATGAGCTTTATGATGAGAAGAAGTACTCAAGTTTTGATGGGTATGCAAGAGATTTGGTGTGTGTTCTTGAGCATCTCCATGTTGAAAGAAGTATTTATGTGGGTCACTCCATGTCTGCCATGATTGGATGTGTTGCTGCAACCTATAGGCCTCAACTCTTTACTCATCTTATCTTGTTGAATGCTTCGCCAAGGTGATCTCCTCTCTCTTAAGTTTTCTCTCTTTCTTTCTCGTGCTCTCTTGACTTCGTTTTGACGAAGGACGACGATTTTTTTATAAGGCGTTTGGATCATATCTCTTCTTTGTTTTTGGTTGACGACGGATGACGATTTTGAGATGGTGCTCAGTTGTCTCTCTTTTTGTTTAGTTGGATATAAAGAGTTCTCTCTGCTTTGTTTTCGTTTTTGGAAGGAAAATACGGGCTCTTTATCAGATCAAATCGTATCCTCACCGCTATTAAAAAATTTACAACTCATTAATTTTTAGAAAAAGGTTTTTACTTTTGCATTTTTCTCTCTTAGTTGTCAAATATTTAAGGGTGGTGAAAACAAAGTTGCTTTTAAGGAGTCAAATACTTTCCTTTTTGTTGGGATAAAGAGATCACGAGTGTTAAGTTTCTCACATCGAAAAAATCAAGGTATACCTTACAAGGTTTATAAGATATATGAACTATTAATTGATTTTGAGATGAAATCCCATGAATATTGATATGATATCTTTTATTTAGAATCCTTAACAACACACCAACCTACCAAACACTAAAAGGGTTTAATAATCTTTATGATTTTTCGTTATTTGTGTTAAATATCCAATCAACTCAAAAGCTTAGGATGATACGTTACGGTAAATTCAACCTTTTTTAGATAGCTTTAACAACTTGATTTGCATTTTTTCCCATACTTAGGTATATCAATGATAAAGGATACTATGGGGGCTTTGAGAGGCCACAACTTGATGGAATCTTCAAACAAATGGATCAAAACTTCACAAATTGGGTAAAAAATTTTGCTCCTTTTGCAGTGGCAGTGAATGATTCAAAAGCAATTTCAGAGTTTGAGCACTCTTTGGGAAGAATGAAGCCAAAAATTGCCCTTAGTGTGGCAAAAAAGGTGTTCTTAAGTGACTTGAGAAGGCTTCTACCAAAAGTTAGGACTCCATCCACAATTATTCTCACAAGAAAAGACAATATTGTCCCAAAATCTGTTGCATTTTACATGAAATCAAAGATGGGTGGCCATGCAAATGTGAAGATATTGAACTCTGAAGGCCACTTCCCTCAGCTAATAGCTTATCCTCAGTTTTTGAAGGTTTTGAGTCAAGTTCTCCGCCTCAAAGATAAGAATCATCCCTCTCAAGATTGATTCTTAAAATGAGATCTGACGAATTTATGTGAAGAATTAAGGCGTTGTTTGATAATCATTTTGGTTTCTAGTTTTCTGCTTTTAGAAATTATCGGCTTGTTTTTGTACAATTTCATTGGTAAGTGATTCAATTGTGAAATAAATAAAATATCACGACGTGTATATCTAGGGAATAGTTGTTTCTTCCTATTGAAAGGATCTTCGAATCAATCCAGAGATCATTTCGATTCCATTAGTAATGAGGATTCGGAATATCACACATTCATCAATCAAAGAGAGATTCAACAACTAAAAGAAAGATCGAGTTTTTAGGATCCTTCCTTTCTTCAAATACGGCTCCACAATGGAATTCATTTTTACCTAGATAAACGTATTACGAACTAAAATATTATTTTATTAATGACTACCCGAATCTCTATTTTTTATATCTAGATTTTTATATAAAATATTGAGGCAGTTATGAATTCCATCGAGTTTCCTTACTTGATCGAGCAACTCAAACTTCAGTTATTCCAACTCGAAAATATATTTTAGATTTTGAAAATATTTTTAAGAGGTTGATACAAACGGCATAGATATATAAATGGAAGGAGTGGTTTTAAGATTAATTTTCAAAAGAACAAAAAGTTAAAAACAAAATAATTATCAATAGGATGGAGTTATCTTCAATTTTGGATAATTTATTTGTGTCGGTTGTGTAATCTTCTTTCACATCATGATGTTTGACTTTTTTGGACTTAAAAATATTTATTACAAAGGGATCCCTAAAAAGAGATGAAATGAATGTATTTTGAAATTGTTTTTCCAATATTATTTGCAATAATTTCTACATCTCAACCAACCAACCTCCAGGAGTTATTTGTCAATAAATCATGTGGCTTCAACATCCAAAAACAACCCTTTCAACTTATTATTAAATAGACTTATTTTTGTTCACCACCATTGAAATATTTTTTAAAAACTAATTCTAATCATGTATACTAGTAAATAATAATTTGTTATAAATATCAAACATATATGATTTTTATTTTTTAAAAACTAAAAACTAAAAATAGAAAACAGAAAATCAAAAATTAAAAACCAAAATCCAAAAATAGAAATCGTTACACCCTTAAAAAAAGGAATTTTCAAAAGCTTGTAATTTAATTTTAATTATAATACTTTTTTCCACGTTAGCAATAAAAAATGATTTAAAATTTAAAAAAAAAAAACATGCTACATATACAGGAAGCATTTTTCAAAATCTTATGAATTAAACAGTCAGATTTTGAAATCCAAGGATAAAATGGATCAATTTATGGTACTCTTACCAAAAAAAACAAAAAGAAAAAATTATCGTCGATCTCAATCTAACAAATGATCGTAAAAGAGTCCGCATGAGATACCATAGACCCGCGAACTACAGAATCAAAGCCGAGAGAAGGTTCTCGAACATGAGAGAGCGTTCGAGGTACAGAAAGGCGAAAGCCGAAGGAAGATCGAAGAATTTTGCTGTTCCACAGCGAGTGAGATTGAACGAAAAAGCTCCGTTGGCTTTCCGAATCCTCTGATTCTCAGGTTTTCGCCATCTCTTCTCTTTGTTTTCGCTTTGTTTCTCTTATCTTTCAATGTTTTCGCTAACGGAGATTCGATTTGATCGAGTTTTGATTTGACAAATAATGATACTATAATTTACTTATGCGTGAGATTATTTTCCCCCATATTTTATGCTGAATTATGCTTGCTATGAATCTGATCACATCTGAAGATCGGTAGATGTGAAAAAGGCTGCAACTATGCACGGATTTGTCTATTTGTCGTTGTTTTACTATAAGAATTGATCTTCCTTTGAGGTTCTGTTTGATTTGAGAAGAATTTTTGTGAGAATCTTTTGATTGCGTGGAAATATTTTGATCTCTCCGAAATCAATCTCCTTTGTTCTGCAGAGATATTGGAGCAGTTGATCGAAGCTTATGAGTAATGTGACTAGTTTGTCGCTCGATGAATCTTTTACATTTTTGTAATTTAGTACCGTTTTAAAATTTCTTAGCCTGTTAATGGTCTATCTTCTCGAAAATTCTTTTTCTATAATTGTTCTCGTTCCATTAAGAGAAAAAAATATCTCGCTGAATACTTCTTATGAGTGATGGCATAAATCTGTGGTAGCATGCTGATTGATGTGTTAGGAAATTTGGTCTATCTGCATCTTGTTGTGCTATTTGTTTTTAGGCACCATGATTTGTTTTAATTTGCCTGCCGTTGGTATAGGGAATTGAAAATGAGAGGTAGAAGTTACAGCTATAGTCCCTCCCCACCAAGGAGTTATGGTAGGAGACATCGTAGCCCTAGTCCACGGGATCGAGGAGGCCGTGGAAGGGATCTACCGACAAGCCTTTTGGTTCGGAACCTACGACATGACTGCAGGTTTGAAACTGCATTTTTCATTTTCTTTTCACTTAAGGGTTCAGATGCTAGGATTCTCTTTCTTTATATATGTATGTATGTATGGGTCTTTTAATCTTTCTAATGCAAGAGTTTCTTCCATTCACGATCTATTTTCCAGTTTTTTTCTTCCTTTGGTTTCAATTTCTTTATGATCCAATAAATCTCATTATGTAGAATTATGTGATGGTTTATGGATGTTTATCTTTTCATATTTGTTGATAAGAAGCTATTGTATCAAAGAAAGTTCAAACGCAAAAGGAGGAAGATAAGAAATCTACTATGCAGCCAAAAAGCTTACTAAAATGCACCTCAATTGGATAGAATCAAGAAATAACTACTATTATCACTTTTTTTTAATATCTGTGAGTGTCCGCATCTCAACTAATCTCACGGGACAACTGCTTAACCCTACTACATTAGGATGCCAAGGAAACTTTTAAAGCTATTATCACAAAAATTATTTGGATGATAAATACGAACTAGAAGTTAGAAATCTAATGAGATGCCAATGATAAGTATATATTTAAATTTTAAATTTGATTTCTCATTGAATATTTCAATTAAAACTGCAACGTACATCCAAATCTTGGCACTTATTTTTTTTTAATATTCCAGGGGTCTTTCACGTGTCAAGGTCTTTTATCCATACTATTATGTGTTGGTTGCTGCTACATTTCTCATCACATTTTTATTTTTACGTGCATGCTAAGGAGAGCACTAGGCCATGCTGTATGATGTACTTCAATATATGTATTTGTTGAAGTAAGAATAAAGGATTAAAGGGTTCTTTTACAAATATTTGTTCTCAGGTTGATACTTTTCTCAGCTTGATGTCTAGTTTTTTTTCCTATTAGAAGCAATAGAGATTTAAATTGGATTTTCCCACCCTTTCTTTGGAAATTTGAAGATCCTCGTTTGTTATTTTCTTTGAAATGTATTTTATATGATGTCTCATTGCTTGGTTGAGAATGTATTTTCTTTCTCAAAATGCGAAAACTTGTTAAGAAAAAGGACAAAAACTAAGTCATACAAGAACAGCCAAAAAAGACTCCAAGTAACTACGCTAGGCTGTAGGGAGCTTCAATTGTTGAGAACAAAAAGGACAAACGAAAAATGTGTTTGCTTTTGTTCTGTATTGAGTCGATTAACTTCTTCATACTTGCGTGTTTTGCAGGCCAGAGGACCTACGTGGGTTATTTGGGCGGTTTGGTCCTCTTAAGGACATTTACTTGCCACGAGATTATTATTCTGGGTAGGCATGGTGCATGGCTTTACGAGATTGTTCTTTACTTTGTATGCATCTGATGTGTGCGCGTCATGATATCTTTTCTGGGTAGTTATGTTTAACACAATTTAGTCCTGTTTTGTACGCATCTGGTCTTTATGCTTATGAATATACTTTCTGAATTTTTGTTTTTAATTTCCCATTTTCAAAGGAAACAATTTTATTGTTTAATATAAGCCCTATCCAATGAAGTTACAAAAAGTTTCTCCAATTGGATGAAGAGTGTACCAATAGAGTGTTCAAGCTATAATGGCTGAAAGGAGCCACATTTTACACCAAGTAGTAGCCAAAAGATAAAATATTGAACCAATAAAGAGTTGTTATGGGGAGTGTTCTTTTTCCTCAAAAAGCCTTGAATTTCACTCTCCAGGTGGCCCTTATGGAAGCTCTCAAGAAGTGTTGTGGGGAGTGTTCTTGTTCCTTAATATATTGTCTGGATAGTTACTCCTCTGGATTGCTTAATGGTTTGGAATTGGTCCTCTGTTTTCAATTATTTGGTTTTCCAATAACATACAATCTGTTTATGGAGTTTGGTTGTTTTATTGAAAGTGTTGAAGACAACCAATGAAGTAATAAGAGTATCTTGTGGAAGACATTCAAGTAAGTTCTGATGACTTAATGTGTACATGAAGATTCAGTGGAAGTTGGGTTTGAATTCATTGAGAAGAAGTTCAAGTCTTGAAGAATTTCATCTCACTTTTTTCTTTGCCACTCAGAAGGTTAGCATGGTGATGTTCAGATTCTCTTGTTTGAGTTCTCGGTAGACGTTTCTATCATTTCCAATTAATCTCTGGATTGATTGTTGATTGCAATGACGCCACTGGTCAAATTGACATTTATTGAAATTTTCCAAGTGGGTTAGTTAACATCCATTGTCAAAATTTGTATTTATGAATGTTATGATTGTGGTGCAGAGAGCCACGTGGCTTTGGATTTGTTCAGTTTGTTGATCCTGCTGATGCCACTGATGCCAAGTATGAACTGGATGGCCAAGTTCTCCTGGGTCGTGAATTAACTGTTGTATTTGCTGAGGAGAATAGGAAGAGACCTGAAGAGATGAGAGCAAGAGACTCATCCAGGTTGTCATCTCTTTCTTTAAACTGATTTCTGGTTGCCTATTTCTATTGCTTTGCTAAGCTAGGATGCGTGATGAAAAATTGATCTCTCAACTTCTATAAATTCCCTAGAAGCATCCTCAAAAATTTCATATGCCTCTTAAGTTTCTTTTTAGGCTGAGGCACAGCCAGCATTGGTCCTGAGATCTTTCTTCTCCTTGGATTTTCTTGAGTTTCCAATTTTGTAGAAAAAATGAGATCGAGGGTTGATCCCTTTTGTGAGATATGAATTCAAGGACTCTGAGTAAATTGACTTCACCATTCGATAACCACCATCTTTTGTCTTGTTAAGGAAAAGGAAAGTCTGTATGTTTGTTTTCAAAGACTACTGATCACCGTTGCAGTCTGTGTTCTTTTTTTATCAATCTATTGTCCATTTTTAAAATATCAATACTCATGTTTGTATTATTTGTTTGTGAAATTGTTACCAGGGGTCGGTCCTACAACTACAGGCGCTCTCCACTGCGATATTCTCGATCACCACACTATGATCGAAAATATTCACGTAGCCCAGAGTACTATTCCCCTGCTCAGTCTGGCCGATATTCACGGTGCGCAGTTATATGTATTCTTTTTCCATTATTAGATTTTATCCAAACAATTTTCGTAGCATATGATTTTCATCAAATGAATTAAGAAAAGAGAGTGCTAGTTAAGGCCTGTATCTCGGCCAGAAGGTCTGCAGTTTGAATCCCTACCCCACATTTTGGACTAAATAATACGTTGAACTAAATAATAATAGAGCGCATGGTGGTTTATTCTAACCTCATTTGTGTTATGTTAGGTCAATCTCACCAAGAGACCGGAGGTACAGGGAGCGGTCCTACTTGAGGTCACCTTATGATTCAAGGGGCCGCAGCTATAGCCGAAGCAGGAGCCGGAGCTATAGCCGAAGTTATTGTAGGTGAGTAAAAATACTTACAGTTAAAAGGATGAGCTTACCTTTTTAGAGATCCAGAAACTATGAAGTTATATAGAGATGTTTGAATATCCGAGGCCTGTATATAATTTAGAAAATGCTTGTTTCAGAGCCAACTGGTTTCATGTTCAGATTGAAATTCACGATTCTTGTGGCTTGCTTTTTCCATGTAGAATGAAATTTGAGATTTTTAGGCTCCTTTTTAAAATACCAATTCATCTCTTGTGATGCTACTACCATTACTATTTATTTATTGTCAGCCACATCAATTGTTTACGGATGTTGTCGAACTTCAACCGCAATAAACAGTTTTTTACGAAGAAAATCTTTAGTGTGAATGGAGGAAGTACGTCGGGAGTATTATAAAATTTTTCTTGAATTATGGGGTGAGGTTAGGAGATGCCGGTAATTTTCAAGTTGGATTTTGAAAAGATGATGGTAGCAAGTAAAGATTGGTAATTTCATATAGGTTAAATTACGAGACTAAACTTTTAACGAGTATCAAAGATTTTAATTTTGTCTGGATTTTAAAATGTCTAATTGGTCAAAGAGCTTTTTTTGTTTTGTTTTGTTTTTTTTTTTTGAAGTGTGGTCAATGATATTTTAATTTGATGTCCAATAGGTCTTTTAGGCACTTTTAAACAATCACGAATATGTAAACTGAGACTTTTACATTTAAAAATGTAATGGGTTTGTGAAGTTCAGGAAAATTTATTAGCTATTTTTTTAAATTTAGAGATTTATTAGATATATTATTAAAAGTTTAAGGATCAAATTCAATTTAGCAACTCTTCACCAGTCGAATAAAACAAGAAGTAGAAAGTGTGTGTTATTAGTTGTCTCTAAAGTTCGACATAAACTGAAATTTTGAAATGTGTTGGACTGATGGGTGCAGACGTTGCCATGGATGCATACATTAAGAAAAAAGCGTCTCAAAAAGTTCGCTGCGTATCTCATGGAGGTGTATTTAATGTATCAACGTGTGCATCAAAGCGAGCTTAACGATAATTGACATTCAACCAAGAGGTAATGAGTTTGATCCCTCATCACCACATGTTGTACTAAAAAAATGTATAACGTGCGTAGGAGCTATGAAAAAATGGACACAAAGTGAAGATTTTTTTTTTCAATTTTATAATTTTTTGAGAATTTGATATTAAGAAAACAAGTCATTTCATAGTAAAGAATTAAAAAAAAAAGAAAAAGAAAAAAAGAAAGGGAATTTATTTAGACTTAGAAAGGGTTAAAATGATATATTAATTAATTTACTTATATATATATATATATATTTTAACTTTTATCAACCTAGAAATAGAAATAAATTTTAATTTCAATTATAAGTTTGAATAAAAACGTCTACTAAACTGTTTAGGTCTCAAATATTGTATAATAGGTCCTTAAACTTTAAAATATATTAAAAATTCAAAAATTTATTAAATATAAAATTAAAGTTTCAGGAATATACTGGATATAAAATTGAAATTTGGCAAAATCAAAATCAAAAATATGCAATAAAGTGAATAATTAAGTTCAAGAGTCCATGTGTTTTTTGAAATGTCATTTTTTTTTAGTACAGGGACATGCGGGGTTGAAATTTCGAACTCACAACCATTTGGTTTGAGATGTTAATTATCGATGTTCGCTTTGGCTTGAATGCTTAAAGCATGAGTGACTTCTTTTATATGAGGTAATTTAATTTTAAAAAAATCAACTTAATCAACCACATCGATGTCAGTTCATTCAACTAATCGAATGACACTTGAACTCCAACATCAGCCTCTCTATCAATAACGCTCCATCTTGTCTAGGTTCTAGTCAAAATCGATATGGACCATCTAAATCAAAATCGTCTATTTTTAAATGGTCGATTTTTAGAGTATTTGTGCTTAAAATTAACATCGATCGGTCTACATCCCTCCCCTACTTATAAGATTTCAATTCTCTTGCTCTTAATAATGTAAAAAGAATATGATTAAAACGCTAATTTGAACATAGTTCAACTAGTTAAATCATATATTTTCAGTTGAAATCTTTAACTTCATGTCGTTGAACAAAAAAAAATCTACTAAAATAATTTGATGAATCCTCGAAACTAGAGAGATATATATTTTAGTATTAAAAATGGTGGCATTTTTTTTCTTTTTTCCAAAAGAAAAATATTACAACGTGTGCTGTTTCATTTTACTGTGGCAATTGGAAACTGAAGTCCACCCATCTGATTGATATATATATATATATATTTTAAGTGCAATAATAAAGATTCCCTTTTGTTATATATTAATATTAATTTAGTTTAAATTTTATTTTTGATCTGGAACTTTTATATTTGTTTCCTCTCTTTAACTTTTAAATTTCTTCTTTTAGTTTGTGCACTTTACATACAAAATTACTTTAATCTTTACATTTTTTTAGAAATACAATATGAATAAGTATATATTTAGTCTAACAGACAAATATTTGAAGTGAGATATAGTAAATATAAGTTCAAAATAACTTTAGATTTGTTACTAAATGATTGGTGGAAAATTAACAACAATGTCAAAAATAATTTTTTGGAAACTAAAATAAAATCTTCAAAATTTAAAAGATTAAAATATAACATTTAAAAGTTTTTTTTTTAAGTTCAAACTTTCAACCTTTGAAGAAATATACTTTAATTAATTAAGTTATACTATATGTAAAATTTAAGAGTTGATGACCAAAATATGATTTAAACCAATTAACTATGATGAAGAAAAAATAAAAAAAAATATGGATAATGTAATTTGTTAGGAGATTTGTGGCTCACAATTAAAAAATTTAAAAAACTTTAATTTGTTTGCACGTGTATTTTCCAAAAATACATTATCAAGATTAATGAACTAATGAATTAGGACCTCTCACACTATACTAGCTAATTATGTAAGATTTTTAATTAGTCACTATGATTTAACCTTATATTTAAAAAGTATATTGTCACTATAATACTTTGATTAAAATTTATCAAATGTCTGGTCCATAATTGAGTAATTGTCTAACAGACCTTCTTCCACTTAGTATGTTGTTTTGTCTAGTCATGTCAAATGAGTTTTGTGATATAGCTTTGAAGGAAATCTATTTGTCTCTAAATTTAGAAAAAAATATTATTATTATTATTATTATTATTATTTGATGTAACATTTGGATTCATGACTGCCCAACTAAACTCTTAACTTTTGTTTTCTTTTTCAATTAATTTGTTGTGAATGATTTAAGAAATAAATAATTAGATCAAATATTTGCATTAATAAAATGATATGGCATTTATTAGACCGATTAAGTATTAAGTGATAAAATAATAACAATAATATAAGTATTTTGCCCTCCGAAAAAACATATAAGTATTTTAATTTTTAAAGACTAAAATATAACTTCAGAGATTTAAATTTATCTTTCCTCTTAAGATAAGTTTCTAAAACTTACTTCTATAAGATCCTTTTTTGTGATTAAAAAAAGTTACATAAATGTAGGACGATCGGAAGGAATCTTTAGTCAGATTTTGAAAATTTTAGAGGACTTTTGTTTTTATGGACATAATATGATAAAAATGATAATGATAATAAAAATATATGTACGGAATCTCACCAAAAATTAATAAGAATACGCTACAACTAATTTTCGACTCTCACATCCAAACAATATTCAATTGAATGAATGTAAAGATGGTAAATACGGATGGAAGCTCTATACTATATGTGATTAGGGGCGAGAATGTATGGTGGGTCGAACGCCCCTGGAACTTTAGAATTTGTGTGCAATATATAACTCTCTTAACAGAAGAAAATTTGATTTATAATTTCAAAGTTACATTCTCTATCTTATATATTTACCTATAATTTTTTTAATATAAGTTTGATTCATAAATATTGATAGTTGTGTTTAATAGGCTCTTAACTTAAAAAAAAAATCCAATATGTCTCCAAATTTTCGATTTTGCAAATAATAGTTGGTCTTCAAATTTTCAATTTTATGTTTTATAGAATTTTAACCTATTAGACTCTTCTTAAAATTCAAGAATATAGTGGTTCAAATCACCGTATTTGAAAAAGAACTCTTTTAGGTTGTACTAGTGTGTCTATGAGTTTAAGAACACCTATTAGATATTCATTTTAAATTTTGTGAACTTGTAAAATTGAAATTTTAATAATAATTATTATTTTTCTAATTTAAAAATCTATTAAACACAACAGTGAAAGTTCAAGGGGAGAACATGTCAATTGTTCAAATTATTTTAATATAATCTCCTAACATAAAGTTTTAGATCCGCAGTTCAAAATTGTAATATCCGATACCAAGTTCTCTGGGTAAATTTGTTGAATTAAAGCCCCTAAACAAAATTTATTGATCGACTGCTATGTGGTGCCAAATGAAGATAACGAAGGAGATGGTGGAGTTGTGTTAAATTTTTATTATTATAATTTTATTAATTTCATATTTTATGTTTTTGAATGGATGTGGCTTTAATAAGAGTTCTCGTATTTAGATATTTTTTAAAATAAATTATGCCACCTCAGTTAAGGATAGTATAGTCCTCTAGCTTATCCCGTTTGAGATTTAGGATTTAATCACGTGAACATAATGTTTATTTGGATAGAATAAAATTACTTGCGATTTTACTTGATGATTAAGAGTTCATCCCTTTGCAATTCTTGATTTAAACGTGCATGCTTAGATATTCAAGTATATTTACAGATCGTCTCGTGGAGTGTTTAAATTTGGGTAAGGAACTAGTTTTCTTGATCCATGGTCTTCAATCATCAATTTAATCTAATTCTTCTTTTGCGATGATTTTGAATTGATTTGAAATTTTAAGTACGGACAGTTAACAACTTTTTAGAGTTTCATATCACTCTCTATTTATTAGAATGTCAACTCAGACATAACACAATAACACAAAAAGTATTAGTGACGTCATTTATATGCGACAGATAATTTAAATGAAAAAATCAACTAAATCGACCAAAACAACGTTAGTCAATTCAACTAACCGAATGACACATGAAATCCAACGTCAACCTCTTTGTATCAACCACACTCTTAAGTCTTTATCTTATCTTTGTTTCAGTCCAAATCGATACTGACCCTCCAAACAAAAATCGTCAATTTCTAAATCCTCGATCTGTAGTGTCTCTTTATACCCAAAAATCAACATCAACCGATCCACATCCCTTTTCCAATTCTCACTCAACAATGTGTGAGAAAAAAAAAAAAAAAAAAAAACTCCCTAAAATGACTTTAATGGACGAATCCTCGAAAACTCATGTATGGAATAGAGTTTTTCTAAATTATAAAATTGTATTAATACAAAAAAAAAACAAACAAACAAAGATATTTACAGTCGGAAGAAGATGAGAGTTCTAAATCTCCGTGTAACAAGCTGACTGGACAAACCCCGAGAATTCCGAAGGAACTTCCATCCTCTCGAATTTACCATTTTGCCCTTCCCTCATAAAAATTCCATACTTCCCTCCCAAATACTCCCACCCAAATACCATCGCCCTTTCCCCCAATTCTACTCCGACCATCCCCTCCTTCGCCGTCGTCGCCGCCGCCGCATCCGCCTCCGCCCAATTATAAATTCCTCCGCCTCCCCTCACTCCCACCACCCCCCTCGGACACCTCTCCCCCTTCCACGCGCCGTCCACGCGCCGCCACGTCCCCGTCTTTGTGTCGAAAACCTCAGCGCTATCGACGAACGCCCCTTGATTTTCCGTCCCGTAGCCGCTAACCACCCATATTTCCGATCCGATCGCCACCGCCTCGCACTCGTCCCGCGCCGCCCCCATCGCCGGCAGCTCCCTCCACTCGTCCTGTCTGACGTCGTACGCCCACGCCGTCGCCGCCGCGTTCTTCCCCTGGTCGTGGCCACCGGCCACAAAGATTTCGCCGCCGTGCGCGGCGGCGCCGAAGAACGACCTCCTCTCAGGCATCGCCTTCCCCTGCCTCCACCTCTCCGTCGCGAACTCGTACACGAAGACGTCCTCCACCGGCCGGTATGTCGCCGGGTCCCACCCGCCGATCACCACCAATTTCCCCTTCGAGCTGATTATCCGGCAGAACAGCGGCAGCCCGTTCGGGTACTTTCCGATCGGTTCGATTCGGGTCCAATTTCCGGCGGCCGGATCGAACACGGAGACGCCGTATGCGTTGGCGGAGGTGGCGGCTTTGGCACCGTCGGGACCGGCCTGCGCCGAAAGTGACTGAATTAAGGAGACCGCCTTGTGGGTTCGGCCGGATTTGTGACGGAGTTTGTAGAAATCAGGGCCGAGGAAGAGCTGGCGCCAGCGGCGGCAGACTCGGGCGGCGACTCGGTGAGTCGTGTAGTGGGACCGAGTTAAGCACTCGAGGGCAATTTCTTCGGGTACACCAGGAATCAATTCCGCCATAGTCATTGTTTTTGTTGCTGAAAATTTCTCTCAATTCTTAGCTTTCGAATTTCTCTTTTCTTTTTGGGGTATTTATAGAAACATGGAATTTAAGAGAGTGGTTTTTTTTTTTTTTTTTTACTGTGGGAATTTGGAAAGTGAAGTCCACCCACTGGATGTTTGTTTTTCCTTTTTTTTTTAATTCAAATAATATAAGATTCCCTTTTGTTATATATTAATATTAATTTGGTTTAAATTTTATTTATTTTTCATGGCCTTTCTATATTTGTTTCATTTGGTCTAAACTTTTAAATATAATCAAAAAAATCTTTGCATTTTACATGAAAAAAAATTTTTTTTACAACAAATATGGTTTGAACTTTCAATCTCAAGTAAGATGTTTTAATTATTGAGTTAGGCTGACGATGCATATAAAATTATTTTAATTTTTACTTTGTCAGAAAAATATATTTTATATTCACATAGGATGGCAAAAATACTTGCGGGTACAAAATCCGATTGGGTCGGGGATCCCAATCGGGTTCCCCGACGGAGACGGGTATCGGTCCCCCGCCCCATTTAATTTTTTATTATTTTTTCTATTTTTTTATATAATAATATTAATATATATTAATTTTATAAATACTTTTTATTTAAAAAAAAACTCAAACTAATACCCCATTTTAGCCACTTTTTGTTTACTTTTTTATAATAATAACAAAAAAATTAAAAATTAAAAATATATATTTATAATGGGGACGGGTTCCCCTCGGAGAATCCCCGCCCCCAAAATTTCGGGGACGAAGGCGGGGATGGGGATGGGGATGGCCCCGACCCCGCCCGTTGCATCCCTATATTCACATGATATGAATATGTCTTTAGTCTATTTAGAGAACTCTAGGGTCTATGTAGATAATATTTGAACTTATATGGAGTTAATAAGAGTTCAATATAACTTTAGATTTTTACGAGTGTGAGCAAAATTTAACTAATTAAGACATATTTATTTTTTATAAAAAAAAAGTGGTTGATTCCATCCTCCACCTTGTTCTAAAAAAATCCTTAGGCAAAGTTTAAAGACGACGAAGATGTAATATTTGAAATTTAAGGAATTAAAATAAAATATTTGAAATTTGAAGGACTAAAATATAACATTTATAATTTTATTTTTTGATTCCAACAATAGGTGGAGGTTCACAATTTTAGAAAACCTAAATTGTACACGATTAAAAAACTTTAATTTGTTTCCACGTGTATTTTCCCAAATTACATTATCAAGATTAATGAACTAATGAATTAGGACCTCTCCCACTGTCATGTGGTTGATGGATGAACAAATATTGAAAATTGGTGGGTACGTGTAAAGCTATGAACAAATAAAATGGTAACAATTTTTCTAAGTCAAAATTCAATTTACTAAAATTTTGAAGTGTAAGATAAAATTTAACCCATCTCCTCAAATTCGGGATATATCTAAAAGCAAAATAAAAAAGATCTTAATTTTTTTTAGATCGATAAGGGAAGGAGTTTAACATACCTTTACGTTGGGCTATGTTTGTACTTTCCTATTTATTATTTAGGGATTTATTTATTAATTAATCAATAAAATCATTCAAAATTAATTTAATTTTGGATAATACTTAACTCAAAATTAAGTTAAAACTTTTAGGATTAGTACATATATATTTAGGAGTCCTCCCATAATAAAAATTACTAATATATTCATCTCAATATTAAATCATTAATAAAATATGAAATTGGTAAATAATTATTAAAATATATCAAATCCCTAAAATTAGGCTAATTCAAATTTCCAAAACTAAAATTCCTAAAACCTCACAATTTCGTAACCTCCTTCATCTCCGTCTATATTCTTTCACCGTTGCGACCGTACGGCTTCGTCTCCTCTAAAGCATCTCGCCGACGTCTTCTTCTCATTTGTTTGCAGAACATTTCATCGGCGGTCTCTATCGCATCTCATAGGGCAACATCGTCGCGGTTCCTTCGTCTCCGGCAGCTCCGTCGACTCCATTATACGGTAAGATCTAATTTCATCTCCGGCCTCCGTCGCATGAGCAATTCAGTCCGTCAGTTTCTCTTATACTGTAGTTTATGCTATATTTAGGTTTCGATTTTGCACAGAATCGAAGTATATAGTTCTTATTGTTTATGCTATATTTAGGTTTCAATTTTGGATAGAATCCCTTGCTCTCTGGTTCTATCATTTATAATAGTGTATATTTGAGTATATATAATATAGTGTTTAGAGTAGGATATATAATATGGTAAGTCTTACGCGTTAAAGAAATCGGTAGGATATATAATATGGTAAGTCCTACGCGTTAAAGAAATCGGTATTATATCTTACTTAAAAGGCGTTTATACATCATGTTAATAGTAGATTTCAAGAGTACAAGTAGATTATATACTCATCTATATACTAATCTCTATCTTATAATAACGAAACAACATGAACATAATTTATATCCATATATATGAATAGCTAAACTGTAATTTAAAACAAGAAAATAAAATTCATTCATAACACCAAAAAAAAAAAAAACTGTAATCATAAGAAATAATGGGAAGTGCAACAATAGGAAGTGCAGTAATAATAACATGTAATCATAAAAAATAATAAAACTATGTAATTGCTTATGGCGTGAATGGCAGTGGAAAAAATTGAATTAGTGGCGTGCAATCAGCATATTGTTTTTTTTTTTTTGAACAAGTGCGAATGTGAGAGACGTGTAGAAAATTTATATTACCATTTCGAAACATTGTAGCACCATGCACCATAGCAGAAATCGAAGGGAAAGTGTCGTAGCACCGTAGTAGTGAAGGAAGATGTATGAATCGAAAGAAAAATTGGAATGTTACAAGTAACAGTGAACGAAGAAGAAAAATCGGAAAAAATAAGATGATGAGATTTGAATATTTTTTTAATTAATAATATTGGTAAATAAAGCAAATCGAGATTTGAAAGAGTGAATTAAGGAATTAGAATTGACAATTAATATGGTGCCCACACTTATTAAAGGATTGTAATATTAATTTATGGAAATAACTCTTTTATATTTTAAAAAATCAAAATCCGTTCATAAATGAAAATGCAATAAATAGAGGTAAATTCAGAATTAAATTAAAATTCTACCTACAGAAATCTAAAAGTGTAAATTTATAAAAATTTAGTCATTTATGTAAATAAGTTTATAAAACAGTACTCCAAAGATATTTTCTCAACTTTTAATTAAAAACTATCTTCGATTTTAATTAAACGAACTTGCAAAATGAATCTGTTTATCATAAAGAGATTCGTTGTTCTTGATCCTGCTTCACCAGATCTCCTGCTAAGCCTTTTCTTATCTCCTTTGCACGAAACTCTGCCGGCCTCGTGCTCCAACCAGGTTCTATTTGTCATGTCTCCTCCCTAACAATTGTACCTTGCTTGGGGTTGAGTAATAAAATCAAGATCGACCCCCCGCACCCAACCTAGTTTTGGGGCTCAAGTCGAGTTTCCTCACCAACAAAAAACAGAAAGCACCGCACCCTATTAGGTTGATAGGGTGCATTCAAAATCTGGTGCGGATTTGAAATTACGTTTCCACCAATTCTTTCTAACATTTTTTCTTTAATCTCTCTCATAAAAATAAAAATAAAAGATAAAAAATCTTTCTTTAACCTCTCCCACAAATAAAAAAGAAAAAAAAAAACATTTTATAGAACAAAAAGAATCTCAAACCTCAGTTTTTTCTTTCTTAGAACCAATTTTCACATAGAAAAATATATTAAAAAAAATTAAAACCGATTAAGTTTGATTTTACTGCAACTTACAAAATTATAAGCCAAAGAAACAAATTGCGGCCCAGATTTCTAAATCTAAAAACGTTGGAGTAAATAATAATTTTCCCAAAATCAATCCAAACCTGAACAAAATAAATGCTGATAAAAATTAATCTTTTATCTAATCACAAAAGCATCGTATATACTCATAAATGCTCGAATAAAATAGTACAACTATTTATTAATTTTACAACTTTCAATTTTATAATTACAACTAAATGTTCGAATAAGATAGTACAACTTAACTAATGAAATTCATTAATTTTACGACTTTCAATTTCACAATTTCATAATTACAACTTTTGAAACGTGCTTTACCTTAAAATAGTAATATATTTCAATCAAAATACAGCAAGTGATTAAAATATATATTCTCCCAAAAAAAAAAAAAGTTAGAGGTCTAATTCTCCTCTCCCCACATTTTTCTACTAAGAAAAAAAAATATCAACTTTTATTGTGGTTATTACTTTTGCAACTATTTGATATGTAGTTAAATAAACAATTAGTAAGATTTTTAGTCACTTTGATTTAATCCTTACATTAAAAAGTATAATTATCGTGATACTTTGATTAAGTACAACACGTTGAGATGGGGATTCGAACTCACATTCTCTTAATTTGAGATATATGTCAATTAGTACACTGAATTAGGTTCGTTATGACAGCTTAGCAAGTTACTTGTGAATTTTGTGATATATATAACTTTAAAAAAAAATCTATTGTCCTAAACTTTAAAAAGAGAGTTTTTTTTTCTATTATTTTTTGTTAATGGTTTAACAAATAAATAATGTGACTCGAATATGGACATTAATGTACTAATATGGCATGTATTAGAACTATAAAAATTTGTTCTTTTTAGTACATAAAAATTAGGTTGAGGCAAATATAATATGAATGAATATTAAATAATAAAATAGTATCTGTGATTAAATAATATTTTTTTAAAATTTTAAAAAAATTAAAATGAATACACATAAAAACTAAAATAAATATTTAAAATTTCATGGGTTAAAATAGTTTAAAGTGAATTTGGTTAGTGATCTGAAAATATAAATTTAAAAATAAATAATTAAATGGGAAAAAAATATTTGATTTTAAATATGTGTTCGGAGTTACCAACTAAATATTAATATGTGGGGATGAGAGTTCGAACTCATGACTCTTTGGTTAGAGATAGGTATCTTAACCACTTAAGCTATGTTCAATTTGGCTTATTAATTAATTAATTACCATATATGTTTAAACATGTAATAGTATATTTATCAAAATTTTTATTTTTTGAATGTAATTTTGTATTTAAAGTTTCAAAATAAAATATATAAACACTGGAAACATAACAATATTATTTTCAAATGTTTTACTATAATTGGATCACTAAATCTATTTGATTAAGTAAATAAGGATGTTTATTTACTTTGAATCAAAATAAGAATCAATTGAAATGAGAACGAATCGAAATGAAAATCATTGTAATGAGAATGTTATTCGAGGTTGTTTGCTAGAAATTATGAATTAGATATATTACTATTACTAATATACTCATTCTGATTGCTAGCTAATTACAAACACCGTGCTATGCAAGTATTTTTTTTAATTGAGTTAGTAGTAAATGTTTAGTAAATATTTTATATTACAACAACTTATTCGATATTAACAAATAATAAATAATTAAAGTAATTATACATCAACTAAAATAATTTTTATTGAAACAACCCTCACTAATATAAAATATTTTTAAATTGTATTGTTCTAATATTTAATACTATTCTTAACTTGAGCTTAAACTCGATTTGATAAGACATTTATCTACAATTAAAAGATTGTGAATCTCCACTCCCACGTGTTGTTGTATTAAAAATATATATATTCAATAATGATGAATTACATTTTTACAATTCTATTGATATTTATTTAATAATAACAAAGTAATATTAAATAGAAATTTGCAATATTTTAAAATAAAATTCATTATCAACTAATAAAAAAATAGTTTAAATTTTTACTATAATAAAAATTATTAGTAGTATAAATAAATAATAAAATGTAAAATAAACAATTAAAAAACTATGGTTTCAATAACAGACAGAGAGAGAAAAAATAATATTTGTAAAGTTAATATTATAAAATTGTGAGCCTATGAAGTAACCCATGAGAATGAGATTGATGGGACTACATTTTCAGTGGCGAAAAATCTCTCTTACTATACTATTTTGTTTTGACAGAATTAAGATTATAATATTTAAGAAAAAGTCAGGGAATCTAAGAAAAATATTAATAATTAATAATTTTAAAATGATTAAACAAGCAGCGGCACATGGGCCGCACACCGCTGGTGGATTCGATGGACGTTTAATGGCATATGTAAGGTTAAATTATTTAATTTGTCCTCCTAATTTAGGTTTCTTTTTAATTTAGTTGCTACCATTTTAAAAATTTTAATTTTATTCTTATATTCCAATAATTTAGATTTAGTTTTAATGTACATTTTTATAATTTTATTTGATTGTTATTATTTAAGTTTAGTTTTAATTAGGTCCACTAATTTTTTTAAGATGTTTCAATTTTAGTCTATATAGTTGAGATTTTATTTTTAATTTAATTTATATTGTTTTTTTAAATACTCCGTATAAGGATTTGAATTTCTACCTCATAGAAAGAAGTATATGTCAATTATTCGTTGAATTATGCTCATGTTAGTAATTTATAGTGTTGCTAAGAGTTATAAATCGTTTCTAAATGATACTATACCTATTTAATTTTTCTATTTTTTACTCCATCCAAAATTTTAATATTGCTAAGTGATATAATCAGCTAAAAAAGAAATAACAACTAAATCGTACATAAATAGAAAATGTGTCATATTGTTAATATGGATTTAACTGATTAAAAACATCAATTTGTGACGTTTAAACTATAATAATATTGCAAACTAAAATCATAGGGCCAATTTGAAATTAGGTTCAATTCACGCGGATCGGAAATTTAACTCTAGTTGTAATTTTGTCAAATTTTTTAATTTCGTTTTTAAACCTTTTATAAATTCAATTTTGTCTTGTTTTAATTAAATTACTGCAATCAAAATCTTGCTATCTGTAAACGTAGGGAAAAAAAATGATGATGTTGATTTATTTTTAAATAATTCGAAAATATAACAAGTTCATTAAAATGCACGCCGTCAAAATTTTGTTTACAGTTTTTTCTATTTTTACAATGAGATTTTTTATAATGTTTTTCCTAAACTTTCTTTTTTTCTTTTGGAAAATAGTGGCTAGGATTTTACAACAACTTCATTAATTTATTTTAAATTCGATGGTTGAATTAACACAACTTAACCCAAAATAAATATTGGAATCCAATAATAAAACTCAGATTTTTTCTTTCTTTCTTCTTTATGAAACTAATAAAACTCAGATGGCACCAAAACCTATTGAAATTTTAAAAGTTGTATATAAAAAAATAATAATAATAACAACTTTTTTTTGTATAAAATATTAAAAAGATTGATTATGTTCACACAATAAAATTGATATTAGTTTGACCTTTGATGCAACAACAACAGACCATGGCCATCTGTCAGATATTCTCTATCATCAGTAGTAATATATGCTCTACACCTGCAGATCTAACAACTAATTTAATTTTAGCGACTTTATAAATTTATATAAATATAATTTTAAATTTATTGTCAATACGAGTATAGTTCAACTAGTACTTTGGACTTTATACATATATAAACATTAGTTAACTGACCTTTTATCACCTCCGATCGTTCTTTGAGAGCAAACTTTTCCTTTCCAAAATAGTTGTACCTTTTTTTCAGTTGAAGTTTTTCAGCCAAGTATAGACGTTCGTAGCTCGAGAAGACTACTCTCCCGAAACTGACACATGTCTACTACGTTCATATTTTTTTTTTCTAAAAGCTCGATTGAATGTATCATTCAGTGATATGATATTATTTTTTTTATTTGATGATGATTGAGAAAGTGTGTTGTAAAAGGTAATAACAAAATAAAAAGATTGAAGTTAGATTCAAAATGTAACATGTTTATCTCGATAGAGAGGGCCAACCCGAGCTTAAGTTTACCGATTAAGATACTTTTTGGTCTTCGCAAAAAAAAAACTATCATTTTGCCGGTACTAGGTCCATATTTCTTTTAAAGCTTGATTGAAGGCATTATCTCCAACTGGTTGACCTTAAACATTAAATTGTATGAATTTACGCTCAATAGAAAAATGTACACGAAACAATTCATGCATAACTGTTGGTCTCCTTGTATTTTTGTTTGTTGACACATATCCTTAATTTGAGATGAGATGGAGAAATTATCACATCACTACCATAATTAAGTAGTGGTCGATATGACTCGTCATAATGAGAATTTCATGCTAACAAACAACCATTGTGTTTTTGACACGTAGGAGAAAGCAATACAAAAGGGAGAGAAACGAGAGTTTTTTTTTTTAATAAGAAAACAACAATAAAAGTTGTCAGATTTTTAGTAGTGATCATAGAAAAATTCCTCGACCAATAGTATAGTCAAGTATTATTCATAAAAATGGTGAAATCTTGTATATAAAAATTAAGAGGGAGAAGAGAAGAGGAAAATTTTATACTACTCTATAGTACGTACTCCCTCCATTCAGACAATTTTACCTCATAACTAATTTTATAATACAAATAAATCTCACGTCATTAGTAAATGATAGTGATGTGACTATCATCAAATGAAAGTAATACTCGTACTATCGTAATACAGAAAATTAGTTCGAGGGCCGAGAGAGTTTTGCATGTAAGAGGGAGAATATAAGAGAGAAGAGGTGTGTGTCATGCAAGTAAGAGAGAGAATATGTGAAGTCTTGCATGCTAGAGAGAAGAAAATATTTAGTTTTCTAAGAGAGAGGTAGAAAACGAAAAATAAAAAATAAAGTCTACCCTCCGATCGACTGATCAGTTTTGCAAAACGTGCAAAATTATACTCAAATTTGTCCTTTGTTTGAGATCAATCGACCAATGTTAGTTTGTTCGATTTTTGTCAGTCAAGTCGGTTTTTCAGTCTTTTAATTTCGCTCGTAGTCACAAAGTGTATGTCAGCTACTAAAAGATTATATACAATTGAATTTTAATCTAGGATAGCAATACCATTTAATTTTATATTCATATATAAGCTATTATACCATGGTTTTTTTTTAATATCATGGTATTAAATATCCGTTAATACGTAGACATCGACATTTTCATGTAACCATGAGTCGTTTGACATAGATATTTCCATTACATTACAAAAAAATCAACCAAATATGAATCAAATATCACTAATAGATACATAATATTAATATCAATCCTTTTTTAACTTATTTAGAAATAAAAAAGGTTTATTTATTAATTTAAATATACCTCAGCCATGATTTCTTTAAATATGATTTTTAATAATATTGGGTTTACACAAAGAAAAAAGAAAGAGTAATATGGTATAATCCAAACTTAAGATGAGAGTATAGAGCCATAAATGCACCCTTTTTCCTCGTGTAAATCCAAACTTAAAACCACTTTTTGTAATTTTTTTAGTGCAACACGTGGGATGGGAGATCGAACTCACAATCTATGGATTTGAAATATATGTCAATTATCGCTGAACTAGCTTTGATCACTTTTTATAATTTCAATAAGCCAAATTGTAAAACAGTCTTTAAAAAAGAGTAAATAAAAGTTAAATTGACTAGGGGTAGAATTAGAATTTATTTCCCTTAATAAATTAGAGAATATTTGAGAGGAAGGAGAAAAAAAGGCTTTAAAGCAGATACGGTTGAGATATCTCTTATATGAATTAAATTTACGCAATCTATCGGTTTAAGTTTTTGGGTTGCGTGGTAGTTTTATCCTAAGTTTGTAACTATGCATACAATACATACTTGTATGCCAAATTGTCAAAAAATCCAAAAAAATAAAAAAAAAATAAAAAGTAAATGAAAGTTCAATTTGCTAGGGCTAAAATTGGAATTTCATCGTTTGAGTAAAATTAGGGAAGGCCTGAAAGAGAAGAAAAAGAAGGCTTCCAAAACTGCCAAATTGTCAAAAACTGATCTCCCGAAGTATATAAAAGTTCAATTGGTTAAGGGGTAAAATTGGAATTTCATCCATTTTAGTAAATTGTACAACTTACCTATGTAACCTTTCTATGGGTTACTCAAAAACAAAAACAAAAGATAAGGAAAAAAATACTTTCTATGGGATGTTATCATATCTTTAAAATATTTTTAAGAGGTAGATTACAAAATAAAAAATATTTAGTAGTCAAATTTCGTTTAATCGTCAGTCCATAGCATACATCAAGAATATGGTTTTATTAATTAATTGCAATCTATAGTATGGTTTTAGACTATGGTTTTATTTACCGTGATCTATAATATAAGTATAGACCATAATTTTTAATAATTTATTTTAGATCATGGTTTTCATAGATTTCTTAAAAAAATTTATAGTATAAGTTGAAATAGTGGTTCTTAATAATCGCCTTTTAAACCGTAGGTTTTCTTCTAAATTATGGGTAATGTGTAATTTCAAACCACAACTTTTTTTCAACCTTGATCTATGATATATAGATTTAAACAATGATTTTTTCTTATCGGGATTCTCATATTAGTTTAGGTCATATTACCTCTTTTTCTACAATGTCCTACCAAGTAAGATTAGACCATAGTTATCTCAAACATGGTTTGAAATTGTGTTTACATACTTAAAATTTAGTATCATGACTTGTAACTACAAATTAACAAATAATTAATTGAAAAGCACGAGAAACCTTACCTAGAAAACTTGCATACTTCTTATCCATCAAGATATATTGGTAAACGAGAATAGTTGAAATCAAAATTTAAAACCTTTGCTTGATATTTTAATAGAATAAAAAATGTTAATTCAACAACATATGAGAGTGGAGATTCAAACCTTACGACTTTTTAGTCGAAGATATATATCTTAATTAATTAAGTTGGAAAGAAAAAAATTAACCAGAAAGAATGGAAAAACTAAAAATGGCTTCCATAACTATTTATTGGCCAAAAAGTCTCTAGAAATAAATAATTCAGTTGGCTAGGGGTATCGTTGGAATTTCTTCCACTTCTTAAATTGTTACAAAATTACCGTAAGTATCTTTTTTACAAGTTTGGGCATGTTGTATTTTAAAAACGTTTTTAAAAAATAGATTATAAAATAAAAACTCGCTAATTATCAAATGAGGAAAAAAAAAATTAAAATAGAAGACGGAAACAAATAATTTTCAATTATTAAACGATATCTTTGGTAGAAAATGGCTTGATTGGTTTTTGGAAATATTTACATCAATAGAAAAATCTAAAGAACTTTTAGTGACTGTTTAATCAGTGATTTACCATGTATGGTTATTTTATTTTTAGATCATTTTCATAAAATTTATAATTTATGTTAACTCTTAAAAATGAAAATTAAAAGAAGATATAACAAAATCACAAACTTCGTAGTTACCCTATTTTACAAAGTATGCTATTTTAGTATTTTATTTTTTATATATCATTGTAATTTACTGAAGTTAAAGTTAATTGATACATACTTCTTTCTTTGAGATCGAAGGTTAAAACCTCATACCTGACCCAATTTGTTGTACTAAAGAAATTTTTTTTTAAATTAATGCATATCCTCCGATTTAACTTTACTTTTAACCCAAATAAAATTAATTTATAGAAATAAATTATTTTGTCTTGTTACCATATAATTCTATTACGTCATTTTTTATTTATAATTTGTTATTTTTTGTGATACATAATTTTTATAATCATGTGGATGTTGGCATGTGAATTCGTGTTTTCCAATCACTAATCTATATAAGTTTTTTATATATGGTGTTTTTTGTTTAAATGAAAATGTGCTGTTTTCCAAAAGAAAAGAAAAAGAGTAAAATTAGATCAAATATCATATTTAAAAATTAAAGGTACATATTGACATTTATTTTTTTTGGTTGATTTGCTTTCACCAGTCAAGGGTCTAGAAGGGGAAAATGAAGAAAAAGAAAGTTGAATGGATAAGGGTTGGGAGACAGAGATGAGTGACTAATGATTTTGACTACTCTTTTTTTCTTTTAAGTTATTTTATCAAATAATTTCATATAAAAAATATTTACACGTATTTGATTAGCTGTTTTGCCATAATTTATTAAATCTGAATTTGTTAGATCTGGGTTTGATTGGTGTAGAAAATAGGTTTGTTAAGTCTGTGATTGAGTATACATATTCACTCGATTTATTATATCATTTTTCAATTAAGTCTATGTGTTAATTATCTTAAAATTCTTTTTTTAGTGCAATATGCATGGGTTGAGGATCGAACTCACACCCTCTTAATTTGAGGTATATGTCAATTATCGCTGAACTATGTTCGTTTTGACTACCTTAAAATTCATTAATGCGTTGCTATCATGAAATTAAAATATTATTGATTTGTTAAGATGCGACTGGAAAAGACAAATACATGAAGAATAAACTTAAAACTTCTAAAAAATAAAAAATGATAACGAACGTTCGGAAAAACAAAACGAATTTGTTCAATGTCTTATAAGAAATTATATATATTTTTTAAGGGGTTAAAATACTATTTTAGTGGCTATATTTTTTTTATTTTGGTTCAATTGGGTCTCCATGCTTTCAAAATATTCAATTTGATTTATGTACTTTCAATATTTATTTATTTTAGTCTTCATAATTTTAAAATGTTCAATTTTGTCCCAATATTTTTTAAAAGTGACCAATTTGATCTATATTTGAAAAATTTTAGCATAAATTTTATACATAATGAAAGCATCTTAATACAAAATTTTTGCTACATTTCAAGATGGAAACGTCATGCTAGATTTATGATAAAAAAAAATGAGATAAAAATGCAAATGAATTAATCAAAATAGTCACTTTTTAAAAGTACAATTACAAAAATGGAAGTTTCGAGAGAATGAGAACTAAAATGAATAAAAGTTTTGAAAGTATAGAAACTAAAATAAACGTTTCAAAAGTACTAATACCTAAAATGAACCAAAATCAAAAATACATAATTCTAAATAATACTTAAAACTTAAAAACAAAAAAAATACATTTTTTCTTTTCAAAAGAGAGAAGATATTGCGGTTTATACGTTGATTTCTTTTGATGACTATTGAAGAGACGTTGATATCAAAGGGATCATAAAACTATCCCTTCAATCCATCATGAGCCCACACAAAAATACATTTTTCTTCTCCATCTATAAATTCTAGATATATTTTTATTTAGTCCTTATATTTTTTTTAAAATGACATTTATTAGGAAACAAATCTTAATATTTAAAATGAAAGATGCATCTATTTTCAACCAAAAAGATTTTAAAATAGGTTTAAATCAGTATGGTGGGAATTTTCATTTACTAAAAGTAATTTGATTTAAATCACGTGAGCCGATGTTTAAGTTTAATATCTAAATTGAACTTAAACATATTTGAGTGTCCAAATTTTTGTCTCTGTGCATGTCTTTTTTAACCAAGTGACACTCGAGCTCAAAATCCAACATTTAAATCAATTTAATTTCTGCTTAGATATTAAGACCGAGGTAAAACGCTATTTCGTTGCACAAACAACATATGGATAATATAATATCGACAACCACAAAAATAATTATATATGTTTTACAAGAACGAAGTAGATATTTATGAGAAAAGTGAAAAAAGAGAGATATTTGTCCAAGTGGATAAATGGATACAGACAAAAGGCTGAGCTGACTCATGAGGAAGGGATCAACTCCAGCTCAGCTTTATCCATTTCCAATCCAATCCTTTTGCTGACTCATCACATTTCATTTTGTGGGACCCATTTGAGCCTTTTATGAAGAATTTTACAGCCTTATCCATACACTAACCTAGAAACGACACAACACAAATGCGTGGGATTTTAATTTTTCGGGTCTATTTGGTATCTTATTTAGATCAATCTTTTTCATTCATAGATATGAAAATATCAAGTACTATGATAATATGGACAAATTTTCATATTACTTTTGTTCGTTATTTGGTATTGACAACGTTTATGAATAGTTAACTTGAGTATAGTTTAGTAGATAAGATCACATTTAAGTATAATGTAAGGACTATGAAATATCAATATAGTATTGAAAATTTTAAAAGTAAGCATTTAGATATCTTTTGTGGGATCCATTGGAGCGTTAGAATTGTATAGCCTTATCCATACGCTCAACATGAAATGACTCACAAATATAATAGTGTCAGGTTTTAAAATTTCGGGTCGATTTGGTATCTTATTTAGATTCATCTTTTTCATTCATAGATATGCAAATATCAATTACTATGATAATATAGACAAATTTTCATATTATCGTTATTTGCCGTATTGACAATGTTTATGAATAGTTAACTTGAGCACGGTTTAGTAGGTAAGATCACATTTAAGTATAATACAAGGACTATAAAATAACAATATATTATTGAAAATTTTAAAAGTAAGCATTTACATATCTTTGGTATTTTTAAAATCTAAATTTGTAACTAAATATATATTTAAAAATAGGAAAAATATAAGATGCATCTCTATTTTCATGACGTAATTTGTCGGTTTATAACAACGAAAAACTTATCGAGTTGTATTTATATTATTTTATTTTTTAGATTCACGTGATTATAATTTGTTAATTTTTTATTTTTTATGCTTTTTATATGGAAAAATATTAATTGAATCCTTTATTTTTTTTATTTTACTATTACATTTTTGTTAAACACAAAATCGTAGGAGAGGAAAAAAATTCTCGAAAATTCTCAAAATCTCCTTTGAACAAGAAAAACCAAAAAACAAAATTACAAAATCACCTAAATCCAAACCTGTAAATTTATCCTTAATACCAAAGGGAAAAACAAAAGGTCGATGATAAATTTTAAAATTTAAAGATGTGATTGTAACAAACCATATACTACCGGCGTAAAATATAAATATTTACAACAGAGGGTTTAAATTGTCTTCTTTAATTTACTAGTTTGCACCTTTTTTTTTATTTACGACTATTAAATTTTTTTAAAAAGATTAATATTTTTTTCAAAAAAACAAATAAAAACCGACAATTTTTTTTGGTGGTGACAACTGACAAGAAAACAGTGAATCAAACAGGGCGCCGCCTCGGGGGATTGTGCGACAGTGGGCGCACCAATCACAATCAACGACGCGCTCCTGGGATTTTTCCAAAGCCACGGCAGAACTGCTCGCGTGATTTTTTTAATTTATTTTATTTATTATTATGCGGACCTACGCTCGGCCCAAACCCATTTAGCCTTGGGCTAGAGTCTCAAATTTGGCCCACTATCATATATTTTCTACGTGTCAATTTATATACAAATATTATATTTCTTGGTACCATATTTTTGTCTCATAATTAATAGATTAACGACAAAGTATTATGAAAATTTAAAGAAAAAAAGTTAAATTACAAATTTATTACATGAATTTTGAGAGTTTTGTTTAATGGGTTCTTGAACTTTAAAATATGTCTATATTAGGTCTCTAAACCTTCAATTATGTGTCTAATAGGTTATTGGAATTTAAAATCCAATTTTATATGTTATAGATTTTTTAATTTTTTTTAAATGTCAAATAGTTAAGTGCTACTCTAATTAGTCACAAAAGTGAAAGTCGAGGAACGTATTAAATACAAAATTGAAAGTTCAGGGATCTATTAGATACTTTTTAAAGTTCATGATAAAAAAAAAAAAAAACTATTTCAGATGTTGACGAATATTACTAATGTGTAATGACAATGTTCGATAAAGTCGTCTAGATCAGATCACTATTGAGTGGTTTCCATGTTCAACTTATAAGATACGAGAATGGTGAGGATACGTGTTGAGAGCTTGCCAAGGAACTTACTTTAAAAAAAAAGGACAATTTTTAAATTTAGGTGAAATGAGATGAGTTTCTGTTGCACACACCGTTGAATCTTATGAATTTTGAAGTGACAATCGATAAATAACAAACTTGTGCACATATATAAAGTTTAAGATGTCGAACCCGCCGTTAGAAGACAATGAATAACAAAACCAAAGGATAGAGGATAGAGGATGAGTGGTTTTGGAGGCATACACAAGTTCAACAAAGTACTCCTCGCAAAACACTCTCGGAATCTAATGAGAGACCGTCCTACATCTGGAGGAGTATTTTGCGAGATCGTGAGCTTTCCATTCACATTGCAAGGTGGAGAGTGGGGAATAATAGAGATTTTACCTACAAACTTAAAGATTTTATTTTATGCCTTAATAGATTAAGCTACACTCAAGTTGCACGCCTCTTCATTTCTGTATTATACTTGCAAAAAAAAACTACGAATACACTCATAAGACCCTTTTGATAACTATTTTTAAAAATTAACCTTATAAATACTACTTTCACCAATTTATTCCTTTGCTTCACTATGTACTTTTTAAAAATATTTCCAAAATCCAAGTAAAAAATTTAAAACCAAAACATTAGTTTTCAAATTTTAGTTTTTTTTTCTAAAAATTCAGACGTGTTTTTAAAAATCATAAAACATGCCAATAAAATTATGGGTAAATTTTAAAATATAAAACTAAAAATAAAATCTTTTATCAAAACATGGTGTAAACTTTTCACCCAAATAGAATAAGTAGTATACAAATAGAAAGGGCGAAATTAAAATTATTAACAAAAAGAATAAAGAATGGTCTAATATACCATGGAAATTAAAAATTTTATTTTTGAAGGAATAATATATTGGTCATAATTTCTGGTGTGCAATGGGCTGGGCCATGCATCGGTTTCGAGCCAAAAGCTTAACAAGCATAACCCAAATTGTCAATTCTCTCTCTCCATTTTTTTTATTACCTCTCTTTCTCCAAAACATTACCATAAAATCCATTTTCTTTCTCTTTTTTTTTTAAGAAACATTACCCTAAAATCCTTACGTAATTATAATGTTATTGAAAATTTGAGGTTTAATAACAGAATTGTGAGTCAAAACCAATATAGTTCAGTGTACTTGACATATATTTTCAACCCTTCTTTCGCTCCATTCGTTGAAAAAAAGTTGTTTCTGATTTTTTTTTTTACTACCAAAATTGTTTATGAATTGACTAAAAGAAGCACAATTACATTTTTACCCTAGTCTAGTAAGCTATTGATGGGGTAAAGGAGTCCAAGTCCAACGACTCCAACTTTAAGACAACGTAAATAAAACGACAACCCAACCAAATTAAAACTGTGGCAGAGAAAAGCCAATGAAATTACTACACGTGGATATAAATTTAATAACGTCATGGGAGGAAAAATTTGTGCGTTAGCAAATCAGCATCGTAGGATCGAAAAAGAACAAACGAATCCAAGCCGTACAAATCAAACGTCATAGGAGAATGACCACTGACAAAACCGGGTTCAGACCTATCAAAATATTTATTGCCATTTTTATTAGTTTTTTCTTCCTTTTTTTCCAATTTATTATATTAATGAATAAAAAAATATTAAGGGGAAAAAATTGAACTTGGCATCAATTTTTATTTTAAAGTTTCAAATTAATGAAATTGCACGGTAAACTTGAAGAAAGGTTGCAATATTTACCTTTTGATAGATATTTGTTTATAAAATCATGTTAAAAAATATTATCATGCGTGTTTAATGAATTATAAAATATATGTTTATTACAAAATCGATAGGATTTAAGAGAAAATGAAATAAAGCTATTTTTTATTTTGTTAGTTGAAATTTATGAGTTTTGGCAAGTTATTAAATGGTTGATTTTGTTTACCGATGAAACTTAATTCTATAAAAAAAAAAAAACTTGATTTTATTGAAATAAATGATGTTTTGTAAATTTGTATTATTGTTAAAATTAATGAGTGAATTAGTAGAAATGGATCAAAATTGTAACATTTACTTAAGTTTAAGATTTAAAAACTTAATTTTATGAGATTAAAAATTTTAGACTGAAAATTGTTTAAATTTTAAATTTTATGTCAAATGGATGTATAAATTTTAATGTTTATGTGGTGTATTGAATCAACTAAAAGATATGTGACAATATGGACTAATTTTAGGAGGTAAATTTTCCACTGCTATCACAAAAGCTACTAACCTTACTAATATTTAGTCACGAAATAAAAAAAACTATATTATTTTTATTGTGTGAGATTATACCATTTTATTACTTTTAGTTGAGAGTACTTATTCATTGCTTATTACAATATAGAAATTTTCTCAATTTTGGACGGTAAGCGAAATTGAAAATCTTTTTAAAGTTTTTTTTAGTATAATAACATGTGAGGTTGGAGATTGGAATACATGATCTTTTGGTCGAAGATACATATCTTAACCAATTAAATTATCTTTCGATTGACACATCCTCTAAATCTTGAACCCATCTCACTAATTGCTGGTTGGAAATTAGTCCACTTTATACATTGTGTCATGTCACTTAAAAATAAAATGCAATAACTTTTTTAAAAAAATCAAATTAGATGATGAGGTTATGGTTGATTAGCACTTTATTACTAAAATCTCTTTCTTTGTGTGCATTTTATTTTTAATTATTGTGATCACACTGAGACCTATTAAAGTGTTGTAATGAACTCGAAATGTGTGTATTTTCCTTTTGAGGTAGAATTTAGATCATGATCACGTCAGAAATTCCAAACATACACCTATCCATATAAGAAGATCTACACATTAATGTGGTGCTAAACTTAACACACCCTGATGTTTAAATCAGATAATAAGTTTAGTAGAACTTAAGTTTAGTAGAACGTAGCGAGAATTAAGATTGTGAAAATATACCTCATGCACAATATCTCTTATTCTATTTGTAAAATGGCTTGAGTGGACTGACTTGATCGGATCAACATAGTCTGATTTGGTTGGCTTGACAATTGGACTCGATCGACTTAACCTAGATGGTTTGGCCTATGTTGATTTTCTTTAGTCTTACCTTAAGTGAATTTAACAAATTATTTTACCCAAAACATTTTCAAAAAATACTGGGAATTTTTTTTCTTCTACTTTTATTACTATTATTATTGGTGCACACTGCATAAATGGTTTGGATAAACGTAAATTCAATAAGATATTAAATGCTCGTCAACATATCGAAACTTTCATGTGTCTAAGGATTCGACATCGATATGCATATGTGTAAATCAACATTTTTGTAGTATTACAAAAAAATCGTCATAATATGAAAAATATCAATAAAATATCATCAATTACATAATATTAATTATTTTAAATTTATTTAGAAATTGTGAGAGGCTTATTTATTAATTTAAATATTTTTTACGGATTTTTATTTTTATAATCTTTCCAGAAATATCGATAAATATTCATTAACATCGATATTCTATCGATGTTTCCATAAAATTGAGACACCAACATTTCCATCAACATTGTGATCTTTTTTCCTCGAGACTTCATTTCATAATTTTTTTTTTTGCATCAACGTTAATTGAATTAACTTTTATTTCTAACCTTCAACATTTTCTGTCCGTTTCATATTTTTAGAACTCCTAAATTTAAATAGTTGGACACACACAATTTTAATGTTTAGAATTTTTTTCCCCTTGAGTGTAAGAAGTGGGGACGAGAGATTCGAACTCATAACCTCTTAGTCAGAGACACGTATCAATTACCACTAAACTAAATACAAATTCTTAGAATCGATAAAGTATAAAGGTTGTCTTGAATAAATAAGAACAGGAAACTATATTCTAAATTAAAAGTCACTTCTCTCGACTTCTTCTCTTTGGTGCGACTACTAAATATATTCATGTAGAGCTTAGGTTTAGTTTCATTTTACACTATCTCAATCTAGTCCAACACATTTTGAATTAGTTAAATATTAATAATCAAAATTTATAAATTACTACTTTAATTTGAACAATTTTTTTAGGTAGGGATCGAACTCACAACCTCTTGATTGTAGATATATGTCAATTTCCATTGAACTGTGCTCGCTTTAAACAAGTTTAATTACTTGGTCTTTATATTTCATAATATTTATATCACCATTTCGTTAGAGTATTATATTATAGGTAATTTGATGTTATATTTACCTTCGTTTATATCATCCAAAATGTTCCAAGTTAATTTTTATTTATTGGCATTAAATTTTCATGGTCCCACTATCTATTATTATATCATATATAAACAGAAAATTTACCCATTTTCTTTTAGGGCTGGCTGCATTTATAGCTTATTAAAGGCTGAATATTGGAGAAATAATTAGTGATGGGTAGAGAGGGTAATATTTCATATAAAGGCAAAACAGTCGGAAGTTCAATCCTCCATCTCCACAATATAAACGTACTATGACGTTGTTAGTTCGATGAATTATATCTATTTTATCTCTAAACTTAAGTTTTGATTCTAATAAATCTATGTCATATCTTAATTATTGATATCCTTGAAAATTCTAATAATACATGAGGATACAAGTCTCGTAATTATTTAATGTGTTTTACTTTTTTAATTAAACGAGTGAGAGTGATCTAATTATGTCAATTTTTTGGAATAGGAGAGCAATTGTAGATTTATCAAGAAAATGATGTGTATATACTATTAGTTAAATTTCTAATTTGGCGAGGGATCAAATTACCAAGTGAACTTGTATGATCGATGAAAGGTATTTAATCCATTACAAAGAAATTATGATTTTTCACATATAGATTTCATAACCATTATAGAAAACTTCTGCTCTTCTTCACATAAAGGAGAAACTGAGGATGACACTATCATATCTATATTGTTCATTCTCTTGAGTTCGACATATGAAAACGATTTATGATTTTAATTCTATGAAATTTAATTTTTCATCGAACATGAAAAAAAAAGAGACCGGAGAGTAATTTAGTTACCAAAATATTTAATGGGTGGGCAAACGAAATAATGTATTTTAAATCGAACTCTTAATTCCACTTGTCATTAACTTTATCTTGTCGACCTACTTACTTATGTCGCATATCATAAATTGTGTCAAAATCATTACACATTGGTCTATCATACATTTAAATAACAAAAATTGAAAGTTTTATGATTAAATAAAAAAAAAGTACGTAAGATACAACAATCAAATTTCACAAATCATTTCGAACGAATTATAATTATTTTCATTGGGTTGAATTCTAGAAGTGGGTGAAGGACCCGTACATATAAAAAGAAAAAAACTCCAACCCTCAAATCAATAATTACCTTAATATTATCTCAATAAAATTTGCATACTGACATAAGAATTCGTCTCTCTATTTATAAACGTTAATGAGTTCTAAAATACACGATTCATGCACGTGCTTTTAAGTATGAGATGTTATAATAACCTCTGTTATTTACTGCGTGGAAGGTATTTCAATTTAACCTTAAAAATAAAAAAGTAAAAATGAAAAAAAGGTAAAATTTAAACCACCATCAAAATAATATTTTTCATTTAAAAGAGAAAAAAAAAAGGATGTGGACTTGCTATCTACACCCACATTGCCTCCCTTCAAAGCTCCTCCTCCTCGGTACCCATTCGTGGTGGTATTATATTTTGACTACACAACCGTACACCACCAGCCCCCACGTTTCTTTCCCACGCGCCTACCTTCTTTTTCTTTTTCTAATTTCTCTTTATTTACATTCATTTAAAATATATTATTTTTATAATTTTAACTTCTATTCGAATCGCGTATTTTCAAAACGTCTATTTTAGTTCTAGTATTTTCAAAGTGAACATTTTGATTCGCATTTAGAAAATTTTATACGCAACCAAAGTTATTTGATACAAAGATATTACTGTATTTTAATAAATTTATTTATTGAATGTAATGTCGTGTTGAAGTTGTGATTGAACGAGGTTAAAAAAATATGTGTATCGAAATGGTTAATTTTAAAAATATAATGACTAAAAATAAAATAGACAGAAGCTATAAGTATAATCATCAAAATTGACGTTTGTAAATATATGGCTAAAATGAATCAAATAAGAAATATAGAGATTTCGAAATCCAAATAATATTTAAAATTTATACATATTTTATTATTTATTTTTAACGGTCTTCCTTGGGGGGAGTGTCCTCCATCACGCTCTTTAATGGTCCCTCGTCCAGTGATTGGGCTTCCTCTAGAAATTTTTACTGTTTATTTATTTCTTTTGTCTTCAAATTAGAAACATCAATTTAATTCCCTTTTTCGATTCTTTTAAATGAAGATGAAGTTTTGTTTGTGATAAAACAAAATAATAATAATAATAAAAATAAAAATATAATATAGTTTTCATAAATTTATTTTAAAAAATTGCTTTTTAATTCTGAAAACTGTTTGAACAGATTTGTTTCTATTTTTATGTTTTTATTGCATTTATTCAAGATTATTTAACAAAACATGAAAATACCCAGATATTATTGTCATTTTCTTACGACTATTTATATTAATTATACAGCTGAGCAAGTTTTCAACGCTGAAATTTAGTTTTTTCCTTTTAGTTTTAGTTAAAAAAAAAAAAAGATTATGAAAGTCCCAACTTGCAAATATAAATTTATATAATTTTCTAAGAATAAAGTGGAGGTTATTTTAGGGTAGTGGAAATCTTTTTTAGTTATTGAGTTATTATAATTTATTTATTTATTTATTTATATTGAGAAACAAAGCTGTGAAATAAGGTGGCCATCATGTCCCAAAAGGGCTTTGTGCAGAACAAAAGCTGTAAAGAAGTGGTTTGTTGTTAATACATAGATTCCATCTGTAAAGGCCCTCAAATAGTAAAGTAACTTCAATTCACGTTTAGAAAATATTTAATACATAATATTTTCTGGTTAAATATATAATTTTTTTTACTAAGGTTAAATATATAATAATGTTATCTTTAATTAAAGTCTTTTTTTTATTATTTTGCCCATAATCTTAACATAGTAAACGTTACAAGAATGATGGTGCTAAAATTTTAAAAAAATAGTGTATTTTACCGAGAGGGGTAATTGTTTTGTGCAGGATAAAAAAAAAAGAAATAAAATAGGTGGGCAGTTGTTAAAATAATAACACTTTTAATGTCCTGTTGTGTGATTTTTTTTTTTATTGGTGGGTGTATTTCACTCATTAAATTATCGAGTATACACGTATTTTAGTTAAAACTATTTTATAAAAAGTATTTGACGAAAATAAATATATTTCTTAAATAAATTTGTTAAAATAGAGGGTATTTGAAATTCATCCTTAATGTGGGATGACTTTGAAGTCATCTACCCTATGAGTGGAAGTGATCTAGATGGGAAGAAAGTTATAATAACTATTGTAGAGGACATACTACCCCTCGTGCCTTAATAAAGTAAAAATAATAATAATAATAATAGTGTGGACCCCACATACTAAAATAATATATCCTTGGTTTAATTATGTGGTTGAACATTTTTTATTCAAAATTTAATTATCAACATAAAATATTTAAAAGTTTAAATATTAAAATATGTAAGGATAGAAAGTGTTGGCATGTTTTTACAATAATATGATGTATTATATATTTGAAATATTTCCACTATTGTATAGTATCAGTGTTTTCCAGTTTTAACCATGGTAAAATTATATTACTTCAAGAAACAGAAAGAAATTATAATCGCATTATTATATATAAAATATTTATCGTGGGTTAAAATGAAATAAATTCAAAAGTTCAGGACTGAATTAAGATTTTAAAATCTCTTTTCCTGCACTCTCCTGCCTATAAAATAAATATGCATTTATAAAAACACCATTACTTTTTTTTAAGTGTTATAAAAGGGACTTTTGGTTAGTCTCGTATGATGGTATAAGTTTGTAATTTATATTATTTCTGTAAAATTTTAAACTAAATGTTATATATTAAAATTACGCATTATATTATTGTGATACTTTTGTAATTTAGAGGTCCGGTGAAAATGCTAATAACCAAATCTTGTCATCACTCTGTTGAAAAATTGACACCTTATTAATTTTTATAAAAGATCTCATTTAAGATTGTTCATATTTTTTAATACAACCAGGCCAGAGTAATGCAAAAATATAATAATTTTTTATAAAAAATAACTAATAATGGTGAGATTGTTAAGAATTCGACGTTGAAAAAAAAAATGGACTTTACAATGTTTATAATAGAAATGAGAGATAAAATACCAACTGATTTTAAGATGAAATCAATGAATATTAATATGTATCAGAATGCAACAAGTTCAAACGAGCATCCGATTTTAAAAATAGAATCAAGATGTGCCAAAAAAACCAAAGTTTTATTATGGATTACGCGTTGAAAAGAGTATTTTCCTTCTGATAATTGTGCGATTAAAAATTCAACGGCACGGAGCAAAAGAGAAAAATGAAGAGAGTAAAGAAGAGGGGAGTGGGGGAGACGCGCGAGAGGGTGAAGGTGGGGGAAAAAGTGGAAAGAAAGGAAGCATGGAGGGGACGGTTTTAAAGCAGTGGTACTAAGCAAAAGCATCATCAGACGGTTCTCTCCTCTGCTTCCTTTTTCTTTTTTCTTTCTTTTCTGAAGTAATCTCCCACTCCCACACCGTTCTTCTCCGTCTCTGTGGAGCACTAAATGCAGCAAATGCAGTTGCAGCAGCAGAGCAGTCGTTTGGCGCCACTGTCGGAGGAGCCGATCGGCGAGGACGACGGCCGGAGCCGGAATCGGAATCATCGGAGCCGAATCGAGAGCGGCGGCGGCGGACGATCATCGTGGCGGAACTGGATCAGGACTCATCTCTCCATCCTCTCTTGCGGCAGAAGATCGGACGGCCTCAATGTGCTCCTCAGCGTCCTCGGCTGCCCGCTTTTTCCGGTCTCCGTTCAGCCAAATCATCTCTCCTCCACCAACCAGGTCAGAATCTTCGCCTCCGTTCCGTTTTTCTTTTCCGTTCTGCTTCGCCCTTTGGATCCCTACTTTTGTTGTTGCCTCTTGCCTTTTTTTCCCCTTTCTTTTCAATTTTATTTCGTTCTGCCGTACCATTTATTACCTCCACGTATTCTTTTAATTTTTAAGTTTAAATACTATTTTGTAGGTTGATTTTGTTTTCTTGGGTACTTTAAAAATGTCATTTTTATTTTTTTACCTCATTTATTTTATCTTAATATTTTTAGCGTGACAATTTTGTTATTAAATTTTTTGAAACTACTTACCATTCAGATTTGTATTATAGAATTTTTATTGTATATAAACTTAGTGTTAAAATTTTGTAAATAAGTAGTTAATGGAAGTTTTGAAAGCACATAGCCAAAATGAACCAAAGTGGAGGGTATAAAAATCAAAATAGACATTTTTTTAAAGTGTGAGAAACTAAAATTAACCAAAAAAAAAAGTGAAAAATACGGTGGTAAAAATAATATTTAAGTCTAATTTTTTATTGAGTTAAATTATAAATTTGGTCATTTTTTTTAAATATGGTATTTTTTTTCTTTAAATTTGAAGGGCTAAATGTATGCATCATGTGATAGCTTTTAATTTTTTAAAATTTCCAATTTTATCAATAATATATTGAAAACGGTTAATTATGTTTTTTTTCGAAAAAATAAACAAAATGTTTACTTTATTAAATTATTATTTTATTAATATATTTTGACATTTTGACATGCTAGAAAGAAACAAATTTTGTTGATGGACGGATTAGTGTGTTAATAATGGTATACCATGTGTTCAAAATATAATCAATTTCCCTTGCTAATAAATCATAATAATTGTTTTAATGAGGGACATAATTGAAAGTTTTTAATGCATGTAGAATTTTAAAAGGTTATGAACTCAATAGAGAATTTCAAAAGATTTAAAGACTAAATTAGGAGTTATTTAAGAAAATTAAGCACCATTGTATATATTTTGTCTATTTTAAACGGTTTCTTTATATCTTTGAATTTCACGACTGGCTCAAAATATAAATTTTGACCAAATTAACTGTTGGGTTTGTAACGAAAAATGCAAATAAAGTCTCACATTAATTAAGGAAATGATTTATTCATATATATAAGAGATGACAATTATCTCAATTGGTATAAGACTTTTTTGGTGAAACCAAAAATAAAGTTGTGAAGTATCATTGTCCTTAACACTAGCGTAATTTGACCAGATGAACAGACAAATGTATTACATGGTCATTTCATTAATGATATATTAACAATAAAGACCGGAGAGAGATTTAATTTAAAGTTTTATGATGTAATTCAAACTTTTTAAAGGTTTAAAGACCGAATAGCTAAGATATGAATTAAATGGACCAAATTGCACTTTAGAGAAACTTTTGTCTTAAAGCTATCATTAAATTTGAAAATGAGTGGTCTAAAATTTACCATTAATTCAATTTTTTTCAACAAATATAAATCTAGAAAAGAAAAATCCATCCCTTTTTTTATTTTAGAGGTTTAGTTAACTAATATCTCAATACACGAAGTGAAAGAAATTGGGCATTCTTAGATAATTTTGGCTAAGATGCTTACCCTCCCCAATAATACACATTTCCCGAAGGATAAGACACATTTCCCGAAGGATAAGAATCTGAAGGAAATGAAAGAAACTGAGCGAGGTGGGCCTATTTTACTTTATTCGTTTTTTTATCCCCAAAAAAAAAAGTTAAAAATGTGTTTTAATGTACAATACTTTCATTATATATATTTTTTCAATTTAGCCCGTTTTAAGAAGTTTTAATTTAACTTTTTTATTTAAATATTTTTTTAATTGTACACTTTTTGTTGGTGGTTATTAAAATTGACTAATAACAAAATTTAAATCACATCATATTGAGTGAGTTGGAAAGATTTAGAAATAGAAATTAAGATTTGTTCTCCCTCTAATTAAGAAACAAAAACCCAAATTATTTACCAAGTCTTAAGAAATTTTTTTAAAAAAATTCAAAATTGGTGTCCTTTAGATGACACTTTTTAAATATTGTATAATTCAAAAAATATTTAATTTTTCTAAAACAATAAAAAAAAACTAAATAAGATAGTGAAAACAAATGTCGTTTAAGTATTCACATTATTTTAGTTTAGCAGTAATTGACACGTGACTTCGATGGAGAGAAATTGTATTCTAAAAATAAAACATACATTTAGTTAGAAAATTGTGTGAAAATGGTTTCATATTTTTAATTTATGGATAGGTTTCCTCGTCGGCTGAATACATAATAGAGCATTTCACGGCGGCGACGGGGTGCCGGAAGTTGAAGGGGAGAGTGAAGAACATATTCGCAACGGGGAAACTGACGATGGGGATGGCGGATGAGGTCAGCTCCGGCGGCGGCGGTGGCGGCGGCGGAGGAGCGACGACGAGCGGAGTGGCTCAAAAAGGTTGCTTCGTGATGTGGGAAATGATTCCGAATAAGTGGCTGATAGAGCTGGCGGTGGGAGGCCACAGCATCGTGGCCGGCAGCGATGGCAACGTCGCTTGGCGCCACACGCCTTGGCTTGGCTCCCACGCCGCTAAAGGTGCCGTCCGCCCTCTCCGCCGAGCTTTTCAGGCATGTCTCTCCCTTAAACTTACTCTCCTTTTATTTTGTTTCATTTTACTTTTATATTTTTAAAATGTTCAGTCGTATATTTTTAAAAGTGATCATTTTGTTTTCTTAATTTTATTTTAATATCATTTTTTTATCACAATTTCAATACGAAGTTACTTTTAATATATTTGTTAAAATATAACCTCGACTTTATTTTAAAGTATTTTCGTTTTGTGTAAAATTTGTATTAAAATTTTATAAATAAAGATCAAGATGGTTACTTTTTAAAAGTACATGAATCAAAATGAACCGAAAAGGAAAGTAAAGAAACCAAAATAATATTTTTATTGTTATTTTGATCTAGTTTTTCAAAAGGTTGGTTTTGATTTGTAGGCATTAACCAATCAATACTTACTTTTACTACCATTAAAAATTTGATAACTCTTTATTTTTAAATAAAAATCATAAAAAAATACAATTTTCTCAATTTTCATAAATCATTGAACGATGGTCAACAAAGATGAATGTTGATGAGTCAGTATTCAAGTGTTGTTCTATCTATTTTGGTCTTTGAAGTCATTTTAGGCGACGGTCATCCAAATTTTTTTTAGTCTCCGAAATCTTAGTTTGCAAAACACTAACACCAAATTTTATATCTAATGAACTCTTTAATACAAAATTATAACAATATTTGAAGAACTTTACTAGATGTAGATTCGTGTTGCAATAGTGATAGAGAAAATGAGAAAAGTAAATAAAATTTTTAAAAGTACAGTAACCAATACAGTGTCAAAAATAGGATTTCAAAATATATTTAATTATTTATTTATTAGAATGTCACATTCTAATTGAGTACCCTACACCCCACTAATATTTTAGAGAAGTTTCACCCATGAATGAGACCCTACCAATTTTGAAAGACAAAAAAAAAAGGTCTTAAATTATTAAAGTTTTTATTTCAGTGCTTCAACAGAAGATCTTGAAGGATATCTTCAAATCAAACATCCCAAGTCCTAGTGTCCCTTTCACTAGGACCATCCCTTAGGAATTAGGATGTAAATTTTAACAATAATTGGAAAATATTTTATTAGCCTTGTTTACAATTTGTATTTAAAAACAACTTTTTGTTAAATATGAAAGTAGAATAAAAATTGAGAAACAACTTTCACATAATCATTATTTACATGTGTTTTTACTAAATTTTTGTTCTTTAACATTGTAGTTTTAACATTAATAAACTTGATGTACTTTCTTAATTTTAAAATTCTTAAAAATTAAACCAATTTTGATCTCTATTTTCAATTAGTTGAAGTATCAGAATCATAAACTAGCTAAGCATCCTTGATTGCTTGAAATGGGCACTAATCTATTATAATATTTTTCAAATTAACTAATTTTTTGTTGTCCAATATTTTTTATTTAGGTTGATTTTAGTTTTTGTATTTTTAATTTTTATTCAATTATTTCATATACTTTCAAAATGAAAACTTTTTAACACAAATTTACTTATGAATTTTAAAAATTTAGTGAGTAGAGTATCGTGCTAAAATTTGATTAAAATAAATAAGATGAAAATAAAAATAAATTAATCAAAATTATCATTATTTAAAAGTATGTTGACATTGAAAGTAGTGTAATCAAAATTGATGTTTTGAAAATGTATGAATTAAAGTAGTATTTAAACATAATTAATAGGTTAGTTATTCATTTTTAAATACAAAATTACAAAGGAAGAAAAATAGAATTAGAATGTCGTTTCTTAAATTTCGAAAACAAAAGAAATTGAATCATTGTCGGAAGACGTTGACTTACTGTACAGAATTGTTTTATAGGGATTGGATCCCGTGGCAATTTCAGAGGTATTCTCTCCGGCGCAGTACATGGGAGAGAAGCAAATCATGGCCGTTGATTGTTTCGTGTTGAAATTGTCAGCCGATCAGACGCACCTCGCCGAGCGAAGCGACAACACGGCGGAGATGATCAAGCATGCGATCTACGGCTACTTTTGCCAAAGACGTGGCCTTTTGGTCTACTTGGAAGACTCCTCGTTGACCCGGATCCAATCCCCTGGTTCGCATCCCATCTATTGGGAGACAACCATGTCGACGAAGATCGAGGATTATCGGGCGGTGGACGACGTCATGATCGCCCATTCAGGTCAAACCAACGTCATCATCACACGGTTCGGCGACGATCTTAAAGCGGGTCCCATGATCACACGTTTGCAGGAGACGTGGAATATTGATGACGTGGCATTTAACGTTCCTGGATTGTCTATGGATAGTTTCATCCCACCTAAGCAAGTACAGAAGGATCAGACAATGACGAATGGAGGACCTTGGCCATCTTCGTATAGTAACTAGAGTTTAATGACTGATTAATACAATTGTGAAGAAAAAGAAAGAAAGAAAAACTCTATTATAAAAAATATATATCTCAATTGTATCTTTTGTTTTTCTTTCTACTCAAATATGAAGAGAATTTTTAAGTAGAGAGTGTAAGGAGAAATTTTTTATGTTAACAAATGTATCATTTTACTAAATTGGTTTAATACCACGTGGAAGTTAAGTTTTATTTTTTTTACTTTTTTTTTATAATATAATAATTTTTTTTTTATTATCTTCATTATAAATGTAATTCATAGAAGCGATAATTTCCAGAATGCAAGATTTTGTTTATGCATGGACTGCCAACAAAAAAATCACAATTTTCTTATATATTAAAATTGAATATTTTATTTGATTATTTATAATTAGTGTAATTATAAAAAAAATATAAGATTAAAAGCAATTATTATTAATAAAATTAGTTAAAAATTTTAAAAAAATATGTATGAATTATTTCAAAATTAGTTTTGATTTATAAATTACATGTTTTAAATAAAAAATACTTTTATTTTGCTTGTGTCATTAACAATGTTAACGAATTGTTAACATATGACGTACATAATAGATAAACTGTTGTCATACACAAATGGATAGTTGAAAAAGAAATATATATAAATCATTTTTTCCCTATTTCTTGAGACGAACATTAAAAGTGAAATATGAGTTAATATTAGAACGTATATAATTTTCTCTCTCTTTTTAAAAATAAAATTTGTATCTCTTTTCGATTATCATTATTTTATTTATATGCAAAGAAGCGTCACTTTAGAGGTTGAAATTACAACGTCCTAAATGAAGTAGGGTGATAGAGACATGACCTACTGAAAATGAAAATACATCCAAATGAAATGTGTTAAATAATAAAAGAATGTAGCATGTCTATTCATATTATTCCTTAAAATAAAAGAATGTTTTATCAACTTCATTTTTGTTTTCACGAGGTTTAACTCACGGTTTTAATAAGTTTAAATTTATAAAATGTTTAATTAGTTGAGAAGTTGAATTGGTGTAATATGTGTTTAAATTGTGTGAAATATTGAGCTATAGAAATTTGGATATGTGTAGCTCGATTTTTTCCTTTTTAAGTACAGCAAATAAATCGGAAAAAAACAAACAAAACAATTAGAAGTTGAGTTTCATTCTTGTAACTCTTGTTCCCCTGCATTCCATAGAACATTAGAGTCAATTTCTGCCCACAACAATCTAATACATTATTCTTGCGCCAAAGTGATGCCTTCATTTAAAGCAGCTTCAGTAAGCACCACATATCAAGATCGTTCTGTAATATTCCCGTGGTTGCCGCAAGGAATGACGTCGTTGCTCCTGCAGAAGTAATAACAATCAAAGCCGTAGGTGGGCATTCAAATAAAGGGGAGCACCTTGCTATCATGAAAACGCCAGCGGTTACCATAGTTGCTCCATGAATCAAAGCAGATACTGGAGTGGGACCCTCCATAGCATCGGGTGGCCTCCCTGCTCCGCCAGCGCGACAACTGTCAAAATCATTTGACGCTTCTTCTCACTGAGCAGCCCCTCGACTTACACTTCAGGTTTGGGGAGCTCCGGCAGGGGGACTTGAGTCTCAGCGGAACCTTCCCTTTTTCTTCTCTCTCCTTTCCCTCATCTCCCGGGTCCTCAACCGAATTTGCTCCATTTTGCTCAGTTGGGGGAGCGGAGGTACGCTCGAGCGGTGGCTGGGCAGTGATCTTTGTGGTAGCGGGGGTCGAACTCGGAAAGTATGCGATCCTATCTGTGCAGATTTCCCAACAGCACCAATAAGAAGCAACATCTTCTAGAATGTCTGGATAAAAGCCATTACCTAATTATTTGAGTCACGGATCACAGCACCAAGACCGACACTCCTATTTAGAACAGCAACATGGTTGTTAAGCTTATAGGTACGAGGCTATGAATGTATCCAACTTTCTCGATTTCGATCCATTTCTCTAATTTCAGTTGTGTTGCCGATAATAACATGCATTGCTTGATTTGTGGAGTGGTATTAAGATGAATTTTATTTCCTGTTATTCATTTGTGTATTGTAGTATGCCCATATGAAAGGTCCTCTCTTTGAAAGTTTCGTGAGAATTTTGGATGTTGCAATTCCTCGGAATCGAAAACAACCATAGGATTAACACAAACACATTAAGTTTATCCTTATTAAGGTCCTTAATTGCCCTGCAAAACAAAGTAGGAATATCAAAATAGATAGCATCATATAGTTTAGAAGCTGGATTCCAAAGAACCCATGAATTTTTCACCAATTTTCAAGACCACTAAATTTCACATTTCGACTCTTTACCACAACGTATAGCTCCAATTTTATTTCTAGATTTATGATTTATAAAATGTTTAATAGCAATTCCACAATATTTTTCTTTTTATGTAAAAGAGTTAAATTATAAAGTCAATTTCTCAACTTTAAATATTGTGTGTATTTTAACCATTAAACCTTTTTAAAAAATTTTGTTGTGCTTTCCTTTTAATTGGTTTAATGTGAAGTGAACAATTGTTCGATACAAATATTTTTTAAATTTGTCATATCATATCAAATCAACTAACCTGCTATATAAATATTTTTATTAACTATATAGAAACATTAGAAACATAATTAAAAGATTTTGAAGTTCTAAAATTAAATATAAGGACTTTGACGGAAAAAAAAACAAAATAGAAAAGAGGCTAAAAGGTCAATAACTTAATTTATGATTTAACTTTTTTCAAGAGGTTGAATATATCAAATTCTCTAATCATTTAATTAATTTTTAAGTTCTAAAAAATTTTCAATTAAACATTTCCATTTAAAAAAATTATTAAAAATTCTAATAAAAATTTGAGATAAATTATTGTTCTATTGATATATTTGGAGTGATATTCTATTCGACACATGAACCCTAACACATCCATAGAAAAATTTTTATTTGCTCGTTAACAACTCCATCTCTTTTAAATAGCATGTCTAAGTAGCACGTCCATTTGTTTAAATATATTAATAAAACAATGATTTATTAACAAATACGTTTTTTTTCAATGAATTTAAAGATAATATTTATAGGACTTAATAGAGAAATTTTGATACATTTAGGAGAAAATTAAGAATCTTGAAGAATTCAAGATCGAATTAAGAATTACTTAAAATATTAGATACATAACATGTATTTACCCTTCTTTAAGAAAAAAAAAGTAATTTTCTAATTTCAATTAATCACAACTTCACAAGGCGCTGAAAATTAGGCTATTTAATGCGGCCTGGCCCAGTGAGAAATTCAGCCCATGGGCCCAAGTAAGCCCAAATCCAACTATTTCGTCTCTGATCTCTCTCTCTCTAACAGTAACAGTACACACAGTAGAGAGAGAAATGGCGCCGTCTTCGTTGGTGCGTTACAGCCGTTGGATTTCCCGGTTCAAATTCCCGTACTCTCAGAACAACCTATTTCCTTCTCCGCCGCCTTTCTCCTCCACCACCACCGCCGGACTCCACAATGCCGATTCCGTCACTCCCGGCGGTCCGCCTCCGATACGAGTCTCACTCACCGATTCAGCCGGTCGCGGAGTTTTCGCCACTCGCAAGATCGGCGCCGGCGAACTCATTCACACTGCCAAACCACTCGTGGCTCACCCTACGCTATCGGCTGTCCACCGTGTCTGCAATTTCTGCTTGGGGAAGCTGAGAAATGCTAACGCTAAATCCGAAGCTCATCGTGGATCGTTCTGCGGCGAAGAGTGTGAACGGCATTCCAAGGTATCAATATAATCTTTCACTATTTGCTTCATGTGTTTTAGGTAATCTATATTTTTCTGTTACAATTTATTGATCAGACTGTTTTACGTTAATGTTTTTACTTTTTAGGTGAAATTACCAGCCATTCTGACACGAATTAATTTGTTCTGGTGTGTGAATTGTCTGCACCAACGCTTCCATTATATCGTATTTATGAACTTATGTGAGATTAAATTAAACATATTACTCTCTCATTTGTTTGCTCTGGCGAGTCTTATTTTGTTCAGAAGTTTTTTATTTTTGTACCATGTCCGCCATGTGTTTGTAGTTTTGCTTCTGAAAGAATTTATTCATTTGCACTTATAAAATTGTAATTTCGTTTAGTTACGTTGGAAATGAGCTTCTGATAATGTGGAAGAGGACGAAATTTGTTTTTAAAATTTGAGTTTAGGAATAAGCTCGATTTTAGCATCCTGAATTGTTTCTCAAGAACAAAAATTTTTAGAAACGTGATCGTCCAGAAGATTGAGGTATTTTCCCTTTCTAGGCTTTGGTTGGCAACTTTTCACATGTATATGATTTTTACTAAGTATCTGATTTTTGGAGTGAAGAAATGTAACTATTTTCTGGTAGGTTTTTTATGATGTTGAAATGGAAGCAGATTGGTCAGGCTACGACAACTATTGCAGGTACATTAACTTTTCGATCATTTATGTCACCAATAAATTCAATGTTCCCCACTGTACATACATGCATTCAAAAATTTCTGTTCTATTGTAGTGCAATTATGACAATAATCTGGAGTATCTGGAAAGTAAGCAAAAGATTTTATTCTCTTAAGGCTTGATGATGTGATTGATTATTGGTATGGACTATGGAGTGCCCTTTTGGATGTACTAACCAAGCCAGCTTTAGTACCTTTTTGATACATAGTTTTAAAGGCTGGACTTTCCAGTTGTAGTGGTTAATTGTCTGGTTTTATTTATTATGTTAATGTTTCTTTTAGGGGGGAAAATACGTTTTACAGTCATATCTGTAGGGTCTTTCACAAGTCAACAAATTTTCTGCACCTATTTTCTCTTTGGCCCCTGATACTGTCGGTGGTTTTATTTTATTTCTATGCTCTATTTTTTCCCCTTTCTTCTCTGTTGGGAAAATGAAGAGTGTATTAAGAACAAATCTCGGCTCCATGGATGGAGATGAGCAAAATGACAAGATGGAACTGATTTTTCCCAAAGTGAACTCAATTCTTCACATGTTAAAGTTACCATCATAGTACTTAGCATTCATGGATTAATTTTTCAGCTGGTGTCTCTGAACTAACCAAGAGGAAACTATTAGCAACAAAAAAATTAGTAATTAGCATATAAATACGGGGCTGTTTTGTTTATCATATTTTTTATCTCGACTCTTCTAGATCTTCAAGCAATAGACTGTCTTTTATATTGGTATTCTTCTTATTTTTGATCTACTAAGTTAATTAAAACATGCAAAGGTGCTCACTCATATTTAACATCATATAAGCTAATCACGTTCATATTGTTGTCTAGGGGGCGAGGTTTGAAATATCCTCTTTTGGTGAAGCGCTTGGCTTGTATGGTCATATCTGGAGCTATATCTTCTGACCTCCTTGACATACTTCAACCCTCTAGTTTGTATCCTCATATGATTTTGGAGGTAAAATACTTGAACATATTTTATAATGTAATTCTGGACGAGTTTGTATGATGGGCCACTTTGGTCTGTCTCCAACAGAGAGAGCACAAAAATTTTCTGTTCAGACACTTGGGTTTATTACAAGCATGAACTGGTAGTGGTAATATACAATATCACCTTGGAGCTAGCATTTTGCAGTCTTAGTAGGTGTACAACTCCCTGTTTTTTTTAATGACTAATTTAATTAATTGATTTGTGTTCAGCTAAAACTACGATTCTGATATTCTTATGTAAGCAAGGTTTTGGTGAAGACTAATTTAACTTTGCATTGAGTGTTAAGTTTGTATATGTTTTCTTGGAGTAGGAAGGCAGGCTGCCATAGTACCAACAAGTACTACAAAAATAGCCGCTAAACAAGTTGTATAGGAACTGTGGCATAGAAGCCCACCTACAACTTACAAGTGCCCTCTACCATAAGTAATCAAAAGAATGAAAATATTTCTACCATAGTGAAGATTATGCTAATCCCCATACCTCTCAATTCATTGTAAATATATCTTCGAACAAATCTTGTTTCACTCAAACCAAATGTGTCACAAAGGTAGCTACTGGCTAACACTTTACCAGCTAAAGAACCTTCCTTTTTTTACCCATGTTAATGGAAGTCTTATTTTAGTTGAAAAAAGATAAGAAAGTGTATGTATTCTCTGGAAAATCTAGTTACTATGTGAATATTGTTTTATTCATTATCAGTTTGAAGAAGGATACAGCTTGCTGAGAACAGCCTTAGCCAAGGCAAACATCACAGATGAACGGATGTTATGTATCCTACTACATGCTGCCAGAGATTTGTGACGATATTACTTGCCTCCTATTGTTTCTCGTTGTTGTTGACTTACATATTCCAAGTTTTAACGCAAGAATGGTACAATGGAGTTCTGGCTCGAATCCGTATTAATGCATTTCGTATTGAGTTGGCTGGAGGGTACGAAGATCTTCGTTCTGCTGCAGCGGCCTGTGTTGAAGCTGAAGCTGCTATTGGGAATGCTGTTTATATGCTACCATCCTTCTATAACCATGATTGTGGTCAGTACACCTTAATCTCTGCTTACATGTTTGCATCACTTTTATCCTTCCACTTTTTCCCCATTATCTCTTTTTTCCTGAGCATTTCTTTTAGTCGAGACGTAAAAGACATAGGAAGGGAACGGTTACCATAAGAGCCACAAAGTTTGCTATTTGCTTGCATCTGTTATCTAAAGGTTTTTTTTTCAATTCATTTGAAGATTTTGACTTCGTTCCAATGATTCGAAATTATGTTAATTCATTCGGCATTTTGCTTTCTTTGCCTTGCGGAAGAATTGGCTGGAAAGAAATAGGAGAACGGTGTTGAGAGTTGAGAGATCAAGGGAAGAAGTCGCAGATTTTGTGCCTTCCCTGTGGGCGGTTCTTTTGAAAGAGTTTTGTATTATCCTTTAGGTCTAGTTGTTGTAGATTGGAATTCTTTTTTGGTATAGTTTGTTTACTTTTTGGTTAGCTCCTCCTGGCGTGTTCTCTTGCATGCCCTTTTATAATCTTTCATTTTCTCTTTGCTTGTTTTTTTGGTAATTGAAAAAAGAAAAATCGATTGCGGTCCCGGACTAGCTTTCAGAAATGCTGAGTACTAATCTGAAGTATGATACCATGCCTATGCTTGTTGCAGATCCAAATACACACATTATATGGATAAACAATGCAAACGCGAGATTGAAGGCACTCCGTGATGTTGAGCCTGGTAAGTTTTAAATGTAATGTATTTTTCATTGTGTCATTTCATTTCTATACAAATTCAAGGATGAGTTGAGAACGCATAAGTTAGCAAGACGAGAATACTTGGCTTTATGTGTACATAAAAGCACGACAAATGTGAAATTTTGCGCATCATAACCTATCAAACAAATCCTTTAAAATAAAGAAACTACATACAACTAATGCTAGAGTAATTACAGATGAAGAGCTTCGGATCTGCTATATTGACACAAGTATGGACCATGGCGCTCGGCAAAGTGTGCTATCGCAGGGGTTCGGTTTCATTTGCAACTGTGTTCGGTGTTCGGCTGGTGATTAAATGAAGTCATTTGCTGTCTAAAACTTCTCGCTTATAATATGCTCAACTGAAACCAAATTGTTGGACCCCTGCCTCACTTCTAAGTAGCTATTGTTCGATACGGAATGATACTACCTGGCTGGATAAGAGAGGAGGAAGAATGTTCAACGAACCAGTATCCTTATTTTCCGGGTCAGAATCTAAATTCACTTACGGCTATGTCTGAAAAGTGCTTCTCACTAATGACTATCACATGTTGAAGTAATTTGTAACCGTTTTTAAAAGGGACCAATTGCTTGAGAAAGTACTTATAGTGTACTTTGATCTAAATACTCAGTTGAGAAAACACTTTTTGAGTGTAGATCAAACATTTTGATTCGTTATTATACTTTTCTCTATAAAGTTCTTAGAGACCAAACATCAAAAAACACTTTTGCTATGGTCTTTATAATCAAAAGTATTTTATTTTGAATGAACTTCAAAACGCATCTTTAACAACTCAACGGGAGAAAATGATCAAAATTTTCCATCATTAAATGTATTTTATTCAAAAAGAAGAAAAATAGCTATCCCGATTTTTTAGTGGTTTGCATTGTGTGTTATGAATAAATGGCCTTAAAGCATGTGAAATATTTCGAATTTGTATAATTCAACAAATAATTTATGCCGATCCTCCTTTTTATGTTAACTTATATATACCGCTCAATTTATAATAAAACATATATACAACTTTGTTACAAATTGAAAAATATAAGATACTGAAATGCCGACCATTTTATTTTAAATAATATATTTTTTGAATTTTATCGTTTAATTAAAATACCATATATTCAACAAAAATTATAAATTCACCAAAAGATAAGAATGCTAGAGAGTGGCGTGGATGTAAGATTCATAGTTTCTTGTCAAAGTATTTTATTGATATCAATATAACTATCAAAATGCATCTATAGATTGTTATTTTTGCTTAAACTTAGATAATAGTATCAAATTTAAGTGTAACACAAGCCTTCCCAAACAAAACACAACTAAAAACACATTTTCACCCTTTTTTTTTTTTCAAAACACGGTTCCATCATCAAATTCTAGAACCATAGAACACATAATTCAGCAAATCCTTGGCCATCCTTCGCTATCATTGATACAAAAAATTAATAATGTAACTGCCACAGCATCAGTGCCACCTCTTCCTAACTATTAGATGCATGTTCGAAATAGAGTTTTTAATTTTTCACTTCTGCACATCCAAGAATAGCCGCGTTGTACCAGTCCACCCAAATAATTTCTTAACAAATATGGATATGGAGACTCAAATACGCATTCGTCCACCAATATAAAAAGTTATATTTGACTTGAACATTGTTCAACTAGTCCTACGTGCATGTTTCTCTCTAAACCTATGTACTTTTTTTTGGATAAGAAACAATGATGTATTAAACACAATAGGAAGAAACAGCCTCGGGGCAAAGGGTGGAGATCACCCTCTTTAAAATCACTTATAATCAGGGTGAGAAAACCTACGGTCTTCTAATTCTCATCTCGTCCAAAGGGTCATAAGTTCAAATCCTCACACCTCCGTATTAGTGATATAATATTCTCAAAATGAAAAGAAACCCCCAGCCCCCAAAAAAAAGGAAGAAAAAGACTCAACTGAAGAAAATATCATTGGTAAAGGCCATTATAATCATCTCCCTATTCTCTCTCTCTTAGAAAGAGCACTAAAGAGAGACGAGTAAAGTATATATTTTTGCCCGTTTATGAGAAGGGTGGTATAGAGTTGTAAAAGGATAGAAGAGAGGATGGTGTGTGATGCGAAGGGATTAAGGCATGAGATTTAAAAACTTTACTATGAGATGATGAAGAAGGTAGGTACCACAAATACAAAAGCAGATCATAGTGAAGATTATGATCTCACGTGGAGATACCTGTGGGAATTGAACACCGCATGATCTACCACCATTTCTTACTATATTTAATGTACTTTTTTTCTCAACCAACACACCCTTTTTCTTCTGCATCTTCTTGCTTTCGATGCTTTCTTCCACACACCTGAACTACAAAAAACCACAATTTTACTTTTAGATTTTGCCTGCTGGTGCCGAAACGAACTTGTGAATGACAGACTATAATTAATGATGATCAGAAGAGTAGTTTGACAATGTAGAGAAAAGTTTACCTACACTATTGGTTAACGTCTAGACCGAGATTTGCACCGAAACTCAGCAAGGAGTGCTATATGATCAGAGGACCACACTGGGGAGGGAAGTGCTGTATCTTTCCTCAAGCTCTCCTCATCCAAGAGCTCTAACAAAGACTCCACTGTCAAAGTGTCCGCTGAAGAAACAGAAAATGTTTTTTTTTCAAAAAAACTCATCCCAGTTGTGAACAGAATGGAGAAAAAGAGAAGAGAAACCAGTGGCAGTGGTATACCCGTGTAGAATATGTAGTCCAGGGTTCCGATGAAATCCCGAGTACAATTTGTAAACAAGGGTTCATTTGTTGTAGGATCCAGCCTTTTCCGCTGCTTATCTAAACTGATACCAACTCCCTTTATTGCAAAGGAGGAATAAGCACTAACCTGTGGGGAAATATTTGATTCACAACAGGGAAGATAACCTCCAACCCAAACTCCTCCATTTATTACTTCTTGACCAAAACCATAAATTGACAATATCGACAGAAGACTTACCAATGGTAGCTGATGTGACAATTTGCTATGTGGCTGACATAGATTTAGAGGATCTACGGCTAAATCCGGATGCGTTGGTTCTACCTTCCCCCTTGCGAGAAGATGATGTGGAGCACTGCAACAAAGTTCAATAACTAAGATAATTGTACAGACCTTTGACATTACCATATGATGATATATGCCAATAAGTGCAAATAAAGGACTACGCAAAGAAATCTAGCTTGGGTTTTTCTCTAGATTTTATTAGCTTTTTCAGCTCCTTGGCTTGGACTTTTCTTTTATTATTGCTCTCGTGTCTTCTACTTTTGTTCTCAAAGAAAGTTGTTCTCCCCATAAAAACAAGCGCAAGTAAAGAACTACTCAGAAAACAAACCTTCCAGGAATAGAATTAAAATCCCCACAGACCAACATCGGAATATCTGCACTGACAGCTATTTTTTCCAGACCTTTCAGTAGAGTGTGCACCTGGTTTCGGGAATGTTAAACAAGACAAATTAATATGCAAAGGGAGGGAGAAAGAAGAAATTATGAAACAGTAAAACAAAAATCAAGTCACCTGCCAGAGCTTGACATCTTTCAAATCTTGATTTCCATTTATATGCGTATTAGCCTAATAAGAAGTTAATAAGAAATTTTAATGAACACTAGAATATGTAAGCAGGGGAGAAGAGGTAAGCAGACAACAAGAGGCTCCCCCCGAGGAAATCCAGATGTAAATTTCAGGAAGAAAGCAAAAGATCCAAATCTATGACTATGACTCTGCTTGTAAAGTAGCATATCAAACAGCAAGGTTGAAATTCTGAAATAGAAACCACAACCCACAAGTGTCTGGTGACAATCATAACCTATGATGTCTAAAAGAATACCTAAGTTTGCTTGACTTTTGGCATTGAATAACCATAGCCAACCCACTCAGTTCAGAGAAAAGTTGCTTTTCTGTGACGCATCAAAATTAAAAAGAAAAAAATGATACACATTGCTTCATGTAAAGTACGCATAAAAGAGAACCTTAGAAGAGATAAAATAAACTTGATATATATATATATATATATATATATATATATATATATATATATATATATATATCCAGCCTCATCAATAACATTAACCAGTAATTATATTAAAGGCACGACAAAATCAAACCGCAGAAAGATCACCAAAATAAACAAACATAACAGCAAATATTCAAGAATGCTTACCACACAAACAAGCTGCCTTTTTCCTGGATTATCAACGGTTGGAGTGCTGAATTTCGATTCAAGAACTACTATAAGTGCAACGTCATCCTAATGACCAGTGCAGAAAAAATTTCTTTATTAGTTCGCAACATGCTATGAATCAAAATGCATAGATAAGATGGGGGAAAGAAGTAGAAGACAATCACCTTAATTAACCGGTTTAAAGCATTTCTCTTTTGTGCAGTTAGAATAGTAGCAGGGTCAGTCAAAGATTGTGCAGCTTTGTTGAACTCAACCTGTACACGTAAAATTACATTTAGGATGCAGCAACACACACATTGCAAAGAAGTGAAAACACTTCCTAACCTCATATTTTTTGACGTGTGCAAATCTATCTCTACGGAAAAATGTTGCACAGCCATCAATTGTTTGTATGTTCCCATTGTAGACCTGAAATAGATAAATAGATACAGTGCAAAAGACAGATAGACTTTAAAATTAAAATAAATTTTTTATATATATGAAGGAATTCACTGTAGATGATAAATGTGAAATCAACCTCATTAGTTTTTCTCTTGTAAAGAGCTTGATAACCATGTTTGTCAAATTCAGGAGCAAAAAATTCCACAAAGTGATCACTTTGAACCTGTTTAGAGAAGACAAAAAAAACATACTTCATACATGAACATTCAAACAAAAAAAATAAAGAAATCTTTTTCCAAATTTTCAATGATACAATGTTGAAGCATTCCCCAAAAAAATAATTGGTCCCAGTGAGGCAGAAACCATTGAAGTTGCTCATCATCTACTCTAACACATTCCAAAAGAATAAACAAGAAAGAGGAGAAAGGTAGACGTGAAAATTTAGCTCCTTTATAGTTTTCCTTAGACATGTCTTTTACATCTCATTATTTGGGACACTACCTGTCTCTTTGGGTTGAAATGAGAAATGTGTTTGACCGTCGATCCTTTTCATATAATATAATATAAGGCATTCTATAGAAATTCATATTGAACAATTGAACACCAAACTCAGGCCTATATTACAAAGGTGATCAATAAACATTTGCTTTTAATACTCACACCTTTGTTACATATTCCATAGGTCACAGAAAATTATGCATTGTGGCCTATGGCTCTTTCAGTACAATATAGCAGATCTTTGGAGGAATTTTATTAATTAATGCTAAATGAAGGGTGCTTACAAATAATAAATTTATAATCAAAGTAAGTATATACCTTACATAGGTTAAAAAGATCAAAGTTAACTTTTTAGACATCCAAACAGTACATACATGGATTCAAAAAGATAAAAAAAAAAAATAATAATAATAATAAACTTAAAATCACTTAAACACAAACATGGATTTAAAAAGATTAAAAAGTTTCTTTTAAGAAAGCCATACACAACACCAAGAAGAGGCCCAATAGTACTGCAACTAGTACCCAAATATCATATCTAGTTTTTGTTAGATATTATGTGGGTGTCCAAGCTAGCTTCTTACGCACACTTTAAATAATCCTACAAGATAATCGCTTGACTCTACCGCAATTAGTTGCCAAAGAAACTAGCAGTATATTAAATTGCCACCATGGTTTGATCAATATACTACCATGATTTGAACACATTCCCTCTAAGTCCTTAATTTTTTCATTAGCCTCTAACCTATTCCATGGTGGTTATATCATATCTAGTTGTCATCGTCTATCAAACGTGTTTAATTAAAAATGCAAACTTTTTTCAAAGTATTAACTGGATTCTTTATTGACATAAAAATAGATATAAAACATGCAAGATCCTGAATATTTATAACGCTTAGAACAACTTCACAAGCAAAGAAGCAAAATTCTGGAATTCAAACATGCCAACGCTAGAGTAGTCAAAATTATATTTATTTATAAAGCATGAAGACAAAGTGGTGGCTACCTCCTGAAGACAAATTATATCTGCACGATAGCCAACTATCTCCCGGAGAAGATTTTGCCGGCGATAGGGCCACGAAAGGGCCCATGAAGGGCAATAACTGAATGTTTCACTGGTGGCATACACATCAGCCAAAATATTGTATGAAAGCACTGTAAAGGTTCCTGATGATGACACACGGCCATCTAAATCCATCTTTCCCATCACATCAACCCCATTAACAGGTATTAAGCGACGTGGACTAGCAGATGGAGCTGGAATGACCCGAGAAGTCAATACAGTAAGTGGAGATGCCACAGGCAACATGGTTTCCACATCGACTACAGCACATTCAAACTTGAGGACATGGCCAATATCTTCAGCAGTTGGTGTGTAACTCTTACAGCGTCCTACTTCTAACCAAGTCTCCACACCAGTCTTTTGTGTAACAGCTGTCGGGTATAATGGTGTTGAACCATTTGTCAAGCTAGTACTTAACGTAGAACTAGATGAGCTGGAGTTGATGGCACCAGATGTTGAATTATTATTATAGCGACCAAATAACTCTTCCTCTTCATTTCCATTCTCATTCATAGCACTGGCAGCACGGTCATGTAGAACACGATGATGCTGCCAAGAATCTGAAAAGCATTTGGTGGTGCAATGGTAACTTTTAAAAGCAGGAATTTTGGCTTTAACACAACCTAAACATTGTAAAGTGGCTTGCTCAGAAGGATGTACACTACAAACAGCAACTTTTTTATCACTTTGTAAGCGATACCTGAAAAGAATTTTTTGTAACAAGCTTAACATCAGTAGCGTCATTATAACAAAAAGATTGGTGCCAAAGCCAAAATACTTCCCAATTCCTACACAGAGGAAAAAAAATCTGGCAGAAAAATAAATTATTGGATTTACAAAATGCAGCAACACTAAAGGGCCAGATTCTGCTGCACTTCGATTTTATTAGCATAGTAAATGCTTCTTCATCAATTTTCAGAGATATCCTCAACCAAAAAGTAGATAAAACACTACTCAACAAATATGTGTTCCTTATATAACTTTTCCTGATAAGAAACAATTCCATTGATGGCATGAAGTATAGAAGTGCCAGAAGGGATTAAACTACTCAACAAACTTCAGTAACCTGATTAAATTATTCTAACCAGTCGCTTAAAAAGTTTGCCTTTTATATCCAAAGGTGCAGTTTATGTTCGGCACACCTGAGCATGCATCTTGGCACGAAGAGGCACACACCTGAGAGTGTGTGTGTGTGTGTGTGTGTGTGTGTATAATATATTTAATTTCTCATTATCTCTTCATTCATGATGCTATACTCGTACATATATAATTATTTTATTTTATTTTCTACTGTGTGCTACACAAAAAAATTATCTCACTTTTATGTGTTACACACTTAAGCCTTGAAGGACTATTGTGCAACACTGATCCCTACAAGAGAACGTATACCCACTAGTAATGAGATATGACAAAATCACATTAGTTCAAGGTTTTTATTCCAACCAAGGTTCAAGTCTCCTTAACCTACTTACACCTTCATATGGAAAAAGAAGAAAAAAGATATCATTTGGAGGAAAGGACAATTGGATTCATAAATTTATCCAAAATCACCTTATTTAGAAAAAATAATCATTTACAAGTCCACTTAACTGCCTAAAATGTGATCGTGTCCATGTCCTATACTTTTAGAAATTTGCGTGTCGCCGTGTCGTGTCTATGTCCCATGTCCATGTTTTATTTCAAATAACACTGAGCAGCAAATGTTTCAACTCTCATAGCAACAAGATTCTGACACTAAACCTCAATTTGTGACCCCTACATTTTCAGTTTTTTGTTCCAAATTTCATTTCATATGGTGGATAAGAAAACTCTTGAAACTACTCTAGGTATTAATTATTCTGATTGCAACCCAGCATGACACCACCAAAATTTACTGATTAAAACCTTATGCTAGTTGCCACAAAACATCATATTTTATTTCCTATAATAACATCATATTTTAAAAGGAACCAAAGTAACCCCTTAGCCAAGAGAGCTGAATTTCTAAGCATTTCTCTGCCTCCAGCACAGGCTCTTCACTTGCTCTCCAAACAACTAACACCCCCCCCCCCCCAACCCCTTCCTTCCTAAAAGAAGCACATATGACTTTCTTCCACCTATTACTGATGAAAGAAAGGATCCTAAATACGGATAAGAACAAGAATAGGTTATATGATCCTATTTAAATGGGCTGAATAAACATCGATCTCTTTCCCTTGAGAGGAGGGGGAAATTCTTCTACAATCAACGGTAAGGTCTCTTCAAATAAAATTGACCAGGAATAGGATTATACCTAGTGGAAGACCTACATATGTTTAGATAGTAGGGAAAAACCCCACACCCTACCAATCGAGCCCACCTGTCAAGTTCATAATTGACACTAACTGACACAGAGCACTTCTTCCTATTGATCCAAAGCCCAGAATATATCTCAAAAATACCGAAGATTTTATAAAGGTTAACAACAAAGAGTCCTCCCTCTCAAGGTATAAAAAGATGGCATTATCAACAAACTGAAGATTAGTGATATGAACCTTACTCTTCCCCTATTGTATATACTGCATAGATGATAATTTTACAAATAACGATAGGGGATGAGCAAGAAGCTTATTGCACACCTTACACTTTGAAAAGGCCAACTATTGCCAGTATGCTACATATCTCTAATATCCAATTATATGATATCTATTTTAAACTATTTGAAATACATTCCATGAAAAAGCAAATAAAGGGCAGCAACGACTCTGAACATATGTAAAAGTACAGACGCAGTAGAACAAAATTAATAACGTCTATATAATACCAAGCTGACAATTTCAAACAAATTGATCGTTTGATTTATAAATCAGAATCATGGCAATTTCTTGCCTTATAATAGGAAAATAAATGGGAGAATAGCATATAGGGGTTTAAAACATTAATCATACTATACAAAGACAAAAACGAAAACAGCCATTGCAATACACATCAATTTACAGGATAGGCTCCAAGACCAACACAGAATGAGTTCGAAGTTCCAACAGAACTACCAAAGCACATAAACACGTCCAACTGAAACGCCATGACTAATAGTCAATAATGACTGTACCACAGACTAAGAAACAATCCATATTCAGCAAGAAAAGAAACTTGAACTTACCATCTGTATCTCAGGAATTGACCGTCAAGTGGAGCCGACTCGGAGACATCATCGGTGTTGATGTTCTTATCCGGGCGGCGATGGAGGACGTAGGGTGTGAGCTCGCAGCCTACAATAGGAATATCGGAAGGCAGATGCACGCGTACCACGCTCAGCATGCTTTTTCACTCTCGTCGCAATCGTCACAGCCGGGCAAACCTATCAACGCGAATCGAACACAACAGGAAACGAAAACAACTCACGCAGCTTGAAGAATACCACAACAGGTGTAGAACAGGCGGATCCACCATTTACACAAGCTCAAAAACCGCAGACTTCAGCGACGAAATGGGAGGGGGAAAAAAGGGCCCAAGAAATCAAGAAATTAGAAGAACATGTGCGCAGATCTTGCGAGCGAGGTGTGGAACTGGAGAGAAACAATGAGGCGGCGTGAGACTGATCGGCGGAAACGGAATCGAAGAATCGAAGAATCGAAGAGGGAAGAAAGGAGGAGGAGGAGGAGGAAGATCGATTATTAGGGTTTTACAGAGGAGGAAGTGAAAGTGATCTTATTTTTGGGTCTATTTCTGAATATAATGCGTTTTTCAAAGAGAGAGAAAGATGAGGACCTGGAGAGGGCGTGAGGGAAGGGGGCCTTTATATACAACATTTCTTTTTCTTCTATCCTCTTATATTAATTATATTATAGGCCAGGTTTTAAATATCGATCTCTATCCAAATGAGCCAATACGAGAGCTTGACGGTTAAGGTACATTGTAAATATTGGAGGTTCAATCGGTCTTCGATAGATATTTTTAATCAACTTGAAATTTGTTAGTAATATTTTGTTGATGTTTTTTTATGTTTTTCAATGGTATGGAAGTGTTGATTTATCACTCGTGTTAAAGTCGTATCTATTGATATTTGATTATGGACAACTTGGGTACTATGCTAATTTGGTTTTTCTTTAAATTAGGCCGATCATGGACTCAAGTATAATCGGATGGAGCCAAAGGCATAATTGGATGGATAATTCCAAGTTGGTTTGATTTTGATTAAAAACAATCATCATTGAAAATTAATTCCTATATTGGTGGCTATGGTTTAATCTCATTCCCTCTAAATCCTTTTGATTTACCTTAGCCCACGTGGACCAATGAACAAATCCATGATATTTATGATGTTTATTATTACGGTCTAAATGCTCATGTTTGGCCATATTATTTGAATATAGTTTAGTTAAAATGTTAATTTTGGTTCATACATTTTTAATGTATGCTGTACTTTTAAAATGTTCATTTTGATATTTGTATTCCTAAAAAACGACTTTTTTGAATCCTATTTGTAAAATTTTGACACAAATTTTATGGAGGTTATGTTTCAAGAAATATATTGAATGTAGTGTTGTGTCAAAATTGTGATATAAAAAATAAAATGAAGGGACCAAAATAATCATTTAAAAAAATACAGGGATCAAAACAAATATTCTAAAAGTATAAGGATTAAAATAAAATAAAATTGATTAAAATGAAAATTTTAAAAATACGGGATCGAAATTAACCTAAGCTAAAAATACATGGTGGAAAAAATAGTATTTCAACGATGAAGTTTTAAACAACTACTCTTCCGAAATAGTCTTTCTTTTTTCAAATGGTCTTCCAAGTTAGTTTCCAACTTCCATAGGTTTAGTTTTAATTTTGTAACCCCAACATATTGTATAAAAAAGGAAACCCAATTTCAATTAAACGTTGAAGTTTTAAATAATTTAGTCAGATTACGTGTCTGATGTCTCTTATCTTTTTTAAAATAATCAATATATCTACATTTATTTATGGTAAAATATATTTTTAATTTTAAATCTTTTTTTAGCATAATATATGAGGTCATGATCGAACTTACAACATTTTTGACTTGAGATATATATCAATTACCGTTGAACTGTACTCGTTTTGACTTCTGGTTTAAGTCTTCAACTAAATATTTAGATTAACAAAGTTCACGAATATTTTAGTCTCTAAAATTTGGAGATTTGTACCAAAGCGAGAAGCTCTGGTAATTGGTGTTGGAGGTCAATTCCTCAAGGCCAACTAGTTAGGAGCAGGCCAAGTACCAACCTGTGAGATCGGAGCCCAATACTTAGACGTGCTCGAGAGCACCTCAGTGCCCCACCTTGATACAGGAGGGGGTTCAGAGACAACCATTTGGACCTTATGGGACTGATAGCTACCATTTTTATGGCTATAAATGCACCACCACCCCACCAATCCAGGTATGAAAATCTGTCTGAAATTGGTCTGTCTAAGTTCAGATTCCACACTTAATTAGACGTCGGAATGATCTACCTAGTTTTGCAGGTACCCTTAACGAAGCTTGCACCGATTTCATAGGTCGCACCATGAGACTTAGGTAGATTTTGACATTAACAATCGATAAATGTCATATTCAAGCCGACTAACTTTTATTAGTTTTATACTCATTTTGGTTGATGTACCTTATTTTTTTGTCATTATTCTCTTCCCTATCTTTTCTCCACATCCATGCTCTTCCTATTTTGCTTCTTCGAGAAGAAGCACGCGGCTGTGGGAGATGTCCCGGTAGAGTTCGAAGCTCTCCTGGACGACGGCGTGGAGCGAATACTGAACCAATCGGTTCGATTTTGCCGGTCCGATGGGCCTGGTTGCATTTGCTATGTCGGGAAATTTATGCCGGTGAGAAATTCGATCAATCAACATCGCCGATTTCATATCCCGGATCGGCTCATTAACCCGCCGATTTCGTCCATGGTCACTCTCGGACATGCGCTTATGGGACTTCTCGATGAGAAAGCAGTCCAAAATCTCGACGAGGTAGATATCGAAGGTGCGGACGAAGGCGCGGTGTAGTCCTCGGGGGTCTTGGTGATGTGCTTGGCTACATCGTAGGCGATGAGGAAAAGAAAATGGGGATGTGCAGAAAGGAGAGGGAAGAGAACAATGAAATTAAAAAAAAAAAGGAAAAAAGATACATAGACCGGTACTAATATAAAACTAATAAAAGTTGCAAACTCGTCTAAAAATTCACACACATCATTTTTCTGTCAGTCATTTAACCCTGAACTAAGGTCGGAGACTATTACAATCATTTCTTCAAACAACTAAAATACCACTTTTAAGAGTTATTAGGAGGGAATGAATTCAAATCTCAGGATGGTTAATACATATATATAATAATAAACGTTTGGATAATATTACCAGGAAAATGTAAATTTCACAATCTTATATCATGATACAAATTGAACAAATAACCTTATCTAAAAAAAATTGAACAAATAAACCTATCGAAAAGGCGTCAAAACACTAACAAAAAAAAAGTTAATTAACAGCAAAACTAAAACTAAAAAACAACACAACAAACACTACATGCCAAAATAAAATTTTCTAAATCACTTCATAAAAACTTCGATGTATATATATATATATAATCGGTCTAGACAAAATGAATATCATGACAGTTTTCGAATACAAAAGATAAAAAGATAAAAATTAAAAGGAAAAATGGAAGGAAAGAAATAGGGGGCAAAGATTTTGTATAATGATCCATACTTTGGTTTGCCTCATAAAATAAAACCCAAAATCTTGAATCTCCCACCGTATAAGACTCGTTTGAGAGAGCGATTGAGACACTTATCTTATGGAGAGAAAGATGTCGGTCAGCCATTGAACCAAGTGAGCTTTTTGTAAAATTGTAGGTACAATGAAATTTTTTAATACAAATTTATGATATTTCAAAAAATTTAGTTAATGAAGTGTCGTGATAAAAATGAGAAAAATGAAATGGAACGACTAAAATGATCTATTTAAAAGATACATGAATCTAAATGAATTAAAGCGGTTCATATATATATATAGATATATATATATAGTGCCTTTTTAAGACTAATATCGTATAAAAAACATTAGATAAGTATTCAAAGCATTTAAAAACACTATATTAAATTTGATTTTATCATTTCGATTTTATGGATTAATTATAACTCATAAACCAACCAAGAAAAGGAAAAACCACGATGGCTCGATTTTTCGACTTTTTTCCAATTTACACCCTCTAATTGGTTGTAGCAAATTGTCATCGTTTGTTTAATACGATTATTTTAAGTGAAGTTTTATATAATTATTGGCAAAGTGTATGTATATACATATAAAGGGATTTAGATATATATATATACATATATATTTTTTCCAAAAGTTTAGTATATTATAGATAAAAATGAATCTCGTAGTCTAAGATCACAATCACTTATGCATGTTGTTTATGCAAAGATGTGCACAACAGTGTGTTCCTGATTGTAGCTCGAACTCGACCTCTAGACCGACCTGAACACTAGGGCGGACCTGCACAAAAAGGTGAGCACTCCGACGATCAAGTCAGTATAGGTCGGATTCCAAGTTTAGTTCGAAGCCAGAAATCATCGTACCTGATCGGGGAGTGAGGTCCTCTACTTATGGGTGGTGGTCCCGCTAATCTAGCGACGGTTACATTCGGTAATCTCGGGGCCGTCGGTTACACCCGGTAATCTCGGGACCGACGGTTACGCCCGATAATCACGCCGCAGACAGTTGCTCATCTCGGCCCCTACCGAGCTCCCCGGTAGGTCAGACCTGGGCCAGGTTCACCTCGGCCCTCATACTTAGCATTTGTCGGCGTTGGTGGCGGCCATCTCGGCTATCCGAGCTGGGGATGACTCATGAGCCATCTTGGAGCACCAATAGAGGTCCTCCACGTGTCCAGGGTATTCCCTTCCCCAAACACATGTTACCCATCAACTTGGAGAATGAATCTCAAATCATTATGTGTGTGGGAGTGAGAAGGAAAATGAGGGCCTTTATCCATCATTTTGTGAAGAGATTGACAATTGATCTTCACTTCTCATGGTTGGTGTTATGATGATTTTAGCAATCACATTTTCCGCGAGAAAATGACCTAAGTAAGACGACTTCTACGTGATTTGTTCTCTCATAGAAGGCCTGCTATGCTCAACCTATTGCTTGTTGTGCTCCAACTTAGAAGTAGGGGTTTTAGAGCCGTTTTATCACTGAAGGCTACTCTACTAGTTTCAGTGTGAGCACTTGACTAAAAGTCTCGACAGTAAAGAAGATTTTATCATGATCTTGCAAATCTACAACTCTCTTTAATGAGCGAGACTGTATCGAGATCTAAAGATTTTTCAAAGAGACTAGGTAGAATTTCTAATTTCTGTTCAACTTAGGTGAAGCAAATAGACCTACCAAAAAGGCGTAAGGAGCACCAACAAAAAACTTAACAATGCAATTAAAGTAGACAAATAATAACAACACCACATAAACGAAAAACAACATGACAACTCATTTGTGGAAATAAGTCTCTATTTGGGAACTAGAACCGAGACTATTATGTAATGTAGTAGTATAAACATCACCCAGAATAATATATAATAAATTATGGAATTGCCTTCTCCAAAGGGTGTCTAAAATAATTGGAAATTTGAATTTTTAAACCACGATTTAGTACAATACCAATATCTATAAAGGTTGGGTAGACTTCCCCAAGCATAAATTGAAGTAATATATATACTTCCTTATTATGTATTGTAAAATTGAATCATCACCTTTTTACTTTAAATGTAATATTGAATAAAAAGTTAGACAAATATTAATTAAAAAATTATATAAATATTGAAGCAAATTTATTTTCTAAAAATTGAAATGTTTGATAGGTTATCCAATAAAAAAAAATTGGGACAAAGATAGAGTATTTATTGTCTTCCTGTAACTAAATCAAAAAAGTGACAGTGACAGACTTAAAGAACCATTGAGATTCTTCACAAATCGCTCTCTCACCCACAACATGCTCTATAAATCGATTTTAAAAGATCACTACCAAAGAAGATCAATTTTTTCTCTATAAGAGACCAATTTGCTAGCTTTAAACACCCAAGACAAGCTCCAAAGGAGGCGACCGTTATGTGCCTTTCTTCTCACTAGTGTGTTCTATGTAAGCAGCATCGTGAATCACAGGGACATACATGTTTTTGCTTCTTGCAGCTTCTCAACCGCACTCTGACACACCCTCCTATCCTCCTTTGGCGGTCATTGGTCCTACCAACAGATCCCCACACTTTATTATCTTCTACTTTCACGGGACACCCCTTTACCAATGAAGCTAAAATCCTGTGGATGCATTTTGTTAGGGCTTTGTCGTGAATGATTTGGTTAGAAATAAATCATAGGATCTCCCCACGAAAAGAGCGATCTATCAATAACATTTTTTGAATCTATAATGTCATTGGTTGTATCATGGTGCAAATGATCTCCCATCTTTCAACACTATAACTTTGTCTCTATTTTCCAATTTTTCAACACTACTAACTTTGTCTCTTTTTAACCCATTAGAAAGCATTTGTGTAGCTCCATTAGTTTGGGATGTTATCCCATTTTGTACATCTTACATTCCATTACATTAATGAAATCATATATTAAAATAATAATAATAATAATAATAATAATAATAATAATAATAAAAAGATAAAGGTAATGTAGACTAGTTTGTAACGAGGGGTAAGATGCATGAAGATAGATATCGGATGTCCGTTACAAATCGCGTGTCTGTCAATTATTGATTCATTAACTTCACATACAAATATCACAATATATATGTGGTTAATCAAGACCCCTACAATTTTATTTGAAGTCTTTTTTTATAACATGTGGGGGTGGAGAATTGAACTTACAATTTATTGATTGGAGATATATGTAATTTACCGTTGAGTTGTGTTCGCTTTGACAACTTTATTCGAAGTCAAATGTTAAATTTATCCGTTTGCATTCGTTGCACTAAACTAGTTCCGGTGAAAAATATCCCAAACAAACAAAAAAAAATTATAATTTACATTATTAGAAAACTAAGTGTATTTAATTTGTTTATATCCAATAAATTGAATACTCTTTTTTTTATATACAATAAATTGAATACTCTTACAATTGGTATGAATTTAATATTGCCATCACAAATAGAAAATATGGGTAATTTAGCTGTTTAAGTAACTAGTAATTTAATGTTGCAACCATCCCCAAAATTACATAATTTTTAGTGCACCTAAAATTACATTTAAATGTAAACTCAAAGAAAACAAAATTATAGGAAACAATGATTACATATTTGTAACCACAGAAATGGCAAATAAACATAAAAAGAATTTGAAATGGAATGAAAACAGAAAATGATGAATACTGAACATTTTTTTTAGTAATTTTGTATTTGATCTGCTTTCAATAAGTTTGAGGATAAGTTTCAATTTGATTCCTAACTTTCAAAAAGTGATAATTTGATTTCCGACCTTTAAAAAATAGTTATAAAAAATTTATGGAGTCAAATTTCTATAGGTACTAATGGAATGAACAATGATGATGTGGTAAATCTGAAATGATATAGTAATATTTATTAATTTTACATTATTTATAGTTCACGTGACATTTTTTACTTTTAATTTTTGCTTCTTATGTATATATGTAGCGTTTTTAAATATTTATGAAAAAGAAAAATGGCATGGTGAGGAGCGGGGACAAAATATGTATTTCCACAACAGATCCCGACGAGGATCGCCAATTTGATAATGTTTCTTTTTCTTCTTTTATCATCTTTAATAAAGAATTATAAATAAAAATTGTATATGAAAATTAATTTTTAAAATAAAACGTTCAATTTTTTGTATGTCATTATTACTTTTTAATACTTTTTTATGTATTTTATAAGTTGATAAAATAATATTTTATTTATATTTTAGAAAAAATAGAAATGGAGACCAGTTTTAAAGGTTTCCAAAATTTAGCAGAATATATGTTTCTAAATGATCTTTTATAGTGGGTCCAAATCTTAAAATCAGTTTAATAATATATTAAAAAAATGAGAAATTAAAAAATATAAATAGCAGCCAAAATACTAAAATTTCAAGAAACGGACTCTAAACGGCAAGATGAACACATGCGGCTCTACCATTAGTGTCAATTTCCGAATATAAAAAATAAAAGCAAAAACTAAAAGAAAAATAAAAAAATAAAGGTAAGACGGGCCAAAGATCTTGTAGTATGTTCCACGAGCCCACAAGACGGCCCAGTTCAATTCGGCCCATAAACGCAAAAAAAACCTAAATCTGCCGCTATATAAGCCCAAAAAAACCTAGGGTTTTGTCTCAGTTGCTAGAGCGAGCGAGAGAGAGACCTTCATTCCGCAGAGAGAAAGATGCCGGCCGGCCATGGACTTAGGTCTCGTACCAGAGATCTCTTCGCGAGGCCCTTCAGGAAGAAGGGTTACATTGCTCTCACCACATACCTCAGGACCTACAAGATCGGCGACTATGTCGACATCAAGGTTAACGGCGCCGTTCACAAAGGTATGCCTCACAAGTTCTACCATGGCCGTACCGGTCGTGTATGGAACGTCACCAAGCGCGCCATCGGTGTCGAGATCAACAAGCAGGTTTTGCTTCGCCTCCTCTCCTTACTGATTGATTTTGTTTGCGGTTGTTTTATCAGATCCGTTTTGGTTCGTAGCATCTTTTTTTTCTTTTTTGTTTTCAATCTGCTTCGATTTTTGGAATGTCTATGAATTTGACTGTTTAGGACGTGGATTGTGTTTGATTTTTATGACGACTCGTTTAGTTATAGGATGGAATGTGAAGTTATCGATTCTGTTCGGATTGTATGTCTCTGGCTGCTGTTTTTATTCTGAGCATGTTGAACTTATTCTGCTAATTTCTCTAGCAATTCATTTGGTGGCTGTTTGTTGAACTTTGTGTGTAGTTTTTGATGGCCAAACCACTATATTTTTGTTTGATGTAGCTGGAAATTCATACGATGCTCTACTTGTATGCGAATCATCGCCTATCTCACATCTTTGTAACCTTATGAGCCACCTGTGACTTGGTTGAGCATGTTCTTGGTTAGGTTTAGTTTAGTTTCTGACCTAATCCAAAACCAAGCTCGACTGTGTTTTTAAAACAAAATATACACCATTCAGTTCTGGTATCTGTTTATCAAACTTTTAAATGATCTGTGTGAATTTTCAGGTGGGTAACAGGATAATTAAGAAGAGGATCCATGTCCGTGTTGAGCACGTGCAGCCGTCTCGATGCACCGAGGATTTCCGAATGAGGAAGGTGAACAATGATGCACTCAAGGCTGATGCCAAGGCTAGAGGTGAAGTCATTAGTACCAAGAGGCAACCAGAAGGCCCCAAGCCAGGGTTCATGGTTGAAGGTGCAACAATGGAGACTGTCACCCCCATTCCATACGATGTCGTCAATGATCTCAAGGGTGGTTATTAGAATTTTCTCTTCTCTGAACTTGTCTTGTTTGGTTCTTTTTGGTTTGTCTTTGAACTTATTGGATAGTGTTACAATTTTCTCCTTAAGCTCCTAAATTTTGTTGCATACCAAACCTATCTATTGATGAATTGTTTCTTAGTTTCTGGTTTCGGCCATAACCTTGAGAAAAACTAGTGTAGTTTCAGCTTATTGAAAGTATTTTGTTAGTTTATGCTTTCTCTAATGTTTCTTTTTGCATTCACCCGTAGCTTCTGAATTTGAAAATGCATATGATAAAAAGTTGGAGCTGCATTTTATAATAATGGGCTTTAAAATTTTCCTATGTTGACTCAAATTTGTTCGAAAAAGATTCTATTTGATGTTATTTTTTAGCTATAGTGTTTTGAAAATTTGTTTCTATGATTTTGACTAAAATTTTAGAAAGGTGTGATACAAATCGAACAAAGTAAAACAGGTTCTAAAATTTTGATTGTAGAGAGTTTTAAACAAGATTGTTATTGGGAATTTGCTTTTTCATTTTTTGAATTTAGTTTTACAATTTTAGACTAAATTTTAGAACGAATGGATTTTTTTTCATTTCAAAATTATGGGGTTGCTTGAGTGTGCAATTGATGATAATGGTTTATGAAGATTTGAATATTGTATGTTTAAAATATTTATTCTGGCCTGTGTATTGTCAACTTTTTATGACTGTTTTTAAAACAGTCATTTTGCCCTCCATATTTAAGAAAGTTCATTTCATTTTTTCCAATCACAACACATTTTGAGTTACAATGGATATGCAATCTGTGTTAAAATTTATAAAAAATGTACTTAAATGTCACTTTAAAACTAAATTTATCTATAGTACCTGGATGAAATTTGAATCAAAGTTCTAAAAGTATAGATTAAAATAGTAGTATTATGCATGTGAGTATTGATTTGATTACTATCGCAGACGTTGTCAGTTTATAAGTATGTTTTAGGATGTTAATTTTTGGATAAATTTATTTTTAATCGCTTGTTTTTGTTAAAGTATATTGTCATTATTATTAATGTATGAAAATAAAGGCTAATGAGTATATGGCCCTATTTAATATTGTTTTCAAAAACTTATTCAAGTCCAAATTTTGGACGATTATTACAGTAAATCCTAATTCATGTGAAAGTTAACTTTTTTTTGAATTTTTAAAAAATCATTTCAATGAATGAAATCCTAAATTTTATTCTTTACCACTCCTTTTTCACCTGAAGCATTTTAAGGGTGAGGAACCAAAGTAGAATTTAAGAAGTTAAGATCAAAATAAACTCAATAGAGGAAGCAAGATAGAATTTTAACTTATTTATAAACAATCAATGAAAAAAATGCAAATGAAATAATTAACTTGGAAAAAAATCTAAAATAATTATGTTTGAAATTAGAAACAATCTAGAAAATTGTTGAATTCAACGAAATAGGCCAATTTAGAAAAATTTAAAATTTTAATAGACTATCCAAAATTTAAAATTTCAATGTCACATATTACCTTCCCTCATTCTCATTCTTATTGATTTAAAAAAAAGGTGAGTAAATAAGAAAAGATTAAAAAACACATTTGATCCATAAATTTTCGTAAAAGTAACGATTTAGTCCCTGAATTTTCAAAAGTAATGATTAGTCCATGTACTTTAAAAACTGGGTTAGATTTAATAGAAATTTGATGTGGCATGTTCATGTGTACAAATTTATTATCCAAGTGTACAGTTGGTTCAATATTGGGTCGGTTCAAAGTTAAATCGGTTTTCACGGCTTATTACGCTCCACGCCATCTTGAACCTACTCACAAACTCATCCGAGCCCAAATTGTTCTTCAGGTCCTTAAGATTGGGGAAAGCCTCCGGCGACTCGTAGGTCCCCAACCAGACCCTCATCTAATGCAAAAGCTCTCGTTGCTGGAGGTAAACCGACAACCCTTCGATTACCAGATCTAGAGCTCCAGCGTCGGAGACATTTACGCAGTGTGAGAAGATCGAATCCAAAGTATTCCCTTTGACCAACAAAATCAAATTCGAGAGAGTCGTCGTCACATCGGAAACATCTATTTGGCCAAACCAAAGACTGGTTGTGTTCATCATCTTCATATTTTTCGGCGAAAGCTGAAACAGGGGATCAAAGCCCAGAACATGGAATGTGAATCATTGCCCCTTTTATTTTTTGGGTCCTTTTAGAGAATGAGGGAGAAATTGAATTTTAGGATTATATTTATAGGCAGTGAGACATATAGAAGCCATGGCCGAAGAAATGGTGGAGACCTGGTCTAATTGAGGCGAAGAAATGAAAAAAAAAGGAACTTTTTGGATTTAATGAAAAAAGTCAGATTCAGTGTGTGAGTGGGGAGATTGATTCACACACGGAACGAAGAACAACCCAGAGTTCGTATTTGCCTTCCTCGGCATGTCGTACGACAGCGTGATTAGCACCATTTCTAATCTGATTACAAGCCGGCGGAGATTGCAAAGCAGGCGAAAGCAGCGAAAGCGAATGTCATAATCACTAAGTCTACGGAGAAGATTAAGAGTTTCACGGAGGAAAATTGACGTGTAGATTTTGTGCACCAATTCGTCGACGGTCTGTTGCTTGAGCTCCTCGGAGCTACGAAGGCAGACAAAAATGAGATGGCGTGGAGCGTGGGGTGATAAGCCGTGAAACATGGGACACCATTTTTCCTTTCTAATAATTAATATTATTTTTACATCTTAAACCGGTTCTACTTTGAACCGATCCAATATTGAACCAACCGTATTCTTGGACATTAAATTTGTACACATGGACATGCCACATCAAATTTCTGTTAAATCTAACCCAATTTTTAACGGCAAAGACTTAATTGTTACAAATTTGAAAGTACAGGAATTAAATCGTTACTTTTGAAAGTTCAAGGACTAAATCGTTACTTTCATGAAAATTCAGTATTTTTTAACCCTAAAGAAACAATGTTATACCCAAATAAAATAGACAAATTATTATCAAATGGGCTTTAAATAATTCAATCAACCCAATTCACTTAAATGGGTGGTTAATGTGTTTATATTTATCTTAATTCTATTTGATTTAATATATATATTTTTTCTTTTCCTGTTTTCCACTCTCCAATTATTAATTTGAATAATCTTTTTTTAGTATAATTTCTCACCACATAAAAATTAATATCGAATTACTAATCTTTGTTTTAGTACAAAAAAACGTGGAGTAGGAAAATTTAGACCTCCGACCAATAAAAAGTAGATGTAATTTATTGTTACGCTCTTTTCTATGTTAACCTTTTTATTAATATTATTAACAAAAATGTTAATAATATAAATAAAATCGACTTAAATATTATAGCTTATTATAGCTTAACTGGTTAGGTTAAAATTGAAAAATTCATGATTAAGAAAATAAACTCATTAAATTACATATTTTATTTCCATGATTTATATGATACTTATTTAGTCCCCAAATTTTAAAAAATTTCAATATCATCCTTATTTAGGCTTCAAAGTATCATCCTTATATCTTAAATTATGCTAATCTTTAGCTCATACGTCACAATATCCATCGATAGAATGAAAATGTGACACACATTTATTAAAATAAGGACGTTGCATAATTTGGTTGCTAATTGAACAGATTTGGGAGATTAACTCTCAATTACTATTCTAGTCAAATCCCAAATCTGATTCATCCATATTAAGTGTTACTAACGAAAAACTAATAGTAACATTATATATAGAAATCATACTATAGGAAACACTAAATAAGCACAAATACAATAATTCAAGAAAATGATGTCATTTTCCATTAAAAATATCAAAACATGGCTAATTTGAACCATTATATTTTGGCCTAGTGATAAATAAGAACTACTGTAAATAGTAAAGATAGGGATGACAATGGAGTGGGGCGTGGCCGGGGGCCATCCCCATTCCCGCCTCGTTGGGAATTTTGTCCCCATCTGGACTGGGGCGGGATTCCCGACAAATTTATTATTTATTTTTTTTGTATATATATATTATGGAAATTAAAATTAAAGAAGGGGCTAAATCAAAATTGTACTTGGGCTTTAAAAAAAATTTAAAAAGTATTTATTAAAATTAATATATATTAATATTATTATATATAAAAATATAAAATTAATAAAATATTAAACGGGACGCAGTCGGTGAGAGGGACGGGAATGAGGTGACTATCCCCGCCCCGTCCCCGTCGGGGACCCCGTTTAGGATCCCCGATCAGATTGGGGATTTCCCAACCCGATCGGATCTGATACCCGCGGAGGTCGGGTCACACAAATTTCCGGTTTTATCATCCAACGAAACCTTTATTTGTCATTGTCTCATTCTTCTTACTTTTTCACGTCTCTCTTCCCTTGAAAATAAAAATAAATAAATAAAAAACTAGATAAAATCCAATACAATTTTTGAAATGATATTGAAATAATAGAATTGATAGGAATTATTTTAGGCTATTGGAGAAATTTATAATCTTTTTATATTGCAAAAGATACAAATTAAAAATATGGGTTCAGCTATTTGAAATTTCTTTTAGTACAACATGAGGTAGGAGATGGAATTTAATTAACGTTAGCTTCTCCCGACAAATTTAAAATTTATGTATCTACGTTACATTTAATTTATGGTAAAAAAAGCGAGTGGAATGATTGCAAATATAAACATATTAGTGGTAAATCACGTCTATTTTTTTTTCCCCAAAATTTGGAGGTTAAAATTTCTATACCTAACATTTATTTTGGTCTGAGAAAAGAAGCGAGTTGAATGATTTTTCCTTCAAACTCCATAAATAAAACCAGAGCCCAATCTCAAAAAAAATCTCCATCTCCATCGCCATTCTCCATTTCCTTCCTTAACCTCTCCACCGCCGTCCATGGCTCCAGCCCCTTCCGCCGGCGCTGCGGCGGCCACCATCTTCCTCTGCTTCCTCCTCACCTCCGGCTCCGCCCTCGTCGCGGCGGAGCGCCACCATTTCTCCACTGTCCTGTCCCCGGCAAATCTCGGCCTCCGGCGCCGGGAGAAGCTCAGCCACCTCCACTTCTACTTCCACGACATCCTCGCCGGCCGGAACCCCACGGCGGTGCGGGTGGTGGAGCCGCCGCCGTCGAACGCCTCGCGGACTCTGTTCGGCGCGGTGGTGATGACGGACGATCCGCTGACGGAGCGGCCGGAAATCGGGTCGAAATTGCTCGGAAGAGCTCAGGGAATGTACGCCTCCGCCTCGCAAACCGAATTTGGGTTTCTGATGGTTATGAATTTCGCGTTCGTGGAAGGGAAGTACAATGGGAGTTATCTGAGCATTTTGGGGCGGAATACGGTGATGTCCGCCGTGAGGGAGATGCCGGTAGTCGGCGGCGGCGGGTTGTTCCGATTCGCACGTGGGTACGCTCAGGCAAGGACTCACACGGTGGATTTCGCCACCGGCGACGCCGTCGTGGAGTATAACGTCTATGTCTTCCATTATTGAAGAAGAATTTCTTGTCGTCTTTTTTCTTAGGGTTCCGTCTCTTCTCTGCTCTGGCTTTGAAGAAAATTTGAGAGTTTAAAATAATAAATAATATATTTATCAATGTTTTGGAAAATGAAAAAAATTTATGTATTATGTCAAGTTATAAATTTCAACTTCAATTAAACTTTTATATAAACTACTTTCGTTGAAACTAGCATACCTGAACTGTAATTGACACTGTATTAAAAAATTTATTTAATTTAAATTTTAAATTTGAACAGAGTATAGAATCTATACCTCCTCGATCAATAAATCATATAAAATTCGATCAACAAACAAAAAAAAATTATGTTAAGAAATGCGAAATGCGAAAGAAAAATATTATTGATTATTTAAAAAGAAAGATTCAAATTCTAGAGTTCATAGAGTTCAAATTGATTGTTTAAAAAGAAAGTTAAATCTGAAGAAATTAAATCTTTTAAAATTAAAATTGACAATTTGTAAGATAGTTAGACCCTCATGAGTTTGAACCCATTCTTTCTCAATAAACCTTAGTTCGATCAATAGACCATCATGATGTTTTTTTTTTTTTTTAATTTTGGTTTTTAAAATTTAAAAAACTTCTTATTCTAAATAGAGATTTAAATCAACAATCTATGCTCATGAGATAGTTCAAGTAGGGTTAAGACACTGTCTCCTATTAGAAAAAAGTCGTGAATTCGAATCTCTACTCCCACATGTTGTACTAAAAAATGAGCTTTGAACTTGGAGATGTGAGAAAAATGAAAAGATTAAGTGTTGGAAGTAGAATATTACATGATTATTTTTGTCTAAATTCAGGGCTTAGGAACATGTCGTCAAGTTATGTTTATTTTGTTCCCGAATTTTCAAAATGTTTTTTATAGTCCTTAAACTAAAAAGAAAAACAAGAAGTCATTTCTATTAATTTGCCACCTAATATCTGCTCATTCAATACTTGCTCTAGTCAACTACATGGCTCTAATACTGTAACGAAAACGAAGATGAGCAATAAAGCAGAAGCAATAGAGAAATTTTACAAAAGTAAGAACTTTTATTCATTGAATTGAAATTGTTCCAAAAAATTTATATGGAAACAAGAAAACCGACCACTAATCCACTACTTAGGTCACTAACCCACTACTTAGGCCACAACCTTCGAATTCTCCCTAAACCAACACCATAACTCCACTAAGCCACTAACCTATTAATTCTCTAAACTTTCAATACTCATCCACTACTTAATAAACTTCCCACTATGAAATTAATTACCGAGCATAACTCCTAAAATTGTGGAACCACTAACAAAGAAACTAATACATGTTTGCACTAATTCTTAATACTCCCCCTTATTGCAAACATACCAGCAGCAACATTTGCACTTCTGATTACTTCAATATTTCTCCATAGGAGTAGAAATCGCTTTTGTCTCCCTCATACGAAAACAATTCATTGTTGCATTAAGTTACTTCTCCCTTTTTAGTTTCTTGACATGATCGAGGAGTAGAACATGATTTTCTTCCTCAAAGCACAAAAAATCAATTTGACATGTAACAAGTTCCAAACGAATCATAGCATAACAAAAAATATCAATCATTCCTAAAGATTCTTCAGTAAATAAATACTTCAATTCAATATGGCCCATTATTTCCCAAACTCGAGTGACATAAGTATGCTAACACCAATCGACTTCATTAGGCCAAAATCATGAACAAACGCTTCAAATTCTTCATCAAGCAATACATTAGCAATCACAACACCTCGATAAGTAATCTTGGATTGCAACTTTCAAAACAATACTCTAAACCTCGAGTTTTGTCCAACGACATACATATTTGAGTAGGCCAATCCAAAGTAAGTTTTCCAAGCTTAAGTTTTCCAAGATGGTAGACAACACCAAAATTCTCATGTTGGAAAGCATCTTCCTCAAGGCTTTCCCTCCATGAAAATCCTTTCAACTGATCAAAAGAAATTTTTCGATCAACTTCACCTGCAACATCTACAAAGACTCCGTATGTGTAGTCTTTATAGTTACCCTTACAGAAAAATAATAATCCGACCAAACAACCAAATGTTAACCCAACAATAAGTCCAACTATAAGGCTAACCTTCGGATTATTTAAAAACTTAAGCTTGTACCATCTTTAGCACAAGAATGAGTAGAATTCCTGCCACAATTCAACTTGGTTCCAGAAACACTCCCAACATCAGCAACCTGAGAGACTGAAACAACATTCTTCCTCAAATTTGGACCATTACAACCATAAGAACATCGCCCAAGTCACAACTTTCAATATTGACATGTCCTTCTTCCTCATCAGGATGTAATGAATTACCAGCCACAGTGGCTCTTCTTCCACAAACATCATAAAGAAGAGATACATTTTCAGTAGTATGATGAAAACAACCAGAACCATCAGACCAATCCTCACTATAATCAAAAGAAGCATTAGTACAACAATTAATGGTTGATCAATAACTTCAATTGATAAACAATGTTCCCAATTGAGTTGTTCAGACTTGTTAATTTCCTGTACAACATATGCTTCTGCTTCTTTAAGTTAACAATTTTGTTTAATATGACATGGTTTCCCACATCGACTACATACCACATTCACCTGATAATCACGCTTGATATGTCCCAGCTTTCGCACCTAAAACATCCTTTCGAATTACCTTTGGACTGTCTTTCATTTCCAGAATGCTTGCTATCATGAAGAACATTCAAAAACATAACTTCCTTTAACTTTGTCTCTTGTAGAAATAATACCTTCTACCTCGGGAGAAGACCGCTTATTGTCACCAAACATTTGTTTCACCAAAGCTTCCTGATTTGATAGCAAATTTTCCAACTCAATGATAGACGGTTGATTTACCCAACCTTGTATCGAAGAAATAAACGACATAAACTCCTTTCGCAGTCCACAAATAAGATACCGATGCAAACGAGCATCGCTAATGGGTTCCTCCTTGTCCAATTCTGAAATTTCATAACACAAAGTTTTAACTTTCAGAAAATATTATGAAACCGATAAATTACCTTGAGTTTTTCCAACAAGTTCATTATCCAAATACTGCAACTTCGTTGTGTTTTCTGAGTGAACAACCTTTCAAGTGTATCCCACACTTCCTTTGGAGAATCTACATCACGAACATGCTCGATGTACTCCTTGTCAATAGAAGTTCGTAAAGCAAATAAAACTTTGCCACATTTGATCTTCCACTTCCTTCGTACCTCAACATTTTGTGGAGTATCATTTGGAATTACACTATCTTCACCAGATATAAGATTTCACAAATCTTGCCCTTATAGAATAGCTTCCATACATAGCCTCCAGTAGCTATAAATATCACCGGTAAGCTTATCTACGCAAACATTGCTTCCATCGTTCATCTTCACGAGCACTAGACTCAAATACCGATCACGAAACTCAAATACAAGATAAAGAACCTGGACGCTCTGATACCATGTAATGAAAACGAAGATGAGCAATAAAGTAGAAACAATAGAGAAACTTTACAAAGGAAGAACTTCCATTCATTGAATTGAGATTGTTACAAAGTATTTATATGGAAACAAGAAAATCGACCACTAATCCACTACTTAGGTCACTAACCCACTACTTAGGCCACAACCTTCAAATTCTCCTTAAACCAACACCATAACTCCACTAAGCCACTAATCTATTAATTCTCTAAACTTTCAATCCACTCATCCACTACTTAATAAACTTCCCATTATGAAATTAATTACCGAACATAACTCCTAAAATCGTGGAACCACTAACAAAGAAACTAATACATGTTTACACTCATTCTTAACAAATACATGCCCACATCAATACATTAATATAGACATTCAAAATCACGTCACCAATTTGTTAAAAAAATAATGACAAACTAGTGAAAACCAATTAAGTTAGAACACTTGTTAGAATGTGTTTTTTCTCCCCCACTTTAAGGAGTCTTGCTTTTTTCTCATCCTCATTATTTCATTCTTCAAGGTCCACCACTAACTTGAAAACTTCATTTTCTTTTGGAAACTTTTGGCTCACTTCAGCACCAAAATGGCTTTCCTATTGGAATTGTGGGGCAAAAAGAGAATGGACCATCATTTTAAAGTCTAACTTGTAAACTTTAGAAAATCTTATGCCTTTTTTTTTTCTTTTCCTTTACAACTACCCTATATAATAATTCAAATGTGTTTTTTTTTTTAATTTGTTATCATTTTCTATCATGAGAGGGTATTAAGGAATTTTGTTAATCCTTATGGATTATTACTACTATCAAAATTTAAGCATGACAAAATGAGTCAGATGCTGATTATTATGTTTATTAATATGCTCATATTTTAGGTAATTTAGGGCACATTCGGTAATATTGCAGTTTCTTGTTTTTGTTTCTTTATTTTTTATGAAGAAGAATGTAATGCATGCTTCCAACCTCCAAGAATTCAAGTATGATAAAACAATTTTTTTCATTTATGCTTTGGAACAAATTTGAAATGAGAACAAGAATGAAAAAACTTGTTTTTGTTGTTTCCAAAATTTCTATGCCGTTGTGGGAATGTTCCCAAAAAATGATAAACAAGAAACAAAGTTAGTTGTAAAATGCTTAAATTTCTTAAGAAAATTAGAAACGAGAAACAAGAAACGAGAACGTTACAAAACGGATCCTTAATCTCCCAGGACTAAAGAAAATTTTATAATCCATTAATGACGGACTCAATTGATAAAATTTTACGGAATTAAAGATATCTATCTAGGTTAAAATACTCACATATACTTTTAAATTGTAAAGACATCCAAAATAGTTTTGGGTGATTTTGGGTATATTTGTAGTTTATTGTTTCTCATTTTCAATTTTTGGGAAATGTAAATGTTACTTTTCTCGTTTCTCATTCAAATATTTCTAAAATTTTATATAAATTTGTGAAAAAAAAACCAAATTTCTTGTTTCTTGTTTCTGTTTCCAAATTTTTTCAAAACATAAATAAAAGGAGTATTTTATATTATTGACTTATAAAATGTATAATAAATATTTAAAAAGTAAAAAAATAAAAGATTTGAGTATTTAATTTGAAAATAAATTTTTTTATAAAATATTACTTTTTATAATTTTAAATGGTAAAGAAAAAAATAGTTACCAAGTATATTTCTATTAATTTTTTCAATAAAAAATAAAAAAACAACTGTACATAGCTCTTTTTTTAATTAAAAAATGAAAAATAAAAAAATAAAAAATAGAAAACGAGAAAAAATAAATAGAAACGAAAAAAAAAAACCATTGCCTTTGGAAAGAATCAACGGCTTAATTTAAAAAAATAAAAAGTAATGGTAATAATTTCGTGGAAAAGATATAAAAAAAATTCACCAATAAAGTAAGAATGGCGACAATCTCGTCCCATGCACCTTTTAATTAGGCAATTACCCTTTTCCCCACTCCAAATTACAATATATAACTCCAATATAAAAAATTCCAGTCTCCACTGGTAATTAGAAACACAGGATGAAGGGGTGATTGTCCTTCTCTGACCCTTGCTGCCCAATCAGAAAACAGACAACTAATACACGTTCTACTTATTGAACAAGGTTTTATGATTGGTTCATGATCCATGAATATCGAAGGCATCATTAGAGTGATCTCGTAGTTCCTAGAAGTTGGAGACGATGGAGTTGGTCTATGCTAATAAATTAAGTTCGCTTTCTTTATAATTTAAGCATGCTTATCTTGAAGTGATTCTAGATTGTAAATGACTTTAAAATTCTTTAGGAAGTATATGCACAATGACAGAGTATTGAAAACACCAATGTTACCTAATTTATAAGATAGTCTTTCAATTTTGAAAGCAATTAAGAATACTGTGTGATCGAAGCATAAGACTATTGTAGTAGTTGTACAAAACAATGACAACCTTTTGTTTATGTTTCTAAACAAACAGACACACGTGAATTAGTTGTTAAATGAAGAGATTCTAAAATAATACAAGATAGATGATAATATTGTTAAGGAAATATTAAAAGAATATTTGGTAGATACTACATATATATCAACAAAATACAATTTAATTTTTGGTAGCTTATTAAAGTTAAGTACAGTAAGGATAAAGAATATTTTAAAAGAGTAATAATATTACTTAGTAGGAATAGTCTTCAATCTCGAAAGAAATTGAATAAATAATAAATTACATTACATTGGTAAGTTAAGAGATGCATAGAAATGTAGGTTACAGAGAATGTGTGTCTATATATATATATTGATTTATATACATTCTAGATTAAAAAAAATAAAAAAATAAAATTTTATCGTTATGGTTCACCGTAAACTTTCAATTTTATCAAATTAGCCTTTAAACTTAGTAAGAGCTAGCAAATTTTCACCATCTCTACTCAATTTTTACTAATTCACCCACTAATCTTAACCAGAAAAAAAAATGAAGAACTAAAAAAAGTCACTATTTTAATGAAGATCAAATACATTGTACAAAATTAAGTTTGATTAATACACAAAATTGATCATTAATTAACTCTACTGATACTTACCAATTTCAACAAAGAACCAACTTAATTGTCAATTTTGTTTGAATCTTACCAATTTCATACCAAGTACATGTTCAAGAATATGTTGGATGCAACTCAAAATACTTTTTTAATACTTTTTTCAACGATTCTTCAAACAAAAACTTAGCCTAAAGTAAAAATTGCATCACTTTTTAAAGTCAAAAGTAAAAATGCATCACTAATTAAAGTTTAAAGTAAAAGTTGCAACACTTATCAAAGTTTAAATTGCAATTCGATGAAGTTGGAAGTTTATGATAAAAATTGGTACCTTCAAAATCTTTCCTAAATTAATTTATCAATCAATCATTATGTATTTTTTAAAATTAATTATTCCATTAGAAAAATAGTGTAAAGAATAATGTTCTTAATAAAATATATAATTTAAATATATTTATTTGTATCGTTGATGTCGATTTGTAGACAAGTGTCACATAAGTGTTACGGATGTGCCACATACATCTACATCTCCAAACTCTAAGTTACATGCATACAAAAATCTAGTACTGGTGTGGTGTTCTGCCGAATGCACTCCAATGTGTTTAGGTTAGAACTCAAGTTGGGAGCAAACTGATTATGGAAGAGAACAGAGGGGTATCAACATTCTCGATAGTGAAAATCTACTTGAATGTCAATCTCCTTGTGTAACGTAGGAGAACACGGTAATATCTTGGACAATTCTTTATGTTATGGATTGGATATAAGGTGTCAGCACCCTTCTAACTGGCTGTCCATCGTATAGATTGACTTCAAAACTCAAAATTGGGCTTTGTCCGATTTTTGCTAACTTGGTCTATGTGGCTTGGATGGAGCTAAGACAGCACCTTAGATGTGTTCGGTAACAAGTATCTAATTAAATTAGAATTTAAAAATAACCTAAAAAAAAGACGAAATTTTTATATATATATATATATATATAAATTTATTTTATATTTTATTTCTTACGGAAAATCTTAAAATTGGGCCACTTTTATTTTCTTTTTGCATTTTTTTTTATCTTATTTACCCACGTCTCTTTCACTCCTCGTTGGGTTTAGCCGAATTTCCTCTGTTCTTTTATAGTGAAAACCGAAAAGTCGAAGACGAAACCCGGCAATTTGTTGCAGAACAATAATCTTCGGAGGAAGGATTTTCGTTCCGCATATGGGTACTAGGGAAGTATACGAAGAGAAGCTGAGGAGGGGCAATCTCTACCATGAACCCACCATGAATCCAGGGCTTGGATCGCCTCGCTGCCCTCGCTGTTTCTCTCTTCTTAATTCCGACCCTGTATTTTTCTCTGCTTCTGCCATATAATCCGTTTCTTAAACACGCAGTCTCTGTTTCTTTTTACTTGATTATGTTTTTGGGGTTCATGAATGGGTTCCGTGTGTTTTTTTGTTGATTCAGGATAAAAGTGAATGGGCCATCAATCCTGTTCTCCACGATGCCACTGCAGTGGTGAGTTCCCCTTTTACTTTGTTGTTTTGTCTGAGGAAAGCTGAATTTGATGAATGCTTCTAGATTTTGATTATGCAGTGACAAATTTAAACTATAAGCCGTGTTCTTTAAATTAGACTGCTATAGAGTAATTGATGAACGTAAGAGTTCAGTTTAATTCTGTTTCTCCTATTAGCAATTGGATAATCCTAACTATCTCATTTAATGCGCCTGTTTTATAAATATTTTGGTTTCCATGTCTCTTAATTATTTTCGTGCTGCCTTGTCAAACAGGCTGGATCGGGTCTTGGTGGGATGCTTAGTGCAGTTCATGCATTTAATACGGGTAATCATATATTCATATTGGATTTTCAATAATATTTTATTTAATTAACACAACAGCCTATTATTTTCTTTGATTCCAGGGATCCCACGCCTCCAAAGTCATGTGAAGGGGCCAAAGTGGCTTCCTTTTGTTATTGGGGTATGCCTAATATAAGTCTGATCTTCCTTTTATTTTGTTCTACTATTAAGTTATAAAATCCATTTGGTTTTTGTTGCCAGTAATCACTTGAGTTGCTTGGATTAAACTTGATTTTTCTGACTTTTGTTCCATCTACTAATTATGTGACTTCCTCCTTTATCTCTTTGTTGACAGGTGCCTGTTTTATTATTGTGTTCTGGTGCTGGTGCTGCATTTGGAGGTATGCTAGCAAATTGTGTCTTGTACTCTCATTGAAAAAATTGATGTTTCATTGGCCTGCTATTTTTGCTTTTCTTATAAAACAAGTAATGGATTATTGCATCGAAGTACATATACATATTAAGGGAAGGTTGGAACTTGCCTAAAAACTTGGAAGGATTAAAAGGTCTTTGATTTCCTACAAAATAAAAAGAAAGAAGAGTGAAGCAAATAAATTATGGCATAGAGTAGTTGCCGGTATATGTGGAAAGCATGACTTGGATGGTCTACGAATACAGAGAAGAAAAGGTGTTAAAGAAGTCCTTGGTGGAAAATAATCAAGTTCAAAGATGAAAGACTTGATTTGGAAGATTTTCTAAAATCTGGGTAGGCAGTATAAATAATAATTTTTTTTGCAGTGATTGTGATTCTTGGGTGGGCAATCAGCTGTTATATCTAAGATCCAAAGATTCTTGAAACATCTTAAAGGAAAAACATGTTTGTCTATGAAGCCTCAAGCCCGTGATTTTTTTGTTTTTTGCTTTTTTTTTTGATAAGAAACATGACAATTGTATTAATCACAAAAGAAGAGGACAAGCTACGGGCAGGGGTAGAGAAAACCCCATCTCAAAGGATTAATGCAACAAAGCCTTCCAATTTTGAATGATCGGAGAGAGAGAGAGTAGTTACAAAAGAATTTGCCACATTTGTAGCATCACCTAGAATACATTACTCCAAAAAAGTAGCGTCGTCTTGGGAAGATTCCTCAAAAGTTCTATGATTCCTTTCTAACCAAAGATTCCACAAAATTACAGTTTAGCAAAGTTCCACAAAGTACTTTTCCCTTGAAGTGACCACCTACAAGAGATTGGGTCAGCCAATCGTCCACTCTCCTAGAGAGACAGAGTTTTGTCAAAAATACCAAACAAGCTCGACCAGTAGGCATGAGCGAAGGGGCAGTGAAGGAAAATGTAGTGAAGGAAAATGTGGTCTAAGGACTTCTGATCTCTCAAACATAAAGAACATGTAGAGGGGGATGGGGGTTAGTTCTTACAAATCTTCTAAAGCCTATCATGGGTGTTGATACCTCTATAGGCTAGTGACCAAAGGAAGATTTCTATCTTCTTCAGGTATTGGGGGAAGTTGATCACCTGCTTTGGCTTCAACAACTTTAAGAAGGTTGATTTTGTTGTAAAAGAGCCCAAAGCATCAATATTCCAAAGCATGTCATCTTTTAAGGACCCCAACTGAATAGTATTATCAATCTGATTAATTAATCCCATCCAGTTGCTGATCTCCCTGTCAAAAAGGCCTCTCCTAAATCCCAAATCCTGCTCTGCGTCCCAACAACTTTCTATAGTTCTTTCTTTCTTTCTAGAAATCAAAAACAAATTTGGAAAAGTTCTCCAAGAGATGGTCCCATATCCACTAGTCTTTCCAAAATTTGATGCGTTGCCCATTATTCGCTTTGAAAGAGAGAATTTAGGAAAAGGCCAGTCTTCTTCGCTATATCAAACCAAGGCTGACCTTTAGCCGCTCCTCTAAGGAGAGTTATCACTCAACCTGAGGGGACCAACCCCATAAATGCTATTAATAACCTTGTGCCACAAGGCCTTATCCTCTTGGGTAAATCTCGATAGCCACTTTAAGAAGAGGGCATCATTACGTTGTTTGAAAGAGCCTACTCCCAAACCACCGTGCGTGAGGGGGAGGGAGGTGCTCTCCCATCTGACTAGTTGACTGCAAGGGTGGAAATTGCCTCCATCTCAGAAGAAATCTCTAACAAGCTTCTCTATCTCCTTAATAATTCCCACTAGAGTTTTTAACAGAGAAAAGTAGTATAACTATAAGGGTAAGCTATTTAGGACCATTTGAGATAACGTGAGATGACCACATTTTGAAGATTCAAATTCTTCCACTTAGACAGCTTGATTTTGAACTTAGCCACCATTTGTTCCCAAAATTTGAACGTCTTTATGCTTCCACCGAGGGGGAAGCCCAGATAAGGCGGAGGAAGCGACTGTTTTATAGCCTAGAGAAGAAGCCATGCTATTCAGCTAAGCATCATTAATGTTGATCCCCACCAAGGATGTCTTTGCTAGGTTTAAAGAAAGACATGCAGCAAAAACAAAAAGAGAAATTATCCCCACCAGTCCAATAAGTCCTTTGCTTTGTCTTGGTTGAAGATAATCGTGTCATTTTCGTATTGTAGGTGAGTAAGCACCACATTCTTTGACCCGACTAGAAAGCCCTTGAGATCATCTTTTCATGATAAAAATGAACCAAATGGCTGAAAGAATCTCCTATGAGAGTGAAGAGGAAGGGAGAAGGAGGGCACCCCTGTCTAAGGCCTCTTTGTGCTAAACCTCTACTAGGTTGTTGACTGTTTTTGGCACCATCTCAATGAGCTTTAAACCTTCATTGGGGGGACTTTCCTCTCTAAAGCAGAGGTGGTAGTCTACAGGGAAGTCATCCTCTTTTGTAGAAACGTTTTCCGAAATGGGCTCTATAATTTCTCATACTTACATAGAAATTTCAGACATTTTTTCCTGCTCTTTTCCTTTCTCTTTACCGCTTTTCGTGCTAGGGTTTGACTTTTGCTGGGCGTTTATGGTGCAGACATGTCCCTTTTTTCCAAACATCTTATCTGGTTGTCCTTGTTGAAAGAGACAGACCTTTTATCCCCTTCTCTCTTTGCAAACCCCCTATGATTTCTGGTTGTGGCCCTGTCTTTGTCTGTGTATTAGGCAGTGCTGTAGGATACATGGAGCTCATGGCTTGACAAAGGCCCCTGTTTACCAGATGATTTGTCTGATCTGCCCCAAACTGTTTTTGATGACCCTTAGGTCCAGCTTTGACTAAAGGGCAAGAGCTTTCAGACTCAAGCCTCCAAATATTCATTGGGAAAGCCCCTCCCTGTTCCTCCATTTGTAGAATCTTTTTGCATCGTCCGAAAAGAAGCTTCCATGAATTCTAGTGACTTTTTCGATCAGGTGGTTGCTATCTTGAAAGGATGAAACCTGAGCCATAAAAATGTGATGGGATGTTGAATCAAAATTTGAGAAATTTACTGTATAAGATATCTTGGTCTTTAAATTCTGCAGTCATGTCTTGGTGAAGTCCTTGTTTAAAGGACTAGTTGCTGATCCCTTGATGCCTCATGGACCTTGTTTATTCTTTTTGGAGCGGGTTCATGCTCCTGACAGTACAAAAGATGTCCATATCTGGTTAAGCTGTTATGTGCTTTAAAGCAATGGAGATCCTTCCACATTTGGTGTTTCATTTCTCAAATAACAGAGAATTGTGGAAGGAAGCTGGAGAAAGTTGAAATTTGAAGTCCAGGTGCATCAAACAAAGTCCAATGAGGAAAATTTAAAATAATTAAAAAATGGAGGGTACACTTGCAAACCAAGTTTGATGGTGTTGTTATGTAACATCGATGATGTAACCAAAAGAAAAAAACCAAAGGAGCAAGTGAAGTTTAGAAACTAGATGTGAAGTTCTTGGAATGAACTGTTACATGAATCGAGAAGTCGTCAAATATGTACTCTCGATCTGTATGAGATGGAGGACAAATGAGGCGAGGGATGGATTCTTGAGGACGAGTCATAAAAAATTGGGGGAAGAGTGGTTAGAGATAAAAGAATGGTGGCAAGTTGAAGCATGTGAACTCATGGAACAATTGAGACTAACTGGAGAAATTATGTGATAGCTTAATAGGCCATCTGTGCATACTGGAGAAATTATGTGATGGCTTAATATTCTACCTGTTATTCATTTTGGGTGTAGAATCTCAGATATGTTGGTTGGAGCTCCCAGAGAAGTATAGATGACGATTTGGCCTTCTACGAAACCTTGTTGTTGGATTCCTCAAATTATTATGTTTACCCAAGTACAATTGTGGATTCGGGCTCACCAAAGACCAAGGGGATACCACTTGCTCAACGAGGGGATGGCCAAGAATATTTAGTAATTATGGTGAACGTAGTTCAAGAGGCTAATTTTGGTGATTTGAAAGTGCATGTGGGCAAGAGATTGTGGGGCTTCATGGTATAAGACTTTATTTGACTTGTCAGTGTGTCTTTTCTAATGTAACTGACTATAACTAGGATGTCTTTTTGTGAACTTCTAAAGGGAGTTTTTCTAATCAAATTTGATGTAACTTTTCACGTATCAATTGGTTCTTTATAAGAGAGGACAAAACTCATGCTGTGATTTTACTATTCTTTTTGGGGATAAGAAACAATTGTATTCTGAGGATTCATACGGAAAAACTCTGTAGCTTGTGTATACAAGACATGGAGTCGTTGCAAAAATATATGGACAAGGAGGTCCAACAAGATGCTATTAACAATTCAAATCTAGTACCTCTTCAATTGCTTTATACTTCTAGGTTCTCACAAATCTTAAAGAGATGTTACTCAAATGGTCTTAGCTCTACCATGACAGGGTAATCAGTCAACAATTGAGTCAGAAAATTAGTAGGGCCATAACTTAAGTACCACAGGATTCAAAGGTTTGAATTAGGGACCACAAAATGCTTTAGAAAAATGAAAATTAAAGAACATAAGGCGATTCTCTTCACTTTTGAGGTTTGAATTTGGAAGTAGGCAAGCATTAGGATTTATAGATTGCATCTGACTGAAAGTGGTTCTGTCGAGAAGAGTGAGAGAACTTGATTTTTTAATAAATATTTTTGCCTCTGATTGGAAGCAATAATTCTTAAAGGAAGGGTATTTTGAATGAAAGGTGTGTAAGAAGATATTTTGTAGAGAACCCCTAGATTTATCAAGGGCCCACATTCTCGGATCCTTTTTGTGGATGCTTTAAATTTTTTGTGATGTGCAGATAAAGAGGACTTGTTGTTATTATATTGCTAAGGTTTTTATTGAAACTCAAAACCAACTTTTAGAGGTAGCATCTTGCTCTTGGATGCTCTTTTTGGTGGCTGTTAGGAAAAATATAAGGCTTCACATGAAATGTGGGGAGCAATAGTACCTGTCTAGTAGTACTCCTTGAATCTTATCCTTGCTCTGAAACCAACTTTTAAAGAAGAAACTACCTTAACCTATAGTTGTTTTAGGCATAGCAATGTGTGACTTAGCCTAAGTATCTGTCCATTATTACCAAGTTTGAACGTGTATCAAGGGTATCCAATTCTTTGGACACCCACCAACAACAATAAGCTTTTTCTGAATAGCTCTGTAGAAGTCCTAAAAATGTGAAAAGTTCCGATGAAGCTTACTAAGATACATGAAGTTTTGCTTATTCAAACACCTCCTTCCTAACTTTTGCCTTCCCATTAAAAACACCATTGTTTCTTTCCTAACTTAATAGCATTAACCATACTTATTTTTTGTTTTTCTCTTGAAAGGATAGTCTCAAAGCAATTGAGCCAAAATTCCATCCAACGAATAGTGAGAGACATGGACAATTACTAAGAATAGTGAAAATTACTAAGTTTGAACGTGTATCAAGGGTATCCAATTCTTTGGGGACCTTCTAACAACAATGAGCTCTTGAAGAGCTCTGCATAAGTCTAAAGTGTGAAAAGTTCCAATGCAGCTGATGCATTGAGTTTTGCTTATTCAAACATCTCCTTCCTAACTTTTTGCCTTCCCATTAAAAAACACTATTTCCCTAACATAATAGCATTAAACATACTTCTTTTTTGTTTTTCTCTTGAAAGGGTTGTCTCAAAGCAATTGAGCCAATATTCCATCCAAAGAATAGTGAAAGACATGGATATATATTGCCTTGGGTATTAGAGTTTTTCTAGCTTTGTCAGGTTTACTGTTGGGAACATGGTGTCGATTTTCTTTTGTGATGGTGGTTGGCTGGGAGATGGTCCCCTTTGCTTTCCTAGTCTTTACCAATTGCCATTGTCTAAATTTGTGCCCATGAATCTATTCTTGTTCTCACTAGAGATTCATTATCTTCAACTTTGGTTTTGCGTTGTTCGATTGTGAGTCTTCAAATGTTTAATTTCTCTTGTCCTTGCTAGCTAACTTCTGCCCTCGGACGGGAGTTAGGGATATTCAGTTTTGGTTCCAAGGATTTCTCTTGAAGCTCTTATTTTTCTCTTCTTAGAGTGTCCATCATTCTCACGAGTTTTTTGTTCTCCTTGCTCTGGAAGGTTAAAAAAGGTTAGATCTTTTGCCTGGCAAATCACCCATGGGAGGATTAGCACCATGGATACATATAGAGATCATTGTCTTCCATCGTGTTGGGGCCTTAGTGGTGCGAAGTGTGTAAGAAGGTCGTGGAAAGTCTGTATCATGTCTTTGGGAAGTGCCAGTTTGCTTTAGCGATTTGGGATAGCTTCTTGAGGAATTTCGATATATAATTGGCTTGTATCGCGTGGGCTTATGGTGGAGGAGGTTTTGTTTATTTTTTCTTGATAGAAGGGCGTTTTTGTGATGGACAATTTTTTTAATAGCCCAGAGTCAGAGCCCTTATACTGGGACACTCGTGCTCGTTCTAAGATCAGGACTTGTGGGACATCAAATATTTTTTCTTATTAAGCTCACTCGAAAGTTCGAACATGTGACATGGTATTATTACTCAAAGAACACCTACCCTTGCTAACGAGGTTTCCCCTTGGGGCACATACAACTTTTTTTGCGGTTTTGTAAAATATTTTACTGGAGAGAAATAGGAGAGTCTTTAGCAATGAGAAAAGTTCCCCAAAGGAGGTTTGAGACTAGACTAAGTTCAATGCCTCCTTTGAGCTTCCATCATGATTATCCTTTATCTCTCATTCTTTTGAATTGAAGCTCATTTTTTGTAATTATCTATGTTTTCTTTCTTTCTCTCTTTTGCTTTGATTGCCTTTTGGCTCATTCTCATTTGTTTTCCATGAAAGTTTTTACTTATAAAAAATATTTTCAAATGCTTCCAAACAAAGATGGACAAAATCTTTCTTCCCTTTATTTTTTTGACATTCCCTGTGAGGGAATTAAGGCCAACGAGGGATATATTTTCTATGATCTTTCTGAAGTGTTTGGCCATGAAGATAAGCCGTCCAAATAAAGACTTGAACCATTTTTTGGACATTTTTCTTTCCAAATTGCCAAGGAAAGATTCTCTGCTTGGTCTTACTAATATTCGTCTGTTGACAAGTTTTTTCTAGTAACAATGTTCCAACTCTTAGAATGCTCATCCAAAAGATAAAAAACAGTCTCATTTAGTCTACACCATAGCATAGAGATTTTGAAATTTCATTGTAAATGGTGGCAACCAAGCATCTTATATTCTCACATGTAATTTTTCACAATATCAATAAAAAGTCATGTTCCCTTGTAAAGAAAAAAGTGAAGTGAATCCAACCAAGCATTCTCCCAAAATTTGATCATCTTTCCGTATACGTCGTTAAGCTTTGACCATGACTGATATACACAAGCCTTTTTAAAATTGCGATATTCCACCTAGGGCTCCTAGAGCTTCTCCCTTTCTCCAATAGTAAACCTCTCATCCTCTTCCCATATATGCTAGAAAGCACTTTCCTAGAGGTTCCCCCTATGTCAAAGTTGCCTTCTACATTGATTAAGATCTGTGCAAAGAAGAGGTAGTCCTCCCTTATCTTCTTCGTGAAGCCATTTGTAAGTAGAATTTTCCTAGAGAAATTAGGTTCTTTCTTTCTTTCTTTCTTTCCTTTTTGGTCTTGGAGGATCCTTCTACTTTCAATTGGACGCTTACAAACATGAGGAAGATATGCAGTATCAAACGATTATAGTCCTATTTAGAATTAGAAGGAAAAGGCATTGTTGATTGATGGAACTTCTGCAATTATGTGATAGATTGAGTTGACTAAGTGTTGGATGGTCTTTGAAAGTTGGAAATTAGGGGATGTTTGGAATACTGTGGCTTAATGGCTCTCTTTGGGCTACAAATTCAAAATTATTTGACAATGTTTATATTTATATTCTTATCTAAAAAAAATGTCTGTATTTATATAATATTTATATGGACTATTATTGGCTATCCTTGTATAATTTTAAAGCTTTATGTATAGCTACCTGCAATACTAAATATGTTATAGGCAGTGAAAGATCTGCGTCGTTTTTTTTGTAATATCTTGAAATTCCAGGTAGCAACGTATATGTTTTGGACTTGCCTCATTGGAATATGATGGCTGAATGTGGCAAATTCAATTTTAGATCTCCATTATTCAAAACCTATCTGCATATAAGCATCTGCTAAACTTAACTATTAATGTTGCTGAAGGTGCTTATAATTGGCTATTGACATGCAATTTTGCAGGGTTTGCTCTTCCAAAATTCGCTCAACTCACAGTAACATCCTACTATGCCACCTCGAGTGCTTCCCATTATGGAGTTTCACTTCTCACTCGAAAAATCGAAGAGAATCATACCTCTCGAACTAAGCAAGAAAGTACTCAATGATTTTTACAGGTCACATAATTTCAAGCAAGGAATCTTCTTCTTTCCTTTTCTTTTGTTTTTTTCCCTTTTGGAAATTTTGCAAGATTGTCTATGGCAATAGATTTATAGAGTCTGATTCGTGCTTTCCTGTGAACACAACTTACAATATATCATATATGTAAATTGCAGAGTATCCATTTAGCTATACATAATGTGCGAATAAAAAATTACCTGGTCCATAATTTCTTATGGTTGTGCAGACTTCCAACCACGAAGGACTTTTAAGAATTTTGTATAACATTATTGTTGATGATAATGGAAATTTTCAGTAGTAATGTGGTATGTTATAGTTTATTCAAGGCATTTCTTCCCTCATTGATGTTGATCCAAAACAAACAATTTCCTTGTTAGTTTTAAGGATTTACATTGAAACAAGCAAGACTAACTTATACTAACTGAATTACATTACAATAAATTGTTTCTTATTTTTTTCAGAAAAAAAGGTTGTTATTACTTCTGATTTAGGACTTTTGCTGAGGTGGGTTATTCAATTATATCAAGAATTAGAACATGGGACTGTTGAGATTCAAGATAGAGATTTAAGATTGTAATTTTAGAATTTAGCTGTTGATATACCGTTTGAACTGCCAGTCTAGATGGTGTTATAATTGTTGTTAAACTTGGAACATGATTGAAGCTAGCTGACCCTCTTTTAGAAGTGAATTACATTATGTTTCCAAGAGGGAATCCAGTGGCTCAAGTTTCAAACTAATCTGCTCTTTCATGTGTATTGTGAGGGAAGGGCCTGGCTTGGCTGGCTGTCTCCTTTTCAGCAGTCGAGGTACCTTAAAATTCACAAAGTGCACAGGATGTCACACAGTTGTCATTCGGAAATTAGCATATCTTGTCTTGTGTCCTTACAGACAGTTTTCCACTTCACTTTTGGTACATTTTTTTCACTGATTGAGCTGTGGGGGGCACCAATTGTCGCAGGAAAAAAAGGGAGAGGGGAGGGCTATGCTTTTGAGTACAGCCAGATGTGGCAGTGACTCATATTGGATTCAATTAGTTTCTTGACTTTGCTTTCTGTATTTGCAGGCTCATTTGAATCTTGTCTTTGGCAATAACTACGAGGTTTTTTATATTTGTAGGACAATACTATGTTCCTAATTCCATTATTTTGTTAAAGATCCTTTGGTTGTCTACAAGTATTTTTGCGTGTTGGAGCATTTTATTACTGAGTTTCAACAGGCAGGTTCGGTTTGATATTCTAACCATAATCACGAACCACTCGTGAAGAGTCTACTTGCATGAAATGATAATATCTACTAATACAATTCGTTCTACAGGGTCTGGAGTGAAATTTTGTAAAGTAGAAGGATCACTCAGAGGTGATGTTTGCAAAGAATTACCAAATTGAACAAACTTCCACACATACATCAAACATAAAGAAAAAGGAAAGTTGTGAGCAGTACTTTTGCCATTTTGTTTTCTCTGATTTTCTTTCAGGACTTGTGGGACCATGAGAGATAGAATCTGTACCGTTGCCTTTCAGAGAGAGAGTATTGACTGGCTGTAAAGCAAAGAGTGACATAATTTCTTGTGTGTACTTCTCTTCTTAGTCTTTCGTTCTATGACACGTATAATTAATCAATTGAATGTTATTAAAGCTCGTAATTGGTAGGTCTCGAGTTTGAATCCCTCACTCCCACTTGTACTGAAAAAAAAGAGAGCTCGTAATCAGTGGGTGCATTAAGTTTCTTACTAGCTTAAAACTTTACATTATGAATGTATTGTATGTTGGGGAATTTAATTTGAAAAATTTGAATTTGATGACTCAATAAAAAGATTAGATCGATGACCCAAATAATGAGATCCATTATTTATTTATTTGTGCGAGGAAATTGGCCCAAGCCCAATTGTTGGCTTAGATCCATTAACTAATGCGTGATTGTCTTCACATCACAAAATAAATTTGTCAATCAAGATCAACTTAAAGAAAAAAAAAAAAACTTTTTGCCACATAATTTTCCTACTTTGATTTTTTTTCTTTAAATATAAGGATTCATTTTTGATAACGTTCTCTTTTCTTGTTTTCCTTTTCACATTTGTACGAACATTACTAAACAGTATGAAATATCCAACCAAACTATAAAAATGATTTTACTTCCAAATATCTTCCCACACCAGTCTCTTTTTACAAAAATCCAAATCCAACGTAAATAATTTAAATTCACTCACTCCATCAGTTGAACAGTGAGTACTAAACATCACATCAAATTATTGGATTATCTTTCGTTTTTTATTTTTTTTTCTTTTCTTCATTTGAGTGCTCAGATGAAATGACAGAGTCAGAGGTTTACGAAAAAAAAAAATAATAACAGGAAAGTTAAAAAGAAAAAAAAAAGAAAAAAAAAAGAAAAGAAAAGTTGAAGTATGGCTGCTCAGTATCAAAGTGGAAAAGGGCTTCCATTGAAAGTTATACTGTGCACTTAGTAGCACCACAGACACTTGTCCTCAAAAAGTAGGCAATCATCAATGTGTTTCTCCAAATTAAATTATATATATAAATCTGTATATTGGCTATCTTTCTTAATCCCCGAGGAGCGTCTAGATCCGTTTATGCGCATTTCGACTAGTCTCACGGGACAGTCATTAGTTCATAAGTAGGAGGTCTATTTTTGTCCCTCGGTTCCGACTTTGGTTCATTTTGAATATTCAATTGTTTGTTCATTTTAGTTTTGTAGTTTTGAAACATTCGTTTTGATTGATGTACTTTTAAAATGCGACCATTTTGATATTTGATTGGAGATATATGTCAATTATCGCTGAGCTATTTTGATCTTTATAACACATTTTGATCTTTTAATTTTAATTCATATCGACACTTTGCTTACCAAATTTCTTGAAATATAGTCATAAATGTGTATCGAAAGAGTTTTTATTGTATATACTTTACAAATGAGGACCAAAATAATAACTCTGCAGAAATATAGGTATCAGACAAAAATAAAATAGGGATAAAAATGAATTAAAAATGTTGAAATTACTGTGACCAAAATAATATTTTCCAAATACCCCACTTAATTAAGTAACACAAATTTCACCTTTCTTATTAAGCTTTTATACTTATTTCATTTTAATTGTTAGACTTTTTAAAATGTTTTGTTTTAGTTTCTGATCTTGACATGTGGGTAAGTATTTGAAGTTGTAGGGTTGGATTTTGAAATAGATTTCACACGTTTGTCAAATAATTAATAGAAAATTAATGACAAAGATAACAACTTCTAATATAAAATTTAGAGGCAGAAATAGAATAATTTGAAAGTTGAAAAGATCAAAATAAAATGAATATAAAAAGCATAGGGACAAATTAGGATGTAAGCCTCCATAGTATTTTTGTTTTGTTAATTAGACAAATGATAGAAACCAAGAAACCAATAAAATTCAATTTCAATTAAGAAATAAGTATTTTACCATTCCCAATTAAGTTATACATCTTATCATTATTATCGTTATATTTTTTGATAATTCAAAATCGATCTCTTTTAACTTTTAACTCGAGATATATCAAGAATTTTTGGTATTAATTAATGTTCATCGGAAGCTTGAACACAAAGACTTCATGGTCAATAGGGTCGCCATTCGGGAGCTTGAGTACAATTATACATCTTATTATTAGTATCTATGTTGGTGATATTTTTATTTACATTGCGATATTTCATCGATTATTAAATCCACATGTGCATATATTACTCTTGTGCATAATGTAATATTAAATACCAATATATGGTGGGATTTCAGTCAATTTTTGAAAGAATTAATGAGTCCATGGATAAATTATTTGTATATAATGCATCATGGTGTTATGATTTAAACTTCTTTGGTCAATTAAGTAATTAATGTTGGACAAGATTGGTGCAGCCTTACCAGAAATGTATTCAATTATTTTGGATATAATTAGAAACCAAATTAATTATTCAATTTAGTTCAACTAACAAAATTGAGTTAATTTAGGTTGGTTAATAATCATTTTGTTTCATGTTATTGAAAATTAAGCTTATAAATATACTTTCACCTATATATATAGTTTTGTTGTCTACAATTTAAAAATACTTTCAAAATTTAAGCCAAAGGTTGAAAATTATAGTTTTAAAAATTGTGTTTTTATTTTCTTTTTAAATTTTGACTAAAAATTCAAATGTGTTTGAAGGTGAAAAACGTATAAAAGAAATTGTAAGGTAACAAACGACATTTTTAAAATAGAAAATAAATAATGAAATCATTAACAAACGAGATTTTAATTAATATTTCATTTTCCACTTTTCAGGTATATATATACCTAACTCACTTGAAAGGGTGTAAACACATTTTGATGTCCAACATTGCACATGGTTGGGATTGGTCCTCTTGAGACATCCTAAACACATCATAAACAATTAATTACTTAATTTAATTTCTTTGACTTTAATATGAAATAATTTTATTTAAAATTTTTGAATCGCTTTATTAAAACTGTGTTATTAATGAATAAGTCTAGCTTGGCAAAAGAAATTAATTAATAATATAACAAAAAGATTAACTTATCCAATCCATCAATTTAAACTTTTGAATTTAAAAATAATTTAACATGGTACAGAAGAATGATTTTGGCTCAAACTCTCTGTAATAATGTTATTTTCCTTCTCATCCACATTCCACACACACACATATAGTAATAGTTCATGAGTTAGATATCATATTGACATATTAGCTCACATAGACCTATTAGATTTACTCGACATAACTTATAATTAATTTCCATGAGCCAAAATACAAATATAATTACCCCATTGCTTAATTTTTTTTTGGACTGCATGCTCGGAACTTGTTGGGATCTGATACCATAACAATATTCATGGAGTTTCATCTCAAACCCAATTGAGAATGAGGGAAGTAGCCCACTTATAACATAAATCCATGTTAGGTCTCTTATCTTTTCAACATGGGATCGTCAAGATGCATGTAATTAACATAGAAATGAATGTATTAGAGCATTATTATAAATGATTTAGTTGAATAGCTAGGGTGAGGATTTATTTGTTTTTTGTTTTTTGTTTTTTGAATACAACGGTGGGGATTCGAACTCATGATCTTTCGATTAAGAATATATGTCTTAATTCGTTGAACATATCTCGTGAGAGTATTGTTTCTCGGGGCTTAATGATGGAGTACACATTTAGGGTTTTGGATTGATTTGTTGAATGGAAGATGAAATTAAACCATGGCCCCTCTTGCTTCCTCCACAAAATAAAACTCATACATGTTTGTACAAATTTCTCTCTCTCTATTTTATCAAATTCATCCAAAAAATGCCTCCTTTTCCCCTACATCTATAGTTCCCATTTTCATAAGAATCTCTCTCTCTCTCTCTCTCTCAAAAGCAGCAGTACAAAAGATGAGAAAACAAAGATGGCAGAACCTAACTACCATACACGTTCACATGTTGTTTCGAAAGACCTCGTAGAGCCCAAATTCAGGACACACCCTTTTCCCTTTTTCCCCCCTCTCTCTCACCCTTGGTTTTCCCATTTTTAAGCCCTTACCTTAACTTGTTTTTTCCTTTAATTCTTTTGACGACATGTTTCTACATTAGATAATGGACAACGAAATAGTTACCAGACATATTCTTTACTTAATGGAGCCCGCTATCGACTCTCGAATAAATTCCTCTCCCTCGAAAAATTAGTATAGGAACCATTTCGGGTTTGGATCGTAATAGATTCGCGTCACATGACAAATATGTACACTTAGAAGTGACCCATGCCAGCTTCTCAATTGTAGAATCCCCTCCATCATCATATCCAACTTAGTAATCACTTTTTTTTCTCTTTGTGAGAGAAATGGGAATGACCCTCCATTAATTCCCATTCCACTACCTCAATATTTCCAATCTAACATCACAGCCCATATATTCCAATATCTCTGCCCTAAGCTATAAGGGCTTGGGGCATGGCCCCCCATAGGCACTCAAAAAACCCCACATGATCTCTACATCCAACGTACCATATTCACTTCAAGCTCTTCTTATGCCCTTCTCCTTCTTCCATTCAACACATTCATGTGTAGATTCCCTTCCTTCACTTTCTTTTCCCTTTTTCCTTGCCCCCCTCTCCCCTTTTCAGTTTCGGTTTCGAAAACGAGTGGCGTTCGGTTGGCCAACAATTGTACCCTTTCTGCGGACGATGTTGATGGTTGAGCGAGTGGCCCTCGTGCTTGGGTGAAATTCAGGCGTGCAGGAGTGTGTAGCTGGTTAGAAATTTTCTTAAGGAGGAGCAAAATTTATCATTCTAGCTATTTGAAAAACTTCGAGAGAAACTAGAGGAAAAACTTTTAGATCTTATTAGGCGTGTTTGGTGTCAAATCCTGATTCAACTTTTCCTATCTTTAGTTCCCAAGGGGAGAGCTTAGGTGGCTCGGAGTCTCAAAGAATATCCTTGAGATCTTGGGTTCAAGCCATATGGGACGCAACTTCTACCAAACAATGATCTCTTGCGTATGTATGGGTATGAAGACAATGCGCATACCTCCAGGTATAAGGGCATAAAGACTAAAGGGCCGCTGACTCCTGGATAATAAAAAAAAACTTTTCCTATCTTTTAGATTCACTTAATCAAATGAATCAAGAGTGAAGTATTTATGTTTGGTGGGTTTATTTCTGTAAGCAACATTTATTTACTTTGCTCCTACAACAAGTTGGATCCAACTAGTTAGTTTACGGATAAAACTTAGTTGCTTATCAGTTAGCGATTTATCGAGTTTATTACGATGGATCAATGTGTGGATTGAAAGCAAATCATTATGGACAAGTCAACTATTGTTTGAAGTTTTCAGGAGGGGCTAATAAGTTGCTATTATATGTTTCAGGTCTCTGTGGGCTCAAAGATGTTGGCTAAAACCTCTCCCAACATTAAAGAAATAAAAGAGGGTTGGCCACAATTTATTGTTCCATCTGACCTAAGAGACAGGAAAATGGAGACCACAATCCTAATTTCTTCAACTGTTGAAATTATATTTGATGGGCTACTTCGATGTACATAGGTTTTTGTTGTTTTGAATGCTACATGCTCTGTTGTAATTCATCCAAAAAAGATTTATCTTTTTTTTTTTCATCACACTTTGAGAAAAACATTTAATAACGCTCCCATTTTTATGGTCAGCTCCAAGGTTTCTAGTAATTCTTTGTTTTTAGTTGAAATTTATATAGATTCGGATTATAATAATCTTCTTCATTTTCGTTTTATATTGTCCTTTTAGATGCTTATTGACCAGCACCTAAATTTACGATAATTATTATTAGGAAAGAAAAATGCAAAAAAAGAAAAACTATGTCTTTTGTTTTTCAAAAAAACAAAAAAATAATAATAATGTAGGGTCAATTTTTTAATGGTATAGCTAGCCATGAAGATAGGTGCGGCTAAATATTGTTCTTTTTCTTTTGCTCACTTTTGATTTAAGTAAGGTGAGGAAGCTCCTACTCTTTAAACTTATTTTTTGCCTTGTGAGAGAACTAAAAAAAGAGACCAGTATAATAACAAAAATCATCAGCCGACATGAGTATAGCTCAGTCGAGTTTCACACTTTTCACACTTTTTGCTTAACTATAAAAACTTGATTAAAAAAAAAAACAACCTACTTAAAGAAGATCAATACTGTGCAGCCAATTTTTTCTTCGTTCTAAAATATTTTCTCTCTCTCATTTTTTTCCATAGTACAACATTTTATCAGAGAGAGAGAAATGTGGAACAGGGAAAGAAAGAGGAAAGAAAAAAAAAAGGAAAAAAGGAAAAGAAGAAGAAGAAGGAAGAAAAGAAAACAGAGAAACATTGTACTTGAACAGGAAATATGTTATCCTAGTATATGTGGATGAAAAAAAACATATGGTGTTGTTTTCATACATGTCTCTCAAGTAAAAATTAAACCCTTTTATAGATCTGTCTCATTTTTCTCCCATGAGATACCTTAGAGGAATCGAAATCATCCAAAATCTCTCCCTTAAATTCCTCAATTCTTCAACAGATTTGTCTCTATCTCTCTATGATTAATTATTTTTCACAACATAACCAAGAAAAAGGAAAAAAAAACTTGCACTCTCACCAAAAGAGAACAAAAAAACCACACAAAATCTCATAGTGAAACTAATAAAAAAGACCCATCAAAGAAAATTGTGTATATATGTTAATTTAACATCTATGTCAAACTAATCCTAATGACTCTTTTTGATTGTTGAAATTACGCGTTACAATAATTTAAATTGTAATCATAATTGAAATGGTATAACTTGAATTTGTTAAAATCTCAGTATACTATCAGGTTCGAGGTTCGAATCTACCTTTATTTGAACTAAAAAAAGATTCAACTGAAACAAAAAATGGAAATAACTCGAAAAAATCCAAAATTTTGAATTAATATTTAGTGTTAAATTTGTTTGGTTGGATGCGAGATTTCAAAGAGAGGGGTCAGAAGATGTGGATAAGAGAACAAATTTTAGAGAGAGAAAGAAACAAAAATTGATCAGTGTCGTTAATTAATCCGTCACCGGCGGGAATTTGTCTCATATTTCTTTTTTTTCTTTCTTTTTTGGCAAACCCAAATAATTAATAAGATGGAAAAGCTTCATGATCATCTCTATGGAAAATTCATGTCAATTGAAAATTTGTTAATTTAATTAAATTATTACAGATGAAGATCCAAACTCACTTGGTCCGCTGTCTTCGGCTCATATACAAACCGGGTTTGAAGAGACCCGCCGGACCCGCCACCGCCCATGGCGGCACCTTTTATCTCGTCCCCAGCGAACAGCGGCAGCGGGTGCAGCGACGACCGCTCCCGGCTGCCAAACGACGGTACATTATTTTGACTGGCCGAGATTCTCCACATCGCCAACGGGCTCCCGTTTATCGGTGCTGCCGCTGCAGGAGAAAATGACCCGCCAGGGCTGCCGTAAAACCTCGTGGCAGCGGCCGCAGCGGCTGAATTTCTATTCCAAGAAGGGTAAGTACTAATCTGCAGGCTGGAAGGGGTGGCGCCTAGGCGCTGGTAGTTCATGAGGCCATACACGTGAGCAGCATCAGAGAAGGCTCCAATTCCATGAACCATGGCGGCGGCATTAGACTGAAGGTGAGCCCTTTTTGCATGTTGACGCTCTCTTTTGTGGGCGTTTTGGTGCCCTCCCAAGGCTTGTGAAGTAGGGAAATTTCTACAACAATAATGACATTCAAATCTCCGGCTACTTTCCCCGCCGTTGTTGCCGTTACCGTTACCGTTATCGTTATCTTTCCCATCCTCACATGCAATAACCGTGTCGCCAGACTCTGAGTCCTCCGCCGAGGAGGCCGCCGAGTTCCGACCGCCAAATTCTATCCCGAAAAGCCTAATGCCCTTTTCCCTCGGGGCAGGGCGAATGAAGGGAAGTTGAGAGAAGGACTCAACGTTCATGAAATCATGAGTTTCTCTCTCGCTATACTTGTCCATGAAAGTGGGTCGATTGTGGTCGTTTCGGGACTTCTACAGCTGCTCGGAGAGCCGTCGGTCGCGACGGAGAAGGAGGAAGATGAGGAAGAAGAAGGAGGGAGAATATTGGAAGTGTTGAGTGTTGAGTTTGTAATGTGGAATGGGATGGTGGGGTCTATAAAGGGTGTGGGGGTGAGAATTGGGGCTGACCCATCTGAGAGTGAACCCTGACAAGGCCACAAGTTATGATCAGAGAGGCTTTGGCTTCTCAAAGTACCATCTTGGCTTCCTTATTTTTTTGTTTGATGTGGAAAGTTTTTTTCTTCTCTCTCTTCTCACTCTTTTTTTTTCTCTCTCCTCCCATTCAAAACTTTACTTGAACTGTCATTTTTTAGGGTTAACTTTTTATACTTTTATGGTCTTCTGACTCATGGGGTAGGTTTTTTTTTGTAACCTTACCATGATTAAGAAGTCGAATTTATGTTCGATACATGAATTTCATTTATTGTCTCGTGTTTCATTTATTTAATTTTTTGGAATTTTGAATTACGGGTTAGGATTTTAAGTTTAAACGTGTTTGATATGTGAATTTGTTTGGATAAATTATGGATTTATTAATATTCACATGAGAACAAACATCTATGAAAATTGAAACCTTCAAAATTAGGAAGGTAGAAATCAAACACAAGTTCGAGTTTTTATAGTGTTTTTCCTTTATATAATTGAAATAAAACTACACAAACTCAAGATTGATAAGCCCTAAATTTAAAAATGACTATTAGTCAAATATTCCATTCTATTTTATATATGTTTTTAGTTTGGAATTTTCCCCTTTAATTTATTTAGTTACATTATCAAAAATATTCAAACCTTAAGTTTAGTTATAAAAAATATTCTAACCTTAAAGTTTAATTAGACTTTTTTTAGAATATAACATTACAATGTGGAAGTAGAAATTAAAATTGTAAGCTAGGGTAGATGTACTTTGTACTTTAATGGCCAATTGAATGTATGGTTCAACCATTTTATTATGTGTATAAATTAAATAAACTCCAAATTCAAAAAAAAAAAAAAATTAGTATGAGTATAAATAATTAATATTTTCTAGGGAAGTAAAAGTGAATAACTAAATTATCTACTTTTTACCAAAAGAGAGGTGGGTATTAATGCTGCAAATCTAACAAAATTATTGCTATAAAAGGGAGAGAAATTATTATCTTTACTTTATTAAGTTAAGTCATAAAGTCTTTGTGTTGTAGCTTATGCACCAAAAAGAGTGAGTTTAGTGTATCTTTTATAGTTGTTCTTTTTTTGGAAAAAATATATCACATCTTTCAAAACAAACGTAGAAAATATTTGGGCATTTTTTTTTAATTTTGTTTAGTTAACTTTATTTTTGTGAAGGAAAAAAATGGAAGAGAATTATTATACATATATAAATAAATACCATGAAATCCTAATTAAACTAATAATTTAAAATAAATTATTACTGGATCTGTCACGTTAGTGCTCGTCATGTGTGGCGTTTGGTGTGGAATTTTCGACTGTGTCTTTTATCTGGAGGAAGCGTAATGCTAAGGTTCATGCAGGTGGGTGGAGCGGTACCCTTCTATTCTCTCTTTCATGCTTTGAGGTCTATTACCGTCGTACTACCTGGCAGTTTGAGCTCTGATCCTATGTTTATCTCGGCTTGGGGTTTGTTTTCTTGATTTACTTTCTGTCTTCTATTCTTGTGTTTGTCTTTCGGTTTTGTGCCTTGATCTTGGGCCGTGAGATTCTCTATTTTTTGTTTTAATATATCATGTTACTATTACCTGAATATAGTTCAAACACAGTCAAGTATTCGTGGTCATGTCAAAAAAAAAAAAGTATTAGTGGTCATGTCATCAATTTTTAGATCTCCATGGATAATATAATTTATGTCAACCATTATATCTGACTCATTGGTCTAAATGAGTTAGAATTAATTAAGAAGGAATGAGTTCAAAACCCATGACCACCTACCTTAGGAATTAGTAATTTGTATGTGTTTCTTGACACCAAAAGTTGTAGGATCAGACGGTTGGCCTATGAAATTAAATGAGGTGCGTATAAGCTGACCCGGACATATATAAAAAAAAAATATAATTTATGTCAAAGCTATATAATGTAATAATTTCATACTTGTAGTTGGCTATCATATTTAAAGATCGTTCCAAAACAAGTCGTCCAAAAAAGGATGAAAAGAAAACATTTTTAATTGAGTAATTTAATAAACTTTGGTAGGCAAGAAATTAATGGGAGCATAATATATATGCAAAGATATAGTGACATCATGTAATGTCACCCATTAATCAACACCAATTATTGATTGTCTTTATATGATTTGAAAGGCAACTTAATATATAAAAGGATAATGCTTGTATGATTAAGCAATGTGTTTGATTGGGGAAGATTGCCTAATTAATTTCATTATGAATTGTAGAAAGATATAATTACATAACTTAGATCATAATTTGGCTTGTGAAAATATCACTAACATCCTTAAAAAGAGTGTAAATTTAATTTTCACTTCGTCCAGATTTAGAAGAAATTTGTAAAAATAAAGGGAGAGAACGCATTAAACTTGTCATATTTTTCTAAAGTTTTTTTTTAAATAAAAAAATTTAATAGAAATTTATTGCTTTCAATGAGCTTTTAAAAACTAATTAAAAACATTCTTCCAAAAGTTTAAGAAATTATTAGAGAGACAAATCATTTGATAATTATTTTTCTTTTCAAGTTTTCTTTCTGAAAGAAATAAAACTTATTCATTAATATAGTTTTATTTATTTTAATAATCTAAGATAATTTCAAAGATCCGTAACAAATTTGAAAATTGAAAATATTTGTTTTTCTTTTTTTAAATCTATAAAATTATTATAAAAGTAATTTAAAAAAAAATTGGAAAAGCAAAACAATAACTTTATCATTAAATTAACAATAACCATATTTAAAAAAATTATTTAAAAGATAAAAATTATCAAAGTATTTTATAAAATGTAATTAGTGGCTAGTTGAAGTTTGATAAGACATTTTTGTTACTATTTCAAAGGTCAATAGTTTCTCACCTTCAATTATTGAGCTCAAATTATAAAATAAAATGTTAAATAATATAAAATAAAATATTGAATTTATTTAACGACTAAACGTAAAACCAACTCCACAATTTTATTTTACAATTTTCTATTTCTAAAAATTACACTTATTTACTATTTATTTCTTTATTCACTTTTCAGTACTATTTAAAAATACCAATAAAAAAAATCTTATTCGACAGGATTAACAATATTCTATATAACCTAGTTTTTATAGCTTTTAAAATTCTCCAAGCTGGTATCTAAAAAATACTTCCGACCATAAAACTAAAATCAAAACCGTGTCAAACACATATCAAAATTATTACATAACAAATAAAGACGACATTTACAACTCACAAGATTACAAGAAGTAGACAACGATACTTCAGCGATGTTCATGTCGACCAAAAAAAGAAAATTATAATATGAAATGAAACACTTTGAACACGTATATGATTATGTATACGTATACATCTCTCTCTTTCTTCTCTCTCCTTTGCATGTACTGTCCATCCATCACTAGACACGTTTAATAAAAAATGTCGTTTATAAAGATATATATATATATTTTCTTTGGTAAATTCTCTCTCTCTAGAAGTGTCTTAATTTGTGTGTAAAAATAGGGGTATGTGGTCTTCTCTCTCAAGGACCAGCATACTGGTAGTTGGTGTTGGCTCTTTATAGCTTTGTTGGGTGTTTTATATCAGCTTGCAGAGATCTGAAAAAGTGGTCCTCTTCTACAACCAAAAATAAAAAATAAAAAACTTTAAAATATGCATGTTAAGAACCCTACACGAGTGCAAAAAACAACTTCGCACGAGAGAGATTGTAATTTAATGTGGTTGTTCCCTAATAACCGTTTGATGTAGATTATTCAAAATCCATCGACCTCTATTAGTTGTTAGATGTAGAATAGTTGTTAACTTTTTTCTCATACAACTAATAACGTAAAATCGTTGTCTGCATCATACCCTGCCTCTAATAACTCTTCAATTCTCTCCCATAAATTTAACGGTATTAAAATCACCATTGACATTGTTCCAACTTTCTCAAATAATTTCTTTTCTCTCGTGAATTTCCCTCGTAATAATCATTTCGATACAAATTATTTTTCAATTTTTTTCCTCATACGTCTAACAAGGTAAAATCACGAGCGGCGTTTGAGCTCTCTCAAATAATTTCCTCTCTCATGAGTCTCTCTCTATGTCATAAATTCTCTCTTTCTTTCTCACTGTGAGGGTAACAAAGTACAACTGATGGCATGTCTCTTTCATCCTTTACTTTGGTTGAGACAGTATAATTACCCTTCAAGCTCCCTTTGCTTTCCTTCTCCTACCTTTACATCTATCTCATCTCTCATCCCTTCAATTTTACTGCCAACTTTCTCTTCTCTTCTCAAAATTTTACAGTTTACCGTTACTGCAATTTTCCTCTTTTAATTTGTGAACATAATTTAGGTTTTTTTTTTTAACTTTCTTTACTTTCCATATATAGTCTCAGGTGAGTTCCCATTTGATAACGATTATAGGTTTTGGTTTTCTGAGTACAGAAATAAGACATCTATTACCATTACAAAGGTTGATGATTCGATCTATGAACTCAATAAGACCTCCCGCTCTGATACTATATTAAAGATGAATAAACCACCATTCAACCCTAAAATTTAAGCTGATGAGTTGGGCAAATTTAATTTATATATTGGATATCTAATATCTACCTGTGCAATTGTGAACTCAAAGAAAGAAAATTCCTATGATAATAACGAAAATTTCTCTCATTAGCAATTTGAAAATATTGCATGTGTATAATTCTTTTTATAGCAAAGTATTTCAATCTCATGTAAGTTAGATTGGTATACAATTATATTAATTTAATTTTTTTTTTCTTGGAAAGAATGGTCTCTCCATTTTATTTATCTTTTTGTTTATAATTAATACGAACAACTATGTTTGAGCTAGTCTCATACATTTAAGAATTTATTATTTTTGAAAATAAAAGTGAGAAATAATAAGTATCCACAATAATTAATCATGATGTTATGATGAGTACTCCCAAAGTACAATATCTAAAATCAATAATCCATAACCTTAACTACAAAAAGAAAAAAAAAATCCTCCAAAAAGAAAAAAAAAAGAAAAAAAAGAAGAAAAGCTTGTAAATACTTGGAGGAAACAAAAGACTTTTGAATTGAAAGGCACATATAATAAGCATCATTTTCAATGACAACAAGAAATAGAATTCATATTTTAAAAGTTAGCATTTGCCTCTTTATGAGAGAGGGAAGAAGAGAAGAACAAATTGAGGTTTTTTTTTTTTCCTTTAATTTTTAAAAGAAGAGAGTTGTGAACTAAAGCATAATAGAAAACCATCCTAGGTTGACCCATTTATCTAAGAGGCCAAAGAAATTCAAAAAGAATTTAGAGAGAATAAGTCGTGGTGGACACCTACCTAAAATTTAATATCCTACGTATTTCCTTGACAACTACATGTAGATTAGTCGAAATGCGCATAAAGTTGGCCCAACATAGGACCTCTCACTCTGACACCATGTTAAGGATGAACAAACTACCAAGTGGTAGTTTATTCATCCTTAACATGGTATCAGAGCCCAGAAGCTCAAACGAGCATCCGGTCCAGAAATGAGATCGACTAATCGATTAGCCAAAAGAGCCACGATCTTGAAGAGCATGTTAAAGATTTGTAATAGACATAATCTACTCCTCTCACTCTCAAATAATTTTGAGATGGAACTCCATGAATATTGATAGCGGAACACTCCTAAATATAAAGAAAAAAAAAAGGCATAATAGAATATTGAAAGCAACAGACACATGAAATGGAAATCCTTTTTGCTTCCATAAGGGAAGAGATGAGAGGGGGGGCTCACACACACTTAAATTTTCCCTTTCACTTCTTTCAATAATCAATATATATATAATAGATTACATACATAGCCAAAAATATTCTTTAGATTTCTACCACCCAATGGATTCTTAACCTAATAAAGTTATTGTTTAGATTCTTCCCAATTTGTAGAGAGAGAAAAGTAGGTCATTTGACATAATTCTTAAGGGGAGGATTTTAGGGTTCTAAGGGAGAGTGTCAACCTGAATTAGTATTTGTCAGAAATGGCAACTTTTTAAAGATATTTTTTTGGGAGTGTCCCTCTGTCAAAACCAGTCTGGCCAAACTTGTTTTGCAATTATTCTTCCCCAACTGCCTCTTCATAATTCTACCTTTCTTTGCAACCCCAAGACATGTCCTTTTCCCTCTCTCTCATCAATTCAACAAGATGTTGTTATCTCGTAAACCATTTACTCTTCAAGATATGGGGGATAGAGTTAATTGAATGTTATTCTTAGTGGGACTTAATTTTGACATTGTAAAGGGGTGTTTGGACATCTATGGTCGTGGTAGAGGAGTGCACGGAAAATTCTTTTAATACAGTGTTGATGTGACAGGTAGTGAATGGAAGGAGTGTCCATACTTGCGTAGTACTGGAAATTTTCTCCAAGGAAAGAGGTCGAGAAAGATAGGATTTTTTGTCCTATTGGTGGAAGTTGCCATTTGTATGTACCTTATCGTCGAGAGATTTTCTCATCTATTCTTGAGTCTTCTATAAAAAGAGGGTTTTTTTTCTCCATATAACCTTGAATTTTGTTGTTAAGTGTTTGTCTTAGTACCGTAACTTTTGAGAAAAGATTAATTTTAGTCTTTGTCATTAATTTTACATCAATGATTCAGCCAAAGTCCTATGAGATTAGATGTCTTTAATTTGTTCATCTACTTCGAGAGATAAAGATAATATTTGATGCAAAATTCAGACATTAAAATAAAATATTTAAAAGCATAGAGACAAATAAAAGAAGGAAAAAAAGTATATAAGTTTTAGAAACTATAACACTATTTTAAACTCTAAAATTAATCCTCCTTAAATTTGGAGCTATCTAATAAGATCTAACCAATTTTCCTTTTACAAGATGAAGCTCATCTCGAGTTCGGGACTATGTACAGTCTTCTTCAACTATATGTTTTATTATAATATGAAAATTACAATGGAATCTTTCAATGCTCTATAAAGCTCTCTCAAAATACCACGCAACAATGACTATCTAACCCTCTAAGAAACCAAAACAATAAGGTTGCTTAAACTCTCTATCGTATATCTCGTTCGTGCCCCAAAGAAGAACTGCTGCTAGCTATTCTCTCACCCACTTTTCCTTCACCTCTAATAAAGGAAAAAAACTTCATTTGAATAAAAAACACCTAGGGCTTTTCTGGCTGCATGAACTAGCTGCACCATGGTGCGATGCTCTAAAATCAGAAGGCATTTCAAGTCAGTAACACACCACGATGCTCTAGGACATCACCGTGGCGTTGTGGGTAGAGCTTAGGCACCCAAGTAAAGAATGTATTATTGGCTTTCTTGGCTCGATCATGTGCTGCAACACTCAAATACTCCCTTTCTCCATTTCCTTCAACCCAAGCTTCGAAAACGACCTTCCAACCAGTCTTCTTGATGGTTTTAACTCCACAAAACCCAACAATTATAACATCCTACTTTCAACAAAAAGAAATTATATAATATAGTAATTTTTTATTTTATTTTTTTTAGATCATTAATGTTAAACCACCACTCAACCCAAAAATTTAAGTTGATAAATTGGGTAAATTTAAGTCATATATTGAATATCTAACAATTAATTATATTACAAAAAGTACGAGAAAATTTAAACTTGATTACATCAACTGCATAATGTAGATATTTTAGAATTACGAGACCTTCCCATCATTATACCTACACATTCTTCACACATTAATTCACTCAAGAAGATTTTTGTTTCCCTTGTGACATTCATCAAAAAAGATGGAATTGAAGTTTCTTTTTGCCTTTTGTGAGTGTGTTTTTCCTTTTGCCAATCCAAACCATCAACATAGATACCATTATTATTAAAAAATAGAGAGAATATATAAAGAGAAGAAATGGAGAGAGAGATTTGCACTGATCTCAAAGTGGACCATGGGCACAAAGGCAACATGGCCTCTCTAAAATCCACATCTCCATCGCTGACCCAAACAAAACAAAGACAAGAGAGGCCATTGAAAACCCCTTCTTTGCCATTAAAGTCACAGTCGTAGGACTTTGGGACCATTCCTTCGGCCTCTTTTCGATGCAACTGCACCACTTATGTAATTATTTTTCCCTTTTCTTAAACCTCATCTCTCATGTCCACCTCTTTAATTTCCATACATATATAATATATAAGATTTCACGGTTCACACTCTAATTCATGTGCCACCTTTTAATTATGTGACTTTCCTGTGACACCCTCTCGATCTACCGCCGGTTACGTTTGTAAGGAGTGCAAACAAAGTCCTGTACTGACTAGGAAAGGAAGTGATCCATGTGGATCCCACGTTGAAAAGAAAAGGGACCTTACATAGGTTTATAATAGACATGAGCTACTTCTTTTATTGCCAATTGATTTTGAGATGGAATCCATGAATATTGATATGGTATCAGAGTCCAAAAGCTCAAACGAGCATCCGGTCCAAACAATGGGATTCGGTATCCGAACCCAAAAGCTCAAACGAGCATCCGACCAAGTTTGATCAGCCAAAAGAGTAACAATCTTGAGGGGACATGTAGATCCCACACTCAAAAGAAAAGAGACCTTACCTCCATTGGTTAGGAAAGAGAGTGGTCCATAGTATATAGCTAGACAAGGACAATTATCTTTATTGGTAAGACTTTTGGGTGAAACCAATAACAAAACTGTGAGAATTATGCTCAAAACGGACAATAACATACAATTGTGGAGATACTTGGTAGTGGTACGAGAGTATACTGTTGTCCTTAACACTGCCCACTTTCTCTCTTCTGCTCACAATGATTCAAGTCTATATGGCTCGTTTGGTAGTGTTTCTGTTTATTCTTGTTTGATAAAGAAAATTAAAATTGTGTGTGATCCTCAACCCATGGATTAAAAAATGATAAAACAAAATCTTTATTTATGTTGGATTTGGAAATGTATACTAGAAACATAAATAGTTGGCAAATACGCTAATAAAATTGAAAATGAGAAATAAGAAACGTGAACATTACCACAAGCGGGCCCTTATTGTTCACGTCAAACCCATTCTGATTTTATTTGATACCGTGGGTTTGTGTAATATATGGAGTTGTAAAAGTTGAGTTCGCATTTGGTATGTGTGGGGTTCGATTTTTCTAGAATACATGCATATTTTCTAATCTCGTGATTATATATAAACTTGGGTACAATCAAGTTAAAAGAGAGTAATTATTACAGAGCTATTTTTTCGCTTGATAACCCCTTTTGATTTTTTTTTAATTATAACACGGAGATAGAAATTGGAGATTCAAATTCAACCAGTTGAGCTAAGCACAAATTTTTATAACTTATTCATTTGTAAAATTCAATAATGTAATATATAGGAATCTTTCGTAGATTAGGATTTATTAAAATTGTGAGTTAAATGTCCCTACAGAGTAAAGTTGTTTATTAATGATTTTTTTATTTTTATTTTGTAATTTGAGCTGAATTTTCAAAGATCTATGTTTGATACTGATTTAGGTTCCATCTGATAAATTTTGCTTCACTATTTTTCTTTTCTTTCTTTTTTGTTTTCACTTTTCTAGAAATCTTTTTGAATCTTGACCAAATTTCACCAACTAAAAACAGTATTTTGAAAACTGTTTTTGAAATTTTGGTGCAAAGAAGAAAAATATTGTTGTCATCAAAACATTCCTTTCATTTTTAGTTCCGTTATTCAAATTTATTTTATTTTTATTTTAAAATAAGCTTGCTCACTAATAATATTTTTGTAAATTTTTAAAATTTCAGTCAAATTTAAAAGCAAAATAGTAGTTTTGAAAACAATTTCTTCTTATATTTGAAATTTAGTCCAGATTTTTAAGTGTTTTAAAAAAGTAAAAACAAAACAAAATTAAGAAATTACAAGTTAAAATATTATTTCTTTTTAAAAATAGAAAATTAAAAACAATATCATTTTCAAACCGTCTTTCATCCCCTTTTTATTTTCATCTTTGTTTGGATCATACCTATTTATGTAGGATGATATTGTAAGGAGTAAAATTATCTTATCAAATTTTTGTGGATTAAAGTTATGAAAGAGTCGCTCGGTTCAACTAGTTGCGCGGACCATCCGACTAGATTAGATGTGAGCTAGTCCAAACTAGGTCGAATCGGTCCATTCGAACTAATCCAAGACGACTCCCTCTATAAATAAGATGAGAGACCCTAGACGCTAGGTATTCTCTCATAACTCTACTATTTGCATCTCTTCTTTGTATATAGGTGTTCGTGGGAGCTATCAACACCGAAAATTAAAACAAAATTCCTACATCAACAAATGTGAAAAAAAAACACAAATATAAATGGCTTTAAAAAATTATTAACAATATAAAATTTGTAGTATAAATTATGTTTTACTTTTGTCGACGAATCGAATTTGTTGTGTCATATTTTTATTTAAAAAATTTATTATATATTATCTTGATAAAAATACATTAATTTTTTTTTGAGAGAAAGATAAAGATACATTAATTAATGTCCCATTAGCTACATGTTACCTAATTTGTACGACCTTATAATGCAAATTTTTTCATTTATTGTTTTTAAATTATATCACGAGTTGAGAAAAGACCTAATAATCCATCCACCGTATGAATAGCAGTAAAACAAATAAGGGAAAAAAAACATAGTAAAATTATTATTATTATTATTATTTTGAAACGCACAGTAAAATTATATTGATTATTCAATATACTCGAGATACATTAACAATATTCACAAATTTAGACACATTATTACTGATGATCATAGATCTTGAGTGAAATCATAATTCTTCCTGAGGTGATCAGTTTCATTGGATAACTATTTTGTTTATGATTTAATAGTTAATTTACAATTATAGAAAAAAAAAAATAGTTAATTTACAATTAACTTTTGAAAATTTTTTAACTAAATTTTAAAATGTAAAAGAAAATCACTTTTAAAGAAATGGTTTATTTTTATTTTTATTTACCACAATGGTTAAGATTTTTATATAGAAAAATGTAGTAAATTACAAAGGGTAATAATTTTATTTTTGTTTTTGTATTTTCAACCTTGGCCTGTTTTGATTTTTGTATTTTCAAACCATTTACTTTGGGTCTCTATATTGTCAGTTGTTATTTATTTATTTTTTCATCCATAAATTTTCAAAAGATTCTTTTCATGTACGAAGGGATTGTTTTGATTCCGATTTACAAATTCTATATATAGAAGGAGAACTTTTGAATACAAAAGTATGACAATATTCATATTTTAAAATTTTATTCACTGTTAATATTGTGCTAAAATTGTGGTAAAAGTAAATGAGGAAAAAAAAAGACAACAAGTTAATCAAAAGGGTGACCTTTTAAATGTATATGAACCAAATTAGACTGTTTGAAAGTAAAATGACCAAAATGACCAAAATAGATATAAGTGGAAGTACAACAAAAAATGGGCACAAAGCTAAAATCAAGGACCCAAATATAATTTAAATCATAAATAAAACACAAAATTGACTATAAACAAGCTTAAACTTTAACATATCCAAGGAAACTAAAACCATGGTTTCCGCAGCAAAATCTATAATATTTAGACCTTCTGGATAAACCTTTCATTTTTAGTTTTTCTGTTTTCGAAAGATAGACTTATAAGCTCATAATTTCCTTGGTATATTTTCACCTTTCTTAAAAACATATATGTATTGTTTAGTCAAATTTCAAAAAAAAAAAAAAAATCTTTAAAATAATTTTTTTAATTTTCAAAATTTGGTTTAGATTTCAAAACGTCGTTAAGAGGTAGTTAGACAAAACAAAGAAATACATAGTCAAAAAAGTAGTGTGAATTATAAGCTTAATTTTCCAAACCAGCTATCAAACGAGGTGGTCTTAGCTATTCATAATTAGTAAAGTAAAATTGATGTAGGATGGATCATACATAATGATGAGACACATAACATGAGAAGTTGCTAGAGGACTCTCACAAGTCCCTCTCCCACAAGTCACAAGTCTCTCTCTCACACTATGGAAGGGGCATAGCAAAGCAAGCATTGGGGTTGATATTGTCTTTTGTGGCACAAGAAAGAAGGGTCACTATCTTGTTGTTCCTTATCTCTCTCTATGGCAAGGGCTATGGGCAAATGCCTCTTCTAAAAACTCTTCTAAAAACTCATGTCTCAGCTGGCTACAATATGGTCCTTTGTTCCCACAACACCCTTTTTTTCCTTCTTCTAAATTTTAAAAAAAAAATTCCGTTTTTTCAAAGGAGCTAGTATAAATCGAGAGGGAATAAGTTCAAACCTCACGATAACCATCTATCTTATGAATCAATTCTGATGTGTTTTCCAGCACTAAATATTGTAATGTTAGGTGACTGTCCTGTTAGATTAGTGGAGCTGGCACCCAACCTGATCGAGACACTCGCGGATATCAAAAAGAAAAAGAAAAGAAATTTCTCATTTTTAATATCCATTATTACACATCCTTTTCTCTTGTCTTGACAACATGTGTGTTCGATTTGTGTGGACCATATGGATAGATTTAGATTCATCATATATTATTATTATTAATTGTTACAACACCATCTCTCTCTCCCCTCTCCTCGTGTTGTCCCTTTTGGTAACCCCTTCTTTTCGATGCGACATTCTCTTATTCTTTGTCTCTCTCTCTTGTTTGACATTCTTTTAAAACCAATGTTTTTTAGCAACCAAACACTAATGTTTGATTTATGTTTTATGTATATGTATGTATTCATGACATCCTCTCACATATATCATACATGTTCATAGGCTATATATACATACATATCTCCCAATTCCCAACCACTTTTGGATGGATTTTTCCTCATTAAATGTGTAAGCAAGTTCAACTTTTTATTATATATATATATTAGTTAGTTTAGTATTTAAACATATTTTGAAATTTTGAATGGGTCTCTCCAAATGGTGAAGTATTAACTTTGTGACCCACTATTGCACAATATCTCATATGTTTATGGGTGATGGTTGTTGTAATTATTATTTTTTTTCAAGTCTATTGGTTTCTTTTGTCCCAGGATGCTCGCACGGTGGTTAAGTGCTTAGAGTCCGCTTACTTTGAGTTTTCAAATTTAAGTTTTGCATTGGTACAATGTTGCTCAAAAGTTACGAGGATTCACAATATAAGCAACATGACATCGATTACAGAAAATTTAAAAAAAAGTGTCTATGAGGAGAAGAATGTACATATAAAGGCCTTTTTTTTTTTTTGAGAAAATTAGGATCCCTAGCCCTAACAACAAAAATCTATACTGTATTTTAAAGTATTGGATGGGCTAGTAATGAGTACGAGATCTTGTTTTCTTCAAATTTATGATCTACAAATTTGGATTGCTACGGCGGGATGTAAGTATTATGTTCTAAATCTTTATGAAAATTTTTATAAAAGAGCTGTTGTTTTAGTTCTAAAGTTTGGCCAAAAGATGAAAATAAAATAAAGAAATGAGTAGAAAATAAGTAAATTTAAATACAAAATTGTTAGCATCTAAGTATTCATCACTTCGAGCACTTTTGACTTAGTACGACTATCGTCGAGCTAGGCACTCATTATTACTTTAATGGTTAAAGAGGTTGACATCCAACCAACTCAACTTGATTTCATGATTAGAATTGTATACCTAGAGAAAGTTTCAAACAATCACTTCAAATCTCGATATTTCTTGTCGAGATATAACCATAAGCTCAACTTTATAAATAACATTCTACCTCTAGAAGTAGTCAAACTCATGTCACACCCTTCGAGTAGTGACTTGTCATCTGTTCAATCTAATTAACTCTCTCGTAACGTTATCTTGACACAATTAGGATGACCTTCTAGTAGTTGTCAAACCTATATATTTTCTTTAGTTCCGATAGAATATTAAAACCAAACTAATTTTTCGACAACTAAACATTGGAGAGTCAAACAGTCATCTTGTGAGGTTAGTTGAGATGTGATATTTAAGGGTCTAAACACTTTATTATTACGGTTTGTCATTTTAACTATAAAAAGAAATTAATCATATGAAACATTTAAAACAAAAAAACATGTCACGTGTGTGAGAGATTGCAAAACAAATTTTAGTACCAAAGATCATTAAATACTCCAAAAAAAAGGTTTGGAGGGGCAATGGGCAATGGGGACAGGGCTTGGAAGGGTTTCATGGTCCTCTTACCACATTTGTAGGCTTCACTGTCTTCTGACCAAGCTACTATATAGTATATACCTTAATTAACTCTCTTTTCCTTCTTTATTTTTCAAATATTTTTTATTTTTTACTTTGTCCTTTATTATTATTATTTTTTAGTACAACATGTGAGCAAGAAATCGCATCAATCACAATTTCTTGATTTGAGATATATGTTAATTATTGTTTAGTTATGCGCTCGCTTTGGCATTATCATTATTATTTTGGTGTGTCAATCTTAAAGTTTAAATTTCGTCGACATGACAATATTTTTATGTGCCAATGGGTTTGACATATGAACACGAGGTTAAATCAATATTTCTATAATATTAAAATAAATAAATAAAAATATGAAAATATCACTAGTATAGACATAATATTAAACTTATTTAGAAATGTTGAAATGATTATTTTGTTAACTTAACCATTTTTATGAATTTTTTATTTTTATCATCTTTTCAAAAATATTAACTGACATCAACATTTTATCGATATTTTATTTGACATTTACATGAAATTGATATCTCAACATTTTTATCAACGTCAATATTAAAACATTTTTTTTTAAATGTAAATGGTTGAGTGATGGAAAAGAAAAAAGCTAATGGGTTTGGCCCTTTTAATGATTTGGAGGTAAGTGTTAAATTTTGGTTAAATGGTCAAATTTATGATAATTGGGGTTTGGTTGGATGATGGTCCTATTTTTACCCTTTTTTTTTGGTTTTTAAAAATTATGTTTGTTGATTTTTAATTTTTTAATTCGTAACTTGATTATAATTATTTTTAAATCCTAAATAAATTTTAATTACGAAGACTAGAACCAACCTATAAAAAAGTACCTGAACTAAAATAATTAAAATTAAAAATATATGAACCAAAATAAAATTTTTTAAAAAATGCACAATACTAAATATATTACCTCGACCAACAAAATTAATATGGAAGGAACAAAACTCTTACTAATTTAATAAATCCAGTCAATATCATATGAGTAAACTTGACATCTTCTACAATGGTTATTCAATATCGCCCCAATATATATTCGACCACACATTTTCACCTAATTTAATAGATCTCATGTAATTTTACTTGGTGATATGACTTAAATATCAATTATGTAGCTTTTCATTTTTCTCTAATAAGATAGACAAGATTCAAAGTGCAAAACTATCGTAACAAATACAAATTATTGGGATATCTTCTGCTTATTAATTCTATGCACGAATTAATTAAGAATGTCTTATTGTTTTGTTTTTTGTTTTTTTTTTTATTTTTGAAAAAAAAAGAAGAAAAAAAAAAGAATTGAATTAATATAAAGGTAGGTTGCAATTGATAGGTTGTTGTAATGAGACATCATTGTTATTGTCTGAAAGTAGAGTATTTTGGACCACCCATCAGCATCTTTTCAGATGATGCATTAACAATGTGTCTGTGGGGGCATCCTCTCTTAATTATGTGACAACATTTTGGTCCCTTCTTCCCTTTTTTATTTTATTTTTATTCTACTTTCAATTTTATTCTATTTTTTTTTTCTAATTTTGCTACAAAGACTCATTGTGCTTTTTTTAAAAAAATATATATATATATAAAAGGAATTGTTAACCTAATGTTCCTAAATCTTTATTTTAATACATTTTTTTAGGTTTAATACTATTTTGGTTTCCGTATTTTTTACTTCGGTTTTTTAGTTGTTTTTCTACTTTTAAAAAGTTCATTTTGGTTTTATCCTAACCGTTTCCTCTGCTCCATCGGAAGCCTGGCCCCTTCTTCGATCTTATCTACTGCTTTGCTCCTCGACTCCCTACAGCTCCAGCTGCTCGCTGTAATAGCTTGCTTCTCGGGTGGCTCGCACCCCGGGTGGTGCGGCTGAGCCAGAGTGGGCTCAGCAGTCGGCCTATGTTTCCGGGCGCACGTGTAAAGGCATGATTAGTTCCACAAATCTCACTGCACTAACCATAGTAAACTCCTTCTCGTTGTACCAAAATGGAATGTTCAGGGGAGGGGAGGGGAAAGGGCACGCACCTCGCGGGACTCGAACCAGGGAGAGGGGTATCCCTATTTGGCCATGAGCCCGCTACGCAGTGGTATTTTAGTCATTGTACGTTCAAAATGTATGTTTTGGTACGAGTATTTTAAAAAGTGACCAATTTGGTCTCTATTTGTAGAATTTCAACACAAGTTTTAGACGCAATGGAAAGTTTTTGATATAAATTTATGACTACATTTTAAAAAATTTAGTAATTGAAATGTCATGCTAAAATTGTGATGGAAAGAAATGAGATAGAAATGAAAATAAAGAGATCAAAATGGTCAAGGTTTAGAAGGACAATGACGACTAAAATGAACATTTCGAGAGTGCACTAACTAATATGGACAAAATTTAAAAATATAAGACCCGAAATAAACCAAAACTTAAAGTATAGAGACGAAAATAATATTTAAATCTTTTTCTTCCTTTAAATTATATCCTTAGTTTTTCTTACATCGATACATGGCATTTATGCTGCCACGTCACTTGGTTTCAATATATTCATATATATTATTTTGGTCCGAAAGAATGATTTGGGCATGTATATTCACCTGAATAATGCACTTTCACTTAGGGGCAAATATTTGTCTAGTTTAGAATTGATTTCTCAAGAATTAATGTTAAATTTCTCTCTCTATATATATTTATTTATTTATTTTCTATTGTTATAAAGAGCTTTTGAAGTTTCTAGGTTTCAATGATGGCAATCATTAATTTATTCAAACTATAAGCATGCATGTATGTAGCTCTCACACATGTCATGTATGTATGTATAGGGGATATGATATGATAACTAATTGAATGACTTTTTTCATATTATTTTAATATTTATTAGGAGTACCAACTGGGGTTAGTTTAGTCATTTAGTATGTATAATTTGTTGGTTGGTTGGTAAAATTGATGGTTAGTTAAGAACTTATGATTGTATTGAGTTGAACTCATGTTCTAATTAATTTTGTTATTTAGCAAGTAATTTATACCATTTTCTAAATTAATAATATGATATTAGTAATCCATCTTAAATTGTTTCTTTTTATTTTTTTTAATACATCTTAAAATGTTTCCTATTGAATTGATTTTGTTCCTTACATTCACGGCAAGAAAAAGAAGAATTACCGATGAAGATTAACTAGGATAAAAAATCACGTTGCTTTATATTTGGTTTTAGTCGCTTATTGAAAGTTTGACAAACGTTAGAAACTTTCATTTTAAAATTATATGGTTGAAGGTTTAAATTATGGTAATATATCTCTTTCATTTTTAGTGGTTCATCACACTGTTTACCTTCACCCTTGACCATCCCCTCTACTCTGTCTTGATCCCTCTTCCTCTTTCAATCAATTTATCGTTGTTTGTCACTGATCGCCAGTTGCAGTCGCTACCGTCCTGTAGCTCTTCGTTGGTGCATTCGCCATATTTTGTGATGATTTTTTTGTTTTTGAAATAAGACGCAATATGTTCAACCTCTCTAATTATTCTATGATTATTTTCTTCTAGATGACACTACAAGTTTTTTTTGTTTAGTGTCGATTCCAACTTTTAATTTGTAGGGATGTGTGTGGTAAACAAATGATAATTTTTCATTTTATTAAAAATCAATTAGAAACTCTTTGTTTTAATATCAATTAAAATAACATAAGTTGGACAAAAATTAAACTAAATCTCCTCAAATTGCACTAACTTAGCAAATATTTTTACATCCATTTAGGACCTGATTGAACGGAATTTAATATACATTATTCGGTTTTAGTCAAGTTTTAGCCAAATAAACTTGAATCTAACCAACATAATAAAATTCAAAATATTAGACAATTATTAAAATTCAACATTATTCATTTTTTAAATTTTTTTATAATATTACAATTTTTTCGACCCTTCCAAAAAACAAGGAAACTAAGGCAACTTTTTCTACCTTTTCTCCTCTTCAAAATATACATGGTTCTTCCTACCAGTTTTGATGCCTTCACACGAGAATGCATAAGTACTCCTCTCAAATAAGAAAAATGTGCTTTGGTACAATGATTTTTACTCTATCATTTGGTTTATTTGGTTCGAGAGAAACAACCGTCTCTTTTCAAACAAATATAGACTTGTAGTTCTTCTATGATATGGAATAAAACAACTGCTTCTTCTTGGTCATCTAAATCAAGGTTTCTTTTGTAATTATGACATCTCCACCATCTCTTTAAATTGAAGTGCTTTCATGTAGCTTCTATTTGTTGTATGTTTCCCAAATGCCTGGAATGAATAATGATCCTCTTTCAAATAATAATAATAAAATAGTATACTTCAAATCCTGATTATTTATTCTATGGTCAATTTTGAGTGCTTTTGTGGTTACACTTTTGGACGGTTTGTGGGGCTTTTTTTTAATTAATAATGTTTTATTTTAAACCTGTTCCAAATATATACCAATCCCAAACTATTTCTAAAATAATGCTTGGAAAATTACGTCTTTTCACAATTTTTGAGTTGCATGATAGGTGCCATGTGTTTTTTTTTCAAAAATTTGGCATGTTGTCTCTTCAATAGATGATATACATGTAAATTAAACAAAATTATCACTTTGGTACACTAGTAAAATAAAGTCTATCTTTTTATTCTAAAATATTTTTTAAATAATATATGTTAATAGTAATTATTTTATTTTTATAATTAGTAGTTATTTAATTATAGAAAAAACATAAGAGTTGCGTGTGAAGTGACATAGGTCATCTCTTTGACACCTTTAGTTTTCCAAATATTATTATTGGAAATAGTTTGAGGTTGATATATATTTGTGAGCTGAATTTGGGAATACAATATCGATTTAATCAATTATCCAAGTTTTCAATTTGATAAAATAACAACTCATTAAAATTAACTCACTAAATTAAATAACATTAAGTTGTAGGAACTATAGAATTATTTATTATTGCTATTCAAATTAAAAACATGTCTTACTGGATTTGTATTTCCCAACGAAATAGGAGCCATTGGTAAAATAAAAAATATATATATTATATAACTAATTGTTAACTAGAAAAATCATTTACCTCTTTAAAGATAGAATCCACTCTTACATTTATAATACGATATTAATAAGAAGTCGCAAAACAATGTTTATTAACCAACTTTTTTTTTTGTTTCTAAATATTAAAAAGTAAAAGAAATTTGGGTAAAATTATAAAGGCAGCTTAAAAAGAAGTTACAAGGTAAAAAAAGTCAACATAAGTTTTTTTTTTAAATAGAAACAAAAAAAAATATATAAAAGAGAAAAAAATCATTGATGGAATAAAAACATTTTTCTCCATCAAAAGACATCGCAATCAATCCTTTGGAATGTGCATGCTGAAATTAAAAACTCAATTTTGGATGTTGAAATGTTTCCAACTTTAATTTTATCAGCCACATGTCTTGAGATATGTTTTGTAAAATATGGTTGGAATGATAAGCCACAGTCATTTTCGAATCTTGTTCAAGAATCAAGATGAACAGCGACTAATCAATATTTATGAAACGAGTTTAGTTTGAAGGATTATTCATCGATTCGAGTACAGTTAAATGGTCAAACGTTTTAAGAATGGTAGAATCTATTCTTCGTTGCAATATTTGTTGGGATTGGTGGAGTTAGACCGAGTCAAGATCGAGTTGGAACAAATCAAGACGAAGCAGGAATGAAAGCAGATGAAGAAGCGGAGCTGCAAGGTGTAGTGCCATGACGCTATCACGATGGGGCGCACGGACGACTTTCCGTTTGTAATGTCATGGTGCTGTAAAGATGTTTTATAAATACAATAGCTTCAGTTTTAGGGTTCTTGAGCCGTTCTCAGCTGTTTTGAGAGTAGTTTTGTGGCAAATTGCAGACAGATGCTGGAGGTATTTAGCAGCCTACAAAGAGGGCAGTGTTGAGAAAAAATGCACCCGACACTTAAAGGATTAGATAAAACTTCTAAGTAACAAGAACGATAAATAAATATTAGAGATAAGAAAATTAAATGTCGGATTTATACTAGTTCACCCACTATGGGCTACGTCGTACTACCGTTGCAGGTTCAACTAAAATGTTAGAAAGAATCTCCCAAGACTTTCACACAGAAAACGCTCACGAATCACTCTACAAAAAGAAAAAAAAAACTCAAACTAAATAGGTCAAGTAAAAAGAAAAAGATTTTCTCCTTGGTTTGTCTCTATAATCCCAACACGCAGATCGAGATCATTATTTGAGATAATTGTATCTTGATTCTTTATGAGTTTTTCCATTCGTATATCGAAGTATATTATATATAAATACTTAGAAGCTAGGAGTTTTTGTTGAGATTTCTAGAAGGTGAATATCGAGGCGAGATATTGTAAGTGTTTGTATTCAATCAATTGAGTACCAACTAAAGAATTTAGACTACTAATATCGTTTGGAAGTACGTTTGATTTTCAGAGGCTGTAAAGTATTTTTCTAGAGTGAAAACAGTACTTCCAAATTAAAATTATCATGTTTGGAAGTAACATAAAATGCTCGGGAAAAAAGTCAAAGTACTTTATACATTGTGAGAAAATACCCGTAGAGTAATTTTAGCTCAAGTACTCGACCGAGGAGTACTCAAAAGATAGAGTGTTTTTGGCCTGAGTGCTTACCTAAAAGAAGCACTCATGCAGTTTCCAAATTATAGAGCCAACTATTAAATAATTAAAGTGAATTATTATTAAACTTTTTTTTCACAAAAAAAAAATAATAAATTTATAACTAAAGCTAATGATCGAATACTTACACACCTTTAGAAAAGTAGACCGTTTTTGTATCTGTTCAAAAATTTAACACAAATTATATGCACACAGTCGAAACTCTTTAATCTAATTGTATTATACCACTTAAAATCATCACGCACAAATACAATGGTACCATAATTTTTCTTTAAATCTTCTTCGATCTAGATTTCCAAATAAAAATGAGTCATCCATAACACACCACATATCATACAAAGAACTAATGTACATCCACGATATTGACCCGTTACTCACTTCTATATAAAAATTCCAACGTTGACCTTTGATCCACATGTTTTGAATAAACCATATAACTTAAACCAATATATATTTAGTTAATAAGAGAAATTGGTTTAGAATAATGGTGTAAAAATGATGGTAAATATCGTATCTGAATTTGGTAGTTGTTAAGTTTACAACCCTTCACATGAATAATGTTCCCTCCATTTACTTCTTTTGCTGCAATTTTTGGTCCACATCTTTAAATAAAGATGCTGACTTCACAACCCTTTTTCCAAATATCATTTCACTTTCTCCCTAATTCCAACTTACGCACACCCCAACTAATCTGGTAGGACAACCTCCTTGACCCTACAACATTTGGTGCTGAAAAACATATAGAAATTACTAATTCAATTCCTAAAGTAGGTGGCTACACCTTTCAATTATAAGTAAAATCTTCCCGTTCATTTCATAAGCTTCGTTTTTCACCTTTCTACTCTAGTAATAATTACTAATTACTTAAAGATCATTTTTCTTGATTCCTATAATAAGATTTTGGTGATGCTGTGTGGTAGATAATCTATATTTAAGAAGGTACGAGAGGTGGAAAATTCATCACGACGTACACTAGTAACTATGTAACGTGTAAAAGTTGAAGTAGTCGAAATATTTCTCATTTCAATAAATTCATATATGCAATGACTGTAGATCGTCTCTTCTCATAAGCTGTCAGATCTGCAACGATTGTATGGGATGATATAAAAATTATTGCTTCCTCATAGTCTTCAAAATCAACCTTCTTTTGTAATTACGACATTTTCACCATTTCTTTGAACTGAAGCGCTTTCACTTAGTCTTCTCTATTGTCACATACTTTTTAAAATGAATGGTGTGTTTTCTTTCCAAAAAAAAAAAAAATAATCTAAACTTTTTTTTCTTGTTGAGTTCAAACAATTGTGAGAAGTAAAGATTGAAAAACATCAACTTTTGTAACGGTGATGAGTGTCTTATCCAATGAACTTTACTTGGGTTAGTATCAAATGTTAAGGATCCCACTTTTTTTTTATAATGGGGAGTCGAAGCTTTGCTCCATATATCCAAGAGCACCCGCACCTGCCCCAAAGCCCGAACCCCGAGACATCAATGGTTTTTGGTATATTAAGCTCACAAGAAGGTTAAAGATTGCACATTAAAAAGACAAGGGACTTAAACAAATTTTTATAATATACATGAGCTACTCCTCTCATAGCCAATTGGTTTGAAACAAAACCATATGAATATTAATATAGTATCAGAGCTCAGCAAGTATAAACAAACATCTAATCCAAAAAATGGGATCCAACCAAGATTAGTAAGCTCGAGCCGTTGGATCCAATATCAAAACCCTAAATTAATATGTAATGAATTAATGATAATGTACTTTTTCCCCACTCCTTATTAAGAAGGCTGTAATAATCCCCCTTCTTACATGCACCAATGGTAATTAATTTCCATCGACAAGAGAATCTTTTTCTTTGAAATGAGGTGAAAAAAAAAACCCATCTTTCACATCTCTTCCTTTATTGAACCATACAATCAAATCCCTCTCTCTCTCTCTCTTATTTGATGTAGTAGTCAATTTTAACCTTCTGAGAAGAAGATAGTTCTCAAAGTTCGGTATTTACTTCCTTTCAATTCTTTGACAGAGCCCAACATGAGCTCTTTTGACATAATTTCTTACAAGTTGCCTGTTTTCTGTGGTACTTTTTACTGAAAACCCTAAAGAGAGAGAGAATTCTAAAAGTGGTCCTGAACTAAAACTCAATAGTACTTAACTGTGTTCTTTTTTTCCCACTCTATGGATCTTTTTAGCACTGCTCAATTCCTCCAAACACAGCCTTGAGGGGGAAAAAAATTTGTACTTGACCCTTTTAATTTCTTTTTCTTTTGCTTGCAGAGTTGTACTGCATTGGCCCATGAGGTGATGCAAAAGAAAGATTAAAAAAAGAACCTTTGGAAAACCCACAAAAAATATCATAAGATAATGAAAAAATGTGTGTGAATTGAATGAATAATGTATCTATCTACCAAAGTACAATTGCCTTAACTAGTTATGCGGTGGAAACTTATCCAACTTTTTTTTCTTTTGAAAAAAAGGTACCACTTCATTCATAAACGAGTATGTGAGAAAGGTACGTACAAAACGGAAATGCCTAGATGAAGGCAGTCAAGTTGAGGGAAATAGTGGCTATATTATAATTACAATAAAGGTTAGATTTGGAGGACCATGTGGAAGCAGGAATGGAGATGTCCTCCCATAGAGAGGCATGAGATTTAGAGGCCTCTCAAGGTGCGATGATTTTTTCCCAACTCAAAATTACAAAACTTTTTTGTTGCCAAACAGTGCACTTCTTTTTTCTTTTGGTTTTTGTATTGGGAAATAAATATGATGATCTTATCTTAGATAGCCCTAGCTTGTTTTTGCCTTAAAAAAGGTAGGTATAATTGTTGGCTAAGTGGCTACTTACCTTTCATTTTCCCCCTCTCTCTCATTACTCCATTGCTATAAAAACCCTATCACTAGACAAAATATTTATGGGGTCTTATGTTTTTTCCCCTTTCTAAGTCTACTTTGGCTTTTTGGATCATGTGTTTTCATTTAGGTTAATGGTATATATGTTTTGGTCCCTTTTCAATTTAGTCCTTTGTGGTTGGTGTGCGTGAAAATTGATTAATGATAAACTTACATAAATAGCACAATACTTAGAGAATTGGCAAAAATTTAGAGAATAAAAAAAGACATCAATAGAAGAAGATTCAAAACATCTGCCAATTTTTTCGATTTGGAGGAATTATTAGAAATTTGTTTAACCTAGGTGACATTTTTCATCCTCCTAAATTTATCATCAACCAAATTTTAATATTTAACAATGGGGAAGGACTAAATTGGAAAATGTTAAAAACAATCGAAACTTTTTAAACATTATAGAAATAACATATATTTAGCCTTTCATTTATTTCATTCTCATTATTATACAAATACATGAAAGTTAGCTGACATGACAGCACACATAACTTAAAGTGTCAATTCCCTTGTTACTATTTAAATAATAAAAGCAATATGAGGACTAAAACGATATGTTACTATCAAAGTATAGAGAATTGAAGAAATATAATCATAATTAATTTGACCTTTAAAAAAATTTCCCATTTCCAGAATTCAAGGGATCTATTATATATAGCCTAAAACTCTTAAATCAACCATCAATCCAAAAGCTGTGGTAATCAATATTAAATGGGAAAAAAAAAAGGATTTTGTACTGAGATTTAAAACTTCCACCAAGCTATAACTCCTTGTTATGTACAAGTATGGGGACAATACGGATACCCCCAGATATAAAGGCATATAGGCCAAAGGGTCGCCGACTCACGAGTAATAAAAAAAGGACAAGATCCTCGCTCTAATACCATGTTAAATCACCAATAAACTCAAAAATTTTAAGTCAATATGGATCATACGTTAAATTTCAACCAGCAATAAACGTGTCTCAATTAGAACCTCACTAACTACGTGATTGACCCAAGCACAAAAATGGAACATACGTTCAATTTAATCTTTTATATATATATCTAAACAACATTTTCCGATGGAATAACACATCTCTCTCTCCCCCAAATCAATTTTAGGTAAAAAACTAGAAGAAGTGGGTAACATTTATGAGAAGAACTTGTAGGGGCAATTGGCAGGCATTCACAGCTGGAGATGTAACCAGTTATGGGTATAAGATTTATGGAGAAATTTAAAGCAATCCAAAAGCTTCCATAGATACCACAATAATTGGATCTGATTTTCCCTTTACATATATTTTTTTTTTAACCAATCATTTATTGATAAAGGGCATTGTTTCTTCAAGGTTTTTTTTTTTCTTCTTTCTTTGTGGAAAATGACATCTGTCTCCTGCCTAGCCTTCTCTTAATAGTGATTGGTCAACTAACTGTTATCTTCTTCAATTGTGTAACCTAGGAGATTTTCCAATTTCTCACTTTTCAATTTCCAATTATATACAATAATAATTGCAACCCACATGGTAACATCACCAAAAAAATGCATGTAGAATAATCTTATCTGTCATTTCCCCCTAAACAACACTGTGGAACCTTAGACTATTAATGGGAGATTTATAGCAATTTTGAATAGTTTGGGGGAAAAAAGGAAAAAAAGAGGTGGTGGGGTTATGCCCTTTAATAGTTTTCCCACTTATGGTAATAATTCCTTGTTGTTTTCAAAAAGGGTATTTTTCTATTAAAATGAAGAAGAAGTTGTGAAATTCAACCATGAAGGTTGTATAGCAATAATTTCCTCTCTTTATTAGAAGTTAAAGTTTGTTGCATAGAAAATTCAAATCTTAACAAGGGTAGTGTAATAGGAGAGATATTGCACTAATTCATTAAATGTTTAAAAGCAATGCACATTCAAATTAAGAATTTGAAAATTATATGTATAATTGTCCTGGAGATGACGCAATGGCAAGAACCTTGAGTCTTGAGATCGGTGTAGAGAATAATTCATTTGATGAGCTTTCTTTGTGTTGAGAAAATTTTGTAGAAAAAAAGGTAGTATATAGCTCTTTCCTCATTAGGGATATCCATTCAAAGAAAAGCAAGGACTTGAGCTTGAACTAAGCGAATCAATTGTCATTTTCAGAACTTCGGATACTTTATAGAGTGTTTGTAGGGATTCCCGACTTGAGATATCTTTTGAATAATAGGCTGATAGTCTATTCCCTCATCATAATTAAGAAACCTTTTAGCATGGTCCCCTACTTAAAATTAACTCAGGGGATTATCTAAAATTATTCAAAGGATTGGAGAACTTTTTAAAATTGTCTCGATTTGATCCTACTCAAAACTAAGAGGGATTATCTAAAAGTCTTCAAAGTGAAAGGACAAGTCATATGATGTTCCTCGAGAAAGGCGTATTGCATCCGAACTCGGTTAATGATGCACGTAAAGACAAAGCCAATAGCTAGCCCAACCACAATATAGCTTGACGACTCACACCAAAGAACAAGACAGAGAAAGACTGAAGATGCCCAAAGGGCTAATTTTAGGTTGTGATCAAACTCTTGATAAAGTTAAAACATTATTGTTTGATGTTCTTGAAAGAAGATATTGGTTTTAAGGAGAGGATATGTTTTTTTTTCTAGTGTGGTCCGAGGTAATGAAAAATAATACAAGACATTTCATGATTACTTGGAAGTGAATGTTGTGGGGTTTTGTTTTTGGTTTGATCTTGACTCGAAAAAGAGGGGAAAAAAAAGTCTCATTAAATAGAAGATCTTTTGGCAGAAGATTCTTAATGAATGATTTTAGCTCCATACATTGACTAATTCTTCTTTTAAGATTCTCACTTTTGTTAAATCCTTCACATTAGATTATATTTCTTTTTAGATTTTCTAGTGGCATTTCTATTTATTTTGTAAATTTGAAAATGTTACAGTTTGAGTTTTGAGCTTAATTAACTTCTATTGTGTTCCTAAATTTCAAAATATTCTATCAAGATTTAGTTTTCATGAGTTTCGTTCCTAAGTTTTAAAATATTACACTTTATACGTACTCTTCTAAATTTTCAATAATGCTCACTTTTGGTGCCTGATATAAAAAAATAAAAATAAAAAACTATTAATAACCTTAATTGATAAGGCTGATGGGTCCATTTAATATTAATTTAAATTATTTATATGTTTACATGGTCAAAATGAAAACTAAACTAAAAAACTCATAGACTAGAAGGAGTATCTTTCCTATTAGGAGGTTGTTTTTGCCCATCACTTAATTTTATTTTATTGTCCTAGTTTATCATATGAACATTATACCAATATCATTGAGTATTAATAATGAGGGTGTGCAGTGAAATTGATTATAGGTCAATTATTCGTGACGATCATAAGTAGAAAGTTCGTATTCTTCGATCATTGATAAATAATTTGTTGAATTGACGTCCTTTCATTGAGTCCTCCTAAATTGCATTGATTTATCCTACCTTTGCTTTTTGAACGATGATAGATTTTAAACGCTAAGATAATTGTGATAGGATGGTCCATTAAAATTAATAGGCATAGGTAACTTTATTCATAAATAAGTTTCATCTTTGTTACGATTATTGAAGTCATTTGAGTACTTATATAGGTCCATATATGCACCCTCTCACAAATTACTCATCTTTTAAAGTTGCCTTGCTAGATCAGGTGGATTGTGAATATATGTCAAACTCTCAATAAAATATTTTATTTTCACAAATTAATCCACAACTCAATTATTATATACCTCTTTCTTTACTTGACAATCTTTAGGTTAAATATATAGCAGAAAATATAATTGGTAAGGTTTGTAAGGTTTAGTTAAAAAAATAAATAAATAAATAAAAGGCAACGTATATTTTAAGGAAAAGAAAATGAAAATAAAAATATTGGAATAGAATCAATTATACCCCACACTTGAAAAATGCCTCTTAAAAATGGGTAATCTTGTTTAATTGACAAAGGCTTGAAATCTCTTTGTCATACTAACAAATTCAAACTTTTCTGGTGACCTTAGCAAATTCAAAGCTTTCTGGTGATTTTAATATCAAAAAACTCTTGATGTCTCTCGAATCTGAGTCTTAGGGTAACACAGGTGCCCCAGGTATAGGTGACTCCCGGTTGTCAAAATAATAATAATAATAATATCTTCCCTAGTTGAAAAGTATTACTCTTTTCTTATTTAGTAAGCCCTAAACCCTTTTCATAATTATTTTACAATTTTTATCCTCTCTTGTCTACTCATAGCCTTTTTTATTAATTATTTTACAATATTACTCTTTTTTATTTATTTGCCCTAAAAGAGTTTACAATTTTTATACTCTCTTGTCTACTCATAACCTTTTTTATTAATCATTTTACAATATTACTCTTTTTTATTTATTTGCCCTAAAAAAGTTTTTTTTCATTGCTCGAGCTTTTTTTTAGTTGATGTGATTTTATTATAAAATATTACAACTTTCGATTTAATTTTATTTCATTATTATTAGTTAATATCAATAAATTATTAAAACACAATTCATTATTATTAATTTTGTTTTAATTATTAATTATTTATTACTATTAAATAAATGGTTAAAATACAAAATATTACTATCAATAAAATAGTAGGTAAAATAAATTAAAATTTATTCTCGTTTCAATTAAAATGTTATCAACACACTATATTTGTAATTAGCTAGAAATAAGAAAGTATTATTCTAGTAATATTAGCACACTAAGTTCACGAAATTACTAGAGTGCCCCTTTGCAACATGAAGAAATGAGCAAGAATTCGAGAGTATAGTGCCGTGGCGCTATCAATTGGGTGCCATGGCACCTACAGATCCAGCTCAAAGTCATTCTCTGAGAAGGCAGTGTCATGACGCTCAATTATAGCACCACGACAGCTACAAACATAGAGCGTCCATCGGGTTTCTTAGGCAGTGCCAGCACCATCAAATTTCTCTCTAGGATGAAGAACTATCCATTTTTGTTTGAACAAGTTTGTGTACAACTTTTTTTTTGTTTTTTTTATTAGTTTGCTTGTTTCAAGCTCCAAAATGCAAATATACTTGGACCTTTTCTCTAATACTTAACTAAGTTATAGTTACAACTCAACTCAACTCAAATAATATTCCCCCCCAAAAAAAAGTGTCATTTTGGCCATAAAAATGGTCAAAGATAATCTAAAAGCACTTACCATCATCTGTAATTATCTCGGGATGTTGACAACATCAGACATTTCCATCTCAAGAAATGGTAAGAGCCTCCAAAGCACATGGTCTGATCTGCTGTGCGATCGATAAAACGACCCATTCTCTGCAATCTCAAGCAGAAGCACAAGAGTTCATTTCAGTGAGAATTTGATGGTATCTACTGTAATCTGAGGTATTTTTGAAGCCAGGAGTGAAATCCAACAAGAATCTTAAAACTGCTGCCAAATGTTGCGAGTCATTGGTCGTGAAAGCTGCTTGAAGAAACAATGAAGGGCGGACGGTGTCAACCTGCATAATGTTTTCGGACAAGTTAATATTTTGATTGAAAATTATTTCAGTGAAGAAGACTGGTATGTATCAGAACAACCACAACAGGATTGTTCAGAGTTAGTATATAGCTAAAATCCCACTTCCCAAAGGTAGGGAAAATTTTGAGACAACATCCAGGTGAAACATAGCAAAAAGAAATGTCCGCCACTCCAATATTTGGGAAAGGTGAGAATCACATAGGCCTTATTTTCTTTCTTCTTTGTTAAATAACAAGTTTGGTCCATGAATTTTTCAGAACGGTGTCTATTTAGGCCCGTACTTTAAAACTTTTCAAATAGGTTCCTAAAGTTTTAAGATTGTGTCTATTTGGTCCTGGTACTTAAAAGGTTTCAAATAGGTCACTGGTATTTCAATTTGTGTATCTTGCTAACTTTATTTATTTAAATTTGTGCCACCAAATACCTAAACATGCCCAAAATCAACCTGCCACGTATTCTTAAATAACATAGTCACTATATCAGGTAAATGTTAAATTAATTAAGTTAACAATAGAGACCCTATTAGACACAAAAAGGGAAAAAAAAATTGAAAGTTAAAAGACCCATTAGAAACTTAACTACATAAACTATATAGACATATCCTTGGAAGTCCAAGGACCTAATAGAATTTTTAAAATACATGCACTAAACAGACACAATCTTAAATTATCAAAGTTGTAATTTAACCCTTTTTTTGTCTAAATCATCATAGGACAAATTACAACGTTAAGGAACAAAAACAGTGCAGAGTCTAGAAATTTCCAACATCAAGGACCAAAAAGAAATTACCTTAAACTTTCGAGCGTAACGCAATGCTTCCAGGTAATATCCATCTTGCACAAGCAGAGACACATAATCATGATGTAGAGAAAGCTGCTTAAGCATATCTAGACCCAGTTTCCTTGTCTGGAAATTATGGCGACCAGACTCCAATAGTTGCAAAGCAACTTCTTTAGAAGGTTCTAGAATCTGTTAAAAGGAAAAGGGAAAAAGAAAAAGCCTCTCACTAATTGATTGTGTAACTTGGAGGGCAAGAGGAAGATTGTAAGAAAAGATTCAATACCTTTTGCTGGACAAATAGTCCAATTTCTGTGTACCGTTCGTTGCGGGCTAATATTTGGACAGTCAAAACATAAATGTTTGGATTTACTTTGATCTTCTCCATATTAACCCTACAAAAAGAGAAAAAAGAAGAAGAAAAATGATAACTCGTTAAACCAAATGGATATATGAAGAAAGGCTAAATAAATGTTTTAGTCCTTAATGCTAGAATGTTTACCTAATTTAGCCTCTATTATTTGAAAGGTTTCAATCTAATCCTTAATGTTTTGCCATTTCTAAATTGTACCTTTTTTAAGTGGTGAATATTAAACTTGTCTCATCTTGGCTATATCTACTGGTGAGTTTGAATCACTTTTAAATTGAAAGAATATAGCATACCTGCGAAGGAACTCGATAATTATAGCCAGCAAATAAGATGGGACTCCAACTATCTCTTCCTCAATGGGGGCAAAAACAAAGCTGTACACCTCATCAGGTGAGATAACTGGTGACGAAACCAGAGAGCCATCATCAGACACATCGTCATTGAACCGGTTACATCCTGGCCCAAGAAGCTGATACTGTGAAGATGATGCCTGAACGTCAGTAGAACTTGTAGTGCCTCTCCATTTTTCCTGGCCAACTGTAGATTGATGGTCACCTGAAACAGTATTTAGTTGTTCAACATCAGCATTCTCCTCAGAATCTGAAGATGGAAATATTGAAGTCCTATGAAGAGCTTCGCTTTCTACTCCAGCAGTTGAATCTCGGTTAATAGCACCAGATACAGGGCCAGCACCACTAACTTGAACCATAACGGAATGCGAAAACCTATCGGTTTTTGATTCCTTGATGTTGGGGCCTGTTTTGCTAGAGTGGGTATATGACGAGACTAGAACATCTATAGCCCTAGCTACCATGGGCACTGGGCTGTGCTCCAGAATCATAGTCCTTGTCAAGGTCAAGCACAACTGTTTAGCCTGAACATTAGCAGAAATTATTTAATAGTTCAAGCAAAGACAAAACAATTATTGAAATACAATAAACATTAAGAGCCGTTAGCCAACAATGTACACATGCTTCTGAAATGTTTCTCAACGTTTGGGTTAGGATTACTATATTGTTGGCTTTCATCGAGAAAAATGAAAGAGTGTGAACAAGTGAACCAAAGGGCCAACTAAATTACAACCCGAAAAAGAGCCTAGATGAAATTAGCCTAACAAAACAAGGGTTCCAATCCAACATTTTTTTCCACACAGTAATAGATATAGCTAGAAACAATACAGAACACAAGGAATTCTTGTATTTGCAGTACAAATCCTCATACCCAATCAGTGAGATGCTCACCTTGCTAACTTCCAATTTCCGCCGCTGCAAGAATTCTAGAAGCGATGGCACTTCCGAGCTACTGGAAGCAATCGCCTGCCATAAGAAAAGGGGAAGAGTGTCAGTGGCTAAAATTGTACATATAATTATATAAATAAGCAATTAAAAATAAAAACCGACCTCTAAGTCTATATGTATCTTCCACACTAATTTGTTGACGTTGTCACAAATTAGGTCTGGGACCAAAAATTTCCAACCATCCCCATAGACTATTGCCTCATAATCAGTTACTGAATCGGCATCTAGACTGTCGCTATCTTGCTTACTACGTCGGATATCAACATTGGACCCCGGAAAACCTCTCAATAACAAAGGAAGTGGAGCAGATATGGGTGCCCGTGAGTCCGCAAATATGTCATAAAGAATAACTACTTTTGCATCTACTTGATGAACGAGTAGCACATTATCAACCACACTCACAGAAATCCAGCTCGAGTATATTGGTAAAGAACCCTGCAGAACACAATGTCAAAAAAATAAGTACTATAAATCCTCAACTCTAAATTTGATGTCAAATTATTATACTTAAGAATCTTGAGCAGATATGAAGAAGACTAATCAACGTACATAGCTCCCTCACAAAGGCTTGATTTATATTTAAATAGAAACCTTACTTAAAAACATAATCTGACTTTTGACAATACGACAGATTGCTGCCTGGTAAAGCTTATTTCCAGATAACGAGTGCGTGTATTATTACCCGTTCTTCTAGAAGAGTTTATCCCCTTTTTCCTGCTATGAATGAAATAAAAGAACAATGCAACTTCAAGTATGAATGAGAACTTGGTTTTTAAAATCCTTTGTACTTTCCTACTCTGTTTTAACAGTTTCATTTAAATTTATCATAAAGACAGAATAGGAAGAATAACAAGTCTTTATCAACCAAAATAATAAAATATCAAATACAATTTAAGCAAGCATAGTAATAAAAATCCAGATAGCAAGAAATGTATGTGGCTTTTGTAGCTATCATCACAAGACAAAGGGCATTTTTAAATCTTTTGAACGATAGGATTCCAAATGGAACATACTATAGGATAACGTGCCAAAGAAGGTTGGAGTATAAGAATGGAAGCAAAGAGACCTGCCTCATACCCCCACAAACTGAGACCGCCTTCTAAATCTTGAACAGTCACGATTAGTGCCACATAATACTCATCCCCATTACACTTATCCTTGTTAAGTAATAATCTTGTTAAACTTCCAATTCACTGAAGAAAATTTCTAGTAAAATTATAAATGTTCTTCACTCTCATTTGCAAATGAACTCAAAGTTTTTTTTTTTTTTAAAGAAATTGCACTTTCATTGAGAGAAATGAAAATAGATACAAAACAATGAGGGCATACCAAAAAACAACCCTGCAAAAGGGAACCCCTAAAGAAACGGGCTCCAATCCAAAAGAATGAGACCTACACCTAATTGATACAAAAGGCCTTAGTGGCCGAACCCCATAAAGAAGTATTAAACCTAATGAGATCCCAAACATAGTCCACAGTTTTTTCCACCCCCTAAACAGCCTATTGTTCCTCTCCAACCAAATACCCCATAAAGTAGCCAGAAAACACGCTTCCAAAGAAAACGACCCTTGTCACGAAAATGGGGGAATAACAACACTTCCTCCATCATCGCTCTACAATCTCTGGACCGTACCCAAACAATCCCAAAACATCTAAAGAATCGAAGCCATAAAACTTGGACGAACTAACAAGTCCACAACATATGCTCAAGATCTTCCAAAGCACTCCTACAAAGAACACATCACTGCGGGCCCAGACAAAAGGAAGACATCCTTTGAATACGATCCATGGTATTGACTTTTCCATGTAAGACTTGCCACCCAAAGAACTTAATCTTCTTTGGAATTTTAATCTTCCAAATAGGGGTAAACCAAGGGGTCACCGGGGACGAGGAAGAAGAAGAGGAAGAAGAAGACGGGGAGCTCAGGGCATGAAAAAAGGAGCTACAAGAAAAACCTTTCGAAGGGTTGGGTGTCCACACCCACCCTCACATCTTCCCTCCCAAAAGAGAAGGAAACTCTAGACAGCAAATGAACTCAAAGTTAAAGGTTGTGTGCATGGACATGTCGATGTAGGATTGAAAGAAAAGTTATCATTAATTAAGAGTACCCTGTATTTTAGAATATTTTCATGTTCTTTGGCATAATTTTGGTAAGATTTCGTTGTTTAAGTTAGCACTTCACAAATAAGCGCATTTTTAACATATTAGATTACCATTTTTTTTTCTTTTGATAACCGCCAACCGGGAGTTGGAGCTTTGCTCCCCTATACCCAGGGCACCCGCGTCCGCCCCAAGGCCCGAACCCGGGAGACATCAAGGATTTTTTGTATCGAGCTCACCGGAAAGTTCGAAGTTGAGACCTCTAAACCAGTATGACCAAGAGACCCCAAGCCTTTGCCAACCAATCTCCCCTTGGAAGGTTCCTCCTTCCTACATTCTCTCTCCCAAATATGTCCCTTACTTTCTTCTCTTTCTCCCTCTTCTCTATTCTTCACCTCCCCTTTGTTCCAATGGATATGGAACTTGTCCACATCAATTACTGAGTAGGGCTGTAAAGGATAGTTGGAACCAAGACATCATCCGCTGGAACCTAATCCTGATAAGGGAGTTCACAGATTTGGGAATAGAGCATAGTGGCTATAGTGCTCCCAAATGCTTAGAGTATATCATAGACTACTCTACTACAGTGGCATGTAATAGAACCATTTAGTTGAGGGCTATTTGCTGATCTGAATGAAGATTTGCAGACTACCAGAATGTTTTGAAGTGGTCAAAATAGCATCTTCCTCACTAAACATCAAATTGGAGGAGTCTTTTGTGATTCTGAATTTCAGGTTTCCCCTCTTTTGTAAAAATGTTTCTCATTAAAAATTAAAAAGAAAAAAAAAAGTAGAAAATATCTTTCCTCGTGAAACATCAAATTATTCATGAGACAACTAAATATATTGATGCACAATATCATTCAGTAGTATGACATCATAGGTCAGAGTGATTTTGTCATGAGTAAAATTGGTACATGATAATCCAACCAAATCATTTCCTGTAGCTAAGTTCTAGTACTGTCCTAGACTTGGATGTAGTTGTGACGCCCTTTGAGACCAACTCCTTGGAAGAGATGAAGACTTCTGTGGTCCAAGATTGGTGTTCATTACACTCCTTATGCTTTATTATTTAGTTTCATCATCTTTATCACACTTTTTCCATAACAAGAACTTTGGTTGGAAAGAGTCATAAGATGCGTGAAGGAACTCAAACGAGGTTTTAAGGACAGGGGAAATGGGTTGTTCCTTTTATTTCTTCATTTTGGTGTTATACAAATGAGCTTTTGTGCCTTTATTTGGTCTTGTATAACTAGTAGTCTTTTAACTTTGGTTGTACAATAAAATTGTTAAATCACCAATAAATTTAATCTTTTATATATACCTGACACTCTCCCTCACTTGCGAACTTGAAAATTTTCACAACGCCCAACAAGTGGTTATCAATATTAAATGGAGATCAACAAGTGGTAATCAATATTAAATTGAGAGGAAGTGACATTACAAGGGTTAAAATACAAAATATGGATAAGTTTAACAAATAAAATTTAACAAATTGTAACTTTCAAGTTTCAACCAACAAAAAACCCCAAGGGAGACATGGATAAGTTTTCAAACATATACCTGCTGCACAACAGCATCACGGTAGAACCTATAGGTATGAAGTAGCATTGCGATTCTATCGACTTGTAAGCAATATATTCTGCCATACCTGACAAAGTTTAAGAAAATATACATATTTGAGTTTCGATTTTAATTAGCAATAGAAATGAGTTTCTCAGAAAAAGAAGAAATAAAAAGAGGCAAACTGACAGAAACCCCTACGCGGTGACAATAAAGACGTCCTCCATAGCTAGGACAGGCTTGTTGTAAGCATCAGATTTTGCCATCACCATTTCAAACTTTGGCAAGCGAACCATCCCTGCTGATGAAAGCTACACATGAAAGAATAATCCAAATGAGACAATAAGCACATCTTCAGCAACACAAGCCAATCAGCTCCCATCATTAGCCTTGTTGGACCAAAGTTCAAAATAAGAACATCAGACAATCCACAAACATATTGTGATAGAAGTCAAAATTCATAAACCTCTTATCCAGACATGTTAGATATGTCAAGAAGGAAAACAATCCTCTACTCTTGTTCATCTACAAAGAACAAGCAGCATAGAAATTACTAGTGCTTTAGTGGAAAAATAAAGCCTGTGGTATCCAATGAGAATCATTTGCACGCAATAATTACACAATTCTTCAGCACCATACAAAATAAACATAGGTTGCTTGGACATCTTGTTAGCTATTTGGGTCACATTATTCATAATTAACATTAAAAGTGTTGGTGTTTTTTTTTTTAACAAGAAATGAACTTTTCATTGATAAATGAAAAGGAACAAAAATTGTTCAAGGATACAAACTCCCAAGGGAGTGAAAGAAAATAAAAACAGAAAGCAGGAAAATTTAGAGCAAAATTGAAAAGGAGTTATAAAGGCCTCCCAATTCATACAAATCATATTAGTGGAATAGGAGGAGAAGGTATTGGAAAGAGCACACCATTGAGAGGCTTTGAATTTGGCAAGATTAAAGCATTCTAGCGACGATAGGTGAGAATCTTGGAAAATCATTTGGTTCCTCTCGTACCATAATTCTGAAATGATCGCCTTTGAGCCATTAATCCAAAGAAGATTAGCTTTAGACTTCGAATTAACTCCATTGAGAATCTGGAAAATGTTACAAGCAGCCACTAGGTACCACGCCCTAGTGAAAAAGTGTAGATACTAGCAAGGATCGAAGTGAAAAAGTGTTGGTGTTGTAGAGCATGAAAAATAAAACACGTGGCATTTTGAATCACCAAAATTGGAGATAAAATGTATTAAGGAAAATTAGATTCTGTCCAACATGATCCAAGAATGGGTTGTTCGTCCACTATATGAGAGAAGATCTCCTCAGTACTCAGAAACTTCAACACTGTAAAGGTTGTTTTTGAGTCATGGGAAAAGAGAGATTGAAACATGGAATAAATCAAGTTTGTTCTTGAACTTCGCCAATAATAGTACAATAGTTTGATCCTATACTATGGAAAGGATGAAGTGAGTTTCTGAAAGTGTTCAAGTTGATGTAGGCCATGTTTGGTGAAAATGGCAAGAGAATACTCATGCTAATTTCTCCAACATTTACCTCTCTAATTTTTGCATTTTATCTATTGTTAATATTTATTGCTCAAAAATTGCTTTATTTATTAATTGCATTTTCTGGTTGTAGTATTTTATGTCAAGATTGAAATCGAGGAGTAAAAATCCACTCATCTCCCCATGTTGGGGGGTCCAACATATAGAATTTAAGATAGCTGAATCTCAATTTTTCTCTGATTCCAAGTTCCCGTCTCAAAATTGCAGATTCAAGTTAGAATAGACATCTTGAAATTGCAAGAGTCTGCTTGTTTCCGGAACCTGCTACTGAATTAATCTCATGCCTCATCAAATTCTAATTGGTGAGACTTCTTAACAAGCTCTACTTCCAACAAAGCCATTCCCTCTTAAACCAAAAATATTTGGTTGTATTTATTTTGTTTGCAATATTAATCAATTGAATGGGACCCAAAATATTTTAAGTGAATTTTCTTTAGTTATTTACTTATTGGTTGAAATCAGAATCCATCTTTATTACATATATTGATACCATTCATCGAATGAATTTTTCCATTTTCTGGTGAAATTGGGGGGGTCAACACATCAGGTAAACATCTTTTTTTCAGAAGACTTCAGAAAAATATCTTTATACTAAAACTACTGGAAAAGAGGTAACAATACAATGTATGGAATGCCGTTCACCATAATATTATAGAAGCACAGAAAATTTAAGAAGAAAATAAATAAATTAAGAAAATTCAAATAAATTCAACTTGTGCATGGAAGTAAAACTTTGTACCTGAAACCCATGAAAAGTTTTGCACTGCATTCCAGAAGCCATAAGCACTAACCGACTTTCATGTGTGTAGGCATACCAGCTAACATTCAATTTCTTTGTCTCCACCAAATGGAGAGACTTTGAGTCAGAATTATAAGCAAACAAGTCCAGCCCACTGCAACATAACTTTGCCTTAGCCAATTATAAATATTTACATGCACAAAATCACTGGCAGCACCCTCTAAATCCTCTATAATGAAAAGGAAGAAAGCAGAAAAATAACAAATGAATTAGAATTATAGTGCACTTTTGCAGTGAAAGCACGTGTCAGGTCATTGAGTCCCGATGAAAATGAATTAACAGCACTGCCCAAGTTAAAATAGACCATTATACCTTAAAACTCTTTATGAGGATAATTATCTTAGATCACCAATTGGAGTAAGGTATCCTAGAGAAGCTAGGGCCTAGGAGATGAGGAAGGCTTAAGAGATTGAGAACTATGTTTTATTTGTAATATTTTTCAAGTGAAAAAACAATGGTCATCCAACCATCAACCTACAAAATTAGATCACACGAATTCCTTCCTGGCAATTTTGTATGCTATTTTTAGTTTAATGAAAAAGAGTTATGACATCAATCAAGATATGTTAATAAGAAACATTCACATTGAACAGAAAGGGGACAAAATACAAAGGAGACAGGCAATAGAGCTCTAACCAAAACCTCAAAAATTAAAGAGATTACATAAATGGCTCTCTATTAGCCTTGATTTAAAAATGGATAAAAGGCAAGACTCTTTGTGCTAAAAAACAAAAGAGAAGCATCAAAACACATTTGCTCCCACATCTCTCTTATCTCCTCGCCTATATCATCCAAAAATTTTCAATTTTGAACTCTCCAGAACTCCCAGAAAATCAGAAAGATAAAGTTTGTCAAACTGATCTTAGGTTTCCCCTGCAAATTATGTCATGTATTTCAATTTTCAATCATAAAATTTAAAAGCCTTAGAATCTGGTCTTACCTGGTCTTCACAAATACAATATTACACAAGGGGCAATCCGTCCAAAAAAAGCCCAGAATGCTCTCTGACTCTGCTCTACATTTCTGACTAAAAGTTTCACCTGTTTCTCTAATCAAGAACTGTATCTCATGACTTGATCTTTGTATTGCAATAATCTTTAAGTCTAAGGAATATCGAATAGATAAAATGGGCCCTTCTGTAATCGCCTCAGGGGTATAAGTGACAGCAGGATTAAACGGAACTGTTTTCCATGAGAATATCTACACGAAGGACAAAATAAACAGTATCAAAACAGGCTTAAAAGCTCCAGATGCACTTTCCATGTCATAAAACTGCAGAAGATCTATTACCTGACTTGCTGTTAGGCAGATCAATAACTTATTTCCATCATCATAAAATAAGCCCCTTGGTTCAGGAATTCTACACCGTAAGGGTGGATATTGTATATAAACATGCGAGAGAGCACTTGATTTGCTTAGACCAGCACTGGGTTGTAATCTTGATGGCCCTCCAGACATTTTATCAAGTCACCTTTTAACCTTGGAAAATCTTTCTGAAAGTAGAATCAAGCAATTTATACAATCTAAATTAAGCTTATTCACTCAAACCTCACTGCAAAAGAAAAGAAAGTGGGTAACATTAGGGAAACAGAAAACATGTGTAAATGTTCAAGTAGATCATTACCAGACCGTTAATACCATATTCTCTTCAAGGTCACGAGGAAATTTCTCCAACTGCTCTACTACAAGCTTCCCAACTCATGATCTTGATATTTTCTTCAATGAAGCAAAGATATTTATGATTTCCCTCGAAGCTATCCAAGAACCATAAGATTACTTGAGGGCAAATATTCAAACAGAATAAAGGTAAGGCCATGTTTGATGACAGTTTTACTTTTTGTTTTCTGTTTTAAAATATTAAGCTTATAAAAATTACATAAACATATTTTTTCTTATCGAGTTATCACTTGTATAAAACACTTCAGAAATCATAACCAAATTTTAAAAACAAAAAACAGGGTTTTAAAACTACATCTTTTGTTTTTAAATTTTTGCTACAGTTTTAAAGAAAAATTGAAAGTAGATTAGAAGACAAATAAAATTGGTAGATCATAAGCATAGTTTTTAAAAACTGAAAACCAAAACCAAAAAAATTATCAATCAGGCCTTAAAGTCATTTGTTTCCTCATATACACTAAAAAGGAATTTGTAATCATTGATAAATACCGTATTTTGCATGCAACACTTTAGTGCAATAAATTCTTTCAGACACATATCACGTTCAACTTCTGGAACCTTTGCTGCAACACAGCTCCCATATTGTCTTGCCTATACAAACAAAAAAAAATTAAAATAAAAATGGGAACTAAGATCTCTTCAAAAGAGGGAGAGAGAGAAAAAGGACTAAGAAAGCACTAACTTGTCAAGTACGCACGTAACCTAAATAGGATATGGTTGTAATAAAACAACCATAATATGGATATAAATGCATGAAAAGAACACAAGTTAAGAAGAAGTAGGCCTTGTTTCATATTCTCTTTCCTAAATTATCTTAATCACAATTTTTTTTTTTTTATAACCGAGAGTCAGAGTCAAAGCCATATAAATTTATTTTTGTAAGAATTCCTAAAAATTATATAAATACAAAGCAACCAAATAGTAACAACCATCTGTTGCAGACATTGGTACTCGACACTTTCTATAGGCAAACTAAAAACTACCATGGGTTGGCCAAAATGATCAGATGAGTCAAACTATAAACCTAAGTACTTTAGAGTAGTATTCAAAAAATGATATCCTCATATTTAAGAGATTTCCCTAGAAGTCGGTGTACATAAGCTAACCTAAACACTCGGAAAAAGGTGAAAAAACAAAACAAAACAGAACTTTCTAGAAGCATCAAGCATGAAGGTTGGGAACCATCAGATTGCAGTACAGCATATTAGCTAACTAATAAACAAGCCCGATTGTCAATAGAAAAAAATAAATTCCTAAAACCAACTTAAAAGCCAAGAATCAAGAAGTCCCCTAGCTGAACAAGGGGATTAAACAAAACGTCCCTAGTGAAAGCTGATAAAAGAAGTGGCATAACTATAAAAATCTGTGCCTAAGGAACTTCAGCTCCAATAATGGGGAAATGCATAACCTGGAACTCTTCACTTTTTTCGGATAAGAATCTTGCAAATCCATTTCTGCTCTTTCCAAATCCACACTGCTGCCTCACAGTAATTCAAGTATCATCTTAAGACTCAAGTCCTGAAAGGACGACTCAAACTTCCACACATGACTAATAGGAAAATTGCTGTTTGCAAGTGTATAGTAGATTCTTAGGAATTTGAAAGAGTGGGTGTCCTTACTAATCCAGAGGTCCTCCCAGAATCTATTCTTTTTCACCATTATGTAGTCCTCCAATTCTCAATAAAATCTCAATTTTAATGGCCACCACTTTCCTCTAAAGCGAATTTTTCTCATGGGTAAATCTCCAGAGCCATTTGATTAAAAGAGATTAGAATTTTTCAAACAAATATTTCCCACTACAAATCCCCTGCAAGAATAGGTTGTCTCACTTTTTTCCAAGTATACCAAGTGCTCGCCTCCCTCCTTGTTACCATCTCAATGGAAATCTCTCATAAACTTCTCATAACAAGGGCCAATGGTTTGCCTTTTTCCTTTTCCCTCTGGGTCGGGGGTAGATAAAAAATCCGCCATCCCAATGGAATCTCTCATAACAAGGGCCAATGGTTTGCCTTTTTCCTTTTCCCTCTTTTTATGGGTGGGGGGTAGCTAAAAAATCCGCCACAAGCCCAAGGACAATAGAGATCATATATTTATAATACATACATTTACACCTGAAACCTATGTATAGGTATATATAAGCTGTTAAATTAGTGTAAATTAAAAAAATCTAACCAAAAAATTTTTGACATTTTAAGATAAAAGAATCCAACACCCGAGACCCCATCCCTTTGTTGTTAAAAAAGGCGTTACACTTCCTTTTATAGGAAACAACTGCATCATCAAAAATAGGCATATAGAAATTCATTTAAAAGAAGAACAAGTTCAAGTAGCTACATCTCAATCCAATTGACATACCTGAGATGCGCAAGTCACTAGTACACGCTTGAGAAAGGAAGCTGTTGCTTTTTCCTTCCGGTCCATAGCACTGTGAAATTAACGATATAGAATAGTATAACAGGCATAATTTCTTTCAGAAAGAACAACCCATGATACATTTTTGTCATATTATCCTACTTCTCAAAATTTCCCACTTGTAGGGGGATATATTATTGAAGAAAATGATGGGGGAAAATCGACCATAAAAGAAAAAAGGGAAAACACGGGACGCTTACCAAATCAGGCAGCGCCCATAAGAAAGAAATTCCAATCAAGCTCGCGATTCTGTGAGGAGAGATAGATAGGCTGATAAACAGAGGCTGTGGGTGTGAAATTAAACTTCAGAGACACAGAGTGATCAAATTTTCTTCTGGATTTCCTTTATGCGACACAGCGCAGTGTTCTTCAGAGACAGATGATGGGTTCTTTCGTAACCTGCGCGAATGCGATTTTACAGCCGAAAAGTTGACTTCGTATAACTTTTGTTAAATTCACTTTTTTCATCTTTATGTTTTTCTTAACAAAGACAATCGATAAGATTTAATTAAAGCATATAAACTGAAATAAAATTTGTAAAAGTATTTCTTTTTCACAATTTGAGTGTAGAAACTAGGGATGAAAGTTAAAATGAAAATAATTTATTCTCTGAAAAAATTTAAAATTTTCACCCAAGTCAATTCATAACATCTAAAATTAAACATTAATCCATTCATTTTCGATCAAAAAATGTGAGTTCATCGCCCAAATCAAACATTAATCATCCTCTGTTTGGTTGGGACAAAATTTTATATATTCAATTAGATTTAATAGTCAACTTTTTTTTAGTTTGGGCTAGAATCAATTCAATTTTTCCAACTTACCTTTCTAAAAACGAGTGGGTTTTGCATAATTTGGATATACTTTTTCTTGCATGGGTAGGATTTAGTTAAAGTTAATATCATTTTGAGAACAAATTATTAATTTGTAATATCCAATTATATATATATAATTTTTTTTTATTAGATTCTTTTACTATCTCCATGATAGAACCGATAAGAGATATCAAGATGAACCCGTCACATATTCTAGATTCAATAGATAGAGTATAGCACTAGACTTTAGGAACATTATACCGCTTAATGGGTTATCAACTCAAATTTCCTTCCCCTTTTACTTGTATTTTGTAATATAATATTCTAAAAAATATATTTATCTTACGTAGGAGAGACCAAACCAATTTTTGCAGAAGTTACACTATCAATAAAAATGATACATACTTTTTTATGAGTAAAAATATGGAAGGTGAGGATTTGAACATTCAACCTGAATAAAAAAAGTACATATCTTTAGCGCTAAGTATGCACATTGGACTATTTAATGACTATCATTTCAATTTATTGATAAGATAGCCAGCATCATCAAGTTATCCAACTCGCTAAACCTCAACATAACTCAACCCAGCCTGTTAAAGAATATATCCTGGACCAAAAGCAAACTAACTAAAAAAATAAAGAAGACAATTGTCTAACTTCCCAAGATAAATAGCATCTAGCTTGCTTTAAACTCATCCTACCACTAAAAATATCGAAAGTTCGATCTACAAGTCAAGTTAATAACTATGTTAAAACACATTTCATTTGGTAATCGAAGTATGTGAACCGACGAATAGTTGAACTACATTTGATTTCGAATGATATGAACCCTATTGACTGCATTCATTTATCCATATTTTACGTACAAATTGACTCGAACATTACATTACATTTCTACACACACAAGGACTAAATAGTTAGAGGACTAGCATGTTACAAGAGTCGAGAATAGTATATTTTAACCCGAAAATTATCAGGAATGATCACTTCAACCATGAAAGCTAGTAGCAATGACATTAAGAACAACATCTAAAAGAACCAGTAGATGCAAATAGAGAACTAATACAGTATTGCAGTCTGCAGAACAGTTGGAAGTTTTCCTTTCAATGTTCATCATTTCACTCACACCCATACAGATTTGTATCAGGAAAAAGTAAAATGTAGGGGAGGTCTGTAACAAATAAAGAAGGTACAAAACCAAATTTGATACTTGAATACTAGTTTGACAACGAGCCACATCAATTCTTCAACTGCTCCTTGTAAATCAAAACATAACCTTTTTTTTATATATATCGAGAAAAAAGAACAGCCTAAAGGCTGGGGATGAGAAAGCCCGGCCGCCTTAAAAAAAAAACATGTAGGACAGGTTTCCAATCACGAATGAACATCCTAAGACTGAATATTCAGCTAAGGAAGAAGTAGAAAAATAGCAACACTATATGTCAACACCACAAATTCCACTACCAAATACCATATTTTGATCGAGCCCCAACTATATCTACTGTACTCACATAGTCACACTGTTAGATAATAAAAGTCCACAAATTCCACCCAAAACTTGACTATTTGTGGCGTATAACTTATAGTGTACTTAGAACTATATCAACTGTACTTAACAACTGTTAGATAATCATAATCCGTTCCTCATCACTACAGAACACTGAAGCTTTGAAATTCTAACACTTCTTATGAGAAAGTTAGATAGTGCAAAATTTATGTTCTGTGGTTGCTCTAGAGGAGGATTTACATGCTAAATTAAGACACTTAACTAGTTTATGAAATGGAATAATGTTTGGTAAGATGAGGATCAAAAACAGAAAAGTAAATACCATAACATATCCAACAAGCATTGAAAGCTTGACTAGGAGAAAATGGTAGCTTAGCTGAAAACCTTTTAATCACTAGCCAGCAGAACTCACGGATCAATCTCACAATCATAAATAAGGCAATAGATTTAATCATTGGATGTAACAAAAGCTCATATTGATATGAAAAAAGATGGTGTTATTTCCATTTCGACTGAAGAATGCAAGTGGAGATTAGAAATTTAGAACCAGAATCACTCTCTCAAATTTGTGGAATTAAGAGCTATACTAAGTCCGATAAACTCACTAGAACTTAACATATAGAACCCTAATAAATTAAGACTAATCAGCCCAAATCAAGTTTTATCATGACGAAAAATTCATAATCAAAGCGGGGAAAGGGGCATGAATTGGTCCAAGCCTAACCTAAATCAGTTTGTCTTGGGATCTGGCATCGGAAATAAGCCGGCGCCGGCGCCCCTCGGCGGCGAGAATCCCAAAAACTTCTGGAGATTGGTCCTAATGCTAATCGAACAGAGGAAGTACAAGAAAGCCATAGCGCAATCGGTGGGATCGTCTCCCTGCAACCCTCGGTGACTCATCTTCATCACAAGCCCAAAAGGCTTAAACGGCAATTTGGCCACGACCTTGCCCTCGAAGAGCGAATTGAGCAATCCAAAGACGACGAACAGAACAAGGGCGACGACGGCGCCGGACTTGAACTTGAAGAGCGAGAGGTCGCGATTCGATTCCTTGAGACTGGTCTCGACGCGATCGATCTTCTTGGTTTTGGACTTTTTCACGGAGATTTTGGAGCTGTCGGTCTTCATGGTCTCGAGCTTCTTAGCGGCTTTGTCGATGGAGGAGCGGAGGGTCTTGTAGGAGTTGGTGCGGTAGATGAGAAGCCAGGAGATGGCCTCGCAAACGACGGCGGTGCAGACGGAGATTCCGACCACCGTGAGGCTGTCGGAGTATCGGAAGGAGGAGAAGAGAGGGATCGTGGCCATTGCCGGAGTTGAAGAGAAAAAGGGAGAAATCTGTGGGAAAGTGCGAGAAAATTTTATGGAGAATTGGATCTAAAGGGGTAATTGGGCTGAATCTGAATAGTGAAAGGTATGCTCTCAATTGAAAATGCGAACTTTGGACTTAAAAAAAAAAAATTATAATACATAATGAAAATTATCAAACTTTAAAATACGACCTTTGAGAAATGTATCAAACTCCGTCTTCTTTGGGAAATTTGTCATTCCAAATTTGGAAACGAAAATTACATAATGGAAACTTTTGGTATTCTCTGCTATCAACAACCAGTCTCTCGAAATTTGACGTGTTTTTCGTTTTGTAAACACCATTTTCAAAACCTAAATTTTTTAGGTATTTGATGACATCACTTAGATATCAAATTACTTCGCCCTCCACTTGGGAGAGGTGCGAGAGCGAGAGAAATAAAGGAGAGAGGGGAGAGAACGAGAGCTAGAGATAGAGGAGAGAGAGCGAGAAGAGAGGGAGAGCAAGAGAGTAGAGAGGTAGAGAAAATCATTTAATATATGTGATGTCAGCCATTATTAGAAAACATAGGTTTTGAAAATAGTGAATAAAAAACAATACCATCTTAAGAAAATATCTGCAATTTCCCTCAAATCTCCATCGTAAGGTGCTTTTAGTTTTTATTTTTTAGTACTCGTATACAAGGTTCAAAATCTCAATGTGGATAGAAATGTCGAGATCTTGATTTTAATGTCAATGTCAACAGATATTTCGAGAAAAATCATGGAAATTGTGGATATTGAATCAAATATTTTGAATTGATAAATGAAATTTTAATGGTAGCTTAATTACCCTATAACTAATCACTTATAAATAATATACTTATGGAAATGTCAACGAAAATATCGAAGGTATACATATATATAAATTATTTGAATTAGTACATTAAAGTTTAATGTTGCTCAATTATGTTTTATTGATAATTTTTCATCCAATTTAACTTTTAGTTATATAATTGAGAAGTTAAATATACATAAAGGATGGAATAATTTTTTAAAATTAGATTTAGTTTAAATTTAAATGTTTAATACTAATTAGTTAAATTCATTTTTTTATTTGTTTTAAAATTTTGTTACTTAAATTTAATTTTAAAGTTTGTTTTTTATTCTCTAAGAATGTGTGAGATTTCTTATAATTAAATTTAATTTAAATTTTATTTCTCATCGATTTCTCATTACTTTTTTATTATTTTAACAAAAAACCACCTTCAAATCCAGTCAAAATTAAAAACAATCGCTTCTGGGGCGGATCACGTTGGGATCGCGGGCCACGTGCACCTGAAATTTTAGGTTAATATATTTATAGTATGTTACATTGTGAGTGAAATATAGTTTGGCCAAGTGATTTTCCTACTTTCTATTTTGGTGCCCTGGCCTCGTGGCTTGTGTTCGAAGATCACCTCCGGCATCCTTTTTTATTTCTTTTTCTAGCGTCCCAGCCTCGCGTCCTGGGTTCGATTCGCAGTTGGCGCATACTTTTTCTTTTATTCTTTTTTTTTTTAATTTTCTTTTATCAAATATATTAGCCTCAACGTGTGAGTTCGAATCATATCTAGCGCATCTTTTTTATTTCTATTTTTCTGATATATTTTTAATGATTTGATTAAATCTCAAGCTTATTTTGATTTTTAAATATTGTTCTTTAGTTAAAGTACAATATGGATTCGAACTTTAGTAACAGATATATATCAATAAAAGTCTAAATTTATGTTGGATTAATATTGTTTTTTAGAAAATTGTATTTTTCATTTAAAATAAATAATTTAACTTTTATGTCTAATTTAGTTTTTTAATAAATTCAAATTCATAATCTTAAATTTATATAAATATCATTTTTTATCCCTCTATTCAATAAAAAAATAATACAAAAACTCACTAATTTAAGGTCACGTTTGATAATTATTTTGTTTTTTGTTTTTAGTTTTTTAAAAACATTGATAACCAATTCAATCAGTTAAAAATCATTTTGAAATTCTATGTAAATTTCAAAAACAAAAAAGAAAGTAGTTTTAAAAACAGTTTTTTGTTTTTCAAAATTTGATTTTTTCTTCTAATAGTCAACTTTTTTTTTTGTTCATTCTCATATTTATCTCTAAAAAATTTATTTCTCACTCTAAAACTTTTTTATTTCTAAATTTCTCTCTACGAACTTTATTTTTTCTCTCTAAAATTTTCATATTTTGAATATTTATTATTATTTGTCTCTCTCCAAATTTATCTGTTTTTTTGTTTTTTTTCTAATTGACCAATTTCATTTCTCTCTCTAAAAATTTAATATTTTTTCTAATTTTTTTCTCTCTAAAATTTCATCTTTTATAACTTTTCTTGTAATCTATTTTTTTCTCTGAAAATTATATTTTATTTTTCGTGCAATTTTCTTTCACTGTAATTTTTTTTATCTTTGAATTTATTTATTTTCTCTAAAAATTATATTTTGAATCTTGTTTTTATCCCTAATTTTGTTTCCACTGTAATTTTTCTCTTTCTTTATAATTTTTTTTTGTTTAACATATCTTTTTCTGTCGACTTTACTTTTATTTTTTCTAAAATTTTTCTCTTTTTGTCTTTCCACATTAAATTTTTTTTGTGTTATGTGTTTGTTTAGGTTGTTTTTTACTTTGCGTAATTACTATATATCCACACTAGCAGACATAATTAACCCATGGTCAAATGTGTTTAACCCATCGATGAGATCCAGTATGAATATGGTTAAAGAAATGCAAGTTTAGTTTCCTGGTTTCTTTAGTCTCTACTTTCCATATTAAATTGAAGTCAATCTTTAGACCAATTCTATAGGAAGACCATTTATCTTAGAAGTCATTTTACCCTTAATAAAATTTTGTTGGAAGAATCGTTGGAAAAAATATTGTAGTGTGCATTCAATTCATTATTAATTATAGTCTTCATAGTAGCCCTTCTCTTTCTTGTTTCCTTTTGAAACATCTCTATTTGTGATCGTTCTTCCTCTTCTCATGTGTTCCAAATTGATAACCTACTTTAATGTCCAACACAAGTTTACCCTAAGCCACCTTTAACACACTAACTGTAGTATTACGATTACAAATCACCTTTATTTTTTTGTTTCATTTAAAAGGTGTCATACCAATAATGGAAATATTGTTCCTCGATTATATATATAGCTAGTGTTGGATTTTGGTCACATTTCCAACGTATATAATTGAAAGTTATTAAAATATAATAAATTGAGTAGAAATTTGTTAAATAATATGAACAAGACCGGAGATAAAAACGTAAACTTTAAGAACTAAAATGTGATATATGTTCAACCTTATTTGTATATATGTTTAGGAACATGTACAAAAGATTTTATTCAAATTTAGAATCAAATATGTCATGAAACTTTAGTAGAATAAATATAATGTGGGGAAGGAAGACGAGAATGGGGAACATGTGTTGCCATGATATGAAATGAAACCAGCTTTATCGTTCGGGGCGACGGCCCCATCAAATTCAACATCATTACTCTTTGATTGGTAAACGATCGGCTCCATTATTATTTTTTTTTCATTTTGAAATCAAATCATGTTTCTTTTTTGATACAATATATGAGGGTGGAGATCGAGTTCACAATTTTATAATTTAAGGTATATGCTAATTACTGTTGAATTACATTCAAATTATGTTCTGGTCAAAATATTTTTTTCACTTGGATTTGGTTGGATTAACAAATTCCAATTTTATCCTATTTAATAATTTGACTTTTCAATTGTTATTTTATTAATATTTAAATCGTCACATAGGCAAGTGTTTTTTTTATAACAAGGATGACGTTTGCAAGTTTTAATTTTTTTTTTATATTACTATCTGATATTAAAAATATCTTGCAAAATTGGAAGGGGCATAACAATACTTTATTTTCATTTCTCGTGAGCATCAAAATAAGAAAGTTTAATTTCAATGATTTAAAATCAATTTGGTTCCAAACCTTTCTAAATTATGTCCATCATTTGAAATTATTTCGAACCAATTTCAAACCCAAACTGAGTATTAAGTTTTTGGGTTCATTAGCGATTTATCCATATTTAAATGGTATCAGAGGTCCTATTTTGTTATTTCCTTTCAATTTATATTCATTATTATTGGTTGGGTCACCTACAAATTTCAATTAAAAATTCACCCTGACTCACCAACTTAAATTTTTGGGTCATGGTGTATCAATGTTTAGGACCATTTTTTAAATTTCGATTTTGTTTCAATTTAATTTCTATAATTTAAAATTTTTTAACTTGATGTTTATAATTTAGTTAAATTTCATAAATCAACTTGGAACTTCTCTTTATTGGCTAAAAGCCTCAATTTAATTTCTTTTATGTTTTACTCACTCTAAACTTTAATACACCCCAACAAACACGATGAGGTAAGAAAAAAAAAATTGTCTGTCGCATAAAAAAATATTTAAGCATGACTAACCTACTTTTTAAAAACATATAAAAAAATAATAAATCAAACATATTTGTAAAACAAAAGCTAAATTATAGTAGCTAATTGGGTTTAGCTCAACAATATAGACATTATCTCCAACCATGAGATTGTGAATTCGAATCTCCCATCTCCAAAAACAATTAATAATACTATCTCGTCTTTTAAATTTTTCTTTCCATTTTGAGATTTATATTAATGACAAGAAAATACAAACAATCTTATTTTATTTATAATGTAATCAACATTAAATTGATTTTGATAATAAAATTGAAAGAAAACTTAAAATGTAGTCACTAGAAAAAGATGAGCCATTAACAATAATTTTTTCAAAACAATATGGCAATTGTGATTCTACGTATATACCTGCAAACTTACATCAAGGATAATTTATGAAGTTTAATTAGATCATAGGACTAAATTGAAAATTTCAAAGCCATTGAAACCAAAATTGAAGTGTTAGTATGAATTTATCCTAACAGTAAATGACATCTTATAGTTTCTTCGAAGTCGGAAATTCAAACTTCATATCCTAATTTGTTAGTACTAAAAAAAATAAAGTAAAAGTCTCTCGAGGAGTTGAGCTGTCTATCTTTTCTTGGAGCCGCACTAGTCCGGTGATCTCATCTCGACCATTACTTTATACAGAAAAATACGAGTGGGGGAGGAGACCCTTCTCACTTAAGCTCAAGCATGTACTTGTCTTAGGGCTAACGTGAGATTTGCTCAAGGATCTACCTATCGGTTTAGGTAAATATCTAATGCGTTGTTTTCTTTCTTTCTCTTGCTCGATCGATTCAATGCCTCTAATTTGAGAGATAATTGGAAAGCCTTCTCGGAAAGAGGAAATCAGGTGTAAGGTCTGAGATCAACGGTAACGTGTCACCCTGCTGATGTATATGGTTTCTACTTCTTAGATTAGTCTTCCCATTATCTCTGGTTCGAGGGATTAATTGATTGGATACCCGAGAAACTATAAAAGAAAAAAATTAAAAATCATAGGACCAAATTAATTTGGACGAAATTTAATAATTTAAATTTTAACAATCTTTTTTTCTTTTTTTGTGAAAATGAGAACAAAAAATTGTATTTATTGGTGAAAAGAAAGAAATAGCGTGGGGCGAGTAGTGGGGAGTGAGATTCTAGGTGGCCACAAAATTCCAACGACAATTCACCAAAACCGCGGGATCATTATTTACGACACGAAGGAGTGGTCTCAAACCTACGCGTGTCTCCGCCACTCTTGCACGCCCAAAAAGACAAAAAAATAATAATAAATTTTTAATTCATATCTAAATTTTGACGGTTATATATTTAAGGTTTGTTCGGTAATGATTTCAGAATTCTTGATTTTAACCCAAGATTTTAATCATAATTGATTTTGTATAAGTGATGGTAAATTATATACTTTGTCGTATGGTTTTTATAGAATTAAAAATGATTTTAAATATTAATATTTATTGTCTAAAGATTAGAGAATTTGAGAAAATTCTTAGAGAGCAACAAAAATCTTTGAGAGATTCAAATAAGCTTTTAATTTGGATTCTGGTCTTCAACATTTATTCTTAGGTTGACAATTTTAAGTTTGTAACTAATATATTTTTGTTGTTATTTGATTAGTTTAATACTTTACGTAATGTTATAACGGTATAATTTAAGAAAATATACCTAAAATCAACGTGTCACATATCATGAATAAGTTTTTTTTAAGTGTTAGGAACTGAATATGCATAATCAAATCACTTACTACAAAGTTTTTAAATTTTAGGGACTAAATAGACCATCAAAGATTTAGAGTTCAAATTTATACCATAATCAAAATTTAAATATGTACGACTAGTTTATAATTTATAAAAATTATAACCTACTTCCTCAAAAAAAAAAAAAAGAATTATAACTTACGTATTATAAAAGAATTTTACAAGTACAAGCTACTTTTATAGAATGAGTAAACAACTTCTCGAATATAAATTTTGAAAAGATTTCTTAACCTAGCTCTAACTTGTTTAGACATCATCACTTCTCTATTGGATCATAAGTTCAATATACCTTTTTTTTGCAATGTAATATTTAAAAAGATAGGGAAAAAAAAACTATACAAGATAATTTCAATTTTTCTCCATATATTTTGATATGCAACATCACTGGTAGAGACATGGACTTTCATGACAGTTGTGAACAGTAAAAAAGTTTGAAGGAAAAAAAAACTGTCATAAATGATTGGGGTGCGTTTTTTGCGGGAAAAAACAGAACTTTTCAGATTTTTCAAATTTTAAGATAGTTAAAAACTGTCACGAATACTAAATTTTCGATGACAGTGAAAAAATGTCACGAAAAGGTAGAGGCTGTTTTTTGTAGAAAAAATTAGCTACTTACGAAAATTTTCTTGTTTCATGACATTTTATAATTGTCAAGAAAAAAAATTTTTCAAGTATTCCATGACAATTACCTAAGCCATCTTAATAATCTACGACATACAAAAATGTGACAAATGATTTTAAACACATTTCATTTATGCAGAAAAAATTGCTACTTTGTTAATGATATTAATTATTTTGAGATTGTTCAGTTGTGTCAAGTATAGATTTATGTTTAATGATTTCCCCGAATACTACATTAAACGAGTAGAAAAGGTGCCTTATAAGCTTCCCCTGCGTATATGTATGCATACATATGCAAAATGAAATGCCCTCTAAATCTTTATCGCCTCTTTATTTTAGTCCTTTTTATATATCTCTTAAAATTCTAGTGTGTCTTTTCATGTTTGTTAAATTCCAATGACTAGGGAAATGAACAAAAAAAAAAAAAAAGAGGATCAAGGGCACCCGATTCAAGAAAAATGTTTCAATTAATTGACATAAAGGAAGATGCAAAGTAACATACGACTACGCTTTAAGGTTTAGATAAGATTTTGGGTGGATTAGATATAAATTTAATGAAAAAGTTGACGAAAATATTGATTCCTCAATTTTATTAAAATATATTACAAAATACAAGTGTATATTCATGAATATTATTGAAAATAACTTATGTAAATCAGGAAATCCTTAAAAATAAAACATTCAAATTAATAAATAAGCCTATCACATTTTGTAAAATAAGTATAAAATTTATTAATAGTATATATATGTATTTAAAAAAAGGGGGCAACACATCATCCCTTTAAAAAAAATATGTGAAAAATATACATGAATAGGAGGCCAAATAAAAGCGTTCTAGTTTAGAGAGATGATGGGAATATCATAATTATAAAAGAATTTCTAATTTAGAGGGATGAATGAGAGTCGTCGTTATACGTCCCACAAGGGTGCTGGAGATTTGAAAATTTTTGGAAAAAAATTAATTGTATGTATATTTATATCAATGATATTTTGTTAATATTTGTTAATATTTCATGGATATTTTTATAGTATAATAAAATATTCAGTCTTTTTAGTACTACAAATACAAATACGAGATTTCAAATCTATATATTTTAGAACAAGTGAGAGATATCTTAACAAATTAGCTAGGGTTACGTTAATAATGATTAAAAAAAATTAATTAACTTCTCGTATTGATACAGAACACTTCAATTTTAGAAAACATAGATACAAAGCCAATAAAAATTTTAATTTGTGGACATAAACATTAGTTAAGGTAAAACATTCCTACTTCTTCACTTCAAGAGAAAGCATATTTAATTCTCTTGCTAGGGTAGAAAAATTTCAAAGAGAAATTTTTACCTTACATTTGAGTTTTACTTTTATTTTATTTTTACAAAATTAAATTGTTTTATTATATTTAAAAATACGAATTTATATTAGGCTACCTATGAATTGACCTCATTTTTCTTCAATTTATCCGGCACTAAGTAAATAAATGTATCTTCTTACTGATTACTATTAAAAACATTACGCTATTTTATTTTTTAAAAATATAATGACGGTCAATAAAAGAGGTACTATCATTTCCAAAAGGAAAAAAATAAAACGGTGAATGCTAGTTTTTTTTCTCTATATATTAAACCAAGATCCCTATCATTTTCCCAAGAAAGAAAAAAAAAATCCAACTTTTTCTCGAGAAAAATTAGGTCCCATAGCTGGATTTTTAAAATAATGGAAGGTGTAAAGAAGCCATTATGTTATCTGATAATAGCGATGATGGGGAAGAAGAAAATATCAGTGGAAGAGGAAGCAGAAGAAGAATTATTTCTCATTCTCACGCCAACAATAACTCAGTTTCATGTCTCAAAAATGTCTTCTTTTCCAATTTGCCAGACAAAGTTCGCTCTGGGCTCGATCCTAAAACTCCGCTTCTCTTTGATCTCTCCAAAACGCATGGTTTAATGGAAGCTACGTATCACTACTCAATTCAAAAGTTTTGTTCATGTCTCAATTAAATTTCTTTTCTTGACGAGATTTGATTGAGAAGAAAGAAGAAAAGGAGGGCAATTGTCTCGCCCTCGCTCTATCTTAGTTAACAAAAGAGGACTACTCTGACATATACGACATAACAAAATTTAATTAATATGGTAGATACCAAAAATTCCTTGAAAAGAGCTAAAATAGTTTAAAAAATGTTGTATCCCACCTATAGATTGATAGATTACATCAATGATAAAGTTTATCTTAGCAGATCTTAAATGAGTAATATACAAAAATAACCATGTCCAAATTAAACAATCAAAAAATTTAAAAAAATTATATATTTGCAAAATTATAATCCTATTACTATGTTTAAAAATATGACAATATCTGTTTATGTCCTTAAATGTCTATTTTAGTCCACTTCTATCCAAATAATCATTTTGTTTGGTTTATTTTCCTTTTTATATCTCATTTTTCCATTTCAACATTTCTTGAAAGAATAATATCAGGCTAATAATTGGTCTTTGGTCCTTCTTGCAGACTATTATTATGTTTCTGATAAGTAAGAGAGAAACGCATAAAGATAGAGAAAATAAAAAAGAAAAAAAAATTAAATAACTATCCAATTTTTAGAGACAATCAACACGAAAATTCTTACGAACTATATAGCTTTTGTATTAAAAGAGTTTTAATTATTGGATATGTAATTTATGTTAAGATGGACTAAAATTACTATCATTTTTTAAACAACACAACATAAACAACCAATTTTAAATCTAAAGTTTATAAAATATATAAATGTATTAGATCATAAATCTTTGTTTCTGATCTTTATCAAATTTGAACAACTAATTTCTGAATAATACTCACCCCTTCCTACTGACCAACGTAAAAAATTCAACCACTATTAGTTTTTTTTTTTAATCTCTCTTTCTCTCTTATTTTATTTTTCATTTACTTGTTAAAAAACATAGGGAAATTATATTAAATGACATAAAATAAAAACGTAGTTAAGTATCCTTACTTTTTTTGTTTTTCAAAAATATCACCAAAGTAGTTTATTTTTGTTGGTCTTGTATAAATTTACAACTTATTTCATCTTTGTAAAGTTTTAAACCAATGCAATATATAAAAATTCATATTCATGTTGTGTTATTTTTGTAATTCCCTAAAAAACATAATCGAGTTGCTGATTAAGTTTCATTCACCCTTCCTAACGGCCTATCAGTAAATTTTTTACAGATAAAAAAAAGGAAATGCAGAAATAAAAGTCCTTTTTCAAGAAAAAATAATAATAATCATTTACCCACTATAAACTATGAATTGAATAAATTTAATTAAAGATTCCGCTGATACTATATTAAAAAAGAATAAACTATCCCTAAACTAAAAGGTTAAGGACTCCGTTGATATTATATTAAAAAGGAATAAACTATTCCTCGATCTACCTAAAAGTTAAAAGCTTTAGTTGACGGATGGAGTAAATTTAATTTTTATATCGGATATCAAACAAAAATTTAGCGTTTAGCATCGAGGAGCACGAGATTGTCAGTAGAGAAAAGTAATGTATGTACAAAAAATATTCTGGGTGCTCTGAAAATTAGAATTTGTTCTGTTTGGTGCTATATGAATGTCTGTATGTAGGAGAGAGGGAATATTACGAGAGACAATTCTCGACCCTCCGATCGTTCGAGGAAGTCGACGGTCTCGAATCGCCCGGAGAGTCTCCGGCGAGCGATACCGAGGCGCAAGATCGAGATCAAGAACAAGAACAAGCCCGACACGAGACAGCCATCAATGTCTCAAACTGGGCAAACGTTTTCCTCCTCGTTTTCAAGGTTTCATTAATGCCTTTCATTGCTGTGGTTATTTTATGTTCCTTTTTTTTTCTGTCTCTGAAAAAAGTCTGCCGGCGCCGGCGCCGGAGCAGATTTATGCGACGGTGAGGAGTGGATCTCTGGCGATTGCGGCGTCGACGTTGGATTCTTTGCTGGATCTAATGGCCGGCGGGATTCTGTGGTTCACACACATGTCCATGAAAAGCATCAATATTTACAAATATCCCATCGGAAAATTGAGGGTTCAACCCGTCGGAATCATCATCTTCGCCGCTGTAATGGCTACTTTGGGTATCACAAAATTATAATCTCATTATGATTTTTAATGCATGAAGTTTTGAGAACATGTTTTCATTTTGCGTCCATAAGAATATCTTAACTTTAAAAGTTATGAAAATTCTTTCAAGTTTTAAGGATATATTAGATATATTTGATCATGGGGCGAATTCGGGTGAGGAGATTCTTCCTCTTGTTTCTGCCTTGTCTCGATCGGGACCCATATTTTGTCCCTGATTTAATTTCGAACTTAATCAAATCGGAGATTCTCCGACTCGATCAAGTAGGGGACTTAGGTTATTTTGTTATCCCTGATCAAACAATCTTTAAGATTTAGGAATTTATGATTAGCTATCAAAATTAAAAATTTAATCACTAAATTTATCGTTTAATTAAATTATTAAAGAATATATATAAAAAATTGATAAAAAAACAAACATATATAAAAAGATTAAAGATCTATATGTTTCGTTTCCGTCTTAGGAATTTTATTTTATTTTAGTTTTTATAGTTTAAAAAAATACTATTTTAATTTTAAAATTTTTTAGAAATAACTACTTTGATTATTGATTTATACAAAGTTATTCCCCTTGTCCAACAATTATTATGGCATATATAACTATTTAATTTTTTTAGAAATTAAACCACTCAAATAGATCTCGTAAACAGTTTATCACAGCCCAAATAAAAATAAATAATAGATATAAACAGCACCAAACTCCATCTATCTAAGTTTTCGAATCTAGTGATAATTTAACATATCGAGAGAAGGAAATCTCTAAACTTTAATGGTGGTGTCTAACAAATCTTTAACTTATAATTCTATTTTACACATCGTTCATCTTAAACTTATAAGATTAATGTATCTAGCAAGGACCTCTAATCTCTAAACTAGTAAGTCGTCCTTAAAATCTGAATTAAATTTATATCTAATATGTCCCTAAACTTAAAATCGTTGTTTAAGTTTTTAAGCTAGAATCTTAAACGCCAATTAATTGGGTTGGTAGGGTTTCAAGTGCTGGTTGAGGCAGTGGAGAGGCTGATCCAGAACCAGGGCTCGGACAAGATGAGCTCTGACCAGTTTCTATGGCTCACTCTCATCATGCTCATGGCCACTGCTGTTAAGCTTCTCCTTTGGTTTTACTGCAGAACCTCCACCAGTAAAATCGTTCGTGCCTATGCAAAGGTAAATTACTTTTTACACATTTCATCCACACATTAATCATTTTCCCCTTTTCTTTTTTTCGGTTTCGATTTCGTTTCAGTTCTTAAACTTTCAAAACATTCACTTAGTTCAACAACTATTTTTAAACGTAACTATTTTGATTTTTGAACAATTTTGAAACACGGTCTATTTTAATTCTAAACTTTAAAAAAGTAACTACTTTGGTCGTTGGGTAGTACTATATATATTATTTTGCTACCCTAATTCTTGTTTCCAACATGTTGATATGTTGATATGCCGTTGGTATGCATATACTTGAAGATATGTTGTTGATTTGTTAAAAGAAAAATAAGGGTGGAAGAAGGAAAAATGGTTATTTTGTAAAAATTAAAAAGAACTAAAATAAATACTAGTTTCAGAACTAAAATAAGATTTAAATCAAAATTCATTAGAATTTTAACTAGTTAGCACATATTGTCATTTTAACTAATGCTATCCATCAAGAGTACACCAAATAACTTTATTCATGAATATAAATGATAAATTTAACTCGAGAATATAGTTCAAATGATTAAGATATTACTTAATTACTTATCCAAATGTCATAGATTTTAATTATTTGGACAGGATTATTATTTCGATGTGGTAACGAATGTAATTGGGTTGATTGCTGCGGTGTTGGGCGACAAGTTCTTTTGGTGGATCGATCAAATTGGGGCCATTGTTCTCGCTGTCTACACCATTGTAAATTGGTCGGGCACGGTTCTTGAGAATGCCGGTTTGATTTCTTTACTCTTAAAATGCTGCAATATAGCTGTCACTCTCATGATTATTAGATGTATAGCCAAAACACATTTTAAAATTTTTGGGTATATATTGGATGTGCAGTTTCATTGGTGGGGCAATCAGCTCCGCCAGAAATGCTACAAAAACTCACCTACCTCGTCCTCCGACACCATCCTCAAATCAAACGGGTCGACACGGTCCGTGCATACACCTTCGGGGTTCTTTACTTCGTCGAGGTAACAGTTAACTATTCTTGTCGTTCCTTTGTTGGGACATGCATGCGTTTTTCAATACGACTTTGTTTTGATGTAAAGATGAGATTTAAAAGGAAATTACAAGCTATGTATATTATAAATATAGGTGGATATAGAGCTGCCAGAGGATTTGCCATTGAAAGAGGCTCATGCAGTGGGGGAGACATTGCAGATAAAGATAGAGAAGTTGGGGGAAGTTGAAAGGGCCTTTGTTCATTTGGATTTTGAGTGCGATCACAAGCCTGAGCACTCTGTTCTTCATCGCCTCCCTTCAGCCCAGCCTTAGATTCTTTTTTCTTTCTTTCTCTTGTTTCATAATCATAATCTCCTTTGATCTTTTTGGAATTTGAAAGATGTGTGTTCGTTTGGTAACGTTACTAGTTTTTTGTTTTGGTTTTTTCTGTGTGTCCCATTTACTATTTCTTGTTTGAAGAAAAATAATTGTATTTGGTAACTATCTTTTGTTTTTGTTGAAAAAAAGGAGATATAAAAAACATACTTACCAATAACTATTTCTTATTTTTTGTTCTCTAAAATCTTAAATTATAAAAGTAAAAGTTCGGTATAAAAATGAAAAACGAGAAACAATAACAATTATCAAATATTTATTTCTCAGAAATTGAAAATTGAGTCCATGTATATAAATCAAATCTTGAGATATAGGAGGGAGACCATTTTGGAGAAGTGAGATTTCCATGTGCATTTTTTTCCCTCCTGCACTCTCATTTGGAGAGAAGTTAGCTTGAGGTTTGGTTTTAAATTTTTTTTTAAAGATATTTGGCTTACCAGAAAAAATAATACAAAATGATATATATATTTTTAAAAAAATTTAGTCAAGCTTTGAATAGGAATTATATTAAAAGATCATAAATAATGAACAAGTTAATTCAAAAGACATTGAATTTAGTTTGCTGGAGATCTCAATGTGTTAGGTTTAAAGTGATAAATGAAGAGTTATACTAGGCTGAAAGTTTTAGAAACTCTCTCGTTGGATTAAGAAAAGTTTGAGGGTCCAAACGAGCATAACAACGAGAACTAAGTGGTGATAAAAAATGATTTAGTGTAAAAGATATATCGGACAATTTTAAAAATTTAAATCTATGCAGTTGGTTAGTGATCAAGAAAGCGAATATATACTTGTGAGAAGATTCAAAACCTAACCTTAAGCTTCGGAATTTTAATACCATTATACTTTATAATTAGAGTTAAATCTTTTTACTTTTTAGTTTTCACTATCACAGATAGATTGCTAAAAAAAAAGAGAAAATTTGATACGGTTAAGAGCCAAAATATATGTGAGTCTCGTATTATATATTTATATTTTGAATGATTCTCTAGGGATACATGTATTATCTTTTACAAGATAATTAAAATAAGGCGTTCATTTGTTTAAAATGGTATTCAAGTGAATGGGAAATTGAAGTGTGGAAAATAAAGGAATAGAATAGTCCCACGTTCATAAAATAAGCATTGTTATCTTCTAAGACCATCATAGACCTTTCAAGTAATAATTAATGTATTTTCAAATTTTAATATTTATATTATCAAAATAAGGTTAAATTAACGGTTTAATTTATGGACTTGTAACGTTACATATAAAATTTATAATTAACATTTAATTAATCTATTTAAAATTATACTTGAGCCTAACTTAATTGGTTAGGTAATGTTATAGACAAAAACATCGAAGTTTCGAATCCGTGTACCAAATTCTAACAAAAAAAACAAAAACAAAAAAGGGAAATCCTTAGGAATGGCTACTCAGGTTATCCTTAAGCAAAATGGTCAAAGTTTTTCTAAATTACATGACATGGCCAAAGTTGGTTTCCTTGTATAATTACTTATTTATCCCTCTACACATCTTATGCCCATATTGTCCTTGCAGTCTTTCTCCATTCGTTTTATGCCTCCTACATCCCCTTAAATCTCTCCTAAACTAGCAATGTTATACAAGAAAATTTACCTATATCATATTGAAACCACCTTTAACTACAAAATCTATATAATTCCTAAAATCTTTCCACAAAATTTAAACCACCAAATCCACATATATGATTCAAACAAGTTTAAAATGTGTTTAATTTTTTTAAACAAACCTAACTAATTGGTTTGAACATTCCACTGTAATCAGCAACCTTAAATACAATGTTTCTTTAATATTCTTACACAATGTATCATTAATCCCCACCCATTTTATTTTTACACTTTTTCAAGAATTAAATCAATCAATGCGGGAACATTATGTGATCATTGTTAGCCACGATTTTAGTTGGGAGGAGCACAACAATTATCAAGGGTTCATTATCGGGCACGTTTCAATTCCATTCGATTTCATCCTACAATAACTCTGTGAATGTATTTCTAGAGATCTTCATTTTCTAGAAGGGAAAAAAATTACACGTCTTTCACTTTTCAGAAATGGTACTGGCAAGTCGATAATTATGAGGCTGTTAGTAGATAGGGATGTGGCGTGGGCCATATCCCTGTTGGCGGATGTCAGGTGCAGCGACTACGACATAGTTGTAGATACTGACCCGGTATATAACACCATCTATGGGGTAGTGAAAGTTCAGATGCCGAAAATAGATTGAAAACTATATGCAGTCATATTTTGCTTCACATAATATTTCTTTATCACTAAATCGGAACAAAGATCAATGCATACAATATGACAAAAAGGTAACCAAAACCAACAAAATAAAAAATGCATATTATCATTCAAGGAAACATATATTAATATTTACCTAATGAGAGATACGATGGATGTGTAAATCTATAGCTACTAGAGATTATCTCACAAAATAAGCAAGAGACATCAATACAACGAGGTAGATTAGGATTCTATAGAGTAGATGACCATTTTGACTGGGTTATCATTTTAGTTCTTGATATATGAGAATTAGTCATCGAGTTACTGAAATATTACTCGAAAGAATCTTCCTATTGCAGCAAACCAGTTCTTAGAAAATTAGATTATTAATGAAAAAAGAAAACTCCACAAGATTCAACCATTGAATCAAGCCCAAAAAAAATTCGTCCGGTAGAACCAACAAATAAGAATGCGTATTCCTAATATTGTTAAAATTAATTAGTTCCTAATGAGTATCAATTAGTACCACATAAGTATCAATTAGTTCTACGGGAATCTAATTGGAAGTTCTTGATTTTTTTACAATAAATTTTAAATATTTAACAATTAAATGGTTACATTGAGCTAAAAAACATCGGAATTGACAAATTCTAGGTACTAATGATATTTATTGAAACATCAGAATTGAATTCTGTGTTTAAATTTATTGAAATTTGAAATTTAAGATGAGATTTAAGATTAAAAATTTATTTATTTAGTTTTTTTTGCAAACTAAACTACCTGACAATCTAATTTTAACAATATTTTTATTATTTATTATTTAATCTAAACTATATTTTCAATATAATCTCCCCAACTGACCATATCTACAAGGTTTACAGGTTATGTCCAACAAAATCCTTTGAATATTGGAGGTTGCTAACAAATGGTCAATTATTTAAACCTCATTTATTTAAACAACATTCAAAATTGATCGATGAATACCCTTGTTGGATAAGCAAGAGTGGGAAGAGGGATGCCAAAGATTGTGTACGTCGAAGAGGGACGCCGAAAGCTTGAGGTGCACGAGGCTTGAGGGGCTTGAGACTTGATTGAATCAAATTTTATTTGATTTTAGGAATGAAGAGTTAGGGCAAGTGTGGGAAAAGGAGTTAAAAGGCAAAGCTGAGAAGGAGTCATTTGAGTTGTTTCCCTTCCATAATTGATCCTAATATGATATTAATTTTCAACTATTCCATCTATAATTTTAAAAACAGTACTTTACAGCTTCAATCTTTATTTTTTTCACTTTTTTAATTTGATTTTACGTTTTTTTAGTCTATTTTACACTTTGATTCAATCTTTTTTTTTTAATTTCAAAGTATTCAACAGATTTATCTTACAAATTTGGAAATTTTGAAATCTATATGTTATTTAAAATGTTTGAACTCTATAATTTCCATTCACTATCTTCTTTTCTACAATTTAGGTGCACTACAGATTTATTGAAGGGTAGTTTCGTCACGAGTTTATAGGGGAAATGGTAGAATAAATTTACCTATTTTGATGGAAGGGTAAATTTGTCTAGGTTTCGTCGTAAAACTAATTGGTTACTTCCAATTACGTAAATCAATAGTTCAAACCGCACTCAAAGGTAGGGTATTTCCCATTTTTATAGGAACTTCTGTACCAGAAACAATGGTATCTCCAATTATAGCCCCTCTGGATGTAAAATATATATTTTTCTCACCATCCCCATAGTGTATGAGACAAATGTATGCATTTCGATTAGGGTCGTATTCTATGGTTACGATTCTACCATATATGTCTTTTTCATTCCGTCGAAAATCGATTTTACGGTATAGACGCTTATGACCTCCCCCTCTATGCCCTGCGGTAATGATTCCTCTGGCATTACAACCTTTACCACAACGATGCTGTCCATAGATCAAATTATTTCGTGGATTGGATTTTACTTGACTGTCTACCGCTCCATTGCGTGTGCTTGGGGTAGAAGTTTTGTATAAATGTATCGACATGCTATTAAGTATTTTGATTTAAGTTCTTTTCTTTCTAAGAGGTGGAATAGAATAACTTGGTTTCAGAAAATGGATTCCTATTCGAAGAGTGCATAACCGTATGGATAAGCTCACACTAACCCGTCAATTTTGGATCCAATTCGGAATTTTCCTTGGGAGGTATCGGGAAGGAATTGAAATGTAATAATATCGATTCATACAGATACAGAAGAAAAGGTTCTCTATTGATTAAAACACTATACCCGCGGGATAGGGATAGAGAAAAAGGAAAAAAACGAAGATTTCACATAGTACTTTTGATCGAAAAATCAATCTGATTTATTTCGTACCTTTTGCTCAATGAAAAAACGGGTCAGATTCTACGGGATCAAACCTATAAGACTTAAGGAATAATGGAAGGGAATAAAAAAAGAAAAAAAAAGAGAGGGAAAAATAAGTAAATAAAAATGACGTAGAAGAGTCCAGATTCCAAATGAATGAAAACGTGATTGAATTGGTCCCGGTCACTCTTCGGGACGGAATGGAAGAAGGGAGGAGATTCTCGAACGAGGAAAAGGATCTAATGACTTCGAAAGAATTGAACGAGGAGCCGTATGAAGTGAAAATCTCATGTACGGTTCTGTCGAGTGGCCTTACGTAAAGTTGTCAGAGTACGCTTAACCTAGGGATTTGAAATCACTGCTTATATACGTGGTATTGACCATAATTTACAAGAACATTATGTAGTTTTAGTAAGAGGGGGAAGGGTTAAGGATTTACCCGTTGTGAGATATCACATTGTTCGAGGAACCCTAGATGTTGTCGGAGTAGCTATTTTTATGATATTTGATTATTTTGGCCATTTTTCAAATGAAACTATTTAATTTAGCTATTCCTCTGATTGCGGGAAAAAAAAAATTCGTGAAAACATTTTCTGTTGAATAATATATTGGGCCGAAGCCCAACCATGAGGAATTCATATTTTTCTACGTTCTCTTATCTGTAAGTTGCGAAACAACCGCCCCCTCGTTGAAGAATCCATAATCGGAGCCAGAAAAGGTGGCGAAACTCTCCAGTTGGCGGCTCTTCGTCGGAAACTTTAGGTTCGTTTCCTCATCATTAATCAATTCAATAAATTGTTTTACTTTTTACCTCACCACTGTAGATATGAATTGTGTGTCTGTTTGTTTTTAGAAGCTCTGGAAATGTATCTGTATCATTACCTTTGCGTTCCGCTTAATCATGGAGTTCGAGTTCTCACCGTTTCTTCTTGAGTTTTATGTAATCTTTTTGTCGACAACTGAATGATCTTTCTTCTTAATTCCCTGGATATTAGGCCTAAAGAATAGGGTTAAAACGTAGTGACAACTGTGGAATTTAAAATGCTTACAACTTTTTCTGGGTAGTGAGACTGTGCTAGGTGTTTATTCTTGCATCTTCACTGTAGAACAATTTCCTCCTGTATTTGTATTTTTTAAGTCGTTGTTTAAGTGCTGCTCCCAAAAATGTTAAATAGACTGAAGCAGGCACTAAATTCTGTATGTCTGTGTGTGTATATTTCATTGGACCGATCTAAAAGCTGGTACCTGAAAAGTTTAAGAATTACCATTTCTGGGTTGAGTTTGCCTTTGCCTAACTGTGCTTTCACAGATGAATGGGGATTTTGACTTCGAGGAGTGAGTTGCAATGGAAGTATAATTAACAAAAGAATAGTTTGCAGCAGCATTGTGATTCTCTTTAAGCCTGAGGCTATATTTCTTCCATGAATTCTCTTTCCTTGCATTCTTCTCTTGGCCCCTCACTTACTTCAAAGCCTCTGCCATGCTCTCTTAAGAGGCCTCTACCTATTTGTACATTATGTGGCTCTCATCGCAGTGCTCGGATATTTTCCCGTTCGGTTTCATTGTATCCTTCATTACATGTCAGCAAACCGGTCACCTGTGCTTCAACTCCTTCAAATGAGGGAGTAGTATCTGTGATCAATTTTGAAGACTTAGTTGAGAAGGATTTTTCGTTTCTCGATTCAGACGATTTTAGTTCCAGTGAAGAGTATGATCAAAAGATTAGGCGCATTATTTCTGCTGGGGAGGTTGCAGAAAGTTCTCAGGTTATGGTTTCCATTCCTTCAGAAGGATTTGTTGATCAGTTGTTTGACTCAGCTCCTTGCCGAAGTTTACTTGTCCTCCATGATTCTATTCTAACGTTAGCTTGTATCAAAGAAAAATATGACAAAGTTAAGTGCTGGCAAGGAGAAGTTATATATGTACCAGAAAAGTGGGGGCCTTTCGATGTTGTGTTTCTCTATTATCTGCCTGCAATGCCTTTCGAACTCGACGCGATTTTTGGAGAACTCTCAAAACGTTGTGTACCAGGTGAATTATCTGCTTTGTTATGTAAATTTCAAGTCTTTTGATCGGTTGCATTGGCTACCTTGCAAGTTCCCAATGATCTGTTTGTCTTTTTAGTTTGCATTTTTACGGAGAATGAGTAACCTTGCAAGTTTGAATCACCTTTTACTTCAATTTACATCGTGTATAGAACTGTATTAGACTACTTTCTGGCAAATAACTACACTTACCATTTTTTTGCAATCTCGACATCATAAGTTGTGGATTTGAGCAATGGGTTTTTACCATGCCCTCCAACATATATTATTAGTCCTTGGCATGTGAAGCCAATAGTCATACTGTGGCATAATCTGTGCAGTTCCTTAAAAAATAAAATCACATAGAAGTGAAATTCTTGCTTGTTTTGTAGACTCATCATATCACACAGCTCTAAGATTATCTATTCCCTATGTTGCTTAATAGGTGCAAGACTAGTTATTAGCCATCCCAATGGAAAGACAGCATTAGAGGAAGAACAGCAACAGTTCCCAGATGTCGTAGTTTCGGGTTTACCTGATAAGATGACTTTGCAGAAAGTTGCTGCAGATCACTCTCTTGACCTGACTGAATTTGTAGATGATAATGGCTTTTATCTTGCAGTTTTGAAGTTCCACAAGGATAGAAGCTAAGCCTGAATATTTCATCAGAGGCTAGTGGTTCCATGTCTATTTCCTGCTGTAAAATCTCCGTGGTTTGGATAAACAAAATTTAGTTGTTTTATTGTGTTTTTTCCCTTTTTATTTCTCATTGATCACGAAGAGTACCATGGCAAGGTAGTTTCAAATGATCAAGTTTGACATTCTCCGATCCTTGTTGGTTGCTTACATTTCCATCCAACAAGATTGATACAGTACATACTAATTCATGAAATCCTGAATCAGATCAAGTTCCTAAGTTGAATGTGGGTGAAAAATGATGGTGATGACTAGATGAGCAAGATTTGTGCATCTTTATAATTTCCTTTTGTTGATGCATTTAACTGTAGAATAATGGAATAAGATTACAAATTACAGGAGAGATTGCTGTGCTCGAGCGTGTGCCTACTCATGCTCGGTTGTATGTTAACCAAAATGTGTATAATCTCATGGACGAGGTGGAGGTTGAGATTCAGCTCCTGGTGGTTTAGAAGAATTGAGAAGTGGCTGGAGAGCCTTAACAACAATTGTCATGTTTGGCCTAAAGTCAGCCTCGTACTGAACACACAGCGCTGCAACTGCTGCCAACTGAGAGAGATTCACATGAAAATTAGTGGAATAAGAATCCCCATCCGAAACATTTACTACAGTAATGAAAGCTAATGTCCATTTAAACTTTGTCTGAGTTTGTTGTTGAACATGATAAAATTGCACAACAAGATTTTAGTTCAGTTTGTGAATAGAGCACAACTAGATTAATTCCATTCCCTGTTTGAGAGTGCTTTTAGCTTTCCACTCAAATAAATTCTTATGTTCAACTGTAATGTAAAAAGTTGTTTTTAAGAAAATAAAATAAAAGCAAAATTACTTGATCAGAATGCACTTGTAGAATGCAGCCTAGAATTATGATCTTTTATTCTAGTGCTTATAATGTCAATCTAAACATAACTTAGTAAATCAGGCATCAATTATTTTTAAAGTTCAAATTCTCTACCTCACATTTGTTATACTTAAAAAAAAGGTGCCTAAAACGACGGTCTTGCTTGATAGGTCTAAATAGGGGACAGGCTCTCACATATAGCATAGATGAGGTTTTATATTATTACTTACTACTTAGGACAAAGGATTGCGTGTATGAAGTTCAAATGGAATTGCAAATTCACCCCTATAGTAGAAAAATATTTACTTTTACCCATCTAGTTTGTTTTTTTTTTAGTAAAGAACAACAATTACTATAGAAAATAAACTACTCTTGAAAGTCTTATCCATCTAGTTTGTTAGATGGAAAAAAAGTGTCCTACCGTTCCTTTTTGCAAAACACGCCCTTCCAATTTGAATTAATTGTGAACACATTCCCAATGATATGAATATGAATGTGATTATATAGAAGAAGAGAAGGTACCTTTGCTATAGCCTTTGGTGGGTAATCGTTGTTTAGCTTAGGATCTACACACTGTTTCACCTTGTCCTCACTTAATCTTGGTGTTGCCTGCAGAATAATATGAATGGATAATTAAGTCCGAGGAGTATACTGCAGGCACTAAGAAGATTGTAGTAAGGGAAAACTTACCCAAGTAACAAGACTCTGTTGTCCCTTAGGCATTGTGTGATCTACCGGCTTTCGCCCCGTCAAAAGTTCAAGAAGAACTACGCCAAAACTATAAACATCACTCTTCTGAGTAATTTGTCCTGTCATAGCATACCTAAAGAGAAACCAATGAATCACATTAACATGGAAAAGAATAAATGAAAAACTAGAAAGGAAGTAGAAAGAGTTTAGTCCCACTTTCAAATTTCAATTCAATCTGGTGTAAGGCAACAATGTTTCAAATATGTGTAAGACAACACAATAAGACATTAATGTGGGTATGTATGGAGCCGTTAGGTTGGTTGATGAATGTATCAGGTGGGCAGATTTTAAGTCTAACAAAGACCAAAATGTTTATTTTTTTAAAATTCATAGATAAACTTAAAAATTCAGAGACCAAAAAAGAAAAATAAAATAAACCTAAGATTTGTAGTTGATTGTGGCCCAAAATTCGGTAAAAAAACAGAGAGCTTACTCTGGAGCATGGTATCCAAACGTTCCTAAGACTCTAGTTGAATGAAGTCGTGCTGCTGTGTCGGACGATTGATTCGTCAAGTTGAAATCAGCAATCTTTGCAAGGAAGTCGTCAAAGAGAAGAACATTGCTCGACCGGATATCACGATGAACTATGGAAGGCTGAACCTTCTCATGTAGATATTCAAGACCTTTTGCTGCACCAAATGCAATTTTGACTCTCTGATTCCAAGTAAGAACTGGACCAGGCTCAGCCCCTTGTACTCCTTTTCGTCCTGCAATAGAAAATTATCAGAAACAAAACAAAACTTACCAACAAAACAGGAAACTCTGCAATTTAGCTTGACATACCGTGTAATATATCGTGCAAAGAACCCATTTGTGCAAACTGATATACCAAGATTCGATTATTCGCCTCTAAACAATACCCAATTAACTCCAAAAAGTTCTCCTGCTTAAGTCTAGAAACAGTAGATAGCTGCAAAACCATCACAACATATGAATATAATTGCATTAGAATGGAGTGACTAACATATGACCTTCAACATTCATACTTCTTCAAATATCAAACCTGAGCTGCAAAATCAGTGTCAGGCTCTGGTGAGGAACTAGTATCCAATTTCTTGATTGCTGCAGCCTGACCACATTTTAACGTGGCATAATACACCCGGCCATAAGAACCTTCACCGATAAAAGATTTCGTACCGAAGTTACCCGTCAACCTATTCAACTCATCCAGTGGTATGACTGGTGTTTCAATAGGCAATACTTGCTGGGGAGCTCCACTTCTGACAACACTGGCACTCCTGTGCTCTCCTCTCTCGCTGCCTACGATGCACAAATCATAGACTCTCATAATCCCCATCTCGACAAATCATATCATTATCATATCATATCACATCACCATCCACAGCCAAAACAGAGCAAATCTCACATTTGAATTGTAAAAACAACCAACATGTCTAAGAACAACCAAAATGCAAAACAATTACGCCCTCCCAACAAAAGAAAAAAAAAAAACCATTTACACAAACAGATTGCGTGCAACAACAGCACAAGGCAAGACGCGAGGAATTTACAAGAAAGTTGAGAAGAGAATGAGCATTTACCACCATATGTATTCCCCCTCGGCGGGGCGGTATATTGACTGGAAGGCGCGCCAAAGTTTTCCTCCTCCACACCTCCGCAGCAGAACATCGCTTCTCGTCTCGTCAACTCGCCGTAGCCTCAGAAACCTACGGACAGGAAAATTCATCAAATGGGGAAATGGGGTAATCGAAAACACAAATGGGTGTCTCTACGATGGAACATATGAGCAAAGATTCGATGGGAATGCAGAATTCTGAGCAGACAATCGAGACCCATTTGGGAATCGAGAAGATTGCGATGTTAGAATGAAAAAAAAAAGGGAAAAGAAGGGGGGAAATTGACCTGGGATGTGAATAAAAGTGGAAGGCGAGAGAGAGGAGAAAGAGATCGAAAGCAAAGGGAGGAGGAGGAGGAGGAGGAGGGGATGGGAGAATCCCGGCTATGGGTTCCTGAAATGGCGATTCGGGGAAGGCAGAAGTTGTTCTATTTAGCGGGAAACTCGGTTGCGATTTGTGAAACCGCTAAACAAAAACAAAACCCACATAGACAGAGACGTGCCTCCCACCCACGTCGCACGTTCTTCTCCTTTCTTTTCTTTTCTACTCACTTTATTCGTTTCCTTTGACACCAAAAATGTTCTAAACTTTTTTCCAACATTTAAATCTCATTTCCTACTTTGTTACGCTATTAAAAATGAAAAGAAAAAGTTAAAATACTATTTTCGTCTCCTACTATTCGTTCATTTTACTATTTGTATGCTCGTTTTAGTGATGTGATTTAAAAAAGTGACTATTTTGATTCATGTTTGTAAAATTTTAACATAAATTCTATACATAACGAAAACCTTTTAATGGAAAGTTGTGGCTGCATTTCAATAAATATATTGAGTGTAGTGTCGTGTCGAAATTGTGGTGGAAAACTTGAGATTGAAAGTAAAATTAAGTAAAATTAATGGACAAAATTGAACCTTTTAAAAATATATGAACCAAGCTGAATCAACGAGGGAAGTATAATTATCAAAATAGTATTTTAATAAAAAAATAATTAATTAAAGGACACTTTTGGTCCCTATATTTTAATGAAATTACGATTTAGTTCTTGAATTTTAGTTTGTAATGATTTAGTTATTGTAATTTCAAATTTGTGATAATTCATATATGAGACTAAACTATTATAATTTACAACTATATGGACTAAATCGTTGTTATAAATTAAATTTTTTGGACTAAATCATTATTTCAATAAGAGTGTATTGACCAAAAATATTTCTTAACAAAAAAAAAATCTAATTTTAAAACCTCATTTTAGTCGGTTCAATAGTCTATTTCCTCGTGTGAGTACAATAAATATAAGGATGAAAATTTGAACTTTCCACCAGAGAAGGCATAAGTAACTTATTACAAGGTTTATTTTATTGTGGTCTCTTAAAATTTCAAAATGTTTATTTTAATTTCTTTTCTAGTCTTTAATATTTTCTGGCTCAATAATCAGCTCAACCAACCTAGCACAAATGCATGTCAATGTCAACATGTCAGTAGATATAATCTAAGCTACCTTATTCATTTGTTAAAAACAAATTATAAATTAAAATATATATTTTGACAATTTAAAAACTGAAATATAAATAAATTTAGAGTTTAGGAGACTAAAATACCTACTTAGACAGTTTAGACATCAAAATGGAATCATTTTAAAAGTTGATCAACTAAAATAAGAGTTAAATATTTTTAAAATTGGAACACGTTTTAATAGAATTTCACCAGTTGTATAAGTATTTTAAATTTTGGACTTTTTGTGTATATATATTATCTAAAACTAATATTAAAAATATAAAACTAGGTTAGATAATTTTGAAATTCATCAGGTTTTTATACGTTAAATGTTAGAAAATCCATTAAGTATACCATGGTCATTGATGTTTTATCGAGCCCAAATTAAACTTTAATCAATTCTACTGTAATTCTAAAAATAATTTTGGATATATAGTTGCAATAAAACTATAAACTGTCATGTTTAAGAAAAAAACAAATAACAACTATTTTTCTTGATAAAAACAAATAACAAAACATTATAAAAAATAGTTGGCAAACAAATACCATAGACTTTAGTCACAATTTCATCCGTTTGTTTCCTATTTTTAAAAAGTGTTACTGAAATCTTGTTAAAGTTTAAAAACAAAAACATGTTTTTCAGAGTTACATTTTTTATTTTTTTGTTTAAAATATTATTTTAGTCCACGTATTTCTTGCTTGTGTTCATTTTGGTTATTGTACGTTTTCAAAGTTTCTTTATTTCTTCCAACTACACTCAATATTCTTTTGAGATGTAACAATAATTCTATATTGAAGAATTTAAGATGCATAGAATCTGTGTTAAGATTTTTTTAAAAATTGATCAAAATTTTCACTTTTTAAAAGTACATGAATCCAAATAAATGATGTTGAATAAAATGAACCAAAATTGAAAAGTAAATGAATCCAAATAAATGATGTTGAATAAAATGAACCAAAATTGAAAGTACGAAAAAAAAAACAGAATATCGAAGCCCAAAATGAACCAAAGTTGAAATCCAAATATCAAAATAGGACATGAGTTGTTTTACTTTAAGAAATCAACTTTAATAAATCCCTCTTCTTTTTTTTTTCTATTTCCCGAAATCTATGTTATGTGACTTACGCAGTGGATTCCTACCACTGAAGCTCAACACAAGATCACTATTACAAAAAAACACTTCTTTTTTTTTCTTGACTTCAACAGCTGAGTCAAAGAGATTCAAACTCGAGATGAATGCTTTTTGAAGATGATGTTGTTCTCTTTAAAATCCCATCCAACTGATATAGAAGATTTACAACCTCCCCAAATCCAGTTTCACTAATACAAAATAATTCAAATCAAATCGCAACAGACTGCTCCATCTCCTCCCATCCGGGTGGCCTAAGAGTGTTCTTTGGGGCGCTTATCCATGGAGTTCCTGCAATGGCAAATCTCCACAGGGCATTAACATGCTCTGGTAAGGCATACTCGATTCCAACACGAGGACCTACTAGGATGTTCTCAGGCTCCGGAGCATCGAGGAGTTCTAAACCACCTGGAACACATTCATGCATATATCATACCAACTGTGAATTTTCTGCTAGGCTTTACAGGTAGAACTAGAAGCACGGTAATGACGGTTACCAGGAATGTAAAGCCGGTGGTTAGACCATTCTGTTGATAATCCAAGTGCTTGGCCAACCTTCGAAAAAATTGAGAACATGAATTTGGTAAGTAGTGAAGAGAAACATAAAAAGAAGAGTTACATACAAATACTCTATGCATCCTATAATGATGTTCAACCCTTAAAAATTTCACAGATTAACCACAGAGTCTTCCTCCTGGAAGTTATGTTTATAATATAGATCACAATGCACATATGCATTGTTACAAGCTAAATGCCACAAATTCAACTTGTTCACTGCATTTTTCTTTCCCGGAAATATGAGATTTTTTTTTTTTAGTACAACAAATGTGGAGATGAGGGATCGAACTCCCGACTTCAAAGGAAGGAGTAAGGTGCCTGAACCGCTGAACTATGCTCATGTTGGCGGTAATACAAAAAGTTTCCGAGTTTGTCTTTAAGAAGCCATCTTTTGGTTATTGGGTATGGATAAAAGAGACGGTGGAGGGATTAGGGAGGGGGTGGTGAAGATATTTCCTTACCTTCCCGGGCCCAGTAAGAAGAACAGGCTTGTCCGTGATCTGACTTCTTCGTTTCTGAATTGTCTCCAATCCTGTATTGTTATTTACATTAATCTAACAGTGCAGAGTAGTGAAAGTTGCAATAAATATGACATTCCAGTTGATTTGCAATCAATATCAATGCATTCACAAACAGAAAGAAATGGCCAAGTCGTATAAACGAGTCTGCGAGATTTGAATATGGTATAGAAGCATAAGAAATTTATGTGCTTCTATTCTAGGACATCTTCCCAATACTACACATTAACTGAGGACCACAAGGGAAAAATTTAGTGGTTGTTGGCTCACAGGTGAGGCTTGTGTAACTTAAGAGTTAAGAAGTTGAACCAATGTTTACTATGTAGGTTTGTTTATTACAGGCTATGGGATTCTCAATCTCACCGGTTCACGAACCCATGTTATAAAAACTCAAACTTATTAAACTTACTCTTATATAATTACCAACTTATGGAAATCATAAACCTACAGACCAGAGAATAGGTTACACAAACTCAGGTTCGTAAATCTTTAATACAACCCAAACACACATTATACATATCCAGGCTACCTAAAACCATGAGACAAACAATCCTTAAAACGAAAGAATTAAGGTACAAGCAAGGTGTGAAGTTACCACTGACAGGGGCACAAGATCTGATTAACACAGCAGCACCAACTCCAACCTCATCAGCCACAACATTCAACATCATATGGAGACCATAGCAAAGATAAACGTATGCATGCCCACCAGGTCCAAACTACGTTTGAACACGCAAATCCGTGCAAAATAATTAATAAACATCTACAAGAATCAAATATCTCATTCTTCATTCTTCCATCATCAATCACTTGAGAAGTACTTACCACTGGGGCTGTTCTTGCTGTGACACCAAACCGACCATGACAAGCTGAATCATTTGGTCTATAAGCTTCTACCTGTCCAGTGTCAGAAATACTTTTATGGTTAAACTATAGTTTAGTCTCCGAATTTTTAAGGTTGTGACGAATAGGTTTTGAACTTGAAAACGTCAAAAAAAGTCTCGTCAACAACCTATTAGAAACTTTTTAGAATTCAAGAAGCCACTTTTTAGAGTTCAAGAAGCCACGTATAGTTTAGCATACTTTTGTTCAGTTGTCGAGTCTTAAGAAGTCGCTAGCCACTTTTGTTCACAAATCCAAGATATTATCACAATATTACCATAAAAAAATCCAATTCCCATTCGTAGAGAACAGATTTTGGTAACATGGTATTCAAACAGACATACAAACAAACACATTGTGGGCATGCCTCTCAGTCGCGTGGTATACAATCAAACAATCAAACAGATTCCCTTTTCCTGTAGAGAGGCAATCCAATCTCGCAGTACTGTTAAGACCAGAAGTTCTCATCGCCATTAACAATAAGCTAATTAGAACCCAAACCATATCGCAAACAGAAAAAGCAAACAACATATACGAGAAAGAATGAGCAATGAGTACCTCAGTAATCCGAAGAACGACGTCGTCTCTCCTGAGAAGCTTTCCGAGCAAGCGTGGGGCGAGGTCCAAAGCGTCGACGAGGAAGAAATCCTTGGAGAGAATCGTGAATCTCTCGGCAGAGGAAGAGTCGGAGACCAAAGCGGTGTGAGGCGAGGGCAGGGATTGGGATTGTGGGTCGGCCTCGGGGTTCGATTTGGGCCTAATGAGGACCGATTTGGCGCGATGCCCTGTTTTCTTCTTCCTCCTCCTCGTCCGAGGTTCATCGATTTGAGAAATGGGGTTTTGGGGGTCGGCGATTTTCTTGAATCGCCGAGTTCTGATCATTTCGTAGCAGAGGAAGAAAGCGAGAATCTGAAATGGGGATTGAGGATTGGGGATTGAGGAGAGGGCATGGCCGCATGGGGGCCTGGTCAGAAGAACTGAAGCATTTGGCTTAAGTTTGACCTTCCGCGGGTTTTCTAACTGTCAACGGCTTCTTCTGTGTTCTTTGAAAATGGGAAAATTCTACGAGAAAATTTGTGGTATTATCGCAATACTCTTTTCAATTTAATTTTACTACACTATTTATTTATCTATTTATTATGTTTTAAGTATAACGAACGATGAAGAATTTGAATCCATGATCTCATGGTTAGAGATATGTGTCAATTAACAAATTAAGTTCATATTGACTACTTCTATAAATACTCCTTTTATTTATAATATCAACATAAAATTATAGAGTAAACATTGGATATTATTATTTTTTTGAAATACTACTTCTTCCTCAATCATTTAGTATTATTTAAAAAATACCATAAAAGATAAAGAATCATATTAACATTAATCACAACGAGGTAAGATTGATCTAACACTAAATAATTATTGAAGAAAAAAAGTCCATAGTAAGAGTGAAATGAGGTACTACTATAAATTTTTTTGGGATCTTGGAATGAATCGGAATAAGGAACCTTAGAATGAACCCTACCTGTCAATCAAAAAATAGGATTGGAGAGGACCACCTGCGAAAGATCAAAAATATTTTTATGGAATGTCCTACTCCTGCTCGAGCTTTTCAATCCACCAATCCCATAATTTTAGGGGTATCTCTTTCTTAAGTAGGACTGGAAATCCTTAATGAGTGGAATGAGCCTATCCCTCTGACCTATCATTGTTGGGTCGATCCAGCTGGCAGCTCCTGCATCTCTTGCATCTCTATGGGGCTTTTCATATAAGTTTGTTGTTAGGAGTCCCTCTAGTCGAATCTCTCGTCAATAGAAGTTTATTGACTGACCTAGTTCTTCAATCTACCGTTGCTTCTTAGTTACAGATGTCCATGCTTTGATTAAAAACCCTAACTTGAATCTTCAGTAAAATCGGAGTATGGTATTCCTCTTCCATTCAATATATGCTACTTTCGTTATTCATTGGTTATATTAGTGTTATTTAAAAAATAAGATGACATGTCAACATTAATAAGAATGAGGTGACGGTCGGAAAAAAAAACCTTTCCTAATGTTATACAGAGGAGTACTATCACATGATCTAAATGGAGGAACTACCTTCAAAAGGCTAATTGTGTTATGTTGGATTGGTTATGAGATTATTTAGTGTTGTATTTATGAAATTTAACAATTTTCATGTGCTATGTTTAAACTAGTATATATATATAGCACTTATTAGTGTTACTAGTAACTTAACACGTGCGTGGTACGTTGTAACTTAATTTAAATCTAAGTTAATATTTTTGCATTTCAGACTATTTTCTTGAAGCATATCTTTGTCTCTTATTATTGTTTAAGATCTAATGGTTAGATAACACTACTTTGCCATTCAAATTAAAAAAAAAACTTAGTCAATTATTCTCTTCAAGGGAAATAGAAGGAAGAAATAAAAACAAACTGAGAGGTTATGTAAAAATTTAATTGTGTGTATAAAAATGAGAAATTTTGATATAGTTGTAGAAAATGAGAGGGAGATCGCAGATCTATTTAGAATTCTAAAATTTTTAAATTTTTCTCGTCAATAATTATAATTAAAAATAACTGTCATAGATTTTAAAATTAATTTTTTGCAAAGGATTTTGAAAATAAATTTCCTATATTCAAACTTCTCACATTTTTGCATTTCAATTTTATGAAATAATTAGTTTTAATATATTTTTATACTTTTATTATTTTACCATTAAAATGCTATAATTTTTTAAATTTAATTAGTAATTATAATTAAAAATAAAATCATAAATTTTAGAATTATTTTTAATAATAAAATGACAACAATTTTATATTCACATTCCTCACTTTTTGTCATTTAAATTTTGTGAAATAATTAGTTTTAATATATTTTTTAAAAGTTACAGTACTTTTAAATAGTTCGATGATATTATAACCTATAATTAAAGATAAAATCATAAATTTTATAATTAAGTTTAGGAATAAATGGAAAAAATGTATACTAAGCCTTTTCACATTATTTTCATTATTAATTTTAAATTATTATTTTGTGTATTTTAACTTTTATTTTAAATTTTGTTTAATTACTAAAAGTGAAAAAAAAATTGTCTAAAAGAAGTGAAAAGAAAAATTAAAAATCATAAATTTCACAAGTCAATATTTTGAATAATCAACCTAGCGTAATTTATGAATATTTTCAAATTCTATTTTTAATTATAATTAGAGATAAAGTCATAAAATTTAAAAAATAATAACTTTATTAAAAAGTGAAAAATCACAAATCACAAATTTTAAAATTCAATGTTTTAAATAAAGAATATAGAGAGGTTTATTTGGTAATGACAAATTTATGAATGTATCTCATTATTAGTTTTAATATATTTTTATATTTTTATTTTTTTAACATTGTTTAACTATTAAAACACTATGACTTTTAAAATTTAAGTATTAATTATAATTATAGATAAAATTATAGATTTTTAAATTAATCTTTGGGAATAAATTGATAAAATGTATATTCAAAATTTTCACTGTTATTACTTAAATTATTAGTTTCAATGTGTATTTGTACTTTATTTAAAAATTTATTTAATTGTTACAATTGAAAAAATCATAAATCATAAATTGTAGAAGTGAGTATTTTGAAGGAAGAATAGAGAGGGTGTATTTGGTTAACAAAACTAACGTCTTTCTTATTAAAAAAAAACATATTATTAATATTCTCTATAAAAAAATCTTTAATAAACAAAATTTTAAATATATAAATATGATAAATGATATTAGAATAATGAATTATATATATACACCTTTCACCAAGGTTCATGACTATTAAGCAATACTAAGAATGTGATCAACACCACTAATTAAGAAAACTTTAAAAATAATAAATCGTGATAGAGAAACGTAAAAATAATAACAAACAAAAAAAATGTAGAAGAAGAAGGAAAACACTAACCTCAAATTGTTGTTGAAAATGGAAAATAAAGGGATGGGTTGAAAATGGAAGGGAGAGAGTCCTTTTATAGTGGTAAAAAAAGATGGGTTGCAAAACTTATGAGATTGCACAACTTTTAGTATTCAATAATTAAACACTATTAAATAATTATGATAAAAGTTCTCGTATTCTAACATTTTAAATGCAAAATCGATGAAGGAGAAATAGAATTCTAAAAGACAAACAAATTAAATATATTTAATTTTTTTTTCTTATATTTACATATTGATAAAATTTAGATGTTTACTTGTAAGTATTTTTTATTTTTTATAGGAATGGTAAGTAGTTACCTTCATACTTACCGCAATTAAAAATTTAATAGCTGTTTATTCTAATTTTTCTATTTTTCTTTATGCATTTATCTCTTATAATTGTTATTTTTTAATAAACACATAAATCTTTTATAAATTTAAAATGTTGTTATTATATTTGCAATTAGTTGAATCTAGCAGTTAAAAAAAAAAAACTATCAACTAAAATATTATATATCTAAGAGTTAGAATCTCTTAATCCTTCAACCTAAAAAATGGGTATATTTTAAAATTAACTTTAACTAAAAATATATCAAAATAAGCTCATTAGAAATTTAGAACGAATCAAAGGTAAAAATGTCGGTTGGATTTGATTAAAAATAAGAGTAATACTCTAACATAAAAATTGTACGGGTTGGTTGGTTGTTTGGATTCTGTTAATTATTTTTAAATTCATTAATTAAATAGATTTAGTAATTATCAAGTTTGTTTTTAAAACTATTTTTGAGTTCTTTGATCCAAAATAATAAAAATTTGAGAAACAAACACTGTTTATGTTTTTTTTCCTTTTAAATTTTGAACTTTAAACTTAAAAATGTAGAATTACAAGACAATTTTTTTTTTTATAAACAGATTATAAACTCTATCAAATTTATAATATATACGTTAATAAAAAAATAAATATTATTTTAGATTCAACCTTTGAAGTTGAAAATTACAAATATATTATCATCAAATAAAAAAAAAACAATTACAAAAATTTTTAAAATAAAATTCTAAGTTCTAAATCTGTTAACAAACTTATGTACGAAAATATTAAAATAATATATATATAAAAAAGGAAAAAATAGTTTGTTTTTATATATTTATATTTTAAATCACAACCTTGATTTCTTAATTTCTTAATCTCTTTATCGGAACCCTATTTTTTGGTTGGGTCCGAGAGGCGAAGTGCCGCCATAGTTCTAGAGACTTCTACGCCGAGAAACTTCTGGACTTCCGGTCGATTCCATAGCCTATTTCCTCTTTCCCCAACTTCTCGATCTCCATCACCAACCAATAATTCTCTCTCTACCAACTCTCCGGCCAAGTTTTCCCTCTCTTCAGCTCCGGCAATGGCCAAAATCGGCGAGGGCGACAAGCGGTGGATCGTTGAAGAACGCCCCGACGGCACCAATGTCCACAACTGGCACTGGGCCGAGACCGATTGTCTCGAATGGTCCCGCAATCTCCTCGGTAAGCTCCTCTCGGACCTTCCTCTTCTCGACGGCGAGGGCGGCCTGTTCATCAAGACTAAGAAGGTCGACAAGGTCGACGGAGAGGCCTATGTCAACATCCGCAAGGGCAAGATCATTCCCGGTTATGAGCTTAATGTCACTGTTTCGTGGGAGGGCGAGGCCAAGGATTCCGCCGGGAAATCTCTGCAGAAGGTCGATGGTCTTGTGGAGATGCCGTATATTTCCGACGAGAACGCCGATGAGGATCCGGAGGTTAAGATTTCTGTGAAGGACGAAGGCCCGATTGGGAAGAGGATGAAGGAAGCGATGCTGGCTAAGGGGAAGCCAATTGTGTTGGAGAAGGTGAGGTTGTACGTGCAAAGCATGGCCAAGGGTGGGCCTGCGAAGGACGATTTGGAGGCCAAGAAGGTGGAGCCGAAGAGTAATCAATCGGCTCCGGCAGCCGCCGCCGCGGCTGCCCCTGCAGCGTCGGTGAAGCCGGCAGTGGTGGCGGAGAAGAAGAAAGCTAACAAGAAAGGGTTCAAGACAATAACTCTGACCGAGAAGTTTAATTGCAGGGCTAACCATCTTTTTGAAATACTCATGGACGATAATAGATGGAAAGGTTTCACACAGAGCAATGCCAAAATAAGCAAGGAAGTCGGTGGAGAGATCAGTATATTTGATGGGTCCGTGACTGGGAAGAATTTGGAGTTGGAAGAGGGGAAGTTGATTGTGCAGCAATGGAGATTCGGAAGCTGGCCCGACGGCATTCATTCAACGGTGAGCTTTTAATTCTACTCCATTCTTCCCTACTTATCTCATTTTCAATGATTTGTTCTTTGGCATATCATAAGGAATAGTTACTGGCAAATCTTGATGATCCTCGTTTGAAAGGGCTGTTATTTTTTAGTGTAAAAAAATGCAAAGACCACCCTGAACACATTTTGAGCAATTACTCCAAACTTATGAAATTCATTCTCTTAAACACTGTAGTTAGGACTTCATTTAATGGAAAACTGTGAAGTTGGTATAATTATACTATCAAGCCTTTGGAGTTAAACCCAACCACTAAAAAAATTATAACGGTAGGATTTAATTGCAATGATTTTATAACTTTATGGACAAAAAGGTCTGAGGGTGCAACTGTAAGTGTAACAATGCCTGTAATTCAGGGTAGTTTTTGCCTTTATTGAGCCATTTAGTGAGTTCTGGTTGTTAATCGAACATATCATCAATAACCCATGTGAGAGATCATGCTAAATTGGCTCTGAAAATGGTGGCACAGGTGAAATTGACATTTGATGAGCCCGAGCCTGGGGTTACCGTTGTGAAGTTGATACATTCTGACGTTCCGGAGGAGGACAGGTTGGTATTTCTGATAGTTATGCTGATGATTGACATCTTCATACCGGTACAAATTTCAATTTCAATTTCAGATTCTGTTGTTCTGTTGTTAATTTGTTCATCTTTTTGTTTGAATCAGATATGGAAACGCAACTGTAGTGGAGAACACAGAGAGGGGCTGGCGGGATCTTATCTTCCACAAGATCAGAGCAGTGTTTGGGTTTGGAATATGATAGGGTACTACCTTACTTATAATAGAGTCCAGTCCTTTGGCTTCTTAAAGCTTATCATTTGCAAATCTTCATGAATGAAAATGATTTGAAATGCTTCATTTTTCAATTTTCAGATGGTGTTGTTTCTCATAGTCTCTGTTGTCTTTCATATCCATATTGAGAATCAAAATTCATTGTTGGATTCTGAGCTTTGACATATAATGAGATACAATTGTCATCTCTTTTATCACATTCTGTTTTGTTCTCTATATGAAGATAGTCTGTTGTCTTATATATTCTTTCTTTTGCTGGAGAAACGCTATCTTCTCTCTAATAGATCCTGCAAGCGTTTGGTTTTTCTTTTATGAAACCTTCCTTTTTGAAGCTTCCCAAGTCTACCAAAGGCGTCTGGCTCACCTGATAGGTTTATATAGTTTAAGAATGTAAGGTCGAGTTTGTATTTGGTTGGTGAATTTATTTATCGTGTCGTGGCTAGTTAGACTTATGAAACCGTTGCTTCTTAGGTAGAATTTATACTTCAGATCACAAACTAACATAGAATTCAGTTTTTTTGAGAAAAAGATTGTAGTATTTGTTGCTGCACAGAAAAATCTATATGCTTAGTTTATTTATGCCAATGAAGAAATTATTTCTTATATGAAACCACCTTCCATTCATATGTAGGCTTCACGCATACATGCAATTCATATGAAACTGTCGTCTCTGAAATTTTAAAGCTTTTTATTATCGTTTCTTCTGAAAGCGTAGTTTCGGTTTCAGTTTTAGATGTGTGTTGTAACTTTAATTGGGAATTTGGAACTTTCTTCTGTTGGATAACTTAGCTTAAAAAAAAGGTGATCCTTTCACCAGAATACACAAAATCATCCATTAAATTTATCTATCTCCCAACAAGCTCTGTCATTGTTGATGTTGATGGATCGGAAAGTTGGGTCTCTCTCGGAGAGCTATCTGTGTTGTCTCTCGACGACGGAGGCACGAGCGGCAGCGGCCACACAAACAAAGGCATTTCATGGGGCAAAATCGGCGGATCTGCTTCCCCTTTGAGCACTTGCAAAACGTTTTTCATGGTTGGTCTCTCATGGGGGTTCGGATGGCAACAAGCCAATCCTACAATCAAAGTTCTCTCCATCTCTTCTTCCTCACATTGCCCTCCAATTCTCCCATCGGCAGCTCCTCGGATCTCTCCTCTCTCCTGAAACTCCCATACCCAATTTGTAATATGGCCTTCGTATACACTCAGGTTCGATGGATTTTTACTTGTACGCTTTCTCCCGCACACGACTTCCAAAACAAGAATCCCAAATGCGTATACGTCTGTCTCCGCTGTTGCTCTGCGGGTTAGGAAAATTTCTGGTGCCATGTAGCCGTATGTACCAGCTATTCCTCTTGTTGAGTGATGCGTCTGTTCTGTTCGATGAATTGCCCGAGCCAACCCGAAGTCTCCCAACTTAGCTTCCAACTTCGAATCCAACATTATGTTTGAAGGCTTCACGTCTCTGTGGATCACTCTCTTCTCACACCCGTTGTGAAGATAATCGAGAGCCTCCGCTACTCCGCAGATTATATTCCGTCTGGTTTCCCAATTGGGTGTGGCGGAGGAGTTGTCATCGCCACCGAAGATCAGCTTGTCCAAGCTGCCGTTGGGCATGTATTCGTATATCAGCAAAAGATCTCTCTTCTTGTAGCACCATCCCATTAGTTTGACGAGGTTCTTGTGATGGAGGCCACCGATTGTTGCTACTTCGGCAATGAATTCTTGCTTCCCTTGATGGGAATTCTCTGAGATTCTCTTCACGGCCACCTCTCTGTTCATCAAATCTCCTCTGTAAACCGTTCCAAATCCGCCTCTCCCGAGCCTGTTCTTGGCGTCGAAATTGCCAGTTGCCTTCTTCAGCTCTGAAAACTCGAACTTCTGAACTCGTGGTGCTATGGAGAAATCTTGAAGCTGGTCTTCTATCCCTGGGTATCCTTCTTCCAGATCGTTCAATTTTCGTTTTCTCATGATCCACAGGATCAAAAGGGCGACCCCAGATAAGAGAACGAGTCCACCGGCGCCGAGGAAGACCCAAACCCACCGGCGTTTGTCACCGATATCTGTGCCGGAAAACTGCCACGATTTTACCCCCCAGTTCAATTGAGCGTTGTACTCGAATTTTGAAGCAGAGAAGCCGAGGTAAACCTCGTCGGGGAGAACAGAGAGATTCAGGGGATGAAAAATGACGCGGTTTTTCAACCGATCTTCCAATCTGGCCGACAAAGAGACGTAAATAGAAATGTTCTTACCATCAAATTCGGCTCTAACATAAATATCATCCGTAGCAGAAAGATTAACCCCAAATTCCGACAATGGCATCTGGAAAACAGAGTAAACACTGTTCAAATCCAACCCCACATGGTTCCCGTCCACATCCTCGGGAAAACTCTTCCTCGAATCGAATTCAATTGCAAAAATCCCAGCTTCCACTGTCCCGTCGGTGGTCGAATTGGTAATCCCCAGCCACTGGCCCTCGCTGCTGGAAGGAGGGGAGGGATCTGCCGCAAGAATAAAGGCGATGCCATCGTGGGCGGCGGAGGAGTTGGTCGAGGAGCCGAAGTTAAGCACAAAATCGGTTGTGAAAGCCGCGATTTCTCGTCTGTTTTTGAGCTTGAATGGCTGGTTGTAAACGACCCGGATAGAAGCATTTGTGAGGGGGGGTTCTTGAGTAGTATTAGGCGGCGCTGGGCGGTGGTCTTCGCCTTGAAAGACGGTGTCATCGTAGCTCCAAATGAGATTCGAGAGCTGCTCGGCGGTGGTGGTGGAGAGGGGGAAGTCCAAGAAGTAGCCGCAGCCTTCAGCCACCAGAGTTGCACAGATAATGGCGGCCCCAAGCAGAGCCTTGGTGGACACATACATCGTCTCTGAAAATTTTGGGAGACCTGAAAGAATCTTGGTGCTGAATTTAACGTTCCACTGGCTTCTGTTTTTCCCCTTGGCCAAAAATAATTTAATAACATAACAATATTTAGGATCTTGAAAAAAAAAAAAAACATTATTGGTTTGCGTATATTTTAATTTCGATATATTTTAAAATTTTAATTTATTTCATCTAAATTATACTAGATTTGTCAAGTCTTCATAAAAATATAAAGAATGTGTCAATTCTTAGTCTTTGTATTTTGTCTTTTTCCTTTCATAAGAAAAATAAATTTTAAGTAGCTCGGTTCATTAACAGTTAAGCGTAATCTTGTACTTATCATCCGATTTCTTATAAAAATTAACGAGTTATCAATTTTTCAATAATGGTGGGGATAAAATTTGATTCTCATCGTTAAGAAGTTGAGTTATTTTTCACACCACACCACACAGAACAACTTCTAGCGTAGAGTATGTGGGCCATTGGATCAACTTTTCTTCTTCTGTGGAAAAATCAGCTCTCTCTTGCCAAGTCAACTTTACTTATCCTTTGATATCTATATCATCATCATTTGAATTTTCTAACCATTTCATCAATTCACCCACCCACTTTCTTCTTATGATGGTTGTACTGCCACTCTCTCTCTAATTGGATCAATAATTCAAATGTTGGCACCTCACGAGAATAGTTTAATTTGTGGCGGATCCACTCTCTTTCGAAAGAAAAATCCGTCAATAAATGACGAACCCATTATATTGATGATAGGACAGGGCTAATGCAGTAATTTTGACGGAGATTAGGATGAATTTTGATGAGTAAAAGAAGAATCCATGGAACTATTCTCAGGGGTGAAGCAAATCAAACCCATTTTCAGATAAAAAAATAAAAATAAAAATAAAACGAGAGTGGCTAGGAAAGCGGGGTGGTTAGGTTCGAGTCTTCATCGATTGGGTGGTTGGACTATAAGCCTTGAGGGCTTAAGCCCTCTCAACTTTGAGATGCATATAAATTAATAATATGGTAAAATATGTTTTATTTATTTATTTGAGTTTGGTATTTAGTTAATTTTGGAGATTAAAAAAAAAACACTTTTAATTCTTTATACCTTTTGAACCTTTTTTTATTATTTCAATAGTGGTATGCTCCAAAAAAGAGTCAAGGAGTTGCTTGCATTTTAGAAGCGGTAGCTTCCCGCCTGCTTCATTCCTAATGCTTGCCTTCTTCGGTGAGTTGTTCTCTTCCATTTTCTAAAATGTCTTATACAAAGGGTTTGTCTCAGAAAATGTACAAGGAATGGAACCACAGGAGAGTCGTCTGCCGTTCACATTTAGACACAGACGACTGATTTTGGAAGCGGAACACGAACCTATTTCCGCTATTCCGGGTTCTTATTGAGGGTGGCAAAATCAAGATTTATGATAAAGTCAACGAAGTTTCGATGACAAAACTTTTAGACTTAGAAATGATCCAAAAGGTTAGGCTTCTTGGAACCATGCAAGTTGCACGCACGGCCCGATTGCCATACTTTGAAATTTGAAGATGATGTGTGACTTAGCTAAATTTCCATAAAAAGCTATCATTTTCTCTTCTAATCATGATGTCTTTTTTACTTGACTAACACTCAATTATTTTTTCTTCTACCTTCACACTCGTTGTTTGATGTCTGTGTGGCTCTTCATTTTTTTAGTTAATTAAATAAGTATAGTTTGGTGAAGGATAGTTCGAACAACCAAATTTTTGTTAATCAAAATCAGGAGTGGAATTAGAAAGGAAACGAAAAATCAAGTTGTGTTGATAAAAGAAATAGAGGCTTCGTGGTTTTGATGATAGACTTATTATTATTATTATTATTATTTTCCAAACTAGTGAAGATATTTTTGATTGGTGAATGGGGAGGTGTGTCACACGTGACAAGAGGGAGATGAGAGGGAGTCTTAATACAAAGGTGATGAAAGACAGAGTTCTATAGAGCAACACGATGATTTGAGATTTGAGATTTGAGAGTTCGAGAAGTTATTGGAAGAGACTACTGTATTATGGTTGACAATTTTACGCTATTAATATTGTTGGGAAATTAGGCGGTTCAAAACAATTTCACCTTCCACGGCTCTATCCAGTTATCTAAGCTAATCAGAAACAAAGAGAAATATAGGGAAAACAATAAATGATACAATAGAATTATAATGGTTCACCCCATAGTTTATGAGCTACGTCCAATCTTTCGCTCATTTGCGAGTTCCACTATAATAATAAGAGATTAGATACAAACACTCTAAAATATATCTCCCTAGATATTCGCTCTCTAGAGGTCCCAATAAAAAATTGCTAGCTTCTAAGTACTTAATACAATAATACTTAGGTACATGGATGAAAACGCTCATAGAATAATCAAAATACAATTACCCAAAACGTTGATCTTGATTTGCCTCTTTCTGTATTGCCAAAACCCCGAGCCGCTGCCACAAATCTGCTGCCGAAAACTCCCCAAAATCAGCTACAAAATAATACCCTATGGCTGCTCCACAATTTTCGGCTCAAACCTAAAAAAGGAACACGGTTCCCTTTTATAAATGACGTCATAGCATTGAGACGCTACCTTTGGCATCTCAACACTACGGATGATGTAGCGTTGCCCACAAAAATGAAATGCTGGCGTGCCTCCTCATCTCTGCCCATGTGTTTGGAGCGTTGAGATGCCAAAGGTAGAGCATCTCAAAGCTACCCTTTTTTTTCGAATTTTCATTGAGCTCCGCGGCGCTGTGCTCTCGACCAAATGGCGCTACAATGCTCCTCTACATGTTTTCCATTCCCTCGATATCCCTACACGATCCTAGCTCGACTTGACTCGTCTTGTGGCACTGACATGAGAATATATGTTCTATAATTCATTGAACTCACACGAAAATACTTAATTTTTTCAAGGATTCCACAAACAAAAACCTACATAAAGGAAAAGATTGTAATACCTGGTCCAATCGATCCCATTTTTGGGATGAGCGTTTTGGATTCTGATACCATATTAATATTCATGAGGTTCCATCTCAAAATCAATTAACAATGAGAGAAGTAAGTCATGTCTATTATAAATGATTGTTAGGTCAACTCTCTTTTCAATGTGGGATACTTAACAGTCCTATATCAAGCGAGGTTTTGAGGATGTTCTTTCAGCCAATTTGGAAACTGCAGAATCGTCTTTAGACAAAGAAGACAAGGAGACGACCTATCAAAAACAGCGGTGAAAAGCGAGACGGACTGCTGCCTTCTAGGGACGAACTAGGTGGTCTATTGCTGGCGAGGGAATGGAGAAAACAGAGAAGAATGTCGAAAAAAAAGTGTTTTTTATGAAAGAGACGAAGAAACGAACTATGAATAGTTATTTTTGGAGGAAGGAGATGAATAGATTTTGGTATTTGAGTATTTTTTATTTTTAAAAACTGGAATGTTTCATAAAATGAGGATTTAAAATTTAACTTTTCAAATCAATCTTTTTGAATTTCTATAATTTAATAATATTTAAATATATATAAAAGAAGAATATATTGATAAATTGTTGATAAATTTCATGTCACAGGGTTTATTGATAAAATTTAGGTTATTCATGTGTTCTTTGAACCTTCCTGTCCAAGAATTTTTAAAGATAATTTCAAGGATGAAAAGTAGGTGCAGATGGAAGAGTTACTTCCAATAATGTATAACATTCTTTTTGTCACTATGTACAAAATGTGTTTGCCTTAATTGAAAAAACTTCCATTCTTGAGCGAAACAGTTAGATTTAACGGCCGTGAATTTACTGTAAGTCAATCACATTTCTCAGTTAATTCTCGCCCATCAACAATATTATGTTGTTATTTTTCACGGAAATTTTCGATCACGCCGCAGAATTTACTTTCCAAACGAGGATAATTTATTACGTTTACTTCTACTGACAGCAAAATTTTATCCTTTCACCAGAACACACAAAATCACCAATTAAATTTATCTATCTCCCAACAAGCTCTGTCATTGTTAATTGATCGGAAAGTTGGGTCTCTCTAGGAGAGCTATCCGTGTTGTCTCTCGACGACGGAGTCACCAGCGGCCACACAAACGAAGGCATTTCATGCGGCAGAATCGGTGGATCTGCTTCCCCTTTCAGCACTTTCAGAACATTTTTCATGGTCGGCCTCTCATGGGGGTTCGGATGGCAACAAGCCAATCCTACAATCAAAGCTCTCTCCATCTCTTCTTCCTCGTGTTGCCCTCCAATTCTCCCATCACCAGCTTCGACAATCTCTCCTCTCTCTTGAAACTCCCATACCCAATTTGTAATATGGCCTTCGTACCCACTCGACGGATTTTTACTTGTACGCTTTCTCCTGCACACGACTTCCAAAACAAGAATCCCGAATGCGTATACGTCTGTCTCTGCTGTTGCTCTGCGGGTTAGGAAAATTTCTGGTGCCATGTAGCCGTATGTACCAGCTAGACCTCTTGTTGAGTGATGCGTCTGTTCTGTTCGACGAATTGCCCGAGCCAACCCGAAGTCACCCAATTTGGCTTCCAACTTCGAATCCAGCATTATGTTTGAAGGCTTCACGTCTCTGTGTAGCACTCGCTTCTCGCACCCGTTGTGAAGATAATCCAGAGCCTCCGCTACTCCGCAGATTATGTTCCGTCTGATTTCCCAATTGGGTGTTGGGGAGGATTTGTCATGGCTGCTGAAGATCAGCTTGTCCAAGCTGCCGTTGGGCATGTATTCGTATATCAACAAAAGATCTCTCTTTTTGTAGCACCATCCCATTAGTTTCACGAGGTTCTTGTGATGGAGGCCACCGATTGTTGCCACTTCCGCGACGAATTCTTGCTTCCCTTGACGGGAATTCTCTGAGATTCTCTTCACGGCGACATCTCTGTTCATCAAATTTCCTCTGTAAACCGTTCCAAATCCGCCTCTCCCGAGCCTGTTCTTGGGGTCGAAATTGCCAGTTGCCTTCTTCAGCTCTGGAAATTCGAACTTTTGAACTCGTGGGGCTATGGAGAAATCCTGAAACTGGTCTTCTATCCCTGGGTATGCCTCTTCCAGATCGTTGAATTCTTGTTTTCTTGTGATCCAGAGGAGCATTAGGGCAGCAACCCCAGATAAGAAAACGAATCCACCGGCGCCGACGGTGATCCAAACCCACCAGCGTCCGTCACCAATATCATCGCCGGAGAACTGCCACGATTTTACCCCCCATTTCAATTGAGCGATGTAATCGAATTTGGAAGCAGAGAAACCGAGATAAACCTGGTCGGGGAGAACAGAGAGATTGAGGGGATGAAAAATGACGCGGTTTTTCAACTGATTTTCCAATCTGGCCGACAAGGAGACGTAAACAGAAATGTTCTTGCCATCAAATTCGGCTCTAACAAAAATATCATCCCTAGCAGAAAGGTTAACCCCAAACTCCGACAATGGCATCTGCAAGACAGAGTAAACACTGTTCAAATCCAACCCCACATGGTCCACGTCCAAATCCTCGGGAAAACTCTTCCTCGTATCGAATTCAATCGCCAAAATTCCAGCTTCCGTGGTCCCATCGGTGGTGGAATTGGCAATCCCCAGCCACTGGCCTTCACTGCTGGAAGGAGGGGAGGGATCCGCCGCAAGAATAAAGGCGATGCCATCGTAGTTGGCGTTCTCGGAGCCGAAGTTAAGCACAAAGTCGGTTGTAAAAGTGGCGATTTTGCGGCTGTTTCTGAGCTTGAATGGGTGTTTGTAAACGACCCGTAGAGAGGCATTTGTGATGGGGGGTTCCTGAGGAGCAGCAGCATGGTGATCTTCGCCCTGAAAGACGGTGCCATCGTAGCTCCAAATGAGGTTACTGAGCTTGTCGGTGGTGGTGGAGAGGGGGAAGTCCACGAAGAAGCAGCAGGCTTCAGCTACGAGAGTCGCACAGATAATGGCAGCCCCAAGCAGAGGCTGCCTTGATACACACATCGTTTTACTAACTTTTTACTTTCGCCCCTTTGCCCAAACATGTTTTAATAACAAAGCTTTGTGGATCTTGTTTGGTGTGAATCTTGCTTTACTTTATTCTGTTTTTTTTTTAATTTCTTTTCAATTTAGTCTATATCAAATTCTCTGTTATATACTTACTATGGTAAAAATTTAGAATAGGAATTAAACCATTCAAGAGGGAGAAACTAAAAAAAGATCTACTAAGTTGTTAGAATTTTGAACGAGGAATTAAACCATTCAAGAGGGTGAAAATCTTAAAAGGTAAGAGATTAAATCGAAACTCTTCAAAGAGATTAAATTGGAAATATATCTGACTATTAGAAACTAAGATATATATATATATATATATATATATGGGATGACAAGTGCATTCCGAAATATTTTCATCATTTGTTGTCCGATGGGATCTTAGTCCGGTGCCTGACATTGAAAGATTCGAACTCACAACCTTTTAGTTGGAAGTATATGTGAATTGAGCTATGTTCACTATGGCTATGTTATAAATTAACAAATTAGTAACATGATCTCTATTTTGAGATAAAAAATAGACATTAAGGTGGATAATGTGCTGCCAATAGGTTGCCAAATAAGCGGGTTGGATATCGGGTTTTACATGGTCGATTTTTGAGTCGGGTTCGGGTTGCCATTGAAGCTGCCAAATAGGTGGTAAAATATTGGATCTCTGTTCTTGAATCAGGCTGCACTTGCTTCCGTTGAATTTGAAGGCTGGACCCACTCCAGTTTCCAAGTTATGATATTTTTATTTTTGTTAAAGTTTTTGACATTTTATTAACATTCATAGACTATAGAGCAAGAAAATATCAATATTCTATCTCCCAAATTCATGTCGACATCTTATATTTATAGAAAAGACAAACATATCATATCATTTCACTTGGTCAAAGTATATACATATAAATATATATTTTCTTTTGAAAGAGGTCAAAGTATATACTGATGTGATTAAAACTTTTAGGAAAAAAAAAATAAAAATTTTTACCAGTTAAAATGTATGGATTTTTATCCTTCATCAAATTCAATTTTAGACTTACACAAGTGTGGTAAAATTTTCCCTCTATTCAACTTCCATTAAATTGACCCACTACTTTTAACAAAAAAAAAAAAAAGTAAAAATCTCTTAACACACTCACTAATTTTAATAAAAATCAAACTTGGGAAACAATAAAATTAGGTTAATGCATTGAATCAACTATTAAAATGAATCTTAGAAAGCTAAAAATAAAACTAGTGTCAGATTTTCAAAGTTTTATTAAATATCGACATTTGTTTTATAATCCATTAAACAAATATGAAAATATTTGATTCTTTATTAGGTAAAATTTGCAACACTTAACTAAATTCAAGAAGAAGGTTGTAATATTTATCCAAATTTAATATATAATTCGAAAAAATTGAAAGTTTAGAATAAAATTTAATACGTTTTGCTAAATTTAACGATAACAGTAAATTTTTTACATTCATTATAATACGGCGGATTTGTTTTCATACTAAAATATATATAAGTTTTGGGAAAAAAGAGAGAGAAGAAACTTTAAAACCACGTGTCGTTTTGGTGTTGGGATGATTTTTCAATAGGTGCAATAACCACGACAAGACATATTTTCATTTCCCACCATCATGCATTTGTATCCTATACTTTTCTTTTTTAACTTTTATAAAAAAATTCATTTTTACTTATAAATTTGGCAATATTTTACCCTAGACTTACAATTTCATTGAATTTTACTTTAAATTTTGCTGAATATTTGCTATTTGACCTTAAACTTTATCAGACATTACAATTTTTACCTTCAAATATATTCAATTTTAGAGACTGTTCTACATCAATAACATAAAATAGGTATGCATTCTCAAACATTGTAAAAAGTTAAAATTTTTCAAAACTAGCATGATAGAAATTAATCTAAAATTTGAAAAAAAAAGTTGTAACATTTTTTAGTATTTATATTAAAAGTATGCTATTCTAGTGTAATTTCTTTTTTCAAAAGGAGTTTATTTTATCTTTATATATAATTTTCTAAGAAACATAAAAAAAAAAGAAAATAATAATAATAAATTAAAAAGGCTAACTTATGGTCCAAATTTTTTTAGAGTGGTATTAGATAGATTCCTAATTTATTAGACGGTTTTTTTATATATGAAAAGGGGAAATTGCATTGAGTACTCCCTAATTACAATTTTGTATTTTGTAAATATGACAAAATATTTGAATTTCTATTTTTAAATTTTTATTATTCCAATGTTACTCTATGACATCTGATATACCTTTAAATCAATCTACATTTAAAATGTGCTTCTAAGGTACGTATTATACATTTAATATATATCTTATGTACCTCTAACTTATGATATACTAAATATATTTGTAACTTATATGTTAAATATAAGGTATATCAAATGTTTAATTTTAAAGTGTAGTTTATACTATTATTTAATCTATATTAATATTAATTAAATACTAAATATAAGAGATAGTTGTTTAAATTTATAAAGTATATGAGATTTTTAACTTTTTTTGGCCATCTTTGATCCACATCCATCTTTTATTCAATAACTTTATATTTCATTTTATTTTTTTGCATCATTGTTTTCACTTGAAAAAAAACTAATGGATATATTAGTAATATAACACACATAACATAGTTATATATATATATATATATATATATATATATATATATATATAAAAGTGGTAGGGACATATATTAAATATATATCACAAATATATCAATGTTATATTAGTGGTAAATCATATAATCATATAAGAAATTATATTAGTAGATATCATAGTTATATCAGTAATACATCATTTGCATATTAGTGTAAAATTAGAGGCATATCTCACATATACATAAGTGTCATATCAGCGTGGTAAATAAATGGTAAATCATATAATCATGTCATAACTTATATTAGTAGACATCATAAATATATCAGTAGTAATCATAATAGAAGTTATATTAGTAGATATCCTAGTTATATTAAAAGTAAATAAATGATATAAGTTATTATAGTTATATAATAAATATATCAATATTATATAAGTGGTATATTAGAGTAGAGATGACAACATGGCAAAGTGGGGTTTGGGTCATCCCCATCCCCACCCATCTAGGATTTTTTTCCATCCTTGCCTCCGTTCTCGATATATATTTATTATGTTATATATTATGTTCATGTGAGTTAAAACTAAAGCAAGCTAAATGGGCATTGGGCTTGGGCTCTTTTTTAACAAAAATTTAAAAAGTATTTATTAAAATCAATATTATTATATTATAAAAATATAAAAATTAATAAAATATTAAACGGGGCGAAGTCGGGGACGAGGACGGGGACCCCGATTAGGATCCCTGGTTTGACCCTGTCCTCGGTCAAACCATGGATATCCCGACCCGACCGAGTCAGGTACTTGCGCGGATTGCATGTCCCCTAGATTTTTTTGCTATTCCTATATCAAAGACATATCAAATATATATCACAAATGCATCAGTAGTAAATCAAATAATCATATAAGAAATTATATTAGTGGATATCATAGTTATATTAGTGATATATTAATTGTATGTCAGCAGTAAATCATAAGTATATCAAGTTTATATCATATATATATATATCAGTGTGATATGAATTAGCAAGCCTCCATCAAATTTCATCGAAGATGTTAATTTCAATTATTTTAACTATTTTAGTTTGTTGTTTTATTTATTTGTTTATTTTTATTAAAATAAATTATGATTAGTATTTGATGCCACCCAGGTTACTTTTATTGGAAGCCATATATAAGTTTATCATTTAGGTTGTAATAAGGCCGGTTTTAATGAAATTTTGAGCATTTGAATTTTGTCATTCTTGATCTAGATTGCAAACTTGAAACATTCAAAATTGGTTTGATCAACTTCTCTTGTGGAGTATTCAACCTCGAGTAGGGAACTAGTTCTCCTTAACTCATGGTATTCGATCAACAAAGTAACCTTATTCTAACTCTTTCTTGGGGTTGTGCTAAATTGATTTTAGGGGTTTTAGTGATTGTGAATTAATGGTTCACATACCCAAAAGGTTTCTAATTCCAATTCGCTAGAGTGTTCATATCACAGTGTTATATCAATAATATATCATTGCTACAAAGGTAAATTTTTGACATTTTATTACTTAGACCTTCGTTTTATGTAAAAAATTTTCTATATTTGCAAAAACTAAAATGTAGGTGTTAAATTTTCTGTTTAAAAAAAAAAACGATATACATCCTCAAACATAGTAAAAAGTAAAATTTTTCAAAAATAGCATGATAGAAATTGAACTAAAATTCAAATGAAATCCCATAAGAAAAGTCATATTAATACTAAAATAAAAGTTGTAACATTTTTTAGGATTTATATTAAAAGTATGCTATCTAGTGTAATTTCTTTTTTCAAAAAAGATATAACTTTCTAAGAAACGTACCAAAAAAATATTAAAAAGGATAAATTACAATTTTAGTCCAAAAATTCTTAGGACTGTGTATCAGATATATTCCTAATTTATTATACATTTTTTAAAAATTTAGAGATTAATTTGTGATTACTATATCAGGCGTACATTTTTTTGTAGCAGCATAACTCAACTTCTAAAGACATGTATCTACTCCTTCTTTTGAGGTCGAGGTTAAAATTTCACCCGTGATTGTTGTATACTCATAAAAAAAAGGGTACAGCTTGGCATACTAACATTTTTTAATTTTAAATTTTAGGTGCAAATAAATATTGACAAAATGGATCGAATTTGAAGTAGATCGGTTTGACTTGGAGTTGAACCGATTTGTTTCTTACGACAATTCTACAACCTCTAGGGAAAATTATTTAACGAGTACGTCAATGCCACAATGTGGTTCCAGTCAATCTTCATGCCCCTAATAATAGATATAATTTTGTAGTTTATTTTTAGAATTTAATCGTATAAAACCATCAGCTACATTGTAGCCACCTCCTCCAATAATTTTTTTTGGAGTCATATCCCTATTTTCCTCAAGTCCAACACCTCAAATCTCATACCATCGTGTTGCTCTTTAGAACCGTGTCTTTCATGACCATGTTTGAAGACTCCCTTCGTCTCACTCAATGCCACCTCATCTCCTTCTTGTAACTTATGAGTTATGACATACTTACCCCTTCGCGTAATCATCTTCACAAGTTTGTCATTGGTTTAAAAAAAAAAGGGTCCATCATCAAAAACCACCCAGCCTCGACCCTATTTTTTATAATTCAGGAGTCGACAACCCTTTGACCTTTTATGCCCTTATACCTTAAGGTATCATTTTGCTTGATGGAGTTGCGTTCCATGTGACTTGAACCCAAGATCTCAAAAATATTCCTTGAGGTCCCAAGTCTCAGCCCTTTTGATGGACTTGATTTTTTGTTTCCTTGATTTCTTCTATTGATTTTGAAAATTGGCCTTAATCGAATCGTTTACACCCCTACTTAACTAGCAAAAATTTGCTTGTTCAAACAATTCGTGACGAATAATTGACTCTAATCATAACCAAAATCAACTCATTTAACTAGCTCAAAAAATAGGAGCCACAAAGACATCCCATGACTGAGTGTGAATAGAGTGAAGATCAAAGAGACAAAAATAATAGAGGGGTAGTCGAGTAAAAAATGTTGGAAAATTAGACGCTTCAAATCATTTATTCTTGCACGGATATATCCAATTATCTAAAACAATCACAACATAAAGAGAACAATAGGAAAGACAATAAAATGACACAGTAGTTATGAGCTACGTTCAGTCTTTCACTCAAATGCGAGTTCCACTATAATCAGACATTGGATACAAAACACTCAAATATGTCCGTAGATATTCACCTCCTAAAGGTCCCAACAAAAGCCATCTAACTTTCTTGTTAGGAATGACAAAAGAAAAATGGTTTTACAAATATTAAATTGTTAATTACTTTTAAAATTAATTTATGAAATTAATTGCATTGATAATGTTTTAATTAATTTTAACTTTACATATTAATTTCATGAATTAATTTCTTAAAACCGTTTTTCTTCTTTTCTTTTATATATCTTGGGTCACTTCAGAAAGTAGAGTGATTTTGATTTTGGTGGGTTTACCATTTTTCTATGACAACTTCTGAGCGTGTTCTTCGATTCCATTCGACTCCGGCGAGTGCACGCTTGAGTTCGAAGTTATGTTAACCTTGAGGAGCAACTATAGCACCTTGATCGTGCCGAATTTGCTTTCAAGGTAGTGGTTCTTCCACGGCACAACAATCATTTTTATCTAATTCTTCCTTCATTTTTCCAACAATTCTAAGTATTGTAACACGCTATACTTAGATAAAGGAATGAAAAACTCACAAGAATCAAGATCTAATTACCTCGAATATGACGATCTTGATCTATCCCAATACTGCTGTTAATACCTCGAGCCTCTGTCTGCAATCTGCCACAAACGGCTCTGAAAAACGACTTCAAATGGCTCATCAAACCAAAAACTCGAAAACTGCAAATGTATATTGTCGAAACAACGCCATGGTGCTACGAACAGAAACTTCATCTGCGCGCCCACATCAAGATAGTGTCGGGCGCCCTCCCTAGTACCACAACTCTGTGCAGCGCTGTCTCCTCGGGCCCATGGCCTGCTACCCACTCCATTTTACCTGTTTTCATTCCTTTTCGTCCCGATGCGTCCCGGTTCGATTCCGACTTGTCCATAGATCATTCCGATGTCGATTTGACTCCACCAATCCTAATAAAAAACACATGGTATCTCCATCCATGGAGCTCACCGAAGTTTCTCTGATTGTTGAAGACGTATGGAAAGAGGTGGAATCCTTACCAATTGAAAGATTCAAGCATCTGCCGAGGAAGACTAATGGAGTCGCTCGTGGGATAGTAAGGAGAGCGTGTGATGAGGGATTCTCGTCTTCGTGTAACCAGTTTTGCCCTACGTGACTATCTGTTTTGTTGGCAGCTGATTGTATTTAGTTTGTTTTGTTGTTCTGTTTCAAGAAAAAAAAAAAGAGAAAATGATTTCTTTTTAATGGTAATTTAGCCAAGTCACCCATCATGTTCAAATTTCAAAGTATGGGTAGGATTAGGAACAATTACTATGCGTGGCATGGTAAAAAAAAACTCCTAGAAATCAATTTGGTTTCAAATACTCTCCCGATGTGAATATTATCTATTGTCATTTATATCGCGTTACAAAACCATCATAGGAAACTAAAAAGTAAATATGAAATTTTAGACTCTTTTCGTTCAAGACATTTGTTTTACCATTTATTAAACAAACATGAGAATATTTCTTGTTTAATAATTCTTCATAAGGTAACAATTACACTTAATCAAATTTAATGTGAAGGTGCAACACTCATCCAAATATAACATGCAACCGATTTAAGATAAAACTCAACCTTGCCAAATTTTATGGTAAATTTTATTATTATTATTATTTTTTTCCTTATGTATAGAAATTTGACACCCTATAATACGGCGGCTTTGTTTTTCATACTAAAATATTCCTTTTATTCCCCATTTTTCCTTTGCAAAAAAACGTATATAAATTTTGGGGAATAAAAGGAAAATTTTGACACTACGTGTCGTTTTGATATTGGGATGGTTTTTCAACAGGTGCAATGACGACAACAAGGCATTTTGTTTTTTTCATTTCCCTTTTTTGCATTTGTATCTTATTATTTATTTTTTATAAAATCCGTTTTTACCTTAAACTATGACAATATTTTATCCTATACTCTAATTGTATCCATATATATTTTTTAATTTTAAAACTTAGATGAATGTTGCTATGTTGCTATTTTTCAGGTATTGTAATTTTTACCTTCCGATAGGTTTTCGTTTGTGTAATCAATCAAAATAATATTCTCATGTGTATTCAATAAATTATAAAACATGTATTTAATATGAAATTGGTAGGATTTAGAAAAAATTGATAAGAGAGCCACATTTAAAATTGGAATCATTTACCTTAAAAGCATAGCGAATTTTCAATTTTAAATATAGCAAAAGGTTTGAAAATGTTAAAAAATAACATGATACAAATTAAGCTCAAATTCAAATGTAATATTAGAAAAAATGTCATATTTATACTATATTTGAAGAGTTGTGACATTTTCTTGAATTCATATTCAATTTATGGTAGCTAGTGTAGTTTCTTTTTTTTAAAATATTTTATATTTATGTATAATTTTCTACCTTTTATGATAAATATTATAAATGTTAAATTACAAGTTTAGTCCAAAATTTTTTAGGATTGTATCAGATAGATCCTTAATCTAGTAGTCATTTAAAAAAAAACATAGTGATTAATTGGTGACCACTACTATAAAAGGGTATATTTGTTGGAGTTAACATGAGCTTAATTAACTTTGTTTTTAAAACGTCTACTCCTCCCTTTGAGATGGAAGGCAAAAATATCACATCTATGCTACCTAATAATCATTTGATATAGATTCGAGGTACTTAATTTTTTGTTTCTCTTTTATAATCCAAGAAGTAGAACTGTCAGTCAAATTGTGGCAGCCTCCTCCAATAATTTCTCGAACCCTAAAATCTCTCCCCTCATGTCGGACACCTCAAACCTCACACAATAAGGGGATGTGAACAGGGTGAAGGTAGAAGAGAAAATAATGGAGTGATAGCATGTAGAAAACACATGATAGAAGAAAAAATTTACTCTTTTTGATGGCCATTTAGCCAAGTAACATCATATTCAAATTTCAAAATAGGGGCAGGAACAATTATTATTGAGGTATTGTGGAAAAAATTCTATAAGTCAATTTGGTTTCAAATGCTCTCCAGCTGTGACTACTATCTATTCTCAATTTATATCATGTTACAATTATAATGAGAAACTAAAAACTAACATGTTCTTTTCCACATTTTTAGTAATAGTTATGGAGAGATCAATTTAAGATATAAGATATTTATTATTCATCAATTTCGTTTTTTTAATATGAAAATAGCTATTTCAACAAATCTAACATAATTCAATGACATTGACGTATATCTCTAATCTTGTGAGTTCGATCTAAGAAACATAGTATTCCGAAAATCAAATACGAAATAAATAATGCAATTCAAGAAAATATCCATTCATAATCAGCAAATAGAAAAATTGTGACAACATTCAAAATCGAGTTTAGAATAAGCAAAATCTATGCTATACATTTTAAATAAATTCATCTTCCAACAAGCTCTGTTAATGGATCGGCAAATTGGGTGTCTCTAACAGAGCTATCTGTGTCATCTCTGAACAACGGAGCCATTGGCGGCCACATAAACGACGGCTTTTCGTTAGGCAAAAATGGCGGATTTGCTTCCCCTTTAAGCACTTGCAGAACATTCTTCATCGTCGGCCGTTGATGCGGATTCGGATGGCAACAACTTAGCCCCAAAATCAAAACTCTCTCCATTTCTTCTTTCTCGTACTCCCCTTGAATCCTCCCGTCGGCAGCTTCAACCATTTTCCCTCTCTCCTGAAACTCCCACACCCAATGCGTAATATCGCCGTCGTAGCCGCCGCCGAGCTCCGGCTTCCGCCCACACACGACCTCCAAAACCAGAACTCCGAACGCGTACACATCCGTCTCCGCCGTCGCACGACTGGTCAGGAAAATCTCCGGCGCCATGTAGCCGCGCGTCCCGGCGATCTCTCTCGTGGAATGATGCGTTTGTTCTGTTCGACGAATTGCCCGCGCCAATCCGAAATCCCCCAATTTGGGTTCGAATTTTGAGTCCAGCATTATGTTTGATGGTTTCACGTCTCTGTGGAGCACTGTCTTCTCGCACCCGTTGTGGAGATAATCTAAAGCTTCTGCTACTCCATAGATTATGTTTTGTCGAATTTCCCAATTGGGTGCGGTGGAGGACTTGTCATCGCCGCCGAAGATCAGCTTGTCCAAGCTACCGTTGGGCATGTATTCGTATACGAGCAAAAGATCTCTCTTCTGGTAGCACCATCCGATTAATTTCACGAGGTTCTTGTGATGGAGGCCACCGATTGTTGCCACTTCGGCGATGAATTCTTGCTTCCCTTGACGGGAATCCTCTGAGATTCTCTTCACGGCGACGTCTTTGTTCATCAAATTTCCTCTGTAAACCGTTCCGAATCCGCCTCTCCCGAGCCTGTTCTTGGGGTCGAAATTGCCGGTTGCATTCTTCAGCTCTGTGAATCCGAACTTTTGAACTCGTGGGGATATGGAGAAATCTTGAAGCTGATCTTCTATGTCTGGATATGCCTCTTCCGAATCTTCCATTTGGCGTTTCCTCACGACCCAGAAGCAGAGGATGGCAACCCCAGATATGAAAACGAGTCCTCCGGCGACGGCGGTGATCCAAACCCACCCGCGGCGGTGATGTTTGTCGTCGTCGTCGACAACGTCAGTGCCGGAGAATTGCCATGATTTGATCCAATTCAATTGAGATTCGTAATTGAATTTCGAAGCAGAGAAGCCAACGTAAACCTCGTCGGGGAGAACAGAGAGATTCAGGGGATGGAAAATCACGCGGCTTTTCAACTGATCTTCCAATCTGGACGACGTAGAAACGTAAATTGAAATGTTTTGGCCGTCAAAATCCGCTCTGACAAAAACATCCGTCATAGCCGAAAGATTAACCCGAAATTCCGACAATGGCTTCTGCGAAACAGAGTAAACACTGTTCAAATCCAACCCCACATGGTTCCCGTCCACATCCTCCGGAAAATTCTTCCTCGTATCGAATTCAATTGCGAAAATCGCCGCCTCCGCCGTCCCGTTCATCGTTGAATTGGCAATTCCCAGCCACTGGCCCTCGCTGGCGGCCGGAGGGGAAGGATCCGCAGCAAGAATAAACGCCACCCCTTCATTTCCGGGCGGCGAATTTGTCTCCGACCCTAAATTAAGCACAAAATTGGCGACAAACGTCGCCGTTTTACCTCCGTTTCTTAGCCGGAATTTCTCGTAGTAAACGACTCGCACGGAGGCATTGGCGACGGCTTTAATTTCGAGAGGGGGTGGAGGGCGCACGTGATCGCCATGGAAGACGCTGGTGTCGTAGTTCCAGATGAGCGTGGCGAGCTGATCGTAGTTGGTGGCGAGGGGGAAGTCGATGAAGAAGCTGCAAACTTGAGCTACCAGAGTTGCAGAAATGGTGGCGAGTAGAAGAAATGGCTTTTTGGTGGAAGCCATGGCTAAAACTAAAAGAATAATTGGTGTTCAGACGAGGAGAAGTGGTTGTTTTATGTGAAAACCTTGGCATCCACAAATAATTTTTTTTTTCCCTTTATTTTTTATTTTGCTTTGATAGTGGAAGATGATGTGATGACAACAAAGGCTTTATAGATTTGGTGTGAACGTTTGTACTCGTTCCCTTGACTTAGCGCAGTGCAAATGTAATGTTGATAGAAAGAGTAGTTAAATTATTAGTGTGTCTAGTAATGTAGGGAGATCGGAGGTTTCGAGACTTATTGGCCAGACATAGATATTAATTATCGTTGAACTAAATTCATGTTAGTTGTATCTAATATGATATTGTCTGTTTTGGATATAGTCCTCCCGACTTTGCTTTTAGTTTTATCCAAAAAGTTTTGTAGCAATGGAGATAATTGTTCTTCCTTATATATCATGGATCACTTAAGACTTTGTTTGCACTTCTTACAAATCCAATAATTTTCTCAATAAATATTCAAATATATGGATTAAATTTCAACCTAGAAAAATACATAGACTAAAACATAACAAGAGTCTCAATGTGGGTGCAATCATATAGCACTAATACACCGAATTCCACTAGAAATTCGAAGTTAAGTGTGTTTGGGGTAGTACTTGGGTGACCAATTAGAAAATCTTTCTGTTGCACCCCTTTCTATTTTATCCATTTTTAAACAAATCTTATCTTTATGTCTTGTATCACATTTTTTTCCTTTATAAAATACATCACCATAACAACAACTTACTTGTCCTTGCCAACATAAGCTTCGATAATTGACATCTGTCTCAGACCAACATGTCATGATTTCGAATCCTCATCACTTGTTATATTCAAACGAAAAAAACCTAGAACTTACTTGGAATTTTTGGCATTATTATAGGGTGCCTTTTAAATTGACGAAATTGTAAAATTATATATATAAAAAAAAAACAAATTTCGTCCTCGAACATGAGGTGAACAATCTTCTCTAATTCATCCTATTAGACCTTAGACTTAGTTAAATGTGACAATTTTTATTCTTTATTAAGCTTTTATTTACATAATCATTAAAAATTATTATCACGTAGTCAACACTAGTTAAAACTTCTATTAAAAGAAGTTTATTTAGAAAAAAAAAAGCCATCACAAATGGTTGGATTTTGGTTAATCGGTGGATTTTGAGATATTTATTAAATAATTCTTTTGTGCATTGATTTTCTAAAAATTGATTTTGTACATTAATTTATTAGTGAGCACCCTGAAAGTCTTACATTTTTTTTTGTCTCTGTTGAATATAAATTTGGCCGCACGCCCACCAAGTCGCGGACCAGGCCCACCACTCCCACCCCGTGCACACACGCACGTAGGGGGCGCTCGGGGGTGTGGGCACGCGCGCAAGGAGCTGGTGGGTCTAGATTACGTGAAATAACCTCCATTAGTTTAGGTTATGCATGACGGGCGAGGGGGGTTGCGCTGGTGTGCGTTGGACGCGCGCGCAGGGGTGACTGTTATAGTACTCTCAGTATTAAGAGACTTGATGAAAACCAAGTCTAATAATAAGAGACTTGATGAAAACCAAGTCTAATAATAAGAGACTTGGTTTTCATCCTATCGATTTGTCGCCTTTTACGGGCTGACTGTTATAGTCCTCATACCCTTTTGTCGTAGTTGACTGTAGTCAAGTCTCTTGGTTTACTCTTGGGTTTCTAATCTATTTGGCTTTTGCCAATGGTTTTATACCCTGAGTCCAGTTGATATCCTTTTGTTGTTGTCGGTTGTCGTTTAATGGGCTGGCTGTCATAGCCTCCATTTGTTGCAGTTGGCTGCGATCAAGTCCTCTTAGCCACTGCTATACGGTTAGTTTTAACCGTTAGATTTTGGCCTTGGGATCTAACTTTTAACAGAGCCAGTGGTACTTCCTTTGGGTTTCTAACCTATTTGGCTTTTGCCCATGTTTTATACCTCAGGGTTTACTCTCGGGTTTCTAACTCACTTGGCTTTTGCCAATGACTTTTATACCCTGAGTTTAGTCGGCACCCTTAGGTTTCTAACATATTTGGCTTCTGCCGGTTTTTTACCCCAAGTTAAATCAACACCCTCGGGTTTTTAACCTATTTTGGCTTTTGCCATATGGTTTTCTACCCGTGGGTTTCATTGATTGGTTAAGTCTGCTTGTTTTTTGTTTTAACCTTGCTGGGCCTGCTTCTAGGTCTGTCACTGTTCGAGTTCCTTGATCAGCTGTTGACTTACTTACCCATGCCCCCACTTGAGGGTTTGATGTTTAGAATAAAGATAACCATCAAGTAGAAGTCAATCAATAAAAAGCACCTAACGACTTTATTGAAAAGGAAATAAAATAAAAATCTACCATATTTCAATGCAAACATGCAATTATCATATAAGGTGAGAGTAAAAACAACCTATTCTACTAAACATGCAATTAATATTGTCCTATCTGCGGAAATAGAAAATGTAACATAACCCTGGAGTGTGGGTCCTGCGAGCTTCCTAGTTGCTTCTTAGTGAGGTGTAGTTTATATTTTCGCACTATTCCCCCCAATATGGTCTTTATCTCCCTAACGGGTGACTTGTTGTTTCGATCTCTGTCTGGAATGACCCTAGACTTCTCGCTGGACTAGTCGACCATGCCCGCTATCTGATCTCTCCCAGCTTGATCTATGTCGCTTTTCTCCCCATCTCTCTCTCTTTTACTACAATTCGCCCGCTCTCTTTCAGGGTCCCGAAGGTGTTGATTCGAGGTTTGTGGTTTCCTCCTATCTTCAGCTTGCTCCATGCATGGCTGATTGTCTCCTCAACTCCTTCAATCATCGAAGCTTTACCCTTTTGTGGATCGCGAACAAGCGCTAGTTGTTCCGCCTCAAATTACTCGAGTTTCTCCAAAAGCAAGGACATACTCCGGTGCATTCCCTCTACCTTCTCTTCAAAGGCGGCCATCTTGTCACCCTGTTGATCCGGACCTTCAACCGGTTTGCCTTTCTATCCGAGAAAGGGTCGACTAGTATCCTTCTTTCCATCATCTGGTCAGTCGGTATCCGTCAATCTGTGGACTGGTCGGTCGATATCTCTGAGAACCGGTCGGCCAATCTCTCCTTCGATTGCCTCAGGCGGAGGTGTGCCTCTATCAACTTTCCTCATGTGGCGACACTTTTTATCAGAATGTTGTGGACTTCTTCCTGAACTCATGTTGACAAATCTACAAATCTCTAGTCGTCCCCACAGACGGCGCCAATTGTTGATGCATAAATTTGGCCTTCTGGAATTCCGCCAAATTCGCACCAATCTTTTAGAATAAAGGGATCGACGAGACTTGCAAAACAGAATAACACTAAAGACCGGTGTGGCTCTTGCCACACAGGCTTCGATGCTTAAGTCAGAATCAGAGTAGTTGAATATAAAGTGTAGAGTGTTGTGAGCATACCTTTAGGATTTGGTTTACTTACCGAGTTGAATCCTGATCCTAGAGATTGTGGAATTCGAATCCTGATATATTTAGGAAATCTGGTTATCTGAATCTGGGAGAATCTCGAGGCAGTTATATTTAGGATATCTGAATCATAAGGCCATCAAGATATCTTCCGGAATCTGAATTGCAGAAAATCATCCATAACAGTTTCAATTCTAAAAAACACTAAGCTAAATAATATATTTTATTATTTAATGTTTGAATGTTATACCATTTTAGTCTCTGCCAATGATGAATGTCGATAATAAACTTAGGTGGCCTAATATTTAATGAATTGACATAAATTTAAAATAAGAGAAAAATCTATTCAAAAGAATTTTCAAAGAAATTGGTTTAAATTAGTTTCAATTTTTTTTTATCTTTTTTCTCTAATAAATTTTTGTCAAATTACTAAATATTAAGTCATATAGGTTTATAATAACCTAAATTTAACCTTTACTAACTAAATAAAAAAATATTAAAACATAATGAAAAATTAAATTAAAAGAAAAAATACTAGCAAAAACACAATTCCCATACTTTCTCATATATTTTTCCAAAACGTCTCTATTTTTATTGTTACCTTATTTTTAAGACTATAGGGCGGCCTTGTATTCAGAATAATATTTTATATATAAAGTTAGTAGAAAAAAATTGGATTGACAGTTAGCTGACTTAATTGACTTTATATTTCAAATTTTCAACACGTGTGATGATGGTGCCGCGTGACCCCAACGCGCAGCCGACGCAAACAAATCCCCGTTCCCATTCCCGTGTGCCACACAGTTTTCAATATTTATCCAAAACTTTTTATTTTGTAATTCTATTTCTTTTTTCTTGATTTCCTTTTAAGTATTAGATATTCATCTTTGAGATGGTATCGAAAAGTCCTGTATTCGAATCCATGCATACTTGTTTCCTTCTCATTTATATTGATTTCTATTATTGGTTAGGCATTGTCAATTATCCAAGTCCACAAATGAGGAACAATATATTCATTTTTAGGATGATATCAGAGTGGGAGATCTTGCATTATTGTTTCCTCCTGTTTATATTGATTTCCACTTATTGAGCCTTGTCAATTATCTAATCTCATAAGTGAGGGGAGTGTTATATGAATTAAATTTACCCAACTTATTATCTTAAGTTTTTGAATTGATATCCACTCGTTGAACATTGTCAATTATCCAAGCCCACAAGTGAGGGACAATATATTCATTTTTAGGATGGTATCAGGGAGAGAGATTCTGTGTTCGAACCCTTGTATTGTTATTTCATCCCTATTTATATTGATTTTCATTTAATGGGTCTTTGTCAATTATCCAATCCCACGAGGGAATGTTAGATATTTAATATATATATGAATTAAATTTATCCAACAATGTTTCTGGAAAACAAAAAATTTTCTTTTTCCTTATTTTGCGTTTTACTTTGTTGAGTGGGTGAGATTTGGTTTTTAAATTTAATTTTGTTTAGTTAATCCATAACAAGTGATAAATAAAATTAAGTATTAATCGGGTAGCTACGAGTGTTCAAACTATTTTGCAATTTACTTTTTAGTTGCGTTGGATGATATTTTTGTGCTAGGTATTGAATACTATTTATTTTGAATGTCTTCGATTGAGTTTTGTGTGATTTATTAATTGGTTATAAGTCTAGCATAAAATAAGATTGGCAAGTAAAAATCTTCCCGAGACAACCACTAAAAATGACAATTATTTGTTATTATTTTTTTTATCAAGCCTATTGCAAATATGCTAACATCTAAATTAGATTTTCATTTAAAATATAAATATGTTATTTTAAAACTTTATTTTGAAAAAACATTCAACTTAATCTTTTATTTTAAAAATCAAACCTTTTATTTGCCATTTGAAATTCTTTATATCTTACAACAAAATTTTATTTGAAAAATAATTTTTTTTTTATTTTAATCAAAGTCTTATTTAAAAAAAAACCAACATTTTACTTATTTTGAATTAAAAGAAAATGCTAAAAACTTAAAAGGTAAACTTATAGAGAGGCATGTTTTACTCCATTTCCAAAAGTAACCGATTAGGTTGACTTTCACTCTCGAAACGCTACGTTTGACTGGGTGAAAAATAAAAAACAACCTCATTTTTAGTTATCTTAAGAAAAACTCTTTTTACTTTAAAACAAATCTTATTTATAAAAACAACCATTTAAAACTTTATCTTGATTATTTTTTACTTAAAAAAATTTGGTTTAAAAAAGGGTTTTTTCGAAAAACATTTATTTTTTCTTACCTACTTAAAGTCACAGTTCTAAAGTCACCGTTCTAAATATTGCTCGATGTCGAGGACATGTCGAAGTGTCGAGAGTCTCGACATTGACAGAGGGAGAAAAGTCTTTTTTTCCCCGTCGTCAACATATCGACATGTCGTCGTTATGTCGAAGAGTCGAAGAAAAATCGATGGTTTTTTTTTCACTTTTTTCCTCTTAATCCAAAAGGAAAATAATTAGATGTTTAATAAAGGCAGAAAAGTAGCAAAAGAACGGGAATGGAGAAGAGAAAAGAAATGAAAATCTTGGTCGAACATCTGAGAAGATAAATGGAGAAGCGAGGTTGAATATGACATTTTTGTGTGTTTCAATTATCAAAAGATTCAAAACACATAGATTTCTTGATTTCAGCTCTCTTGTTTTATTTGATTTTGGTGGTGTTTCGATGGTGTTGCATCTACATGACACGTGGAACTTTTTAAGCCACGTGGATGATGCACTCTCCTCGTTGTTCAAAATTCTAACCCTCTCCCCATTCAACACGCTCAAAATAAAATCTCATCAAACATATTTTGGAACAAAAATTTGAAGTTCTCTCTTCTAAATTTATTAAATATTGTAAATAACTGCTTAATATTTGTTAAATTCTAGTGAATGAGGCCGAAAGCCAGGAGTTTAACATGAAGCTTTTCGAAATGCAACAAATGTTTCTTTCGGGGCGAGGAAGTTAATCGAATAGTAAGGTATGTCGTGAAATTAGTTTTTTGATGTTATGGTTATGTGCTCAAGTGTTAAAACTTTACGTATGTTTTGAGGGTATATCTTCTAGATTATTGAATATGTCTGATTTCCTTTGGAATATATTTTACCTTCCAAGTATGTCTGAGTTTATCTGGAGCTCTATTTTGGAACGTTTGGTTGGAGAGTAAATGAGTTTGTGACGTTCGTGACAGTAGGGGGATAAGATTTAATAAGTGTTCTAATTTAAATGGTTGATCTGTGTGATTTTTAGGAGAGGAAGATATGGGTGGGTGTGTTATGCATTTATGTGTATGTGTTGAGTATGTCTGCTTTTCTTTGGAATATATTTTACCTTTGGAGTATGTCTGAGTTTATCTGGAGCTTTGTTTTGGAACGTTTGGTTGGAGTGAAAACAAGTAGTGGGTGTTATGCGTTTATGTGTTTGGTATTGTGACATTAGGTTATAAGTTTATGTGTTTGGTATTGTAACAAAAAGGGGCGGGTTTGTGACATTGGATGAATTTGGTATTTATTATGCATTTGGTTGTTTTACTATCATGTTAGTAGTTAGTTTAGTTTATTGGTTTTATTTTATTTATTCGTGTAGAATCTACTTTTATACTTATACTACAAAAATAATTTATACAATTCTTTGTGCAGGATTGATGCTACAAAGATGGTGGAGGCTTGGACATTGGAGATGATTATTTGTGTGAATTTAAGTTAAATGTTTGAAGTTATTTTTCTTTTGTACTCGAGTTTTATAATGAGTTTTATTTTTACACACTTGGAATGTTATGAATGATACAATTGTTCAATGATATTTGCTATATTTTTTAAATTTAGCAAAAAATTTTAAGGTCAAATTTTGTTATTATGGAAAAAGTATATTCGTCAAATATCGAATGAGAAATGAAGAATATTAAAATTTTTGTATGATAGGAAACAAAGAAACACTGAAATAATATTATTAATACAAAAAAAAGAAGAAAAAAAAAAGCGACGTTTTTCAGATTTTCGTTGCCTGCCAAAAAAAAAGCAACGAAATGTTTTCGTCGCCTGCCAATAAAAAAGGAGACGAAAAACGTGTTTCGTTGCTTGCCAAGAAAGGGAGCGACGAGAACAAGATTTCGTCGCTTCGGTAGTGTATTTCGTCGCTTCCGAAGCGATGAAAGGAAAGCGTCGCTTGGACGGCGTTTTCTCATTTCGTCGCCAATAAAGCAACGAAACCAAGATTTCGTCACTGAAACCATTCAGCGACACGGAATCAGCGACGAAACTAACGACGTAATGCATTTCATCGCTGAAATCTATCAACGACGAAAAATTTTCGTCGCTGAATGTTTAGAATTTTATAGTGCTACCACGTAGACAAATGGAATAGATCATCCCACTTATCTATCATATTACCCATATTATAGGCAATGGCCGAGTTTAGTGTCCTACCAAAGCTGACCTGTATAGCTTGAAAGGTCACTGATAAAGGTTATTTTTTTTAGGTATCTCATCTGTAACAACGTAACAACTTTTGGAACGGCAAAAAATGAACGAGCATGTGGGACCCATCTTATCTTGTCTATAACAGGATACTCATTTTTGTACCAAGTAGGTAGTTATTTCTTGATCGGACTTATACATATCAAACTCTTGACAAAGATGAGCGTTAGAGTGTTTGTTACTTTGTGATATCTTTCCTTACATTATTCGCTCTAGATAGCTCGATTTGTTAAGAAAATTTCAAAATCTTCAAGAACGGTAGAATTCAACATCAATATTTAGCACCTATAGAAATCCGACATTTAGTCATCTGGTTCCCACCAAGCTATGGCTGAAGAAGTTTCCGAAACATGGAGCAACCAAGACCAAGGGGATGTGGATGTCAATCTGGCCCAGCCACTAATATCTAATATTTCCAATCATGTAATTGAAAAATATACCTCAAAATGACATATATTTTCTGGGAAACTCAAAATATCCAATATTATCGAAACATATTGAAAAATTCATATGATTGTTGCATTGAAAAGTCAATAGTGTTCGTGGGTCAGTTTGGGTTCAAAAGAATTTTTGGATCAACCCATAATGTAAATTTGTCCAATCCAAATGACTATAGTAAAATGATATATAGGTACTTGAAGTAACAAACATCTTTGTAAAATAGCCAGACTTATTTTGTATAATATCTTATTAAAATTTAATATAAAATTTTATAGATAGAATAATATTATTTTTTGTAATTTCCAAAATAAAAAAGAAAAATGGTGCGAAATGATGGTGAGCTTTATGTAACATCATCAAGTTGGTCGGGTTAAACTTATTAACGGGAAAATAGCTTCTATTTATTTATAATATTTGCATCGAATTGATTCATCCTTGATATAAATTTTACAAAAAGGAAATATTGAATTCCAATAATTAATTAGATTAGCAGGCTAGTAAAAAAAATGCATTAGCTGGAAGAATAAAGAATGGAATAACAGAGACCAGAGGATAATGAGTTTGTTCATTCAGATTAATTTCTGGCAGTGAAGTTTATATGCTGTCAATCAAGGTTCTAAACGTTAAAAATATCGAGATCTCAATTTCATGTCTAGAGAATCACCGAGTGATTGAATACAGAGATAATAGGCTTATGATCTCGGAAAAGGGTGCAGAGTTCGCAATCCCCGATTTTTGAGGATTTGGAACATACATTAAGGACCACGACATCATCATCTGCTTGTGTTGTTCTTGGGGTCCGCATCGTGAGTTTGGAAGCAATGGGAAGGGAACTATGTGGGCATTGAGGATGTAGAGACGCACATGTCAGACAGATTAGCATTAAGCAGCGGAACCAATCTCAACTGAACAACATAGTGTTTGTGTTAGATATCCAATATTTAAATTAAATTTATCTAATTCAACGCAGTTTTTGGGTTGAGTGGTGGTTTATTCATTAAACGGTATCAGAGCCCACTTGTTGGGTTTTTGTAGCAATTTTTCAAGTCCACAAGTGAGGGTAGGGTTAGATATCCAATATATGAAATAAATTTACCAACCCAATAGCTTAAGCTTTTAGGTTGAGTGATGGAGATAGTATCAGAGCCCACTTGTTAGGTCTTTGTTGTAATTTTCCAAGCTCACAAATGAGAAAAGTGTTAGATATCCAATATATGAAATAAATTTACGAGCCTCAACTTTTGGGTTGAGTGGTGGTTTATTATCCATAAGAGTTTGTTATTTCATCTCCACCTATTATGATTTCTACTTGAGCCCACAAGTGAAATGAATTAAATTTACTCAAGCCCACAAGTGAGGGGTAAAATGTAAGCAATTAAATCAAGTTTCTTAGATTATTTTTTCCAAAACATAAATAAAAATTTGTATCATTCCTGAATTAATGCATAAGTTATCAAATAGAGTTCCATTGTACTACATGATTTCAACAAACCCAACATGATTTCATTTTATACTTGTGTAGTTTGTAAATTTAAAACATTATACCTTTCACATCCATATAGTTTACAAAATCTACGGAACATACTTGATTCAAACAAAAACTCAATCCAAAACAAAGGAACTCTTTATTCTCCTTCAAAAGTGAAACTAATTCCTCTGCAGAAAACAGAAGTGAAAATAATTAGAATGTTTGAGTCCAAGTAGGACATATGCATTGAAAATGAACTCACAAACATAGATTTGCCACGTTGCTGTTACACTTGTCGGTTGAACGACTCACAGATCTGTTGAGTGTTGCTATTCTTCCGTTGAGGTCCTGCAATTGCTTTAAATTTCTGCGTGGGTCCATCTCCAGCACAACTCTGATTTTATCAGGGTTGGCTTCGATTCCTCTCTGGTGCACTAGGAACCCAAGAAATTTCACTGAGGTCACTCCAAACGTGCACTTGCTGGGATTCAACTTCATCTTGTACTCCCTCAAGACTTCAAACGCCTCTATTAAGTCTGCTTCGTGTTGATTGCCTTCTCGGCTTTTTACCAGCATATCATCCACGTAGACCTCCATATTTTTACCGATCAGTGCTGCAAACATCCGATTTACCATTCGTTGATAGGTTACACCAACATTCTTTAACCTGAATGGCATTACTGTTTAGCAATATAAGCCTCGACCTGTGACAAAAGAGGTCTTCTCCTGATCTGGTAGGTGCATCTTAATTTGATTGTATCCAGAGTAGGCATCCATGAAACTTAGTCTTTCATGTCCAGCGGTACCGTTGACCAGTTGATCTATCCAAGGCAAAGGAGAAGAATCCTTAGGGTAGGCCTTACCGTGAAGTCGATGCACATTCTCCATTTGCCATTGGGCTTCTTTACTAGCACGATGTTGGATATCCATTAGGGGTAATGCACCTCTCGAATGAACCCTGCTTCTAGTAGATCATTTACCTGCTCAGCCACAATCTCGTTCCTTTCTTGGTTGAAGGCACGACGCTTCTGTTTCACTGGTCTACAGCTCTTATCGACGTTGAGTCGGTATACCATGACTTCCCGATCAATTCCTGGCATGTCCTCATGTGCCACGCGAATACATCGACATTCCTACTGAAGAAATTTATGAGCTCGTCTTTTCCTCACTTCCTAACCTGGTTCCAATGTTGACCCGTCGATCCTCAGCTGTCAAAGGGATAGACTCTACCTCATCGGCTGGTTTTCCCATTCTGAGGGCAGACGGATCTAATGGATGAGCAGGGCTCAGACTTATCTCTCCCAAGTGGTCAATTGCCCTGCTCGGGCTTTTCTCTTCGACGGACGGATCTAGTGGATGAGCAAGGCTCGGGCATATCTCTCCCGAGTGGTCGATTGCCCTCCTCGGGCTCTTCTCTCCGACAGATGAATCTAGTGGATGAGCATGGCTTAGGCATATCTCTCCCGAGTGGTCGATTGTCCTGTGCAAGCTCTTCTCTCTGAAACACCGTTGACCCCCACCAGGGTTTATATCAGCTTGCTCCATTAGAATCTCCTCGGATCTGGGCTTGTTTCAGCTAAGCTTACTTCGAATTTTGTAATCCCACAGACGGTGTCAATTGTTGATGCTGGAAATTTGGCCTCCTTGGTTCTTGCCAAATCGCACCCAACTCGATGAACACGGGACCGGATACCTGCAAAACCGGATAACCCTAGACCGGTGTGACTTCGGTCACACTGGCTCCGATGCTAAAGTCAGCAATGGGAGAATTATATAGTAAAGTAATTAGGGTTTACTTGCTTACCTTCAATGGGTGACTCCCCCACCTATTTATGGTTGATTTCCCCTCCTAGGGTTTCCTTATTCGAACCCTAGGGCATTCACATCATCGGGCTTATTGGGTCGTGAGGTGTCTCGTTGCGGGCTCCAACATTAGGGTCGAGGTTTACAAAAGCAGTCGGTCGGGCCAGGGATCGAGAGAAAGATCGAGAGGTGTTCCCGACCTGTGGCCGAGAACACCTCGGCGTCGACCCCGCCTCGGCGCCGAGGCCGGGTCAACCTTTGGGTGGGCCGACCCCTAAGTTTTGGGTGACCCCGATCGGTAGTAGTTTCGTTCTCGATCTGGTTTCCACCCTTGTTTGTACAGTTTCGCTTCGTATAACACAAAACATAAATAAAAATATTGTATCATTCTTGAATTAATGCATAAGTTATCAAATAGAGTTCCATTGTACTACATGATTTCAACAAACCCAACATGATTTCATTTTATACTTGTGTAGTTTGTAAATTTAAAACATTATACCTTTCACATCCATATAGTTCACAAACAAAAACTGAACCCAAAACAAAGGAACTCTTTATTCTCTTTCAAAAGTGAAACTAATTCCTTTGCAGAAAACAGAAGTGAAGATAATTAGAATGTTTGAGTCCAGGTAGGACATATGCATTGAAAACGAACCCACAAGCATAGATTTGCCACGTTGCTGTCACACAACAGAGGGAACTCCACCAACAAGCATTGTACAAATCGGGCTGGACTAACCTCCTCTATCATGGCCCAATAATGGACAAGCATTGAGCAGATTGGGCTGGACTAACTCCTCTATAACGACCCAATAATGGTGCTTTTGTCCAAGGCCCACCAGTTTCCGCGAGAATCGACTCTCCTACCGTGCGGTAGTCGGGACTACTTTCTATCGCACATTCATAAAACAAAATTGCTATTTATACCTTATACAATAAACAAGAAATTAATTTTATATTTACCTAAAATTTTGAGTTGGATTTTTAAGACAATAATATTGTATTAAAAAATTATAATTATACTACAATATTGTAAATTAGAGACGTTCATTCAAGGTAAATTAAAGCATAAGTAAAATAAATATAATTGTTAGCAACCCTATGTCATTTAAATTTTAAGTTCTCTCTCTACTCAACAATGTACTTAATTATCATCATCAAGCCAAGTATTTTCTTCTCCATCTAAAAATTTATCTGAGTTGAATTACTTAGGAAGCAAGTATATTTAATTAAAAAAAAGTACAAAATAAAATATATTTAAACAAAAATAGCAAAATCAATGTACTTCCAACCTCCATCTTATACCTCTACATTATGTTAAAGCAAATTTATGTACCTCTTAGACGTGCAAGTTATTCCCAACTCAAAAACTACTTGCTCAAACCTTCTCTTTGCTCAAAATATTGAGTCCACAAGCTACCGGTTCAATAAAATTTCAGTACTATCGTTAGAACTACTCCCTATAATAAAACGAACAATTAAGAAAATTCAGCTTTGTAATAATTTGTAGGTAAAATTAATAAATACTCAATTTTTAAACGTGAAAATATAAAGAAATGAATAAAAAAAATAGCACTGGGTAAAAGTCCTCCTCCTTGACAATAAAAAAAATGTAATTTTTTTATTTAAATTACATTAATTTTGTTATTAATTTTAAATCTGCATTATTTTATAATTTGTTTTTAAAACTACGTTATTGTTATTCTTAAAATTAGAATACATCAGCAGGTATATTGGTATTTGGTTGAGGATAAATTAGACGTTTTGCTAATTGTATATGGGTTGGGCTACAAAATTTGCTACTTTACCAAAATTAGATATTGTAGTTGCGAACTTTGTTATTTTCTATTATTTTGTTTTGTTAGGACTGCAACAGCCCTAATATTTTTAACATTTCAAATTAGAAAAGTTAAAAGGGAGAAAAATATGATATTTATTGGGCTCGAACTTGAACCTGGCAGGAGTTCACAGAATACACAATTGGTAAATTACTTGTCCCAACCCATTTGATGGATTGATGAGCTTTTCGCGGGTACGTTTTTTTTTTTTAATTTAATTTTTTAGAGTTAAATATAATTTTGGCCTCTAAAATTTATCTCTATTTTAAATTTAAGGATTAAATTTAAAGGTTTTATACTGGTCCCTCAGGTTTTAGTAAATTTTAAATTCAGTTTTTCCCGTTAAGATAGGAGTTAGGCTTAAAAAAGATGGACGTGATAGAATTAATATATTTATAACATGGGATGATAGTACAAAGATTTAATAAATTACTCGTATTAGAAGTTTAGAAAATATAAAGGTTTTTTTTTAATAAAAAAAGATAGACAGTTAAAACGAGTCCAATAAGCTTAAAAAAAAGGTTGGAAGCCAATGGTAATTAACATATACCTAAAACCATGAGGTTGTAAGTTGGAGGGGTAAAAAAAAACTAGTCTGTCACCTGGGTAAAATTTTATTAAATTTAATTTTTTTTTTTTGATACTCAACATTTTTTTTTCATAATTCTCTTAAACAAATTACTTTCTGGTTCTGAAATTTTTTTCTTCCTCAATTTTTTCTTCCTCAATTTCTCTATACAAAATTTATTTTTCTCCCTCAAACTTTCACATTTTAGATATTTATTATTATTTCTCTATCTCCATAATTTTAATTTTTTTATGTATTTTAATTTTTATTCTTTTTATTCCAACAAACCACCCACATTTCTCCCTAAAAATTTAATAATTTCTCAAATTTAATATTTAATATTTTCTCAAATTTTTATTAAATTCATTTAGGAGAAATGAGAGAATGAATTAAATGATGAATTACCCTCTATATTTTCTTTTTTTCGCCCTAAAACTTGGACCATATGATTTTAAGTCAAATGTCATTTGACATAATCTAACGAAGTTGGACCAATTTATGTCACACATGGCGCAATCCTCTGGTGGACCAATTTATGTATATGACACAATTTGATTGATCCCAAAGATAGACATGTGAAATTATTTAATTAGTTTTTCCTTTTTCTTTTTTTGTGTATTTTAATCTAAATATATTTGTGAAATTCTAATTGGTTTTAATTGAATGACAATTTAAATACCTCTTTGAGATTCATGCACAATATGTGTGGGTGAATGTCGAAAAATAGTTTGAAATCAAATTGTATGATATTACTTAGGGTTTCGATTCTCTCTAGTGTGCCAAATCATCCAAACTTAAATTTTCTTTTATTTGGGATAAAGGTTGAAGTATGCCCAAATTTAAATTGTATTTTTAGTTATACTCGAATAAATACAAAAGGATGGTCCAAATAGCTATAAATTTAATACAAGAAAAAAAAAAAAAAAGGTTTCATAGCACCACAAAAAGCACGTAGCTACTGAATTAAGATTAATGTTGTATATATATGTATATGAAGAAGGAAAATAGTTGTTTGTTTAATTAGCAACGGGTAAGTATAGAATGGATAGGCATTGAGAGTTGAGAAAATAAGAATCAAGTTGTGGTGTTGTTGGTAGAAGAAGACCTTTTGTTGTGTGAGAGCAATTTGGCGAACCTGACCAAAGCTTGGCGATTGGTTTCAGAGGGGTAACCCTTGTGCACTGCATCCTTCATATAAAATATCCCCTCCTTGGAGACAGGCTTGTCCAACAACTGTTCGCCGAATTTTACGAGTCGCTTAAGATTCTTGGTAGTGGCCATGTCTACCGATGCTGATGCTAGGATTTCACTGGGCACTTCTTCGTGAATACGAAGATAGTAGGCTTCGGATTCAGTACCTCGAAAAAGGATGCCCAGATTTACATCCCCATTTTGTGAAGGATGACAAAACATATCTTCAATATCTTGAGTGGAGGAGCAGGGTATTCTCAGGCCGTGTTGCTGTTTGGGGAATCCACTTCCGAGAGATATCATCAGAAATTTTCTCCTATGCACTACTGATCGGAAACCCTTGAGCCTCTCGAATGTCCCCAGCACGGCCTGTAAGTAATTCATTCATTCATTAATTCATCATAGAAACACAGCTAAATAAATTTCCTACCAGACTATTTGCACAAGTTCCAGTATCAACGAGATCGAACTCTTCCGTCTTCCCCTGATGGTGAGTCTGGAAGCGATGGGAAGGTAATTGAGGAGGCCGAGATGCAGATGTCAGACAGAAAAGCATTAAGTAGGGAATTTTTCTGCAAAATTAAACAAACCCCCCTACATTAATTACTTGTTAAATTCAAATTATTGATCAATCACACCCGAACCGAACAAACACATCTAGAACCAACCTCAAAACTGGAAAATACAGTGCCACACTCGCGCTCAAGGTCGTATGTTGGTACTACAAGGTTAGTGATGGTCTGATTTAGTTTGGTGTTTCCGAAAGTTTTCTGAAGCAGAGATCGGAGATAATCGTTACCGTACTTTCGACCCACCAAATTCCTAAACCACGGCCATCTACCATGCCAGAAAAGAAGGTTATATTAAACCAAAAAAAAAGCGATCAACAGACCAACGGACAACGAAAAAGTGAAAGGAAAATTTATCCTTTCTGAGAGAATATTAGAGGAAAGTGTTGGAGGAAGAACCCTTTCAGCTGGTCGGCAGAGAACAAAGGGCAGTTGTTCTCGTTGGGCGCCGCTAGCATGGCCGCCAATATACCTCCGGTATTACTTCCAGCGACAACATCAAAATAGTCTGCGATTCTGGCTTCATCTCCGTCCAGTTTTTTCATCCATTCATTCAAAAATCAAAAGCAGTAGATTAAGTGGGAAGAGAAAGAAAGAAAGAAAGGAGTAGAGAGACTACCTGCAACTCAGACTCGAGGAAGGCGAGCATGATGGCTGGAATAAGGCCTCTGATCCCGCCGCCGTCGATGTTGAGAACCGTGATGAGGTTCTCGGAAGTGAGGTCGGCGCCGTCCGGTTGGTTGTTGATTTCCATCGAGAAGTACTGGAAGTGAAGGAAGGCTACGTTCTCCATCGGCTAAGGCAGGGACTGGGAGAGAAATCGGAACAAGGGGGAAACGAAATCTGCTTTTCAGTCTTCACACTCATTACCTGTCACCCTAACCTCTGCAGCCATGATCCGAGCACGTTGATATTTTAGAAAAAGGTGGGCTTTGGCACAAGCTCAACTTCTTCGATTAGGCTATCACCCGGGACTTGGTTTAGCTGAGGATGGGATTTGCTACCCGATGAGTCTCCCTACGCTATTAGGCCCGAAGTTACGTTCGAGACCGTATAGCAGTAGTCTCTATTTATTCACCCCAAGAATGAACGAGACTTTGTTTCAGATTCAACCTCTTTTTCAATTTTCAAAACCAAACTAAATGAAAAATAAATAAAAATGGATCTGCCGCGTGTGTACCAACCTCCCAATACTCCATACTCTATACTCTGTCATTATAACTTTCTTTCTATGAACGCAACACCAACCACATTAATTTACATGAAAAGAGAAAAAAAAAATCACATATTACATATTACATTTTAATTTCATAGCTCCACATTTACTAATTTAAATAAATATTAAATAGATCGGTCTCAAAGAAAATACCTTCAAATGTTAGAGTGTCTCACTATTGTCAAATTGTATCTTCTACTGTGGTTCGGTTGCTTTTTGTATAGTGTCATACGAGATTTGACATTAAATTTAAAATTTTAATTAAATGATTTTTCACCACGATTCTATTAGTTTTATTATTCCAGCGTTCAATTTTATTTATAATTACGCATGTATCCTGTTATTATTACTTTTTATTTAAGATTTACTTTTATTGCTTAGTTAGTTTATTGTTGGGTCTTATTTTGCAGCATGAAGTCTTAAATTAAATTACATATTTAGTCAAGGTTGTGTTTAGATTCAATTTATTCCTTATAATTTTAAACGTTAACTTAATGGTTATGACCTATTTACCTTCAATTTAATCCCTATAATTTATATCTCGTTTAGTCCAATCAATATAATTTTACAAGTTTCATTTCGGTCTTCGTAATTTAAAATTTTGGTCGAATATATTTGTTGTTTGTTGTCTTTGTCAGATAGAAGAGGAGGCTCAAGCTAAATGCAACAACATTATATAATTTGAATTATTTTATCCTATAAATTAAAAGTATTAAAAGTTTAGGGATGGGTGCCCCTCTGGCCCACAACTCAACTTTTCAATCCACACGATGTATCTTATTTGCAATTAAAAATCTGAGAGTAATAACGGTTCCATTATAATTCAGGATTATTTTTCTACTTTTTTGTGTTTAGAATTTAACCTTTATTATTGGTAATTGATTTTGTACCTAGGAGGCTTCCAAGAAATTATGATGAGAGGACCAATTATCTGCCCTAATTTGGCTACATTGAAAATGGGAGATATAAGAGCCAATCTTGAAGACAAATTAAACTAAATTATTCAAATTTTGAACTACCAAACTTACACAATTCAAAAATCATGTTCCTTGTTTAATTTGTATTTTTCAAAATATCTTTCAAATTTAGTTTCAAATAAAAATTTAAATTTCTTTATCTTAAAATTAACTCAAAATTTCAATTTTCATATATGACTTTTTATCAACTATTCGGCCTTGATTATTGATCATCATAGCTTCTATTTTCTATTTAACCAGCTATAATAGAATTTAATAAAAAAAATAATTTAACAAGCAGCTAAAACAGAATCTATTAGGGTACAGAAATATAAAAATTGATTAAAAAAAACATAATATATATAACAGAATCAAAATTTGTAGAGAAAAGGATGAGAATAATTATTTAGGGTCGAGCATTAGAAAAGAAAGATCGTATGTGTTAAAGAGAGTTAAAATATATGGATGTAATAATCTAGTTTTAAAATTATTCGAATAGGATTTAAACAATAAGTTTTACTTCCCTATATTCTAAAAAAAGTGGTCAAAATTAGTATGATTCAACGGTAATTGACACTAAGGGTGAACATGATACCCCGACAAACCGCCGATCAAAATAGGTATGCAAAATGAGTCCTAAAAAAATGGGAAAAATACATTTTTGTCGCGGTTTAAGGGAGGTATAACTAATATTCACTTGAATTTTTAATAATTAACGACAATGAAATCAATTTGCCGTTGCAGAGGGAAAAAGTTAGGACTAAAATTTAATGGGTAGAAATATAAAATCAGATTTGGATAAATCCATTAAATGTTGGAAAAGTAGGTTGGTTCGGAAAAAAAAAAAAAAACCTATAAGGGCAAAGTTGAAAAGTCTAACAATTTTTTAAATCTACTTAGTTTGGCTGGTCTTGCAAAATACTATACTATTAGACATTTTTTCAAACGGGTGTCCAAATTTGGCCGCCGCCCATGTAAAATACATAGGTGTAACATGGGCTTCAAAACAGGCCCAAAAAACAATAAACTGTGCCCAAATCAAATAATTTAACACATAATGTCTTGGATGAGCTATTTTGAAAACTTATTTTTACAAATGTTGCATATTTACAAATTTTACAGTTTTAGATTTCTTGATTTAAAACTTTTTTCAAATATCAAATTTGTCCTCATTTATGACATTTATATTTATTATAATTAATATTCCAAATTTGATTTTGTAACATTAAATTATTATAGGGCCTAAATCAATCATTCTCATAATCCCCTAATTCACTCGTTAATATATTATACCAAAGAATGAAATTTATTACAAAATATTCAATTATTCTGATAATCACTAAATTTACTTTTTAATATATTCTACTAAATAATGAAATTTATTACAAAATATTTTTTCATTTCATTACAATTTTGGCCAAATTTCAATAATATAGTCATTATAACATACACTTGGATGGAGATATATATTAATTTATATTGAGATATAAACTATATCCGACAACCTTTTCATTTATATGGAAATATAAACTATATCCGGCTATAAACTTAAGCAACATATACTTAACAATGGTGATATAAACTATAGCTATTATAACATACACTTAACAGTGGTGATATAAACTATAGTCATTATAACGTACACTTATATGGAGATATAATATAAATTTGGCTATAAAGTATATACGACTATATCCCTCTACAATTAACAAACAAAGCGAATAACCTACAAACCTTCCGGTCAGCGACTAAACAATGATCGGATAAACGGAGGGCTCGGATGGTCGACGGGCGGTCGGCGACAAAAAAAGAAACCTTGGAAACGGACGGAAACAATGGACGGGAGGCTAGAGACGAAAGAGAAGCTAAATGGACTGTTCCGACGATGAAAAAGAACCGAGACGGCGGCCGGAGACGAAGGAACGCAGAGGAAGAAGAGGAAAAATTCATACACCTTTGGTAAGCGAGAATATACAGACAAAGGAATGGACGGAAACATAACGACAGAGGAAGAAGAAAAGCCGGAGGAAGGAGGTTTTCGAATTTTGGGATTTGATATGTTTTACTTTTGGAAAGTCTAGTTAGGTAAAATTTAAGGGATTTAAAATTTAATTAATACTAAGGTGAGATATAAAATGATATATTAGTAAATTGGGTGATGGGTACCATCTTAAATGGTTGTTTCTTGACAAAATGTAAATTTTATACAATTCAATCATTTTGTGTAATTATATAGTCTCTAAATTTAAAATTTCAATTATTAATAATATGGAATCAGGAAGGCATGCCTTAGCTATTAATGAAATTCAAAGCTTAAATCATATAAAATTAAATGAATCATCCTGCCAGCAAAAATCTTTAGATTTAAATTTCGAATTCAATACAAAACCTAGATTCCCTCGATGACACTATATAAAGAGCATTTTAGCCACAATAGAGGACCTAATTTTGAAAGACGAAACATTTTAATATATATTCTCGCTTACCAAAGGTGTAAGAATTTTTCAATATACAATTTCAATTGTTTTTTTTTTCTTTTTTTAATTCAAATTTCAATTGTGTTGGAACTTAAGAGATTGAAAGGTAATATTTGTCTCATCACTACGTTCCATTGACTCAATTTAATGTTTTACATAAGCTCTATTTCTATTGCTATAAATATGTATTTAGATTTTAATTTTTTAACGTAAAGTAATTTTGTTGTTTCTTTAGAATAATAAAAGCATACATTTAAGAAAAATTATCTAAATTTTTTTTTTTTTGATTCCATGAATGAAAGAATACAATTTGGATTATTATTATACAATGTGCATATACTGATGGAAGGATTTCCTGAGTCTGAATAAATTATTCCACAGTCACCATGGCCATGGAGGACGAAACTTCAATTTGTGACCGAAAGCTCACCACCGTTTTGAGCATCGACGGCTGCGGCGATGGTGGCGGAATCAGAGGCCTCATTCCAGCCACCATCCTCACCTTCCTCGAGTCTGAGCTTCAAGTAATTAACGACTTAATTCATTAATTTGCCTTGTTTCATATGCATGTATAACTAATATTTACTTGAATTAATTTTTGATATGTTTGCAGAAACTCGACGACGAAGATGCAAGGATGGTAGATTACTTTGATGTGATTGTCGGAACGGGCACGGGTGGACTGGTGACCGCTATGTTGACGGTGCCAGATGAGAACAGGCGCCCATTGTTCTCCGCCAAAGACATCAGAGATTTCTACCTCGAACACGGTCTCAAAATCTTTTATGAGATAATATTAACGATGAATTAGTCATTTCTATCCACAATTCTTTTATGAGATAATAAACCTTATGTTAACGATGAATTTTTAAAAAATGAGAAATAATACTTTTGGATACAAAATAATATAAATATAATTTTATTATACAAAGTTGAAATATTATATTTAATAAAAATTGAGTTATTTGACTTCAATACGAATTGACAAAAATATTTTCAAAAAATGAAGATACTTTGAGAAAAATTAAAACTTTTAGAAAATTTCTAAATTGATCAAAATAAGTGGCTGTACTTTTTAGAGTCAAGATTATTAGGTCTAATCTTTCAAAAAAACAAAGAAAAAATTCGAACTAACCATCTAATCATGCAAAAATCATTGTATGCTAAGCTGAAAGCCGTTTCCAAAACAAATCAAAATCTCATAACAATATTTTTTGCTTTTTTTTTTGGAAAAAAAATCTTATTCTTTTAAATATACTTGACAAATGACATTTTTCCTTAAGTATTTATCTAATATCTAAGATGAAACTATGTATAGCAATTTTTTTAATTTATTTTTTTTATAGGATATAATTAAGTCTCCACGTGCTGGAATAAGTTTTGATAAAATCCGGGCATAATCGTGAATTTGAATTCAAATATTTTTATGCCAACTATTATCAAGAGGCTCTATAAATATTTGTAAGTAAAGGTGAGAAGGTGTCCGAACTTTGTGATTTTTTTAGCACATGGAACATTTCCGTACCAACAAAACTATCGGAGTGCTAACTTCCGAGAGATCCCGTCTTACTTAATATTTCCGGTAAAAACAGAATATTTAAAAATAAATATAGAAAATCATTATTGTTAATTTATTATTATTATTATTATTGTTATTATTTGATAAAATATAGAAAATTGCAGATTTTAAAATCTAAACAGAAGTGCATTACATCTGGACTGCGATTCTAATTTGAAATTCACAAAATTCGACTCCCAAATCTCATTGGTGTTGCTGTACCCGACTGTTGCGGAATGGATTGTGACCGTCCAATAACAACGCGTCATATAACCCACCGCCACGTCACCACGTGGAAGGAGGACGAGGACGGCGAGGCAAGTGACGGTGAACTCGGAGCAACAATACCCAGATCTTGTTCGTACGCGTGGACACCTGTACGGAATAAAATATTAATAGATCGCAGATTTTAATTAATTAACTATTAACTATTTAATTTAAAAAGGCAGTTACTTAGTTAGTCTAAGTGCTAAGTAGTAGTAGGTAAGTAACAAATCGACGGGGCCGTTAAGAAACGGAAAAAATGCGGGATTGAGATTAATTTCAAGGGCTTTCTAAAATAGTAAATTTTGAGTTAATTACAATCATGCCACTATCACCTCTTCAAACCTCACACTGTCTCACACTCTAATCTAATATGTTTATTTAATTGTTTACTTTGTTTCCTACCAAACTTTGACTAATGACAGATTTTGCCACTGTCATCTTTCTCCCGTTAATATTTTTATTTAGTTGTTTATTTCCAGTTAAATTTATAAAAATCATTTTTATGGCCCTTCCGCCCTATATCTCTAGATTTTAAAATCTCCTTATCGTCCATTTAATTAAACTTATTTTTTCTTCTCCATACAAAGTCCTCTACAACATTCGATACTGAAAACATATAAGAATTAATTTCTAAGACATGTGGTCATTGTGAGGTCTGAACACACACTCTCTCAATTTATCTTACACCAATGAACCGCCATGACCGTTAAATTATATATATAATTGGATACTAAACAGAAAATAGTAATTGATTATATTTTCTTGAGTCAAGTTTTCTCTATTTTGTAACCTGTTTTAAAAAACTCATGACCCTACTATCTAGTGAGTTTTCACTATTAAATCTTCGCTATTTCATCTTTTTTTTTGAAATCCAAATTATGCAATTGATAATTGAAAAAAAAATCACACTTAATAACTATTTCATTTAAAAATATATGTTCTTGATACTCTTATGTTATTTTATAATCCACTCCTTAAAGATACACTTGTTTTCAAATAATTCAAACTCATATAAAATTTTAGATAAAAATAATAAGGAAATACTTGAGTTGATAATGGTAATTGTAATTTGATTAGTACATTTATTATTCCAAAAACAAATTATCATCCCGAAATTATTCTATTTTTAAATCTCAATAGTCATTATGATAGATTAAAAATCATTAACAAGATCCCCGGAGGGAATATCTAGAATTATCCGATAGTTCTGGGATCATTTTATATATTTTCGAAAACATACGATATCGACACGTGTCCTCAAAAGAACAAGTTTTCCGTGTACAACACGATTCGCGTGCTGGGCGCAGTGTCACTGTACAAATATTCTCCAAAGGCGCAACGTATTTGACGGTAGTGGCAATTTCGTAATTAAAAGCCAGATTATGGGTTATTAAGTAAATTAAAATACAAGATTAGTATAATTTTATATTTATATATTTTTTTAAAGTTGAAGTGGATTTGGCGATTTTCGTGTCCCCAAATCCGTATGAAACAAACGTCCTCGTCCACTCGATGAACTCGTAAGACCCCTACCCACTCTCTCTCTAGTTTCTCTCTCTATCACGGACTTCACTTCTCACTCCTCTAGCCCACTCTCTCTCTCTCTAGAATCGTCTTCTTCATTCTTGAGAAACCAGGAATTGAGGGGAATTTGAGTTTTGTGTGTGCGTGGTGTGATCCGCCATGGCTGATGTGACCAAGTACCAGCCCATCAATGGCGGAAATCTGGTTTCAGACGTGAAGAGCCTCTTCTCCATTCTCAAGACCAGGAGAACCATGGCTTTTGCATATGGGTTCATGTTTGCTTTCGTTGTTTTCACTGCTTTTTTGGCGTTTAATCCTTCTACTACCACCACTTTTTCTCCTTCTTTCTCCAGTATTTTCGGCGGCGGCAACTCTGTTACCGGTAATTCTTCTGATGGGGCTTCTGGATCTCGGTACTCTTCTTTTTTTTCTTATTTTTTCCCCAATGGTTCGTTCGAGCAGAGCAATCGGGTGGTTCCTCCGCCGGCGCCGGAGGCTAATTTGTCTAGATCTAGTAATGCCACGGTTCAGCCTCCCGTCGTGGACACAGAGCCGCCGCGTGTGAAAAATCGTACGGAAGTTAATGGTGATCAAACGAAACGAACGGTGGTGCCGGAAAATCCACCGGCTGGAAATCAGACGCTAGGTTTGCCAGTTTCTCCTCCGACTGCAATTCAACCGCCGACCGACGCGGCGAAAAACGATGCTCAATCTACGCAAGTTTCCGAAGTTCCGAACTCAAATCAAACTAAATCGCTGCCGGCCAAAGCCCCTCCAGTGGCGGACGATCAGGTTAAGAGTTCGGGGCTGAAATCGATTCCGTCGCAGAATAGCAGTTCTAAGACAGAAGAGAAACAAGTTGCGGAGGGAACTTCGCCGGCGAATTACACGGCTCCATTGTCGAAGAAACAGAAAGGCGAGATGAGTCCTGATTCTGGCGAATCGGCAAAACAGAATGATTTAGAGTCTTTGAAGAATTGTGATTTTTTCGATGGAGAGTGGGTGCCGGATGATTCGTATCCACTTTACAAACCTGGTTCCTGTGGCCTTATTGATGAACAGTTCAATTGCCATCTGAATGGCCGACCTGATAAAAACCATCAGAAACTCAAATGGAAACCCAAGGGCTGTGATCTCCCAAGGTATGAACCAAAATTTTCAGTGAGTTCTGTTGATAGTTGAATTTTTTCTTTCCAGGTCTTGAGTAACTTTTACTGAATTGAATTTTGTAGTCTGGAATTTCTTGCTCCCTTTTTCTCTTTTAACTTTTCTTTCTGTATGTCGTGTATAGAAAACATGAAAAAGGAAAAAGAATATGTTTGTTCTTTTAGTCAGTTTGGAGGATTTGATGAATCCAAAGCAACCATTTGAAGCCTTCTGGGTTTTTGCTCTCTTAGCTATTCCTTCATCTTTATGTATCATTGCTAATCTAGTTTACTCTATCAAAATTGTGTCAAACATTGTTTGTAGCTCATTGTTAAGGGGCCAATAGTATTCATATGTACTCGGAACGATTGGTTTCCATAATTTAGCTCTCTAATTATGTGGCAATGTAGGTTGGATGGAGGTCGAATGTTGGATATGTTGAAGGGGAAGAGATTGGTTTTCGTGGGCGATTCACTGAATCGAAACATGTGGGAATCGCTTGTTTGTATATTAAGAAACTCGGTTAAAGATCAAAGCAAGGTGTTTGAGGCTCATGGAAGACAGGTATTCAGAGGGGAAGCAGCCTACTCTTTCATATTTAAGGTTGGTTATAGTGTCCTACTTGTTCTTGCAAAAGTATTGCTCTATATTTGTTGAATGTTTATTCATTTGATGTGTTTCCCTTTTGGTTTGGTTTGTATCGATCAATAGGATTATAACTGCACTGTAGAGTTCTTTGTGTCTCCTTTCTTAGTCCGTGAATCGGAGGTGCCGGACAAGAATGGTAAAAAGAAGGAAACATTGCGTCTTGATTTGGTCGGGAAATCCTCTGATCAATACAAAGGAGCTGATATAATCGTCTTCAACACCGGTCACTGGTGGACTCATGACAAAACTGCAAGAGGGTAAGTGTGAATTTGATTTGTTTTTCGAGTGAAATCCTGTTTTCCAAACCTTGGAGACGAAAGCAATAAGTATCATTTGGCAATGTTGAACGAACTGCAGGAAGGATTATTACCAAGAAGGAAGCCATGTTTATGAAGTATTGAACGTTCTTGAAGCGTTTCGGAAAGCTATAACAACGTGGGCGAGATGGGTCGATAGGAACATAAATCCAATGAAGTCCATTGTTTTTTTCCGGGGCTACTCTGCATCGCATTTCAGGTAAGCAAACGAACAAAAGACAGAGTAACTAAATGACAATCTATTTGCACATTGAAACAATCAAACTTCAGGTCATTGTTGAATGATGAATCAATTTTGTGTTTAACAGCGGAGGACAGTGGAACTCCGGTGGGCAATGCAGCAGCGAGACCGAGCCGATCAAGAACGAGACATTTCTGAAACGGTACCCGCCGAAGATGGTTGTACTGGAGAGGGTATTGAAAGGGATGAAAACCCATGTCACCTACCTCAACATTACGAAGATGACAGATTTTCGGAAGGACGGGCACCCTTCGATCTACCGAAAGCAAAACCTAACAGAAGAAGAGAGGAAATCGCCATTGAGATTCCAGGACTGCAGCCATTGGTGTCTTCCTGGTGTTCCTGATGCATGGAATGAGATTTTATTTGCAGAACTATTGCTGAAACAGCAACAGCAAACGAGAACATAGAGGTAAAAAGAAAGAAAAAGTGAAAGTACATAATTATTTATTGGGTTGAGCTCATATAAGTTTTAGAAGATTAGCCCTTTTTTTTCTTTCTTTTTGGGATTATAGAGAGAATCAAACAGCAAAGAAGTCAGATCCAAAGAATTTATATGTTTTTTTTTTCCTTCTATAATAATTTATGAGAGTAGGAAATAGAAAGGAAGTTTGTGTTCTTGAGGAAATCTGCTTGTGGTGAGATGAAATTAATCAGATTATGTTCATGTGAGAGAGAGGATGATTAAAGGATGCTTCCTGGTCAATTCCACAGTTGAAGTTACCATTTGTAAATTTTAAAATTATTTGTCATTTTTTATGTTATTTTTCCTTGAAATAATGCAATCCCTTATTCTGTGCTATTTTTCATCATGAAATTCCTTCTCTGTATTGAGTACGGTCCCTCTCTTTGTCTTTTTGTTAAAATATAATTTTAAAAGCTTAGAGACTAAATTTATAACTTAACCCAAAAAAAAAATTGTAGAATCTTTGGAGATCAAATTAAATATAAAGTAAATTGTGGGGACTATAATTATATTATAGCATTTTGGGTCTCAATTCTTTTACTAATTTTCAAACAGTCTTAACTCCCAAGTGTGACATTGTCAGTCATAGTCCTAATAAGTATGACAATGACTAAGAACTGCATGTGAAGATTAATTTAGAGAATTAATTATAGTGGTGGTGTTAATTACCCTTTTGACCTTTTCTCACATGGGACTTTCTTTTGAGCAACAAAGTACATATTGTTACAACACAAACTCAAGTTACACAAGCTAACTAAAAAACATCTCATACAATTAACTGAACTAACACTCATAAAAATCCCAATAGCTAATATCAAACTTTCATAAGAAAAGAAAACTCAATGGACTAATTAATGACGATATAAAAAAATAATATCGACTCCTTGCTTTGCTTGTTGGGGAATTGATCCATAAGTTGATAATTCCAAATCAAAAACCTACCAAACATCCCTCCATTTAAATTGATAGACACTAATAAGGGGGTGGGGTGGCCGTAGGCGTGGAGGGCATTAAAGAAATAGGCTTAGGATTTGGACCAATCAATTACAAGATTATTGCATTGAAAAATGTGTCCCCTAACATTTTTGTGTTTTGTAATTGACGCGGCTGTCGGCGATCGCTTTTAGGGCGGTCACCGTCACGCATCTTGTCGGCGAGTGCTCCTTTAATTATTCCATCTAATTATTATTTTATATTCCCATTCATTATTCACCCCTCCCTTTTTCGTCCAAATATATTACTTTGGAGTTAAAAGCTTCTATTTCATTTTCATGACATTCTCCATTTTTCAATTTCTTCTACTTTAATCAAATCCAATTCCAATTCAGTTGATTAAGGTACATCTCTCCATCATGGAGTGACTACAAAAAAAAAAAAAAAAAAAAAAAAAAAAATTGTTTGTGTATTGTAAACTTTTCTTTAAAGAAAAATAGTTTCCGCCATAAAATTTAGAAATATATTACATGGTGTCTTTAATTTTGTCAAATCAGATCATTAGACGACAATGAAGATTAATCTTGAGAATTATTGAAAGTATATAGTACTAAATTTGGACACTTAAAAATGCTTTTGAGTCATGGACCCAAACAATATTTTAAGCTAAAATTTTTGTTAATGGTGATAGTTTTCTTGTTTGACGTGTTTTTAGAGATAAATTGGAGTCTGAAGAGAATTAACGTGTGGTATAAAGTTAATTCAAAAGTATTTTAAGATTATTTAATCAAACAATTGGGATCAAATTGATAATATGGATGGTATTTGTATTAGATTATATGACTTAGCTTTTATGGACTTTTTCTTTTTATGACCAATCTTTAGGATTTTGATTTGAAAAATTTGTGAATGACCTTGTTGGTGTGATCCTCTGAGCATGTTGTCACATATTTATTTTTAAAAAAAATGGCTTTTCAATCAATCATTAGGTTGCTTAAGTTAAATAAAGGCAATATTTATGTAACAACCTTAGTAAATATGTGATTATGAAAATTTGAAACTATTTTTAACATATAATTACAAAGAAATATAGAAGCCTATAAATAAGATTTAGCCTCTTAGACTTAAAAATAAGGTAAGATAGTCAAATCTTATAACATGTAAATTAAAAAATCTAGTTTAAGGGAGATGAGACCACTTGCCTCAAAAGTCCACTTTAGGAAAACTAGACAGTGGCTAGTTCACAACTGGGCCTAAGGACTAAATTTCAATTGAAAATAGAAATATTTTTAATACATATAATTACAGAAATGCCCTTAGGCCATTTTGGTGAAAAGTTATGTTTAATAATATCAGGGTGCTTAGAATAAAGATGGACTTGAATTGTGCCTTTTCAAGCATGTTGGCATTTAATGAGAGTATTTACTTTATTTAAAACTCCAATCTTCCTTAATTATAGAATTTATTGAATTTTATGATGGATTAAAAGTTGAAAAACATTTGTCTTAATTTGTGGAGGTCATTAAATATTTTTTTTTTTACCTTGGATAATGATACATGATATATATATAGATTTCAAAATTAAAATGACTCGAATAACCTAAACGACTATTTCAGGGTTGGGTGCATTTAGCTAGGGTTGTTTGGATTGTCCGAATTTGCAACTCCAACAATTAGATTGGATTTAAAAAGTATTTGATCCACATATAACTCAAATATTACATAATTGAATTGGACTAGGCCCATCATGTGGTGCTAAGTCCAACACACTCTTATATTTAAGTCGAACAAATGAGTTAATTTGAATACAATAAGAGATAGAGTTGTGTAACATACCTCCTACACGAAATCTATCCTCCTATTTATAGAAAGAGAGAGTTTCGTCTTTAGGTCTTAGGCCATTTGAATTGTCAATCATTTGATTTCTAGCTATTATCTCAATCATTCTCCAAAATTCATGGATGATTGATGATGTGTAAGCTCCTTGGATAGGGTGTTAGCACGTCAAGCCTCTTAGTTGTGGGGTTGAGTTTGCCAATTTGGCATTTAGGACCTTGATGGTCAGCTCACCATCTCGGCCTCGTGGACTTGGTATCAATTAAGCTCAGCCTACTCGACTTCAGGGCCTTGATGGTTGGCAGACTCAACCACCTCGACCTCTTGACTTTGGTTGTCAGTGCAACTCAAGCACCTCGGCCTCGAGGCCTTAAGCTCAAGCTCAATTGGATTATTTTGATCCACTGTAATACTTTAATTTTGAATATAAAAACATTTTGTTCTATTTAGGATAAATAACTTGTCGAAAATTAATTTTAAAGTTAAAGATAAAATAAAGTTTTATGCAATATTTATGGGCTAAAATTAAATATTTTAAAGGTAGAATCCAAAGTAGGTATTAGAACTTAGGAACTCATTTAAATATTATATATAGATATATATATATATATATATATATTTGAAACGTTTAAATATTAAAAATTGATAACAGTAAAGGAAGAAAAAAAAAGAAAGAGAAAATAAATTAAAGATGGGCCTTTGAAAGTAAAAGTATTAAAGTTGGGCCTTGGATCATCTTTACGGGCTTACCAACATCTCTGCCCCATCAGGAGATAATATTACGATATTAAGTTTAATCTTCTAACTACACTTTTATAAACCTTGTTCAATAAATATCAAATCAATTTTTTTTTTTAGACTGAAACCGACACAATACAAATTAAAATTTACACAATTTGAATTGATAGTAAATTTTAATTGACACAATTCAAATTTACTATTAATTCAAAAAGTAGCCATTTTTTTTATCTAACATAAAATTACATACGAAGGTAACAATTTTTTTTTTAATCTTATTAGTTTTCAAGCCATTTGATTTTTCAGTTGAAGGTAATAACTCTAGTATAAAGCTAGCAAATAGAACAAGGGTTGACTTGTTTTGTTTTTCTTCTTTTTTTTTTCTTTAATGATTTGAAGCGAGCTGTGAGACTTTTTTTATAAAGTCTTGGAGAAGGACATGAGTTGACATAATTGTAAATTAAAATAGTTTGAGAACTCAAACTCAAATCAAACTTTGCAACTAAAAAGTGAATTATCCACTAATTACATCTTCCACTTAGTGCATATCATAAATGCCTAGATTCTAATCTTAGAGAAAATGTTAGGTAAAAGGGCAATTCAATTAGATCAGGGTGAAATTGTAAGTTGTATGTTGATTGATTCTCTCCTATCCGTCGATTATTGTAGATTTGTTTCATCTGCTAACGTAAGAATAATTCAATTGGTCAAAAAATTACTTACGTCTTCATCAAATCCTTCCACTATGCTCTATTTTTCATAATCGTCAAAAGCTTCCTCAAGCTCCACACGTCATCAATTTCGACCTCAAATCAATTTACCCAATTTCTCCACTTCAAAAAAGGAGGTTGACCTAATTATGTTTTGACCTCTTTAATTGATCAAATTGCCCCTATATGGAAAAACGGTTGAAAAGATAACGTTTCATGAAAAATTGTATTGAGAATCATAAAGCCATATGAATCAGAAAAGAAGCAATTGAATCTCTCTAAATCCAAATAATTAGCCCCCAATTAATGATTTAAAATGGGGTTTTGACTTTCAAGTTGGATTGAAGATATATATTTGATCGTATATGATGCGATGGGATTTGCAAAGAAACCTTCTCATAATAACATCTAATCCAATTCTGATTTCGCTTAATAATTTTCAAAGTGAAATGATTGCATTAAAAATTAAAACAAAACAAGTCAACCTTTACAAGTCAACACAATCGATCATGAATTTCACTCAAGATTTGACCAATGTCACTAAGAACCTTTTTTTCTTCCTTAAATTATATCTTTACTCTATCTTAGTTTCAACCTTAATTTAGTTTACCCATTATTTGTAATTACATTTCAAAAGAAGTTACACTTAAAATCAACCAAAATTCATATTATTTTTCAAAACTTGTCCAACCTTATATCATTTTAATTAAAACAATTATTATAGAGCTTATCCAATGCACCTACAAATAACTTGTCACGTTATATTTTAATCCGGAAAATATATAGTGAGTTGAAATCAATTGAAAGGAACCCTAATAAAATTTCTAAAAGTATAAAAGTAAACTAAAACTATAATTAAAACATAGGGATCAACATTATAATTAATTTAACATTTTTTTTAATTGCTTCTTCTTCAAGTATTAGCCCCGAAAGATGTAAATGATGAGCTTTTGATCATACTCGTTGCAGGCCATCAATGGAGAGTCTCGAGATTGGCTTTGAAATTCATGTGCATAGGGTTTATTATGTCCATTTGCAGCCATGGCTGCAGCCTCTTGCTTGCCTTGCAAGTCCTCCTTTGCTTCTCTATTGATCCATGATTATGATTATTATTATGATTGTAATCACTAAGCTGCAAATATTACTTGATCTCTCCCATATGATTATCATAATCAAAGTCCAAAAAAATTAGGGTTATCCAATTAAACTCATTGCACCATGTTCTCATAACCATTTATCTTTGCTTCAAGATCAGCTGAATCTTCGAGTTATGTTCCATTTGATGATAAAATCGATCGTGTTAGCGTAGTGTTATATTTTAAACTTTTGAACCTATAACCTTACCCTTTTAGAAAAAGCAGAGATGTCTTAATCATTAAGGTTCCAAGATGGTTCCAAAGTCCTATTTGATAAGTATTTTATTTTTGAAAATTAAACTTATAAATACTCCATTTTAAAAAGGTTTTCAAAATCTAAGTTTGAATTTTGAAAACTTATATTAAAAAAAAAAAAAGGTAATTTTGAAAAACTTGTTTATTGTTTTTCAAATTTGACCCAAAATTGAAATGGTGTTTTATGAAAAGCGAGAAACATAAACTTGTGGAATAAGTGTTGGCAGTTGCGTAGGTCCTATTAAACTCTTCCTTTCAATACGATTACGGGTTAAGATGAGCGGGAAAGCCACTATCGTGTATTGTTTTTTATTTATTCAATTGAAGATACATATGGGTAGTGCAAGACCTTACCAATTAATAAAGAATATCCAACTGATTAAAAGACGAAAATCATTATCGAAAAGTAACGACATTTAAAAGTTAAACTAAAGAGTTAACATGAATTGAAATTGCTTAATACATTCACAACAGGGAGCAAAAATTTGCCTTTAAATTAGATAAAAGGAAAAAAAAAATTCTGCCCTTGGTTCTTGTTTTCTTTTGAATAACTAAACAAAATTTAAATAACAATACATCGTCATCTCTCTCCCAAATTCTTGAACCTTTGCATATTCCCCCAAAAAAACCCTACAACCATGCATGCAACAGCAACAACCGTAAGAACCCGGAGAGAATAGCCATATATCAAAGCTGGAGACAACAAAACACATCCAAAAAAAACCTCCCCCAAAGAAGAGAAAACATATTGCTCCAACCCCATAAAAAAAAACTATTTACAAATTCTCAAGATCACATTTTTCTCTTTTGTATTCATGAATCGCCATGGAAGAGGATTACATTCCATATCAATGGCAATCATGAAGCAGCCTGGTGCAAGTGTGGAAACGGCAAGATTCTCGGCTTGTTGGCGAGGCATAGAGCGGACGGGTTTGTGGCCGTGGCGGAGGTGGTTTTCGCAACAGGAGCGGGAGCGGTGGTGGCGACACGCTCACACGAGGGGCACATGGTGAGGGTGGTGGCCGGAAGCTGCATATAAAAGGGCTGAGAAGTTTTTAAAGCTCTTAATTCTTGCAGTTCCTTCTGCAATCTTCTGTTCTCTTCTGTCAATGTCTCGCAGCATCTCCTTAAATACTCACAATCTACTTCTGTCTGCTTCAACTTTGTCCTAAAACACACACACGTCCATCTTTTCAAATTAATCCCCAATAAAGCTTTTGCATTAATTAATGATTCTTTCTGACAGCATTTCAAATACAACATTACCGTGCAACCAAAGAAAATTAGAAGATCAAAAAACAAACACAAAAAAAGGACAACTTTATGATACCTTGCTCTTCTGTTTTGGAACCAAACTTCAACTTGTCTTGGTCGGAGATTTAGCTGCTTGGCTAGAGCTAGCTTCTGCTTCTGAAAATTGGAATATCATGGATTCTTGTTAGGGTTTGTTTAGTAATTGGGTGGTCAAAAAACTTAATAAAAATCATAATTTGGGATTTTACAGAAACATTGTTCCAAAAGCTCTCGGCAACGTAACATAGTATTTTCATATATATTAAGGATAAATAAACTACGACTTGCCGATTTGGAGAGTTGACTTACAGGATTGAGGGTGCTGTGTTCTTTGAAGCTTTCTTCGAGAAAAGCCGATTGTTCTTTAGAAAGGCGGAGTTTTTTCCGGGCAGAGCCGTTTTCGTCGTCGTCGCTGATTCTCGACGAAGCTCTCTCAGTTTCCATCTCGAAATCGGACGATCTCTTGCTTCCTCCGCCGTTTCGGACCCCGAAATCCATCTGAAAAGACGACACCGCACTGTTCGGAGACGACATCCCAGCCGCCGCAGCCGCCGCCCTGTCGTCTGTCTCCTCCGCCGGCCCCACCGCCGGCAACCGGTTCACGTCCAAAACCCTCTCCGCTCCTCCGTCTGAACAACCCCGTTCAGCCATCACTAATATATATATAACAATAGCAACATCTATCAAATTAAAACCAACACCTAAAAAAAAATCACAATCCCAGCTAAAATTATTAACTAATATCACCAATAAAACACCCCTCAATCCAAAAGTGATATTTCAATACTCTCCTTCACTCCTGCGTTTGAAAAATTACAAAATTACAAAACACTGTAAATCATTATAAAGGGAGAGGATACAAATTGGATCTTACACCCTCCCACTTTAATATTAAAATGAATAAATTACCACCCAATCCAAAAGTAGGTGAATTTGGTAAATTTAATTTATATATATATATGATGAAATCGAAAAAAAAAACCCAAGTTGTAATTTTTGAATAGAACAAAAAAGCGGAGAGAAAGAGAGGAGTAATTTACAGTGATCGGAGAGCCATGGAAATGGAAGGTGAGAAGAAGAAGAGTGATGAGAACGAGGAACAGGAGCCGGCGGGAGAAGATCCAGCTGAACCGGCGGATCCGAACCCGAACCCGACCCGGGAAGAATGATTCTCTCATCATCATCATCTTCTTCATCTTCCTCCTCATCGTCGTCCTCTTCACGAACCTCTCTTCCTTGATCATCGTGGATCGACGCCGAGCCCGAACCCGAACCCGAGGCAGAGGCAGAAGCAGAATCGCGGGCCAAGCCGACGCAGAAGCCCAACGCCATAAATGGCGACGCAGAAGAAGAAGAAGAAAGCTTGGAAGGTTTAGAGAGAAAACCAAATGGCTTGTTGTTATTAGTGGGAGTATCTCCAAGGCTGAGAGCCAGCTCCATTTTTGGAACAACGAAGAAGAAAAAAAGAAGACAACTTTGGAGAGAAACAAGAGGAGAAGAGAAGGGTTTAAAAAGAAACCCAAACAGAAGTGGGTTTTTAAATACGCCAATTAACAAACAAACAACAAAACAGAAAAGCCATCAAAGGAACCACCTTTTTTCTTTTTTTTTTCTCTTTTCTTTTTTCACCTTTTTTTCCAATTTTTTTTTTCTAAGAGAGAAATGGGTGAAGAGTGAGATTGACCGACAAAACCAGATTGACAAGTGCACGTGAAAATATTTAATTATACAGCGGTTCATACACGAGACTTTAGAGTTTAGAGAGAGAGAGACCAAACAAAAAAATAAATAAGAACCAAAAAAAAAAAAACCAATATTTAGATTTAGGATATCTCTCAAGTGGGGTATTAAAACAGAGCAGACAACGTTGAATATTTATTTTCTGTCGACACATACAAAAGGGTAAAGATTATGATCCTTTTTTCTCCTTTTTCTCTTGTGTATATCCTAATCTAACAAATTATTTAAACTCCTCTAAATAATTTTAGTATTTAACATCTTTTTCTGTTTTTTGTTTGGCTAATGAACTTTTTTTTAACTAATGTGTGGTTTAATATTCTTATGATTGGAATATGGAGATTGGTTAGATAATGTTTAGAATACAGTAAATTTATAAATTTGTTAGTAAAACAATATTATTTTCGCTATTTATTCAACTTTTTTATATTTAACTTGATTATATCAAAACTTCAATAATAACATGAAAAAAAAAAATCTTTTGCTAAATTTTAGTTCTGTATGGTGGTCCAATAAAATAATTTTTTCAAAAGCAATTATTTTTGGTACGGCTCGCTTACTTCCCAAGCTAGTGTGTATATATATTTTATGAAATCTAATAAAATCATCCAAAACAGAAATAATATTTTGGAGAAATTAAAATTATGTTCGATTTGATTTACTTAGCTAAAAAGATATAGTTTTTCACATAAAAGAATAACAAAATAACTAAAACCATTTGAAATCATAAGCACGAAAAATGTGAAGGTTATATTAGTAAAATACACCATGTCCCATGATGTTGCGACAAAACAAATAAAAATATTCAATTATATTTTGTAAATAGCTATACATCTGACATTACTTAAATTATTAATCAACTCCATACGAAAATACAAAATAATTAAAAAAAAGTTTAAATAATTAATAAAAACATCATGAGAATGTATTTATTAGAGGCAGGCAAAGGCACAAGGCTTGACAGAAACGGATCAACCTTTGACTCAGAGACTTCTTCAATAGAAATGATTAAGTAATTGATATATAATTTTAAAAATTATAATTATAGTTTTTAATTAATTATTAATTATTAATATTAATTACTAAATCCTTAAGTGTGATTATCAAGACGACGTTAATATTATTGTCTTCTCACCAACCCAGCCACCCAAAATCATTGCATTAAACTTATTTTATTTTTATTTTTTTATAGTTCACATCCAACGGCTGGGATTCCATCAACTCACTGTTTCTGCATTTTTTTAAAATATAAAACTCATTATGACGTCAAGAAAATCTCATTAATTGCTCCCTTACCAAACACACCATCCATTCTAAATTTTTTTAAATGACCATATATATATATATATGCATAAGAAGTTGTTTTCATAATTCATTAAATATTAAAAACCCTTTGAATTATACTTATTTCATCAATATCTATATATAGTATATTATTGACTTATTTATTGAAGGAGATCCGAAAATTATTTGCTCGAATTATTCATTATTACATCACATCAACCTATTTGTATGATTGAGAAGTATTTATGTAATAGATAAATTTGCATATTTTCAAGGATAAATTTGTATATTTCATTTGTGAAAACACGAAATGTTATATTCGTCATTATTAGATTTTTTGAATAAGTTTTGATCATTATTGAAACATTATTTGAGAATTTATTGAATAGGATTTAATAATGTTTTTGTTTTTTATTTTTGAAAACAAATTTGATAAAATCAATTACACATATATTTATTTTGCTAAATAGGTAATTTAGTATTCAATGTTTATATATATATTTTTATTTAGTCTCTAACATTTTTCAAGTTTCAATTTTATCATTTACGAATCGAGGATTATGAATAATTTACTAATTTTGAAAATTGTCCTTTTCATTATTACAAGAGTATCAATTTAGATAATATTTTAATATTGGTTCATTTTTATAATAACAAATCCTTTTTAAGTTATATGAGTTATTACATGTCACAGTATGAAAGTAAAATATAGAGAATATTTATAGCTCAATTAACAAAATATATTTTGAATGTTATTTCGGGAATGAATTTTAATATTTTATCATATTATTGAAAGAAAATCCATACATAAAATACGAAATTAAATCATTAAAAAAAGTAAGGATGAAAAACTGGAAGAATGACCAAAAATCAAAGGTTAAATTATATATTTAAGCAATAATGTATTTGTTTAGATTATTTTTCTTTACCTAATTAGTTTTCAGTATAAATTTTTTTTTTAATCCGATGGCTTCAAAAGCAGACTTTCCCAAGACATCATCTTCCACATGTTGGGGTAGGAGTGGGCAAATAAAAATAAATTGTGGAAAATTTGTAAAAAAAAAAAAGGAAAAGATTTATTTTTTTTATTAATTTAATGTTGGGGAGAAAGAAACTTTCCCATTTTAATTTAAAAAATTAAAAAGGAAAAAAAAAAGTAGAGAGAGAGAGAGATTAGCACGAGATTTGACCAAATAATAAGATGTTTGACTTGGGGGGGCAGACAAGGTGACCATGTCTTTACAGTGTCCAAGGAAAGTGGTGTTTTTTATTTTTTTATAATATTTTCAGTGGAGGGTATAATTGTCTTTTCCAACAAGCAAATTGGCTTTTGTGTCTTTTGAGTGTAGTTCTCCCCGTCCCACTACCAAAAAACCCTACTCCCCTCCCACATTAGGGTATCCTATGGCCACACCCTCTCCCCTCTCTACTTATTTCTCAAATTATTGCCCTTCCTCCATTATTATTTATTTCTTCCCTTTTCAAATTTAATAATAATTACCGCCTTAAACCAAACCTCGAACCATCTATCAATAGATATAGTTAAACAATAATTGATATATACTCATTTTCTTTTTATACATATGTTATTAGTAGAATTCAAATATTAGAATGAGGATGTAAACATAGTACCACATGTGATTTTTTAAAAAAAAAGTATACAAGTAAAACAGTATTTCCATTATTACAAAGGTCGTTTTAGGTAGAAATCCTTCTTTTAATTCCAGATGTTTTTTTCTTTTTAAGAATTCAACTATTATAAGAATAAGTGATTAAACGATTCATTTTCAAGATACTAATAAATGTGATATAGGGTGTGTTTGGTCACTTTTTTTTTATTGTCAACATAACTTCCTCATGTTTGGTAATTAAAAAAAAAAAGTGATTTTAAGCAAGTTTAAAGTCATTCCAAATTGATTTGTAAGGTATATCATTTGAATGGTGATTTTGAAAAATCAATTATATTACATAAATCTCTTTTTTTAAATCACAAATTCTACCGTCTCTTCCAAATACACGTAGACTCGAATTGAAGGGTGAGAGAAAGGGGTAAAGTGCAGGAGAAGATAGGGAAAGAGTGAATTTAAAGAAGTGGGGGGTAGGTGAATAAATAATAAAGAAAAGAGGGGTATAAAAATAAATGGGGGGGAAGGCGCGTGGGGGAGTGCATCCAGGGGATGTGACGAGGTCAGATATGTCATGCTTTTGGGATCATTGCAATAATTGAACTCATGCAGGCTTTAATGATAAGCTTTAGAGAGAGAAAATTATAAATTAAAGAAAAAAAAAACAGAGAAGAGATGTTTGAATTATTGGGTGGGACCCACAACCCTACCCCCACCCAAGCGTAGGATATAGTGTCCCAATAGAACAACAACGAAAGGGCACCCACCCCCACAAATCTCTCTCTTTTTCTTTTTTTCTTCTTCACATTCCCTAATCAACGTTTTGACAATGAATCAATCATAGGGTTATGGCTTTGTCGCACTGATTTGGTCGCCCCCAACTACTCTCCCATGGGCCCTTCCCCTTATCTTCATTAAAATAAGTCTAAAATATTACGAGCCAATTAGAACATATCTCAATAGGATTAAGATACCTGTATTCGAATTTTAAATCGTATTATCAAAATTTAAAATATTACAAATTAATTCCTCATTATACTTAATTAAGTATAGATAAATGATACTTGCAAGAATTTCACTAGAATAATGGGTACAAATTTTCTTGTCAAAAAGTTAATACCACTACTTGCATCAAAGATAGTATTTTTCATTATAAGTATATCAAAAAGAGATAAAATATATGCAAATCAATAATTAGTGTGATTACAATCCATCAGTGGTTTAGAGTGTTTGATAGTGATGGTAGAATGAGTGATTTTGAAGAAAGAGATTTAAGTAATTTTTTCAAGATTATCGACAAGATAATACCTTTTAAAAATCAATTTAAAGTGATTTTAAACTTTCCTAAAATCAATTTTTTAATTTGCATAGATAGAAAGGGAAGAAAATGATTTTCGCGATTTCCATGATTTTATACTTAAATTTAATATTTATGCAAATCAACTATTATTATCGTACAAAGTGATGATATATTAATCACTATTGTTATTAAGGGTAATTAAATATTAACGCTTTTATTGGAATATGTTAAATTTTGTAATTATTATTTATGACGAAATATATACTTGTAATTAATTTTTCAAAAACAATAATTTCGGAAATGAAGCTACCCATTCAAATAAAAAATGTGTTGGCATTTTAGATTTTTTTTTTCTTCTTTAACACCTGTATATTGTATTTTCCAGCGTATCATTTTTAGTAATAATTATAAATTCTTCTCGTTTGTGTACCCTACGGTTTTTTCTCATTAGGATTTTCACGTGTAAAATTTGGGTTCTTATTATCTTTATTTCTTCACTTTTTTTCATTATGGATTTTCGATTAATAAAGTATCTAATAGATTAAAAATTTAGCACATCCTATTCGTCAAAAAAGATGTACGATACTTAAATTCAACTTGAACTATTAAAAAAAAATTTATTCGAATAAAAACAATACTTAAATATCATTTGAAATAAAAGAAATTTCAGGTTAAAAAACCATATTAAACAAACAAATTGCTATATATATATATATATATATATATATAGCTGGTCAATTCAACATAGAAAAAATATATTTTTTTTCAAGTTTCTAAGTCATGTTTGGTGGTTTTTGTTTCGGTTTATTTTCCAAAATATAAAGCAGCCTATCATTTTCTTACGAAAGTTGTGAAATAAAATACCTTAATATATAAAAGGTATTAGCATGCATGAAAAAGAAAATAAAAAACAACAAAGAATTTTGTCATTGCCTGAATTCAATTGGTGGCTTTCCCCTTTTCAATCCCATCTTTTCAATATCATAACCAAACCAATCTGTCAGGATAAGATTTTAAAAAATAATATCATTAGAATGGTGATTTTTTTTTTTAAAAAAAAATCTTTTAAATAGTTAGTTAGTTTGCTAGTGATAATAATTATTGTTTTATAATATATAGTTTTAACTGAATTGATTAAAACTTGAGGGGCTCTCGGAAACTTATACTTTATTATAAAAAATTTGCAAATTTTTTAAACGTGCTTTTCAAAATAGAAAATGGAACAAAAAATTTGTTGACAAACCACCTCATTAAAAAAAGTAGAAAATTTAAGGTGTTATATTAAATAAGGCTTAAATGTTTATGAATTTAGGGTTTAAGACCTTTGAATATCCTATCTAAGAGTGTGGTCGAAACTCCTTAGATATTCCATTCAAACTCAATAATTTATAGAGAGAAAATTGATGGGAAAAAATCCCCTACTCCTACCACAGGAGTAAACAGAAAATAACTTAGAAATTTAAAGAAAACAATAAAATAAAGAAACAAAAGAATTAATGTGAAAAAACTCCAAATCGGAGAAAAAACCACGGCCCACGAGAAAAAATCAATCTCAAAAAATATTACAAATCACACAGATTTCTCCCTCACCCCAATTATAAAAAACACTCTTTTAACTAGAGCTGTATTTCAATTGGGATGATTAAATCCCAACAACTCCTTTTATAGTAGTTGGAATGACAATTTCTAGCACATGGAGACCATATTATTTGATAACTTCCATTCCAATATTTTGCCAAAATCCAACAAAAATTACCAATAAAGTATAAATTAGTTTGATATTTTTTGGTCAAATTGATTATGTTTCTAAATTAAACCATCATCAAAACTAACTCTCAAATGGGCTAAAGTAACACGTGAATTTCAATTTCTAATCTTCAATTATTATTGTTGAGGATAACGGTACCCTCGTATCTACACAATAATATAATATTGTCCGTTTCGAACATAAACCTCACAACTTTGCTTCATTTCCTATACCTTGCAACCCCAACAATTATAACTTGATAAATTAATTATACAAGCGCAATTTGTGAATGAAGTAAAACCGCCACAATATACAACAAACAATTATCGTTGTAGGTGAGTAGGATTGAATGACCAAATGTTTTTTTTTTCTCTTTTGATATTCGTGTGTGTCCGAACCAACTTACGAGCATCTCAACTAATTTTATGGAACAACCGTGTTATATTGTTGAAAATTCATATAAATGAATTAAATTTATACAATCCATCTACTTAAATTTTTAGGTTAAGCCCTCGTTCAACAGTAACCAAAATTTTCATTATCATCGGGAAAAAAAAGAGTGGTTGTTTAAAACATTGAGGGTTGGTTGGGAGATGAATATCACGTGAGGAGGCAATGATGGGGGTTTGGAAGGAGGGAGTTCTGAAAAAATCAGAGAAACTGACGTTAAAAAAAAGTGAAAGAATATACAACACGACGACGTAGAAGCTGCTGCTGCACCATATTCATTATTCACTTGCCCCCACTTTCATATCACCTTTTTTTCCCATTAATACATTCAATTTTTGTTATTATTGTTTATTTTACTTTCTCTCCATGGGAGATGAAATACACTATTAGTCATTGAATTTAGAGAAATTTTTATTTGATTCTTAAATTTCTAAAGGACACTTAGACAATAGTTCTGATTAAACTCCCCTTAGTAACACTGAGATGGACTTGGTGTGTTGTATATTTATTTAATTTTATATTATTGTGAATTTTTTTTATTTTTCGTTTTCATTTTCTCCCTCTTTTCCTTTCTTTCCCTCCACTCTCTCTTTCTCTCTTCCTTTCTTCCCTCACGTGGTTTTTGTTTTTCATTATCATTTTCTTTCTCGGTCTCTCTAATTTGGATTTTGTTTTAATTTGATGATTTTACCAACATGGTAAAATAACTATACTTTTAACCACTTGGTATCTATGATTTTTCTTTTCTATTTGACTTGTTCTTACTGATTAATTTCGATAATCACAATAAATCTTCGAGACCACTCCAAGATATAAGATACCTGCAAAAGGAGAGTTAACACTCCAAAACATTTGTTGTTACGTTGAGTAACAATAAGTAGAAAATGTTGAATCTTAATAATAAAATTTGCATACCTCCACCTCACGTCTAGGAAGTCTTTATAGAGTTCCAAAAGTGAGGGAAAGGTTCAATTTCAAATTCAAATGGGCGGTTTCTCTCCCCCCAATTATAGGAATTGGTACGCACGATCAGAGAATCAGTTACTTTCTCAATGACTATGAGTAATTGTCCTTATCGAGCTGGTTGTGTGCCTAGTTCGGTATTCGTCCGAACTCGCAGCAATGCGATATATTGATGATGCGTGATTAAAGGAGTAATAACATCTAGCATGACTACTTGTATTAGTTGACTATATTAGAGTTTAAAATGATGTAAATCAAGTAGTTTTTTTTAGTAAAATCCGTAATTTAATTCTTCCCCTTCTAAAAAATTGTTAAAAATTTTGTTATGATTTTATAAATATTTTGAAGATGGATTAGAAAAAGGAAAGAAAAAATGTTGCGTACAATTTTTGTAAAAAGTAAACTAAAAGTAAAAATATTATCCAACAAAAGTGATTTTAGCGAGGGTCAAAATAGAAAATGATTAATAGTTTAGAGATTAAAATTGAAATGGTAGAAATCTAGGGACCAAAGTGATAAATAAGTAAAAAAGTATTTGGACCAAAACCATATCAAAAGATCAAATCTTTTCTTCTTCTTGGAATATCTCTATTATGGTTTATAACTTTAATTATTATACCAATTATCATGAATTCCGTACAAGTAGGGTTCCATTATATTTTCATAGATATATATACAAATTCTATATCTATAGATAAAATATTAATTGATTCAATTATAAATTTAATCTTTGTATTTTGAGAATATTGCATTTTTTCTAACACTATATCAAGCTTAAAAACCGATTCTAATTAGTAATTAAGTTAAAAAAAATCATTTAACCCATTGCTTTGCATTTGCAATGTCTCACTAGTTTTCCCTCTCTCTATATATAAATCAAAATGGTTATCATCTAATGCTCCAAAATTATAAGAAATATTTTAATTTACTCAAAGAATTAATTGAAACTTTTAACCACTCCAAAATTATATATATCATGAAAGAACTAATAATATGAAAACATTTATTTATCAGTACAACATAAGCCAAAATAGAGTGGGAAATTTTCATTTATTGCAAAAAATCATAATGATGACCATCATTTTATGAAGCATTATAAAAAAGTTGTGAAATTAATTGTATGGTAAAAATGGGATCCTATTTATTGTTATCAATAATGGGCATAATGAATAAAACAGATCCATCATGGTGGCTATAATGCTAAAAATTACTCAATAATGAATCATATATATATATATATATATAGCTGCCCATAGTGCTGCACTTATAATATATGCTTTTTTTTTTCTCTCTAATTACAAACTCTTAGTCATGTCACCCACTTTGGTTCTCATCCTATGAGAGTTTTTTCTTTTCGCATCATTACTTTTTTTATGATATAATAACTTTGTAATATATGATGTCAACACGCCATGATCTCGCAAAGGAATATAATCTTTATGGTTTCCTAGTTAAAAAAAAGGGGTAAGTCGTAAATTTAAATGTGAATCATGGATTCAAGTTCTAATGGCCACTTATCCATAATTTTTTTTCGTTTATATCAAATATTATAGAATCAAAGGGTTATCCTAGTAAAAACATACTTTAGTGAACTTAAACTTACATATTTTAAGAAAAAAAAGTTAAAATTTTAAATATTTGATACAAAAACATACATGTAAAATAAATCTAGAACTATCATAAGTAAAAAGTTTAACTGTTTTCGAAATATATCTCTTTTAACTTTTTTTTTTCAACAAAACATATAAAAAATGTTTATGTGAAAGTGCGGATTCAAGCTTCTCACTTTTAAGAGATTGTTTAACTACATTAAAATTTAGTTATATATAATATGTTTGGATACGACTGAGATGGTAGATTTTGTTGATAAATGAGATAATTAAGTTATGGATGAGGATATGATATTAGAAGAGAATATGATGATTATTATTATGATCAATGATAAATAAAGTTGGGTTGGGTTGACCTAAAAGGGCATCGGAGAGCACAGAGAGGAAGAGAAGAGATGGCAGTGAGTGAGCAGAGGGTGAAGAGTAAAAATGTAAATATGATAGAAGATGATGATGATGATGATGAGTGGTAATTTTCCCTTCCAAAAATGCCCTCTTTTGTCAGCCCCTCAGTCTCACTACTGCTCACTGCACTTCAAACTGTGTAATAATTTTGCTGCATTTTTTCATCCTTTTTATGCTATGTTATGCCCATTTCCTCTCCTACCGACCTCATCATCTTTAATTACATCTCTGTTCTCTCCCCTTTTTGAATAGTTATGCAGAATATTTGACTCAAAACCTGAAAAAAAAAGTTTGAATCTTTATATGATTTGTGTTTGGATGAATGAAGTTTTATAGGTGCTTGAGTTCGGGTAATCTATGTGTAGTTTTGTGGATTTAGTATCTGTAAAGATGGGTTTTGTAAACCCGAGCTGAGTTTATTTAATTTTGAGATAAATAAATTCATGTATCGTACCGAATTGGTAAGGGGCATTTTGCAAATTATAACGAAAAAATTTAAGACTGTATGTAAAATTTTGTTAAGAACAATAGTACTCCTTCCTTGTTCGTCCAAGTATTTCTACAATGGTACGATATTGTCTGCTTTAGACATAGTCCTCATTTTTTGGTTTCACCCAAAATGTGTCATACTAATGAAGATAATTGTACTCATCTATATCATGTATCTTTATCTTATTTGGTCAATGTGGAACTTTTTGCATTCCTCTTACCAACCCAACAAATTTTTGGGAGATAAAGATATTCGGTATATAATTAGAATAAACCTACCTAAAAAGAGTCGTAAGACACATAGCATTTTCTAGGTTAAGAATAACGAAAGATCAAACATGTTATACAAGAGCGAGATTATCAAATCCAACTTTCGTAAATATACCTAATACAATCTCGAGAGATTCTGACAAGGGCATCAATAGACTTGCACAAATAACAAGAAAAATGGTCAAAAGACTTTAAAATCTCAATAAGGTGTCTCATTCGAATACTTTTCTTAAGTTCAACGATGGAGTATAATAGAATAATGTCTAATCAACTATGTTCAGAGTGACACCTTCCCTTCGAGTTGTTATTTAATACGAGGGATACAATATAATTGCATTGAATAATGTGATAAATTTGGGGGGCGTGGAGCAATTATGAGAAAAGGGGGTCTAAGAAAAATTAATTAAGCTAATTGCAAAAACAGTGCCCTAAACATAGGCCGAAAAGCAAAGACCACTTTTATGGAGAAAGTGAATGATTGTCTTTGATTACAAAATTTTATTTATTTAGGGGAAAAAAAGGATCTAAAGAGGAGAAAAAAAGGAAAAATGTAGGAATGGTAAAAGACAAGAAAGCATGCAACTGAGGAATTCGAAGGATCTTTGTCCCCTTTTAGCCCATCACTATCATTTCTCTTCACTTCTCCATGTTTTCTTATAAAATTATAATATTATTTATCATTATCATAGCAATAATAATGATAATAATTACCATACATTATTGTTATTCTATTTAATTTCCTCATCATAATTAAAAAGAATTTTTCTCCATTTTTTCTTACTCTCTCATGTTTCCACACTTTGGGACACTAGTCTCTTATTTTATTCTATAGCATATATTATATATCCTTTGATTATTCTTTCTTCCCCACCTTTTTTGCTTTTTTTCTACCAAAATATTTTATTTTTATTCTTGTAATGTTCTTGTATACATTGATGGATCCATCTCATGCTGTTAATTATTACTTGTGTGATTGATTGTTATACCTCTTACAAGGATAATCCCACCATTCTCAATTAGAAATAGCATTGTAGGATGAAATTGAGTAATTTTCTATAAAACAAATATTACAAATTTGGCCGTTTGGCTTAGTTTCATATTCATTGGTTACATACTAAAACTTTAGTTTAAATATTATTTTTATCGTTGTAGTTTTCAATTTGGTTCATTTTGGTCCACATGTACTCTCAAACGTTCATTTTTATCTCTATATACTTTCTTTTTGTTCATTTTAGTCCTTTTATACTTTCAAAATATTCATTTTGACTATTGTACTTTTAAAAATTGATCAATTTGGTCCTTATTTGTAAATTTTTAACACAAGTAAAGGAAATCATTTTAATACAAATTTATGACTACATTTCAAGAGATTTGGTGATTAAATGAAATAAAATAAAAATAAAAATGATTGAAGGGACCAAAATGATCACTTTTTAAAAATATCTTTTGTTATAGATAGTATTTAAACCTAAAAATTTTAATTTAGTTCCTATAGGTTGGTTAAAATTTCACAAACGGGTCCCTAATACAAAGGTAACACACTAACTATTGTTACAAAATAAAAAGAATGACACATATTCAACATGTTATAACGTCCTTGTAATGGTATTAAACGATTTGGAAAATTTAACCGGATCATGAAGATCAAATTGAAACTTTTAAAATCATAAGGACAAATTTGAAACTAAACTCAAACCACAGAAACCAAATCCAAACTTTTAAAACCGTAAATATAAGGGTGAAATTTGATAATATATAACCAAAACAGTTAATTAGTCTTGCAACTATGTTATAAAGTTTTACTGTTAATTAATGTGTGTTAAATAAGGGTTGAACATATAAGAGTTTCTATTGTGATACCATGTTAAATAAACAGTAAACCCAAAATCTTAAGTTGATGGGTCAGAATAAATTTAATTATTTATAGATATCTCAACAACGTGAATACGATAGTCTCACACAATATTTTAAAATGAGGAAGATTTCGAATATACAAGTAAAAGACAACGTCTCTATCAATATTCCATACATTTTGATCGATGAAACTAAAAAACCAAAACCATTTTCAAAGTCCTTCAAACTACACTTTCAAACTACAAAATGGGGAATTTTCAAAACCCCAAAAAAAATAAAGGTAGAAGAGAAAAGAGTAATTTGGTAGGCCCAAGAAGAAGAATAAGAAGAAGAAGAAGAAGAAGAAGAGATGATGGTGTGTAAGGGATAATAGTTTAGTGGTAGGGGCTTGGCTTATAATGGAGATGGGAATAACGTCTTAAAAGACAGAATCCAATCCCAATCCCAACTTCACCAATTATGGGCGTGCATGCCTTGGCCCTACCCTTCATTATTATCCTCTCCCAATAATAATATTCATAATTATGGCTCCTCTTCAATGTTTTTTACTTAATTCTGTTGTCGAGTTTGAGTATTCTTTTAACCTATTTTATCCCGATGCTTACGAAGATGTTTTATTGGTCGAAGGTTTGTCGAGTAATTGTATTTCACTGCCTCGATCTAACTACACTACTCGCTTGACTTGTGCTGCATTTTACAAGAGTGAATATCATCTCCCTATAGATCAATTAATACGAGTCCTCTCGAGATATACTTTACTTTTACTCACATGGTTTTTAGAAAAATTACTTGAGGGGTCGCCTAACAATTACTCTAGGTTAAGCATGCTTATCTTTACCCATTTGCTTAAATAGTTTGTCTGTCTCATTTGGATATTGTTGGTTCGTGTGTCATACAAATACAAACAAATATCAAAATTGATTTTTATGACAATTTAAGTATAAAAGAAGATTATTTATAATTTGTAACATGTTTTAATTATAATTTGAAACTAAATAATGAAAAAAAAATTATTTTTGACAGTATGAGTATGGGGGAAGATGGCTTAATGCACACTCTCCATGTCATGTCTTCCATTCATCATATGAATAATTGATTTTTGTTCAATATCTTTCTCTCTCTAATTCTCTACCTGTTTTTATATCCAAAAAAAAAAAAAAGAAGTTATCTACCTGTTTTTATATCATTGATTTCCTCACAAATAATATTAACATAAACAGCTATCATGATCTTATTGACTATGACGATTGTCATCCTTCCCATGTTTATTTGTCTTCCAATAATTTAGATTTAATTTTTTTTTCCTTTTTTTTTTGGCCATTTGGAATTTATTTGATATAATTTTTAATTATGACAAACCTAATTAATATAAAAAGTCATATGGAAATGTTTAGTGGAAAATAGATGATTTTAAAGATATTGGTGGGTATACTGAGAAAATAGAATTAAATTAATATGAAAAATACCCATTTATATTAAAATTTAATTTAACAATGATAGATGAATTATTTGAAATAAAAGCAAAAGCTTTCATCGTATCTTAGGAAGTACAAATATCTAAATCATGTGATTTCAATATGTTGCTTTAAAAGTAAGATTTTTCTTTTTTTTTTTTTTATTTTTTTTCCTTTTGTTTTTGTTTCTATTCTCTTTTCGTTCGAGAATTTTGAAGGATTTTTTATCCCATTTTCTTTTATCAATTAGATTATATTCGTAATCCATAATTATGTTTGTAATCCAAAATTAGCTTCTAGTATGAAAGCTTAATTGAGAAAATTTAATAGTTTTGAGAAGTCTATTTTAAAACTAAATGTTTCTAAATATCTAAAATGTAACTTTTCTATGCCATTTTTATTGATATACAGCATCACTCTTTTATAACAGTTTTTAAATACATTTTCAGCCATTTGATTTAACTTATGATACCTGGGAATTGATTGTATAATCTCTTTTACGTTTTAATTTTAATTAACAATTAAGAAATACCCTTTTATTTTATTTTTTTCAGTGTTAGAAATAAGTTACCTTGTAAACAAATTCTTAGCTTTGTAGTTTACTTTTGAAAACCACTTCTGAAATTTTAATCAAATATTTAAAATTATAAATAGATTTCAGAAAAAAACTGAGGTTATATTTTAAATTTTGTTTAAGCTTCTATAAGTTATTATTATTATTATTATTATTATTTTGGAAGTGGAAAACAAGATAATGAATCACTTTTTTTATTATTAAATACATATCAGAAATCTTTATATATATAATAGAAGATAAATTTAAAAAAATTGCAACATACAACCATTTATTTAGAAAAGAGAAAAAAAAAAAAAGATTAACAAGCAAATCCTAGCAACTTCAGTTTTGATAACATCTAGAGTTTGGTTTAGAATTGATTTGGTTTAAGTGGGAAAAAACCCAAAACTTCAAGCAGAAGAGGATTTAGCTTCAGAAATACTAACTAAAATAAAACAGAGTTCAAAAAATGGGAAGAAAAAAAGATTCACAAATTTAAGATCTGAACAGAAACATGACCCATCCAATAAATGCATTCCAAAACCAGGTTTCTTTCTGCAGACACAGACACAGTTTCAAGTTTTCACTAAAAAGACAAGGAATAACTTTACATCAACAGATGCAAATTATTAGAAAACATTGCAGAAAAAATATACATCCTTTTTCCCAAGTATTCAAGGAATATATAAGAGCAGAGCATCTGAAAGAGGAACACACATCATTTTATGCAATGAATGAGCTCCACTTGATTTCTCATCATGATTCATCATGTTTACAGTATTTAAAAAAAAAAAAAAAAAACTTAAGCTACATATTTCAATACCAATGGTAATCATGACTTTTGTAGCTTTGAAACAATGGAGATGCTTAAATCTTACTCAATGGGTTGACAAATGGGAATGGGGTAGAAATTACAGCAGTCATTGATTATAATGAAAAGCAGGTATTATAGTGGAGACAGAAATGGCAATTTGAGGATGAAAATGATGAGTCTGTGTCGAGATTAGTTAAGGTGTGCGTAGGTTGACTCGAACATTAAAGATGTCATAAAGGAAGAAGAAAAAAGCATGGAGGCCAACAGAATAAGTGGAGGGTAGAATCCATGAGAATCAAGTAAGTGATCATGATGAGCTCTCCTAAAAGTCAACCAGCACCATAGCAGAATAGAACTACTAAATGTGTTTCTTGATGTGAAAAGAGTGAAGAAAACTGTTCTAATCATGAGAATTCAATCATAGCATAAATTTGTGAATGTGTGTGAATCTAATAATCAACAAACTATTTTTGAACTTCAGGCTTTTATTCCACAATATGTTGTGATTCTCATACAAGTATGAAGTATGTAGTAGAAGATGATCTTCAATGGCGTGGGAGGTATCCAAAACCCTCAAGATTTCAAACTGTTCTTTTGAATGATATAATAGTTGACGGAGATGAAAGAGAAAGCTGATGTCAAGTAGATACGAAAAGCTCGAAGGAATCGGAATAAAGTTCGTTGATGGTTTGTGATTCTCATCTTGAAGTGATGGGTTAGATGATGCTAACAGGACCAGCGGATGAGCTAATGGAATCAGCTAAGGTAAATGGAGAATAAAGCAAGGCCAAAAGGTCCAAAGATCTGCCGGCTGATATGTTTGCTTTATCATTATTGCAATGTTCTGTATAAATAACCAAGTCAAAATAAAGAAAATTAAACTCAAACAAGGATTTCAAATTTAACTGAATCAAGGTGAATAGTCAAATCCCATTTTGGATTAATGGGGTAATAATAAAAGAGAAGTGGAAAAGGCTAAACTATGGAGGAATTTATGATTGCACTCTAGAACCACCAGAACTAAGCTAACAAGGAAAATTAAACAGGTATACAAAATCCTAATCCAAAAATGATAATCAGAAAGATTATAATTCCTGAATATGGTCAGTATACACGAATTTTAATGCATCAGATGACAACTCTGGATTAGTAAAAGAGTTGAGCTTGGGTTTTGATACGTGAAAGGTTACATATGGAAAAGATAAAGGAGGACAGTACTCTACTTAATTTACTAGTTATTTGCATCTAAATATGCTAAAAAAGTGTGCCTACATTTCAATTCGAGTACGATAAGCAGTAAAATGAAGAAAGTTGAATATCGACCATGTGATAGTCCATTGTCGAAGCAAGAGTCAGTATTTTTGCTGAGTGAAAAAGTAAATAAATGCACTTACATAGGTGTTGAAATATTATAGTCTCGATTCATTTCTCAACCTTAGGACCCAAGATAGAGGTGTTCTCAAGCCAATCTTCTCCGTCTGGGTGCCCGAGAGTTTCCACTGTCTACATCAGAAACCTGTAGAGCATCATTTCTCCTTCTGGATGATGATGTTGAAAGGGAGACCATGGAATCAATTTCTACAGCAGTGTCCATTTGACTCTCTGAATTTATAACAGCAGCAATGCTAGAGAAAGAATCTCTGTCCTCGACTGGTGGAGGCTGCTCTTGATTTCTAGGAACGAGTGGATCGGTATATATAAAACCATCTGGAAGCCTATCAGCAGAATTAAATGCAGAAGTAAGAGAAGAAACTCTTGTCCGGTGTAGTAAGGATCGAAGTACTGGGAGTGACTGAAGACGGGTTTCCCCTGCCTCAATGCCAGACACATCAGCGTGTGCTAGATCTCCCACATCATCATGGGGCGGCAATGAAATTTGTTCTCTACGCATTCCCCTGGATGTCAAAATCCTATTCAACAAGGTTGGAGATCTACCAAATGTTTCGTGTGAACTATCTGGCTCTGGTGGTTGGTCTAAGTCACGATTGAAATCAAATCTGTTCCCCAAACGGCGGATCATCTCCTCCACTGGGAAAGAAAATGCAGTCCTCTGGATGGTTTGCCTCAAACTTTCGACCTTCCGGGCATGAGGCCTTAGAGGAATCTTAAGTGTAGCATCCTCCTCTGTCACAGGGGTATTGCTCCCACGCCCATAAATTGGAGTCACGTTCTTCGTAGTAACCTCACCTTTACATACAGGACATTCCTTGGCCTCTGAATGTAGATGTAACCATCGATAAAGACACGGCCAGCAGTATAGATGACCACAACAAGTTACAACAGGGTCCCTAGCCAAGTCCAGACATATATTGCAATCAAAAAAGCTCCCATCAGAATCACTGCTCTTCTCAACATCACTCTTATTCTCTGCCTTTTCATCTTCCAAAGCTTCATTGTTGATTTCACATGTTTTCCCTGCCTCATTTTTCCTTTCCTCAGCAGTAGTACTACCCTCACCAGCCTGTAACGGCTGTAATGAATTCCCATTGCCTGAATTGACCATAATTTCACTCAATTGCATAGAAATGTTCTGAGTCTCAGGAGGAATTTGGACTTGACGCCTCCTCCACCGCTGTCTCGTCCTAAACCTGATAGCTTCCCCAAATCTACGAACAGGGTCTTCAGTCAAATAAGCTAAATTTTCCTCTTCATTCGGAATCGAGTTTGAAAGTGGCTCTGGAATAGGACCCAGATTCAAGTCAAGATTCATTGCTTCAGCGCTTTCATCCATTAGAAATCGATCAGAAAATAATCCCCAATTTAACCCGAAACTTACTGGCCTCGGGTTAGAAGAGCAAACCACAATGGCACCATAAAATTCAAATTATCTCCAAACACTAGATCAACTCTGTCCCAGACAAACAACACCAGAAAGGTCAATCCACCCTAAACACATCCTCAAATTTGAAAGCACCGACGAATTCATACACAAAACCCCAATTCTCCCAAATCCAAACTAACCCAGTCGAAACACAATACTTACAACAATAAACCCTATATCAATTTCGTTACAAATCACGAAATACGCCGAGCTTAGTTTTAAGCCCGTTAATCCCACTTCATCAATCGACAGAAATGATGAATTAAAAAATTCCCCAAGTCTAGGCTCGCAAGGAAAACTAGGTTTTATCGTGTCCAGCAGCCGAACAACGAAATTCTCACGTTGATGCAGAAGAAAAAGAAGAAGAAAAAAAACCGAACACCTGCGTCAGAAAACTGCTCCCGAGTCCTCAGAATTCAACGAAGCCGAGATCATCCTCCCCTCAGACCCATCTGGGTCCGAGCCGATTCGCCATAGAAGGTCCGCCTTCGATCAGCGATCTGGTCCACACAAGCAACAAAGAGAAAGAAAGAAAAAAAAAGTCACAGAGAGAAACGGAGACGGAGCATAATCGAACAGACAAAATCGCTTTAGAATGCAACAGAATCATACGATGATCGACCGATTGACAAGATCGTGCGGCTGATGAGTCGAAATTGGGAATCATTCGATCGAGCGGCTGAGATCTGAGCAGAGAGCCATGTGTGTGGCGCTGTGGGATTGGCGGCACTAAGTTCTTCAGTGAACAGTGTTGAATTGATGATGATGCACAGAGAGAGAAATAGAGAAACTTTCAATTTTGGCAAAAATTTACAGAATCGAATTCAACGTGTTCGTTTCTAAATTCCCAAGAACTCTCCACTGTTATATTTATTATATCTCTGCAGATCTTCTTTCCGAGATGGAACAGGCATGGAATTTTTGGCAAAGTAACTCATGTTTCCAAATTTAATGCTAAATCAAACACTTGAAATTCATTTAACAAGATTTGGAATCATATGAAAATGTTTATTTGATGATTAACATCTTCTTGATTCTTTTAATTAATCCTTTTTAAGTACTATTTTACCATAAATAGTATGTTTGGTTAAATTAAAATTTCGGTTAACCTAATTTTGGTTTAGTTTCCATTTAACCTATGCTTTTAAAATTTTCAATTATTTTTTTTAGAATATTATAGGATAAATAAAAAGTAAACATTTAAATCTACGACTTAAAAGTAGAATTGTCATAGTTTAACTAAGTTCGGGATGACTTTACGAGTTTCAATTTGGTATCTATAGTGACGGTTTGATTCAAACGTTTAAAAGTTTGAATTTGAGATCTATGATTTGGGGAAACTTTGCAAATGGTCTCAAAACAAATTTTATCCCCAAAAATTCATTCACTTTTAGCTCAAATCCTATTATAAAATAACACAATCACTCAAATAAAAACACCAACTCATTATTTTGTAAATTGAAAACATTTCAAACTAATTTGTTGTGACAATTTGTAAAATTTCACCATGAGAACTCAGTTCAAACATTTAAAATTATATTGACCAAAATAAAACTATTGAAATGGTATGAATCAAATTAAATCTAAACTCAAATAATACGAATAAATTTGTAGGAATCATTTTTCAAAATTTAAAAGATATGATAATTATATTTATTTGATAATTATTTTATTTTTACTAATTACTTCCACGTAAGTTTTCTTTATCTAAACTTTTTTCACTTAAAAAAACTTCTAAATTGGTCAAATTTAAAAAATAAAACATGTTTTTAGAAAGTACTGTTCTATTTTGATATCTTATTATTTTTTTCAAAGAACTTTTTCTATTTTCAAAATTTTCATCACATTTCAAAAATATTTTTGAAAGTAGATTAGAAATAATGAAAAATGCTAATAAATATACATGATTTCGAAAACAAAAAAATAAAAACGTTAAGATTTAAATTTAATTGATTTAATATACTTTCTCAAATCTATTTACCTAGATACACCAACAATCTCTAAAATCAATAACAAGAAATTAATAAATCAATCTGAATATAACTTAATCACTTAAAATACGAATAATCTTGAAACTTTGAATTTTTACACCATTCTTTATTAATTATTGTACTTAAAAGAAAAGTCACTGTGATGAAGGAAGTATCATAATAAATTAAATTCAGTCAAATTTTTTATTTTTGGTAAAATGTTAAAATAGAAAAAATATTTATTGACAAATAAAACTGAAAAAAATTCGAATTCAATATGGGCTTCGACTGATCCATATGTTCTTGCACTTTCTTATGGGCCTGGATTGGGCCGATCCCAGTGGTTACGAACATCTTTATTTTTAAAAATAACTTTTTATTTCAACGGAATAAAATCTCCTCCCGCCGATTTTTACGGGATTTTTAAAGTAACTAGTAAGAAACACGTGCGATGCACGTGGAACTCGAAAGTTTTATTTTTAAGTACAAAAAAATGAATTAAAAAAAGTGATAAATTACAACGTAACCTAATTTTATAAAATTGAAGATGTTGGTTTCAGCATTTTATTATTATTATATGAATATTTTAGATATTCGTATTATATTATATTAATTTTAATTAATACAAAATATTGATTTAAACATATTTTCTGTTCATTTATTTATGGTACCTTTTACGATTCCTAATTATTTAATTATGTGAATATTTTAGATAATTCTTTTTTTTTCATATGAATATTTTTTTATTGGAATTTAAATCAACACATACGATGTTGCATGAATGCTGAACTACGTATTATATTTTATCATGATCTTTTATAAAAATATTTTATCGGGATTAATTATAATTCTTCATTTATCGTCAAAAAATATCACAATATATTATTTACTTACAATTTTTTTGTAATTATAATTTAAAAATAAATGATAATTAATTATTCAACAAAATTGAAACTGAATTTAAACATGTTAATGAAATTAATAATTGTTTTATATAATACAATACATTATTTATTGGACTTTATTTCTAAATTAGAAGTGGGAAAGTTACTTAATAATTACCTACTATAGTTCTCATCTATTTTTACCTATACCGACCCAATATTATCATATGTAGCTCAACCATAAACTTCAGCTAATAACAAAGCCCGACTACAAGGATTTTGTATTTCTAAACATAAATGCACAAATTATAGAAACCTATTTTTCTCTCCTATCCCTTCACGCGTGTATTGCCTTTCATTATATGTCGTCTTCTTCTATCCAGTGCCGCTACTGTCTCAACAGCTTTCTCCTTCTGGCTCGCCACTACCGTTCCCTATCTCTTTCGCGCCCCTAGCATACAAGTTTAAAGCAACAACATTTTGCGACCTCGACTACAACTGTTATGCCATCTGTCTTCCCTGTAACGACTTCTACTATGCTCTTTGGTTAAGTATGGTGAGAACGAAAATCTCACTTTCTCGCAAGTTTTTTAGTGCTCTCCCCTTTACATTTTGTATTTATCTCACCCACTATGTATATATATATCTCTCAAAAAGATGAAGAAGATGAAAGAGTTTTTAGAAGTTAGGAATAAAGATAATGGAGTATTAATGATCTTCTAATTATAGTCTTGATTCATAGTATATGGCAAAATTGAAATAGGAAGATGAAACACTGAAAGGTATTATGGCATAAATGAAGGGAGATGGGAATTTAAGGGGGTGAGATCATGAGGGAGAGAAGAGAGAAATGGAGAGAGAGAAAATTTGTATTTAAATTACCCAATTACAATCAAAAGAATAGTGAAAATAGTTAAAATGAGAGGGTAAAAATGGAACACAAAGTTTCTTCTAATAGTGGCTTTTATATGTCCTATAGATAGGCATATTTATTAACCTTTTTCTATATTTGTTTCTTCAAATAACATGGATGGAAATTCTAATTAAGGTTAAAAATCGCTTTTTGTTTGAGATATAATAGGTTGATCTATAATTTAGTTGACTATTAATTTTTTATATTAAATGTTTAATAAAACAAATTAAAAAACTTTAAAATCAATTAATTAACAAATAGATAATATAGAGACGACAATCAGACTCCACCATTAATTTTTTAATCTCTAGGGCTTGCGGTTCCTTTGGAATTGAGATTAGGCTTAATTGATTAGGTAAATTAAAATAAACACTACTTTGTCATTAAATTTTCATTATATATGTTATGAGAGTGAAATGAACATTCTTTTCTCGTTAGACCAGTTCGTCTTTTTATTCTAATTGGACCTAAAAAAGCCTGATTGATTTTCTGAAGTTTAGCTAATTGAAGAAGACTTGCATTTTTAAATACACATAGATATGTAGATCCAGTATTTGAAGTTATTCTAATGTGTGTTGATTCTACTGTTCAGACAGTGAGGTTGCTGAGTATATTGCATGACTTAAGTAACTTAAGTCTGGATTAAGTAGTCATTTTCTGTCGTTGTAGGTTTTGTTTTACCACGTTTAATTATGGTCATTTTATTTCGGTGTATGGTCAAATTTCATGGTTGAAGAGATCGATGTTAATTAGGCCCAATACCTACAAGTCTAATACAATATTTGGCCTCAAAGTTTAGTAAGCTACACGTATATAAAATTTATAGTGGAGCAACTTTTTTCTTATTTAATTAAAAAAGTATGACCAGTTTTACTTTTAATTTAAAGTTATAGTCAATCTCTTTTTACTCTTTTGCCGTTAATTTGATGCTTCTATATTAATAAAGAGACATGTCGAACCAATAGAAACATTCTTGCCACATTGGTATGTGATCACTGATCCCATATTTTATTCGATGTTTGATGGTGATTCCAATTTGAAAAAAGTCTATATAATAATGCCAACCAAGTCTCAACTATAAGGAAAAAACTTGGGGTATATAAGTAAGAATGATTACTTCTATTGCTACGAGATATTTTAGATAAAACTAAAAACAAAATCAGGAGAGATTTATGTTAAAGTGGATGGTATTATATCACTGTGAGAGTCTTCAAAATTAATAAGAATTCAATATGTTTAATAGTAAAATCGATCAAGTTCGGATGAAGTGGATCGAAACTCTTATTAGTACACAATTTGATTTATTGCTTTAGAGAGAATAGTTTCGTGTACCTTGCGTGAGAGGTGGGAGTCTCTATTTTTATAGGGGCGAGCTCCCTAACAAGACTTTTGATAGTGCTCTAACAGCTCTCCGACCGCCACCTCGGAAACGGGACGTGGCTTTGGAGAACATCCTCGGTGTCTTCGTACTTGCTGGTGCTCTTTAATGTCGACTCGTACCTGACGAAGGTCGACCGAAAGGTGAAATATTGCTCGGCTCGTCTTTCACTTGTCGAGTTGCCAGGACTTGAACCAATTTGAAAGGCACAATCGATTCTTCTACTCATCTTGCTTAAGATAGCATATGAAGTCGACACATGACAGATGATAATTTGCCATCTGAAGTCGACACGCGACAGGTGATAATTTACGTCCAACACAATATATTAGTTGGTCCTTTAAGTATACAATCTACTATTCTTTAATTTCGTCTCTAGTATTTTGAAAATTTCAATCTATCCATCAAAGTATTATTTTTTTTAGATATATCAACATTTATGTATTGTTAACTTGAACATAATTCAACATCTAAGACATGAGCATAGTTTAACATGTATCTCCGACCAAAATGATCGTTAGTTGGATATTCAGCTCACATATTGTTGTACTAAAAGAAAGACAAAAGATAGGTGTCTTTCCTTATTTATGGTCGAGTTTGAAATCTTCATTTATTCCTTTGTGATGCAATATATATTTATATATATATATATATATATATAAATATTCTTTTTTAAAAAGATAAATATTGATTGATGTTAAAAAAATATTATTTGTTATGAGCTAACATTTTTCTATTGTTAATTATTCATCAAACACCTAGTTTAGTTGAGTATTTAACCTGAAGAAAAAATTAGTTTGTACCAACTTAGTTTAAATAGTTAAAGATATATAAGATTAGAGGTCCAAATTTCCATCATTTTATATTGAATAAAAGAAATTAAAAAAAATAGTTTGTGAAAGATTATATATATATATATATATATATATATATATATATATATATATATAAAATATCAATCAATAGGTTAACTAGAAATGGCTTCTTGCTAAAGAATGCAATTACACAATAACAACAAATCCCACTTCATTAGAAATAATTACACGAAGATGTGAAGCTTACGCTAATGACAATAAGAACATGATTGAAAAACCAAAAACCAAAATTAAAAATTTTGAAAAATTTGAAAAATTTGAAACAAAATTGAAAAATGAGACATGAGACTCAAACATAATATATAGAAACATAAACACGTCGATAGAAATATCAATTTTTATTCATTTAATTTTTTCTTCTTCTTTTAAATAACAACTCGTCATTAAAGAAATTGAGATGTCAAGTGGACTATCTTTAGACCTAGATCCTTCATTGTCTCGTGCACGAGCCAAGAAGGGAAAGAATATAATCAGTTTTCTAACGTGTTCGACTAAATAGCTTCCGCCATCTTTTATTCATTTTAATCAAGATACTCTCGAACCATCTATTTTAGCTATACAAAACAGTTAAAGAAGAAAAAAAGAAAAAAAGAAATCCAATAGCCATTGGTAGAGAATGTGAATGTGGAGTATGGCATAGGAGTAGTTGTAGTTGTAGGTGTGTGGAGTGGAGAGGACTAGGAGGAGAAGAGTGGGACCCACAGCACTTCCCAATCTGTAAAAGTATAAACGATAAAACTACCCACTCCCATCATTTTGTATTCCATCACCCGCTCTTCCACCCTGTCATCCTCCCGTACTCTTACTCTTGTCCCCACCCCCCCGATTCCTTCCTCACCGGCTACCTCCTCTCCCGGTCACCCTCCCCCTCTCCATTGGTGCAACTCATTAAATTTAAAGCAACCCACATAGAGAGAGAAAATAATATCCTTTCTTCTTTCTTCCTTCCCCTACTCATTTTCTGTTTGTTTCTCGGGAAAATTAATCCCCTAAACCTGCACCTGCACCTCCCTCTCCCTCGTATGAGGATCAGGAAACGCCAGCTCTCATTACCCTTCTCCTCTCTCCCTCTTTCCTCAGATTCAGATCCCCTCCCCCCGGTGCAACTCCCATGCGCCGCCCCCCACGGCGACGATCCATCTCCCCCGCCGCCCCACCACAACACTGCTCCCGTAAGTCCAATCAAATACTCCTCCTCTTGCTTTGCTTTTTGTTTCCCCCATCATCTTGATTTCCGATTTTGCTTAATTTATTTCACTGCCTTCTTCAAAACTGCACTCGCCAAACAAACACAAAAAACAACTTTCATTTTCTTTTTTCCTTCTCTTTTTTCTATGTGTGTTTCGCTGCAAATTCGGAGGATAATCGGGAGAACAAATCCCGAAATACAAATGTCTCTCATGGGGGTTGTGGGATTTTGATTTTGAAATTCTTGTTTTCGTTTGTTTTTTTGAAGAAGTTGCCGATGACATTGGAAGAAGTCGATGGTGATGAGGAAGAAACCAGGTAAGAACTAACTACAACAACAAAACGAAAACCCCCCCAAATTAATTTCTGTTCGTTCTCGATTTCTTTCTCATTAATCTCCATGAAAAAAAAAATAGTCAAAAAGTGAAAACCCCCCACCAAAAAAAAAAAACTCTTATGTATTATATTCCTTTATTTTTTATAATGAGTAGCCAATAAGAATAGCGGAAAAAAACCGCAAGTGGAAACACTGTTTTGATGATTTTATATATCTTTCTTTCATCGGCTTTTGGTTTTGGCCTCTTTGTATTGGGGTGCATGTTCGCTGGTCCACCGCTCTACCTCCTCCATTCTCTCTCTCTCCCCCTCACTTCAGCTAAATTATTATGCATTATTCATTTTCAAGAATAATTCCATAATATTTTCCAATCTTATATTATCTGTGGATATGTATATTTGTGGACTCTGCAATGTTTTTGGATTTCGTTTTTAGGGAGATCGCAAGAGTGTTTGGTGCAGAAACTAGCTATGGCGTTGTCCCTCAACAATCCACCTCTTCCCCTCCAGGTCAGATTATTAAAATCCTTCATCCATTTGCCTGTTTTGGCATTTCATTTGATGCACACCCAAATCGAATCATCATTGTTTTCTAGCTGTTTAATGAGTATAATGAGTGGTGCAAATTTGCTGACTAAAAATTAGCCCGTTGTTGACCATGGGAGAGTGGAATGAAATGATTATCATTATAAGATATAGTTTATAATCTTCGTGTGTATTATTTTCATGCTGTTCGAGTAGAAACCAGTTTGTTAATATTATCGTTTTGAGACATATTTGCTTATGTTATATCTCTCACTACTTTCCTACAGTGGTGTAACTTGACCCAAAAGTATTAAAGGGTTTGAATATAAGATCTAATTCTTTGATAGTGTTTTAAACCTGTTAAATTTTTGAAAAGCTTAAACTATGAATAGGGTTTGCATATAAGAACTTATTCTTTGATAGTGTTTTAAACTTGTTAAATTTTCGAAAAGTTTAGACTATGAATTTATTCATATTTAGATATTTAATACATGAATGGGTTCGAATCTTATAATAGCCACCTACTCAAGAATTAATTCTTATATATTTCTCGACATTAAATGCTGTAGAGTCAAATCGATGTCCCGTGAGATTAGTTGAATGTGTGGTGAACTGACCCAAATATGTGAGAAAAAAAGATCTAATTCATTGGAGATAAATTTTGTTAGTATGTTAGAGACCAATCAGTTAATCAAAACGAAGCAAAACCATTATCATTTTGAGACATATTTGCTTGTCTTATATCTCTCCATTTTCATACAGTGGTGTAACTTGACTTAAAAATTTAAATCGATAGATTCGACGTCTTACTTTGATATAATTTTAAACATCATATTAAATCATCTATAAATTTAATATAATCTAAATATTAAAGAAGAATTAAAATAAATTTAATCATATATAAATATCGGAGATAAATTTATCAGGATATATGTTTACTTTTGTAGGAGTGGTGGGGAAGTGGTGCGAGAGGGAGAAGGCATTTCCATTAAAGAAGAGACGAGGGAGCTTCGAGAGGCCAACGGAATTAGATGACAACAAAGAAGAAATCACGACGGCCAACTCGCCGGAGATGATAATCAACAAGAACAACATGAAGGCGACGAAGATGAACAAGAAATACGCCACCACGTCATCGCCGCCGCAGCAGAAGCAAGAACCCGAGGAATCCAAGGTGGGTCCGGAGCTCGCCGTCGCCGGGAAGAAGCGGTCGAGAGGCGGCGCGTTAATGGAGGGATCTCGGTGCAGCCGCGTCAACGGCAGAGGATGGCGCTGCTGCCAGCAGACGCTCGTCGGCTACTCCCTCTGCGAACATCACTTGGGAAAAGGACGCCTCCGCAGCATCAATACCGTCCGCCGCCGCTCCGCCGCCGCGCCCAAGAAGGAGCAGCCCCTCCCGCCGCCGCCGTTGACGCCGGCCAGTAAGAAGAGATCAGTGAAGCTGGGTGTGGTCAAAGCCAGGTCCATAAGTAGCTTGCTCGGTCAAACTGACAACGTCATGGCGGCGCCGCTGTATCCGCTGCCTCATGACGACGACGTATAATGAGTAGCCTCAATTAAACCATTACATATATATATAATATAGTGATTTTTATGTGATAAATTCAGGAAATTCATTGAAGCAATCTTTATTAGAAACAAAACATCCCATTTTTCTTTTCTTTTCGGATTTTCGAATGATTGGACATGATTATACACATACATGTGGTTGATATGATATGATATAAGGTGTGCATTATTTATAAATTTTGGGTTATTCTTTTTTATTTTATTCGAAATCTTATTTCATGCAACATTTTATTGAGGCGGTTGATGTATGCTTTAAAATGACAATTTAGTCTTGTTTAAAATTGGTCAGGACTTCTATTTTAATATATAATTGATTAATGTCCATAATTTAAAAATATGTTACTTCTTGAATTTTATTACAATATTTTTTATATGAATCCAACAGGTAAGGTTGAGAATTTGAATTTTTTGGTCTGAGATAGGTGTCTCATTTAGGAAATTAAGCTGATGATTTTAAATATTCGTTGATATGTCAACATTTTTATCGACATATCCAGGTTTCCATGGATTCGACATCAAGAAAAACAACAAAATATGAAAAATATCAATAAAATATCACTAATATATATATATAATATTAATATTAATCATTTTTAACTAATTTAGAAATGGGAAAATGTTTATTTGTTAATTTAAATATTTTTTTTCGATTTTTTACTTTTTCTAACTTTTACAGAAATATCTATCAAGGTCGACATTTTATCGATATTTCCACCGATATTTACATGAAATTGAGACCTCAGCATAAATTCCATCGACATCTACATTTAAAACATTGATTAAGTCCTTATAGATTTCAAATAATAGGTTTGATACATGTGAAAGTTAATCAACTCAATTACTATAATTTTAGATTTATAATAGAGATTTACGTTTAACGTACTTTTATCAAAAATAAAATGATTAACGTTTAACATACAAAAGTTTAGGATATTAAAAAAAAAAAAACATACAAACGTTTAGGGACGGAATTATTATTTTAATAAAAGGGAGTGGGGACCGATATGATTCTTGACCTTCAATTTATTTTATTAGATTATGACGTGGAAAAACATTTAGGAAACGTTGTCGTTAATGGTAAGTTTTGTTTGTTTGTTGAGAAAATTGGGATACCTTTATTCTTGGAGGAAATTTAAAATCCCCAAAATACCTAAAATTCAGATGGGTTAGTTTTAATTAAATTCACGTCTTTTGTTTAAATGCAAATCTTATCCATGGGTGCGCCACATGAAATTGAGGAAGAGGTCCAATTAAAGGAAAATATTTGTGAAAAAAGTTTAAAATAATATTGTTTTATATCTTTGCTCCCAAACTTTTCTTTTAAATTATAAAATAATTTCATTAGATAAAGTAACTTTGGTCGATTAAATTCATACTTATTGGTAGAAGTCTTACTATTATGAAATTCACCGTCACCATTACTTGCTACAAAAGTCAATTTTGTTAGAAGGCATATTTCAAGACGAAATTAATTTCGTGAGCAAAAACTTTTGAAAAAGACGAGATTTCAACACACATTTTTTTCGTGAAAATTAACAGCGACAAAATTAGGGACACCTGCCTACGGAATTTTTTTCGTGGAGAAAGATGTTTAATAAAACGCTGCATCTAATAGAAAAGACGACGGTCTTGAGGTTTTTCCCATCACATTCACTCGCGACTCTTCCTTTAATGTTCCCTCTCCAAACAAACCATAACAAATACAAATAGTTAATGTTTTTAAGACATTAGGTCGAAATTGTCCTTTTTGTACATGTTTATGAAATTTTATTTGAAAATGACCTAAGTGGGTCATTTTGAAATTTAAATTGACATTGATGGAAGTGGGTAGTATTTATAATTTTGTTAATGGGGCTGGTTTTGGAGTAGTTTAAATATGAATAAATTAAAATTTGAAACTTGAATGCAAAAACATGTCGTTACACAATTTAGTAACATCGTCATGGAACATCCTATGATTAATTAGAGTTATAAAGTGTCAAAGCGAACATAATTCAGTGATAATTGGCATATATCTCCAACCAAAAGGTTGTAAGTTCGATCTATCACATGGATGTCAAAGAGTCGGAAGTGCAACAAAGTTTCACATTGACTAGGAAGAAAATTATATATTATTGGTATATATGTGAAAGACAGCATCTTTATTGATATGTGACCTTTTGGGTAAAACTAAAAAGTTTATGCCCAAAATTGACAATATATATCATTGTAGGAGTACTTCTATACCCCACACGATAACAAAGGCGAACATTTTATATATGTGAGATTTCGTTTTAAAAGTTAATCCAATAGAAACTTTTATAATTAAGTATTGCTTAGCTTGAAAATAATTATTGGTTGATTGACTTCTTGAGAAAATTTCTTAAGAAGCATACAAATGAGGACTTAGGTAAAGAGATATTGAGGTACCAAATCTGAATTCTAAATACTGAATTTGGGTTGCTATCTTTTTTTTATAAGTAATTCATTTAGTAATATCTCCAAGTTCTTTTCTCATTTCTTGGAATGTTCCAAAAGTTGAATACCAATTTAAATTTCTTTCTCGTTTCTTCCTCCTAATTTACTAGAAAGTTAAAAGAAATTGTTTTCGAAATTATTTTTCTCATGAAATGTATGGACAATATAGAAATAATAATAACAACAACAACAACAACAGATGATTTTAGAGCGGAAAAAAACTCTTTTACACGAGAGAAAAAAGAAAGAAGTTGTCGTGTACACATTTCTATTTTTTTATATTCTCAAGTAAATTAAAGAATTAAGAAACAGAGTATTTTTTTTAAAAAAAAAAATTAACACATCAACTCATTTTGAAACCTAATCAATGAGGAAGAGAATAAACAAATGAAAATCTAGAGACTAATATGAATTGAGGATAAATCTAAAGATCAAAATCAATATTTTTAACTTGGAATCAAGAGAATTAACAAGGTATAAGTAATGAGCTAATACCGCTCCAAATCTTATTGGTTCCCTTTTCTTATGTATACTCATTAAAATTTTTCTATACTTTTGACTAAAAAAATGTTTAAATAATATTTTAATTTATATACTTTTGATCATGGTATTAAATATCCGTTGACAATATTTCCATCGATATATACACGTATCCATGGGTTTGACATAGTGGAAAGAAATCGGCAAAATATGAAAAATATCAATAAAATGTCACTAATATATACATAATATTAATATTAACTACTTTTTTGAAGTTATTTAGAAATAGAAAATGTTTATTTGTTAATTTAAATATTTTTTTTATAATTATTTAATTTCTCTAACTTTTATATAAATATCTATCGATATCGAAAATTTCATCGATATTTCCATGAAATTGAGACCTCGACATTTTCATCGACGTTGACATTTAAACATTTGCTTTTACTTTGATTTACTTTGATTTTTGTACTTTCAAAATGTTTATTTTGATTCATGTACATTCACCTTTTGTGTTCATTTTAGTCATATAATTTAAAAACATCCATTTTGGTTTCTATACATTTAAAAATGACCGTTTTGTCCTTTTATTTTTATTTTTATCTCATTACTTTTCCTTCCATCATAATTTAAGCTTACACTTCACTCATAAATCTTGAAATGTAGTTATTAAATAGTTTCATTGTGTATCAAAATGATCATTTTTTAACCGGATAGAAACGAAGATATGTAAACTAAAATAAATAAAAGTTAAAAATAAAAGACTAAAATAGATTTAAACTAAAAAAATAATAATAATATTTAAACTAAAAAATCTCTCTATCAATTTGGAAGAGAATAAGGAAGAAAACAAAGGGTGAGTATGAGTGTCGTGGTGGGACCCACACATTAAAATCTTGGATTTTTTTTAAATAATTATTTTTAAAAAATAAATGACAAAAATAGCGTAGATTTCAAAGAAATTACAATAATAGGGTAGATAAATTGCAAGGATAGATTGCGATTTGACCAAAGTTGCAAGCGGGGCTACGATTTCATCGTAAATCGTTGACCGCGACTAATGCAAAGTTGTAGTCATTGATCGCAACTTCTCCCTGACGTGGCTCCTATCTCTGCTGACGGGCCATTTGTTGTTGTTTTTTTTTAATTTGAAAGTGCTGTGACTTTCCACCCGCATCCCTCTTGGTTTTTTTCAAATTTTATTTTAAAAATCAGTATCTAAGAAAACTGACTAAATTGTATAATCTTAATTTTTGTAATGCAATAATTTAAAATAAAATAATTATAAAGCAAACAAAATCCTAATTATCCATACCGCAGATTCAAAAACGGCCTCTTTATACATTGACTTTTATGTTGTTATTAATTTAATAATTTTTTATCGATTTAGTTTATATTAAAATTAATATTATTTTATAGAACATATGAAGAATAAATGACATTTTAATCATGGTCTTGATCTAATTTTAAACTTTCAGACTTTAAATGACATTTTAATCAAAATTTAAAATATAATAACAAAAAATAAAAAAATTAATCACATCTTAATTAAATTTCATAATGTTAATAAAATAACAAATATAAAAAATTAAAATAGAAATAAAATAAAATAAATAAATAAAAAGGTTGAAGTCAGTACATACGATGTACACGACTTCAAAAAAAAAAGTGATAGTTGCCTATATTATAGACGACTTCCACCTAGTCACCTACCAGATTTACACGGAAATCAATGAATTGTACGCGAGTTTTGATTTTTATTTTGACCTAACCTATTTTTGTCAATAGTTTTAAAAACCTAACTTACGTTCAAATTTATTTATTTAAATTACATTTATTTTACAGTTATTTTTAAACTAATATTATTTTTATAGTTTATTTTTAAAACTTTGTCCTTGAAACCTCGGTTTAAGAAGCTTATCATATTTATATTAACCGACATTAATTAATACTTTAATTTCGTTAATTTGTTAATTTTTTTTGGTTCATTACCTCTACCTCAGCTTGCATGTTATAAAAGCAAACAAAAAAAAGGTAATTAATTAATTAAATTAAATTAAATTATTTGTTTTTTCCACCACAGTAATTAATTGATAATCCCAAGCTAAATGTGAGTGGAGTGGAGTAAAAGCCAAGAATTAATTGTACCATATTTAACTGTTCTTCTAAGAATGATTTTCTTTTTTTTTTCCCACCAAATTGAAGCCTTAATTCCTACTCAAAATATTTATTCATTAAAATTTAATTTGTGTTGAATATTTTTGATTGGGTCTACTAGATTTTATCATTTGGTTATTTAAAAAGAAAAATCTAGTAATGAAATAAATTAAGAGATGATGATATGATATTCTAATCAATTTTTTTTTTAAAATAAGTTTAATTTGTTTTAATCATATATCATTATTTTTAATCTATTTCCATAATAGAAAATAAATTCTTGATCGAAGCAAGAAACCTTGTATAATTTATGACAATATACAAAATCATAAAGAAACAAAATAATGATTATATACCTTGTATAAAATTGGTTGAAAATAATTTGAACCATGATTAAACTTATGATCCATTTAATAACATTTTTGTTTTCCAGTTTCTCGTTTTTATTTCTTATTTATTGTTTTCTAATTTTTAATAAATAAAAACAAAATAGCGTTTAGTAATTGTTTCTCATTCTTTTTTTTTTGAGAAAAAAAATGAAAAAATATTTTTGTTACTTGTTTTTTAAAATTTTAAAGTAAAAAAAGTAAATTTTTATATGAAGAGTACTTTTTAAAATCAAAGATTTAGATTTTTTATGTTATATTTATTTTTAATATGTATAATGAATTTTATAAAACAAGAATAATAATAATATTTCTATTTATGTTTTAAAAAAATTGAAACAAGAGATTTGATTAGCAAAACATATTTAAGATAAATAATGTAGAACAATTAATAAAAGAAAAAGTCAATATAATTTCAACACATGAAACTTGAGTTTTTTTTTTTTTTAAGTTAAAAAACAGGTGGATAGAGATTCAAAACTATAATTTCTTAGTTGGAATATATATTTTAACTGGTTAAATAGGTTGACATGTTAAATTTTAGACTTTAAATAGTGTTGTATTGCAATTTTATCTTTTGTTCGACTAATGAATCATTAGATTTCTCAATAAGATATAATTGGATGAAATTGAAATTTTATGGTAAGTGTTATAGGTTAATTAAGTCAAGCCCAAAAAGCTACAAATATTCTCAAATTGGGCTCGAGATGGAAAAGCCTAGATGAAGGAAATCAACAAGAGATCAAGGCCTGACACACAGAAGACAACGGCCGATCCGATCGAAGCTGACCAGTTCTGGGCCAACAACAATACTCATTCAATGGCTCGAATCTATTCCAACCTAAGTAAAATCCTATTATGGGCCAACGTCCTCTGAATTCGACATTTGACCCACCACAAAGTGCCCAAGTGTAGAAGGGTACGTTTTTTAAGAACATTTGAACTTCTATAAATAGAAGAGCAAGTTAAAACTCTAGAGGTACGTTGAAAACTTATTCTTCGTACTCGACAAACTTTCGATTCTAACTTAAGATATCGGAGCTGGTGTGGCTGTTATCACACCGATATTTGGTATGGTTTGTTTCGCAGGTAAGTGAAAAAAACTCGATTCTAATTTCATTAATAATAATTGGCATGAATTCGCCATAATCCCGAGCCATTTGAGTTTTTTTTTCCTTTAAAAAATCTAAAATGTTTTTTTTTTGGAATATTTATAATGAGTCCGTCAAGGTGGCTGTGATGGATCTCCTCCTTCAACGCTATTGGGGCGTCTCTATGGCTAACGCCGACCCAATTTTCCCCCTTTAACATTTTCTTTTTTTCTTTATATATAATAAAATGATTTTGAGATCATATCAAAATTTTGAAAAATAATAATAATTTCAAAAAGTATGTGAGTCTGTTGCGATTGGAAGTTGTTTTTTAGGTAAAATTATATTTATTTCAATTTTATCTTCTTTTTAAAAAATTGGTCCGAGACAAATCTACAGGTTATGTTATAGCTTAGATATCTAATATATGAATTTTATTTATCCAACTTATCAGTAATTTTTGCCATTTTCTTTCTTTCTTTTTTTTAATAAAAAATTACAAGTTATGATATATAATTTTAGTGCTTAAAATTATCAATGGTCCCTAAAATTTGAAAAGTTATAATAAAGTTTCGTTAAGATTTAAAAGTTATATTAAAATTTCTAAAGTTGAATAAGCTTAAACTTTAATTTGGCCTACACTATTAAACAAAAGAAAGAAGAAGTACATGTTCTATTTATTGTCCATAAATAACCTACGCAAATAATTAATAGTTGATGATAGTATCAGTATATCATAACTCAAGATGTTTGATGAAAATGTTGCTAATATATGTTTAGTGTTGAGGATAAGTCTGAGTAGGACACGCATTTGGTTCTGAGAGAGACAGCGAGGTACGGGACCACAAGCGGTTATCCGTACACTGCATCAGATGCATCGCCACCACTATTGTGTGAAAAGGATGCTGAGGACTGCAACCTGATACCTGTATGTTGCAGGTTACAGACCTACAAATGGAGGCGCCACCCATTGTTTATCGGGGGCATACACTCCATTGCCAGGACCTCGTACAACTTGTCACCCCTGCCAATGCAACCGTCGTTCTTTCTGGTTGACCATCCGTTCCTATAAAAGGGGAAGGACTCCCACATTTATCAGGTAAGTGAAAAATCTATCACCGAAACCCTAAGATGTTTACCATATTTTCTCTTTCCGATTACTAACTTGGCGTTGGAGTGCATTAGGCGGGACATTGTACCGACATGCTCCTTGACGCAAACACTCGTCTAAAGAACATGTGGAGCTCTCCCAAATTTGTCGTTAACAAATAGAAAAAAAAGAAATGAAGTTAGAAAATTAAAGGTAAATTTGCTAGAAAATTTTCAACAATATTTAGGATTGCAGAGGTTAAACAACAAGAAAACGAGAATGTTACTTTTTTTTTCCTAATTATTTTGAAAGTTTGAAATATAATTGAATTCGGAACTTGTTCGAGGGAATAAAATAAAATTCTTAAAATTCTTAAGAGATGAAAACTATATTTTCCACCCTAATTGATATCATGTTTTGTCAAAATTTCAAAAACAATATCATAAGCCATTTAGAGAAACTGATGATTCAATTAAAGTTAATTATTAAAACTAGAGAGTAAATAGAATTTGCATAATTTTGTAAAAAAACAAATGGTCATATATATAGACCAAATACTGCTACAGGAGAAATAACCAACACAGTAACAAGATGTTAACTATCTAACAGAAGCTTTAAGTTCTAATATTAACCAACAATTAAATTGTTAATATAATTAATTGAATATATGTTAATGCTAAAACGATCCTAGTTTAATGGTAATTGACATATATCTCTAACAAAGATGTTGTGAGTTCAAATGAGGTCGCTCGTATTGTGCCCAGAGATGCAATTTTCCACTTTATTTACATAAAAGTCAAAGAAAAAACTTCAATACGAATAGGCATTGAGCTCGTCGTCGATATCGATAACCACCTTATAATCGGTGACCTTCATCTTGTGGAATACGTTAGATAGATCAACAAGTTTGTTGTCTTAATAAATAAGATGAGTCTTTGTCAGATTTTATCTTTTAGCATAGTCTACTTCATTTTAGACAATAAATTTTATTTTAATTTTATAAATGATAAATATTATTCTTAAAATGAATTTAAAATTTTAATTTATATAAAAAAAATTCCAATTATTATTGAAATATACAAAATTAAAAAATTAATGAATGTAAGGCAAAAATCATCCATTTTATATAGGTGAGAGACAACATGTTTGTAAATACGAGGCATTTTACTGTAAACCAAAACGAAAAGCAAAACCTTAATATATTATGTATTTACAATATCTTTATTTTTAAAGTTTAATGTGATTTATCACTTCTATTATCATTTATCGTATTCTTTAGAATTGCAGGAAATAACCATTCTAAGGAGATAAAATTGAAGTTTTATTTTTATCTCGCCATATTTAGCGTTGAAATTGCATAATGTCACAATAAATAAAAAGAAGGGAAAAAACGTACAGGTAAAAATAAAATAAAATAACCGACCAAGAAAACAAATCATCACAAAAATAAATTTGCGACGGAAATTGGTCAGTGGGATAAGTGACAAATCGATTTTGTCGCAATCGCTAAAGTAGCAACGAAAATTTAGCGACGAAATATATTTTCGTCGCTGAGTTGGCTAGCAACGAAAAATGCACGAGCGACGCTAGCGTTTTCATCACGGGTGTCCTTTAGCGACCTTGATCCTGCGACGCGTCTAGACATGAATGTGTTTTTGTTGCTGGACGTCATCAGCGACAAATATTTCGTTGCTGAAGCTGATTTTCCTTGTAGTGATTTGATTGATTGAAAATGAACTAAAAAAATTAGGAATATGAATATAGTAACGGTTGTGTTTGTAAGGAGAGTGCAAACAAAGTCCATATTTATTAGGGAAATGAATAATCGTGGATATATAAGAAATGACGATTATCTTCATTTGTATAAGATCTTTTGGGTGGAAACAAAGGTAAAATTGTATTGAAGGCTATGTCCTAAGCAGATAATATAGAGACATAGTCTATACCTAGCTGTATCGATAAAATTGTTAGATGCCGAATAAAGGAGTGGTGAGCCGGAAAGGCACCATCATCAAGTAGCAAAAACTATATCAACATAATTAAGATTACTTGTCAAAAAAGAAAATAATAAATAACATATTGAAAATTGGAGCATGAAATAGAAAATTAATGCCTTACAATGAAAGGTAATGTATCTTTCAATTTTAAAAATATGAAAGAAATTGAAAAGTTCCAAATGCTTACTTTATTCTGCCCTTAATTGAAGTTTCTTTTAACATAAAAGTAAGAAGAATAAAAAATAAACCCGTTTTAGTAATTAAACAATTGTAGAAGCTAATCACGAATCAAGACCAAGGCCATTTATTCTATTACATCATCAATAATTTTGATATATTTTATGAATAGCTAGTGTAATTATATACTTTTAAGTTTACGATCTTCTTTCATCTCTCTTGAACTAATATTCTAGATCTCTCTTGAACTAATATTCTTATTTAGCGGTTTGATAACCATTTTAGTTTTTAGTTTTTGATTTTTGGTTTTATGTTTTTAAAAAACAAAAACCATATATGTTTGATAACCATTTTTTGTTTATTGTTTTTAAAAAACAAAAAACCAAAACATGTTTGGTAACCATTTTTAGTATTAGAAAAAATTGAAAATACATATTAGAGAGAGAAAATTTTATAGAGAGTAGAGATGGTGTGGGTGCGAGTGAGGATGCTCTACCCCATTATCGGGCTCGTGAAAATTTTTAGTCTCCGTCTCCACCTCGTTCTTTGGTCCAAGAGATGTTCTCAAGAAAAATTATCGGTTTTATAATTGTTTTTAATTATTTTTAGAATTTAAATATAAAAAAGTGTAATAAATATATATTAATTATTTAAAAAATGGAATCAGGGATGAGGCTGAGGTCGGAACATGCATTTTCTATTTTTGGGACCCAACCTTGAAATTTTGTATGTAGAAACATGAAAATAGAGATGTAAATAAACTTTTGGAAAATATATTTTAGTGAGATAAATAAAAATATTTAGAAAAAAATAGGTTGAGAAAAGTTAAAGACAAAAAGAGAAAAATGTTGGAGAAAAAATAAAGTCGAGAGGAAAAGATATGTTAAAGAAAAAAAAAGAAATTATAAAGAAAGAGAAAAATTACAGTGGAAACAAATTTAGAGATAAAAACAAGATTCAAAATATAATTTTTATATAAAATAAATAAAAACAAAGATAAATAAAAATTACAGTGAAAGAAAATTGAACGAGAAAATAAAATATAATTTTTAGAAAAAAATAGATTATGGAGAGACAGAAAAGTTATAAAATATGAAATTTTCGAGAGAAAAAGTTAGGAAAAATATTAACTTTTTAGCGAGAGAAATGAAACTGATCTGTTAGAAAAAAAATACAAAAAATATTGGGGAGAGACAAATTACAATAAATATTCAAAATATGAAAATTTTAAAGAGAAAAAATATCGTTTGTAAAGAGAAATTTAGAAATAAAAAAAATTTAGAGTGAAAAATAAATATTTTAAGGATAAATACGAGAAAGAAAAAAGAAGTTGAGTATTAGAAAGATTTTGAAAAACAAAAACCTGCTTTTGAAAACTAAATTTTTTTTTTGTTTTCGAAATTTACATAGAATTTCAAAGTGGGTTTTAAAAAACAAAAAACAGATCACGTTTTTGAAAAACTAAAAACCAAAAATCAAAAATAAAAAACGAAATGGTTATCAACGGGCCAAATGTTTGTAACGCTATATTTTAATTCTAAAACTTGGTATTTGAAAACTATTTCAACACTTTCAATCTTTCACTAATCTGAGAATAAAAACATAAATCGATCTGAAAACCTAATCTATAACCTATTTCCATGCGTCTTCAAAACACTTGTTCATATAGACATCTATTAATCAACCAGCAAATGAATACGGGTTAGGCACGTCAAGCTCAATAGTTAAACCTCGGGTTTAAGAAGTTCTAGGAAATCTTAAGAATGAACAAACCACCACTCAACTCAAAAACTTAAGCTGATGGGTTCGATAAAATTATAATAAATGGGGAGGAACAACAACAACACAGGGATTCGAACACAGGACCTCCCGCTCTAATACCATCTTAAAAATGAACAAACCACCACTCAACCCAAAAAACTTAAGTTGATGGGTTTGGTAAATTTAATTAATTTATATGAATTCTAACAAAGCTTAAGCTGATGAGTTGGATAAATTTAATTCATTTATATAGATTCTAACAGCAAAATAGTGTTAGGAAAGAATGTGTATATTCAGAGAGAGAGAATTTTATCTAACCCAACTCAAAACTTGATAAATCTACTAGATAAACATAAATTCAGTATTAAATTTAAGCCAAATTCACCCAAACCTTCATGGGATATAATAACCAATTAAATGAGGTCTCCCTACTTAATGATCTCTCTTGACAAAATCTAGCACGAACCTCATAGGAACCAACGACTTACTTCAACTTTAAAAAAAATCATAATAATAATTATATTTTTACCACGCCAACTCTAAAATTAATCAATCAAAATTATAACTATCATCTTTACTTATGATAGCTAATAAAAAGTTTGAACTATTGAAAGGACGTAAGAATACCTCTTTTTCAAGTAAGAGTTTAAATTTTAGTTGAGTTTAATGTACTTAAAATTTCGAATTCATGTTTCTCAAGTCTACGTTTTGTTAGTGAACAAATTCATAAATTTAAGATACCTTACTCTCTGCTGGTCACACACAGTTTTCAAAATCCCAAACATGAGTTTGTTTAACCCATCGTACTTGACTTAATTAAATCCCATATTATTCTAAATGGTAACTTTTTATAACTTGGAAGAATCAATCAAAATTCAGCAGTCAACTTCAAAAACCCTGCCAGGCACTTTCCAAGAACCTTCCTCTCCCAAGTAGAAAAATATTTATATATATATATCTTCTTACACCTCCATCATATATCTGACTTTTTTATCATAATAACACATAATCCTCATAGACCAGATCCACTCTAATTCAACAAAATATATATATATATATATATATATATTTACCCTTAACCATTTACACAAAAAAAAAGAGAGAGAGAAAGAAAAAGATTGATAATCAGAGACCAAAGAAGAACTAATGGATGAATACAGGCATTTCAGCCACCCCCACGGCTTAAGACTCTACCAAATCCAACAACAAGACACAAACCAATTCCACTGCTCCGGCTGCCAATCCCTCTGCCACGGCGCCGTCTACGGCTGCTGGGCCTGCAAATTCTTCCTTCACAAGACCTGCGCTGCCGCCGCCCGCTCCCTCCGCCACCCTTCCCACCCGCTCCACCCCCTCACCCTCCTCCCTTCCCCAACCTACCCTGACGCTTCTTTCCTTTGCAACGCTTGCGGCACCGATGGCGCCGCCTTCTGCTTCTCCTGCACCGCTTGCGACCTCGACCTCCATGTCAACTGCGCCCTTTTACCTCCGGAACTCGACCTCAAATCCCACCACCACCATAAGCTCTCCCTGGTTTTTTCTTCCCCGCACGGTGGCTCCAACATCTGTAACGTCTGCCGCCGCGCCGTGGAGTCGACGTATTGGAGCTATAGCTGTTTGAGGTGCAATTTTCATGTTCATACATACTGTGCCACGCCGACGCCGCCCAAGTTGCAGGCGGCAGCGGCGTCGGTGGCCCTAGTGCCGCCACGCGAAAGAGAGGAGGCGCGTTACGGCGGCGGCGTTTCTTATGGAGGGGTTAGAGTTGGCAACTTTACGAGGGCTGTAAATGAATATGGTGCTGATCAGTATGGTAATGTCCGCGGGGCGGCAGTTGCGGCAGCAAATCCGGCGGCGGCGGTAGTTGAGGATCCGACTTTGAAGGCTCAGGCGGAGCTGCATGAACTTCAGATGCAGTTGCAAATTGCTAACGAGATGGCTAAGATGATGGCATCCTTTAATTTGAGCTCTTTAGCACCGTAATCATTACTGAAATGATTATGGTGATTTGATTCAGAATTGAAAATATTTAGCTCTTTAACTGTAATCATCAAACTATCAATAAAAAATTGATAACTCATCTATCTTTAAGATGGTGTGGACAAAATTTATACTGATAATATTTTTCATTCAGAATTTACGGATTAGGAGAATTCCTGCTTTTTCCTATAATTTTTGCCACGTCATTCTTCTTTATTAATAAATTAGAAAGGAAAGGAAATTGAGACCTTTTTAATCCACATTTATTAAAGAAATAACACGTGGCAAAATATTATTGAAATACGTGATTGAGCGACAGAAATTCCTATAGTGGTAGTGGCCCAATAAAACACTTACTTCTCAGTATTTGTACCGATCACCTGTAAAAATTTGATAATATTTCAATGTTTTTAAAAATTAAAAATAAATATCTCTTTATCTACATTAAATGGTCATCAGGGAAAAAAAAAGTATCGATGAATATAAGTATTTTTATTGGTAAATTAGAAAAACATCTATTTATGTAATTTTCCTTTTTTGTAAAAAATTTATGGGTGCTGACCACATTATTATTGCTCTTTTATATATTTTTCTATCTAACTCTTTTATGTGAATGTTATTATTAATGGATATAAATATACTATCGCTCTAAAGTTTCAATTTTAACATTTTAAAAATTCTTTAAAAACCCCCCAATAATTGTTTGCGACAATTACCAAAAACATTGAATATATGTTTTAATTTATGATTCTCTGAGTATTTTTTCAACTTAGCTCCTATTGTTTGATTCATTCTTTATGTTTATATATATTTTTTAATGAAATATATTTACCTATCTTGCTAGGCTAAACCACCTTGAATAATTGACATTTTATTATATTTTAAACAATTCTATGCTTTTACATTTCTCTCTTTTATTGGTAAAAAGTTTAATAGTGGTGAGCATTAGGTGCTCGACTAGTTAACACCAAGAATTTTCCTTATTTAGTTGTACCCTTTAACGTTAGTGAATATTAAAATGAATAACGATAAATTTACCTGACATAATATTTAAGGAGTGGAGGTTATTTAAGAAGAAAAATGTCAAAAATTCTGTCAATTTCGTAAAAATTTAAAGAAATAACTAAAAATTATCATCTCAAGTTGTCTAATTCATTCCAATTTCTATCCACTTAATTAGTATCGATCATGTGGTTAGGTAAGTTTATCATTAACTAATTTAAATATTGACCAATAAAAATGGTCTAATTAAAAAATGTTAAAACATAAAGAATTAAACTAATACATGTTTTAAACAATAGAGAACAAATTGAAAAAACACACAAAATATTAAGGACTATATATAACATATATTTAGCCTTATTAACTCTGACATATTATGAGTTAAAAGTATAAACATGTATTTGTTTTCTTTAATTAAGACCTGTGACAATGTTTTTTTTTTTTTGAATGTGGCAAAGAGAGGATGAACGAAATTAAAAGGTCCAATGAAAAAATTTGTCAAACAAAGAATGTTTGTGATTAAACGTACTAATTTGGACTATAATTTTAAATGTTTTAATTTGCTGATTCATATGATTTATTTAAATGCCAAACAATTACAAGTAAGTTGAATATATGACACGCTTTCTATTAACTTGAAATGAATAAATATATTTTATTTGATTATCTGTGTGAGCTTCTTTTAAGATTTAGAGTTGTATAAGATGTTGATAGGAAAAATATGTGAATTTTCAAAATGCTATTTTAAGTATTGTCTGAAAAAGTAATTTATATGATTTATTGGTTAATTGGCTTTTTTTTTTCTTATCTAATTATAAGGAGGTAATAATTTGTCACTTGTTTAAGTTTCAAATAATGACTGATTGAGAGATTAAAAAAACCAATAAAAAACAAGCATTGCAATAAATAAATTAGCAATTACACAGTCAAATTGTTGAAATGTTCAATAATTACCATAAGACTGATTAATTAATTAATTAATCATCAAATTGGTGTTTAAATAATTATGCTCAATTATGATGGTTGGGAGGCAAAACTACGAATGGTTGACCTGTTCAACAGAATCGAGTAGCCTGACCTAACAGGTCCGGGTTGAATACTTTAATAAAAACTAAGATGGCCAAAACTTCCACCACGAGGTGAGGGAGAATCCAGTGATATGCATAGACCGATGGTTCCTGAGATGAGCCTAGCACAAGCAAGAAAATAGTCCAGTGGGATAGATAGTTACTCTTTTGACTACTTAAATACACCCCTCATCCACCACTCTAGGTACGAGAATTTGTCTGAAGCTGATATGTCTAAATTTGGATTCCTAACTAACTTGGGCATCAGAGTAGCCTACCTGTTTTTGCAGGTATCTCTGAAAGAATTCGTCCCAAGTTGCTCACAACGACCTCACAAATCACTCCCCGTACCTTAGACATATTTTTGCATCAACAATGATGGTCCACTAAAACCTTAAATGAATCTAAAGGCCAAAGAGTGATCTTTGAATGCTACTACGCATCCTTCAAAATAGTCTCATGTAAGGTAGGCAATAAATTCAAAATACACTATAAGGCCTTATTCATTGCTTCATATGGAGATAAGCCCTAACTAATACGTACTTGACAAGTTTTCTGGAAATTGACAGTAAAAATTATGTTTGTTTGATTTTGTCAATATGGAATAAAAAAAGAAAGTTATAGGAAATTGGTTGAAAAGTTATACATTCATATTTTTAAAAAACAACCATTAAAAAAAAAGTTGGGAAAAAAAAAACTTTGCTCAGAGTTATATATATATATAGTGTCTAAGCCAGCTCAAGGTAGGTGGTCAATATAGAATTTGAACTCATTCCCTCTTAAACCCTAGCCTCTTTGGACCAATGATCCACCCAGGTTTCATTAATAAATTACTTGATGCTCCATTATCTTTAATCAATTTAAATTCTAAAAACTCTTTCATCTTCCCTCATCTTTTTGAGATATATATATTATACATAGTGGGCAAGATAAATACAAAATGCAGAGGAAAGAGCACTAAAAAACTTGAGAGAAAGTGAGATATTTTTCGTTCTCACCAAACTTAACTAAGGGACACAATAGAAGTCGTTATGGGGAAGATAGAGGGCGTAAGCTATATACTCGGAGTCACAGAGTATAGTTGCTTTAGATTTCTATGCTAAGGGCGCGATCGAGAGAGGGAACGGTAGTAGTGGCGAGCAAGAAGGAAAAAACTATTAAGACAGTAGCGACACTGGATACAAAAAGACGATAGTAGTGAAAGGCAATACACGTGTAAAGGGAGAGGAGAGGAGAGAAAAATAGGTTTCTAGAATTTGTACCCTTTAGGTTTAAAAATACAAAATGCTTGTAACTGGACTTTGTTATAAACAGAAGTTTATTTTATTGAGCTGGTAGAGGTAGAAATAGGCAAAAACTATAGTAGGTAACTTAAATAACTTTCCCACTTAGAATTTTATATATAAATCCCAATAAATTATGTATTGTATTATATAAATCAATTATTAATTTGAATAAAATTTTTAAATTCAATGTCATTGAATAATTAATTACCATTTATTTTTAAGTTATAATTACAATAAAAAAATTCTAAGTAAATAATATATTGTGATATTTTTGGACGATAAACGAAGAATTGTAATTAATCTCAATAAAATTTTATTGTTATAAAAATTGTGTAGTTTAACATTCCTATAAGATCAATTTAAATTCCAATAAAAAAATATATGTTTATATGAAAAGAAAAATAATATCTAAAATATTCACATAAATAAGTAATAAGGAATCTTAGGTGGTACAGTAAGTAACTGAATAAAAAAGATGTTTAAACCAATATTTTATATTATATAAAATTAACATAATATAAAATGAACTTCTGATATTCATATAAATATAATAATAATAATAATAATAAAGGTGTTGAAACAAATATCTTCCATTTTATACCATTAGTATTATTATAATTTTCAACTTTTTTTAATTAACTTTTATGTTTGTGTATTTTAAAATAAAATTTTAAAGTTTCACGTGGATCGTAATACCAAATGATAGAATGGATTGATAGATATTTTAAAGCTATTAGTCTTTTTTAAGTGGATTTGAGATTCCTAATATTATGGGATTTACAATTCTATCCTTCATTATTAAACAAGAAGAAGAAGAGAAAAACTTTCAATAACCATTGTTGTATTCAGAATTTCCTTCCTTATTTTTTCGTCACTGTGTTCCACATTATGCTGCTCTCCATGTTGTCTTTTTGGAATATTTCTGCCGTTTTTCATTAATGTTTCCAATCCACTGAGTTAAAGAGATTTAGTTATTATAGTTTTTTTGAGTTTCTACTTTTAATAGAGAGTATATATCATATAATCTACTTTATCAATTATATAATTCTTTATAGTAATGAATTATATATATAATTAGTATATATCTTATAATTATCATATTTATAAACTTGATATATATATTTCACCATTGTATATGTTGGTGTATAAATTACATGCATATACAGTTATTATATATCTTAGAATCAAATTTATAAATTTGATACAGATATTATATTTCTCTAATCATATGAAGTTTGATTATTCATACATTAGTAGCATTTCAAATAGTTACCATTAGAATATAATCACAATATATAAACATG